>NW_024870683.1:21162500-21838409 GCF_019054845.1 Dipodomys spectabilis
AGAAAAGCATAGAAAAGCACTATTCTGATCCTTATTGAGGAAGTGGAGTTTAGAATGCAACATATTTAATTATGAAAGCTCTAAACCTGATATTTAATGAGTAGACACTTCTGTGGGAAGGAAGGGATTTACATCTAAGCATGAATGATGCTTGACTGTGATTTATCTTTCCAAACTACTTTATGGAAACATTTACTACTTACTGACCTGCTCCCTACTTTTTAGACTAGGAAATATGTTTCTTGCGGTTATCTTGGTAACTTCATTGTTTACAGGAATTCTTTTTTTTTTTTTTGGGTCTGGTCGTGGGGCCTGAACTCTGGGCCTGGGCGCTGTCCCTCAGCTCTTCAGCTCAAGGCTAGCGCTCTACCACTTGAGCTACAGCACCACTTCCGGCTCTTTTTCTTTTTGCTTATGTGGTGCTGAGGAATCCAACCCAGGGCCTCATGCATGCAAGGCATGCACTCTACCACTGAGCCACCTTCCTAGCCCAGAGGACTAAGGGTTTAACCCTACGGACTGCACCAGAAGAAATAAGGGGGGAAGGAAACCCCCTGTTTATCACCTGCGTGCCGGATGGGTGTGCCTGGATCCCTGGAGGCAGGGGGTGGGCACTTGGCTGACAGGTTACTGAATCTGTCAGTCCAGTTCCTGGGAGTAGGAATTTCCTGTGGATCTGCCCCCTGTGCAAACCCTATTTAGGCCCAGACCAACCCAGCCACCATTATGCCATGCCACGTGTGTCTCCGTGATTGTCACCTGTGTCCTGTTTCCTGGCTTATCTCCAGTCATCGTGGCATCTCAATTCAGCTCTCCATTGCAACTGAGTTGGGTTGTTAGTATTGTTCTTGTTATTTCTTTTCTCTTTATCATGTTTCCTAGCGGTGTTATGTGTATTAGCATGCTGTAGGTCTTTGTAACAACGGGCAGCCTGCAGCTTGTTAACTATATAATAAAGACTCCAATATTCTATATTTCAAAATGTGGCTTCTGGGATGATTCACCTTACAACAGGGTCACTGAAACTTGGTGAGTCTCTGATACTGTGAATGGGTTTCAACCTGTTATGTCTAGAGAAAACAGTATGTTAAGAGCTTTAGTAAATTCTAACTTCAGGAACTGTCACTGTAAGAAATGAGAGGTGAGTGAGAGCGACCAGTATGAGCTCAAGGCTTATTGGGGGACAGACCTGCCCGGTGGCTCCAAGTAGGAATGGAGGCAGCAGCCATGGATAGGTGTAGGCTGAATTTAAACAAAATTTTAGAGGTCAGTCACATGGGTCACATGAGCAGTCACGTAGGTCACATTATGTAGACTATGGGAATTTGGGGTAGGGTCAGTTCGTGAAGAGCTGTTGTGAAGGTGTTACACTGACTACAGGAATTGGGGGGAGAGTCACAATCCGAGGAGTGTAGTGAGACTTGTAAGTGGGGTGGGAATTTGTATGTCACATCAGGAAAACAATACAGCATTGGGGAAATAGAAATTTAACAGATTTTTGTAAACAGGTAGGGACACAGTGTATGGCCTTAATTGGCAAGCTGACTCTGAGTCCTTAGACTCACCACTTTTTTTTTTTTTTTTGGTCGGCCGTGGGGCTTGAACTCTGGGCCTGGGCGCTGTCTCTCAGCTCTTCAGTTCAAGGCGAGCGCTCTACCACTTGAGCTACAGTGCCACTTCTGGTTTTCTGGTGGTTTATTGGAGATAGGAGTCTCACGGTCTCTCCTGCCTGGGCTGGCTTTGAACCGCGATCCTCAGATCTCAGCCTCCTGAGTAGCTAGGATTACAGGCGTGAGCCACCAGCGCCCAGCTTGACTCACCACTTTTTAGCAGGCAAAACTAGGCAAATGAGTGGGGAAACCATGTTCCTTCCCATGGAGCCACCATATTTCCGTCTTTGCTGGAGGGACAGATGATCCTCTAATCAGCTGGCTTTAGGAATAGAAGGTCCAGCTCGGCGCTGTAATCCTAGCTACTCAGGAGCCCGAGATCTGAGGATCATTGTTCGAAGCTAGCCCAGGCAGGAAAGTCCATGAGACTCTTATTTCCAATTAACCACCAGAAAACTGGAAGTGGTGCTGTGGATCAAGTGGTAGAGTGCTAGCCTTGAGCTGAAGAGCTGAGGGACAGCAGCCAGGTCCATAGTTCAAGTTCCACAACGGACCAAAAAAAAAAAGAAAAAGAAAAGAAAAAAATAGAAGGCCCTGGGACAGGTAAGGTGGGAAAAGGAGATGAACATTCATCCCAAAGAGTGGGAAGTAATGCCCTGATTATCTCCACGAGGCTATCACAGGTAATTAGAAACTGCTTTTGCTAAAAAGTACTACCTCCTTACTTGAGCCTGTTAGTTATTGGTGCAGAAGAAAGCTTGGCACCCTTTCTCCATTTTGTGTCTGTCTAATATTCTTGTAGTCTTCCTGAAATTATGTTGGGTTTCAGGCGAGAACTGAAGTATACCACCTTTTTGACAGGAGCTGTAACTACTCCCAAGGAACAGCAGATCTTCCCAGGACAACTCCTCAAATTAGGGCAATTACCTCTAATGATGAGGCTGCACTCCACCCTGAAGCAGCAGTCATCATCCATGGGAACCAGATTGCTTCCCTCAAGTGAGGAGAACTCCTGGCAGAACCAGAACCCAGATAATGATCAAGCAAGCCATACTTTGCCAAGGACTACTTAATTATGCACACCTATCACCCCTTGCCTCAGTTTTCCTAAAGTTCAATCTATACCCCCAAAGATAGGCTGAAATGCAGTTGTCTCTTCCTGCCCATGTCCTCCCTCTTCTGGCAGACATGCCTGTGATACACAATAAATCTCTGATCTCTGTCATTTACCATGACAGAGATGTTTTTGTCTATGTCTCTCTCTGTATCTCTCTCTGTCTCTGTCTCTGTATCTCTCTCTGTCTCTGTCTCTGTATCTCTCTCTCTCTCTCTCTCTGGCACATGGAGGAAAATAGCCAGATCTGGACCTGACAAGTTGGGCTTCTGGCCTAGAACTCCAGTTACAATGCCAGCAAACAGAGCATCCAGCTTAGTCAAAGCACAAATGCATGAAAAGCCAAACCAAACCAAACCAAACCAACAGAACACCACCAAGAAAAAAAAAAAAACCACCACCAAGGGGCGGGGGGGTGAGGACTGGAGCCTCAAGATTCTTGCAAAAGACTGTTTAGCCAAAATGTGAGGTTGAGTGATACATCACTTGTGGCACACTCTATTTAGGGACGTGCACACTTGTGAGGTTTCACCTTACATCAGCCCAGCTTAGCTGCACAAGTAAGATAGCCAGGGGATCTGAAGAAGCTCCACATGGTCTCCTAGCATTCGATTCTAGGGAGCCGCTCCCCCTCCCCCGACCCCCCCCCCCCCCGCCGCGTTACGTTCCCTAATCCTTCCGAGCTTCCTAAAATGCTAATCCGATGAGGAGATGCATCATAATTCTAATTTGGGTTATTTCTGACTCATGTGCATGCCCTCAAAGCTCTTAACCCTCTGTGTGGCTGAGAGTGGAATGGAGCAAGACTCCTCCAACTACGTCTCCTCTCGCCCTGGCTTTCCGTTACACCAGGTTCGGGAGGCAGCGCACGGGAGGCACGGTCACCCACCCTGCCCCGAGGTCCGACGACGCCCGCACACCCAGCCGAACACTAAGGGCGCACTTCCTGCCCGGCGGCGGGAGGGGGGGGAGGAGCATAGGGGGCGGAGCAAGGGGCGGAGTTGCCAGAGCCACGCCCCTCTCCCAAACGCCCCCGCCCTCTGCCCTCCCTATCCCGGGCGGCCCTGGCGCCGCGGGGGCGGGGCCGCGAGCGGCGGGCGGCGTGGCGTGCGGGCTGGGCCGGGGCCCGGGGGCTGAGGCGCGGGCTGACGGCGGCTGGCTCGAGTGCGGAGCTGGGGCGCGTGGACTCGGGGAAGCCCAGCCCTGCAGGCAGGACGACCGGCGGGCGTGTGGCGGCAGCGACTGTGGTGGTGGTGGTGGGCGGCAGTGGCAGTCTCCACCCGGCTGCTGGTGTAGGGCCTCGAACCGGGCGGCGGCTGAGAGGGGCCTCGGCCCGGGGACCCTCGGGGAGCCCGCCGCTGCCGGCAGAGGGAGGAAGCGGCGGCGGCGGCGCGGCCCGGGCGGCGCGCGCCATGGCGGGCGGGCCCCCCAAGGCCCTGCCGTCCACGGGGCCCCACTCCCTGCGTGACGTGCCGCACCCGCTGGCGGGTTCCAGCAGCGAGGAGGCGGTGGGCGGCGACAGCACGCCCAGCCCGGACCTGCTGATGGTCCGCAGCTTCGGTGACAAGGTAGGGAGCGGGGCTGGGCACCGGGGAAGCTCATTGCGCCTGCGGGGTTTGAGGAGGGTGAGGCGGGGCGGGGAGGGGGAGTGGATGATAGAAACTCAGAGGGTTCCCCCCGCCCCCTCCCCGCACCCGGCCGCGCCCACCCTGAGCCCCTTTCCTGGGGTGCGGGCCCCCACCCCCGGGAGCCCTGGGGAAGAGCGTGGTCTCCGAGCTGCCCCCGCGGGGTCGCAGCCGCCGGGAGAGCGGCCAGAGGGGAGGGGCGCCTCCGATCGCGTGCGCGGGTGACAGCTGGTGGGCCGGAGGCGTGTGTGCAATGCTGGGTGTCTGGGTCCTGGGATGGGGGCGTCCCGGGCTCCAGGTGCCTCCCCCCCAGAGGCTGAGCTCAGCTGCCTCGGTAACTTGTAGAGCCCTCCGGGTTCCTGGGGCTGCCCTGAAGCCCGAGTTCGTGGCTTTCGAGGGTAGGACGGCGCAGGCTGGGTCTTCTTCCTTCGTCAGTCAGTCACGTGGACCGTAATCTTTGTTTAGGTTTGCTGTTTGCCCCGAGGAGTCACCTGACTCAGACCCCAGCCCACGGCCGGAGGAGAGTCTCGCTGTGGTTTTTTCTGTCTGTCTTCATTCACCTCCGACAGCCTACCACACTCTTTAGGTTTGGAGGTGCTTGGTTTTGTGGTTGACGGATAGAAAGCTCGCCCTTTGACCCTCTTTGTGAAGAGGGAGGCTTCTGATATTCTTAGAGTGACACAGCCCCCCTGCAGCTCCGAGAGACAGCAGAGTCGCAGAGGGGAAAGAAGGTGGCTTTTCCTCCTGCCCCCATCGCCATTTCAGCCGTGATCAGGATTTGAGCTGTGACTCTTGTCAGTGCTCCTGTTGCCACTTAAGTCCTTAATTGCAGAGATCCGAATTGTTCTCAGCACTAGAGATTAGGATTTCCTCTTAGTAAAATATTAAATGAATTCCACTATTAATGGAATCCAGAGACCTAACTTTCTTCTGTTCCTAGCTGGGGAGCTTGTGGTACACTATCAATGAATATGAGGACATTAACAACTCGAGTGGAGCTAGATACTTGAGAAGGTTTGTAAAACATTAGGAAAAGAGAATTTAAGCTCATGTGCCAAGTGGATTAAGAAGCTCAAGGTGTGTGTGTTCGTGTGTTTGTTCCCATGCATGCATGTCCTCATGGTTCTTTTCATTGGATAGGAGATTTTAGATTGTATGAGAAAACGTCTAGCTTGGAAATTCCTTGCCCGTATTTGACATTCCAAAAGGAATTGTTGAATGACTGAATGATTTGTTGCTTTTTTTGGATAGGAACTGAGGTTAATGCTTCTGATTTCCCTCTCAGTTCTGTGTAGGGTTATGAATTACCTATTGCCGTGTAACACATATTCTATTGCTGTGTAACACCTGAAAATAGTGTCTGTAGGTGAGGAATCTGGAAGCAGCTGAGCTGTGCTTCTGACTCAGGTCTTTCAGGAAATGTGGTCATATGAAGGCTGGATTGGGAAGGATCCAGCTTCTTTTCCAAGCTCATTCATGTGGTTCTCTGTAGAGCTCTTAGACATGACAGCTGGTTTGTCATAGAGCAAGTGATTCAAGGAAGGCCAGATTCCAGCCAATCTTATATAAGTGGATATACCTCTGCTGTATTCCACTGGGCAAGAGGGCATACATACCAAGGAGTAAATACCAGAGGTAGAGATCATTGGGCATCTAGCCATCTTGGACACTCACTACTGCAGTTAGCTTCCCCTCTTCTTTCAGTGGGGATGGAAACCCAGGGCTTCAAGCATGTGAGGCAAGTGCTCTACCATTATAAACCCACCCCTACTGGTAGCTATTTTATGTTTTGCAGTATTGAGGTTTGGACCTAGGGTATGTGTATTCTAGGTAAGTGCTCTGCCATTGTGCTATACCCTCAGTTCTTTCTATTTTTATTGTGAGACAAGGTTTCACTAAGTTGTATAGGCTGGTCTTGAATTCACTATATAGCCGGGGCAGATCTCAAACTTAAGATCCTTCTCCTTTACCTCCTGAGGTATTGCGATTATAACATGCCCAGCTGGATAGCTACTTTAAATGTTTGTTTTGGGGCTGGGAAGGTGGCTCAGTGGTAGAGCACTTGCCTTGCATGCTTGAGGCCCTGGGTTCGATTCCTCAGCACCACATAAGCAAAAAGAAAAAAGCCGGAAGTGGCGCTGTGGCTCAAGTGGTAGAGTGCTAGCCTTGAGCTGAAGAGCTGAGGGACAGTGCCCAGACCCAGAGTTCAGGTCCCACGACCGGACCCCCCCCCCCCAAAAAAAAAAACAAATGTTTGTTTCATGCTCTGCTCTTGGACAATACTTGAAGTGTGGCCATTTTATTAATAACTACTTGGAGGAGGATTGCCCAGTAAAACTAAGATCTGGTTAGTTGTCAGGAGTGAGGCCTAAGTCCTATTACTGATGGTTTCCTTCACAGAATTCTTTGAGAGACAATATTGAAGATATTAATTATTGAATATTTAATGTCTCCTAACAACTGTGGGGAATGTCTAAATGATTCCCGTCTCCAAGGGCCTAATTTAGAGCAAGCCACTTTTCCTTAGAGGATATGCATTGTCATTTCTTTTCTCTGAATGAGAGTGATGTTTTCCTTTAGTCTTGGCACATGGTTGTTCTTTGTACATACATGTAAAGAGGGAAGTCAGAAGACTGGAAGGGAGCCTTGCCTTTGCCCAGTTTTCTCTTGCCTACCTAATCAGCATGAGTGTTATTGCAGGATTGTTGAGAAAGTAGTCTTTTTATGAAGTCTGTTTTGTTTCTTCCCTTATTGGACATCAAGGATTCTGGGTCAGTGCTGGGCAAGGGTAACAAAGGTTTGACAAACTGCTCATTACTGAAAGACTGTTTTGCAAAAGGGTATTGCTTCCTGCAGCCCAGGGTGGTGCCATGACTAGGGTAGCCTGGTGTTGATAGGCCTAGCTGACTCTTCTGAAAGGCCTCTGCAATGCACAAGGAGAGAAAGACTGAATGTGGCTCAGGAGAGGAATCCTTTCTATCACAGAGTTAAAGGACTTACAGTTCTGATAACAGCTAAACCCACCTGGCCTGACATCACTACATCTTTTCTCTCTATCTGAAATGTAACCGAGTCACTTGACCTATTTCTCTTTTTTCACTTTCATGTGTGAATTGCTGGGAGCTCTTTCTCTTCCGACTCTGCTTCCACTGTGTGTGCTTTCTGAAACTGCCAAACCCTCTGAAGCCCAGGTCTATGGTTAATACCAACTCCCTTCTTCCCTAGCCTCTTCACCACACTTTTCTACTTCTATCTTCTTCCTGCCCTCTTCCATTACCTGGACTTCCTTGAGGTCTTCAGAATAGAGGTTTCTTCCTCGAGATCTCTTCTTCCTCTTTAACATTTGTCAAGAAGTGGGGACTAGGGACTCCTCCCTCCATCTTCCATTGATTTTTTTTTTTTTTTTTTAACCAACTAAGCTTTGCCCTGGAGGCTCATGTTATTATTCTTGTTCATTCAGCAAAGATTTGAGGGCCTCTCAAGAGCCAGGCATTGTTCTAGAACCTGAGATTATTGAGTAAAGTAGCTAATGACCCTTGTGGTCATGGGGCACACATCTATTAGGAAGTACTACGTCCACTAGGGCAGGGAGAAAAGGTAGAGCAGGGAGAGGGGGCTTTGGGTAGGCGTTGCTGGGGGTTTGAGACTTGAGTGAAATAAAGGTGTTAGGGGGGATATCCGAATAAAAATGTCAGGCGGGGAGCCCAGTGGAAGCAGAGGCCTCAAGCACAGGCCCAGAGGTCAGTGTGGCTGGGGTAGAGTGAGAGGCAGACAGTCACAAGGGAAAGGGGTCAGACTGTGTTGGACCTGGCAGCCCCCCACGTCCCAGACTTTGGCCTTTACTTTGATTGCTGTGGGGGTGAGATGTTGAGCAGGGGGTGGTATCTTGAGCAGGAAGAGGGCAGCCTTTGGACTCCTGCTGGAAAGGAGCAGACAAGCTATGCAACTGGGAGAAGACCTTTATTTCCCCGAGTTGGTTCCAGTTCTAAAGGGACATCCACAGAAGCAAAATAGCTAGGAGAAAAATCTACAGGCTCTCATTGTTGAAAAGACCCAGATATTTTAGCTTTGGGAATGTTTGGGAATGAAGTTGGGAATCTGTCCCTTGCCACCTCTTACTCTGATTTTTCCTATGTTGTTGTGCTCTCAAGCTGGGGAAGGTTGAGGCTCCGGCAAAAGAAGCCACTTCTTCCTGGAAGCCCAGGAAAGCTCTGCTCTGGGCTGCTTGCTGTCTCCTGGGTCTAAATTGGGTCAGGCACTCAAACCTGTCTTTGTAACTGATTGCTCAGGCCTGGATCAAAGACTTTTACTTTTGGAATGAGGAGAGAGTTTTTGCTAAAATAGAGAAAGGTGCAAATGAAGTAAGTAAAAATGTGCCTATAGAGTTGAAAAAATAAAATGACTGTACAATTTAAAGCATAATAAAATTAACATGTTCCATATATTAAGACATAGTGTATTGATTGTTTGTGAGCCTCTCTTTGCTGAGAAAGGAAGAAGATGGTTTCTAAAGTAAAGTCAGATGAGCTATAGTGGTAAAGTACTCACCTACCATGCATGTGGCCCTAGGTTCTAGTCTCTAGTAACACACACACATACATACGTGCATACACATGCACACTCATCCCTGTCCTCTGCTAGTTTTTTGTGTGTTCATCCTACATGTCTGTTACTTTGACCTATGTGTACTTCCTCCTGCCCATGGTAACCACTGTTTTTTTTTTTTTTTTTGGGGTCCGGTTGTGGGGCCTGAACTCTGGGCCTGGGCACTGTCCCTCAGCTCTTCAGCTCAAGGCTAGCACTCTATCACTTGAGCCACAGCGCCACTTCCGGCTTTTTTCTTTTTGCTTATGTGGTGCTGAGGAATCGAACCCAGGGCCTCAGGCATGCAAGGCAAGCACTCTACCACTAAGCCATCTTCCCAGCCCCCCCTAGTAACCACTGTTATAAGCCTCTTCTATCTCTGTATATTTGTGTTTTGCTTCTTAGATTCACACAATTAATATTTCTATTTCTGGCTTTACTTAGCACAGTGTCTTCTGGGCTCATCCAGAAGACAAATAGCACCATATTCTTTTCTATGGTTAATATTCCATTGTGTAGATAGACTATGGTTTATCAGATGGACATTTAAATTGTCTCTATATCTTGGCTCTAGCAATCATGCTTCAGTGTATGTGGGAGTGAGGTTACCTTTACCAGGGCACAGTATATTCCCAGAAGGATTGCTGAGTCATATGATAGTTCTGTTTTTAATTGTTTTTATAAGCTTTTATTTGGTTTTCCATAATGGCTATATTAATCTACATTGCCACCTACAGTGCACAAGAGTCCCCATTTCTCCACAGGTATAGCTGACTACAGCTGTCTTGTAATGTTTAGCTTCCATGGCCTCTCTCCTCAGTCGCTTCTGTCTTTCACTCAGTGTCCTCACTCATTCCATTTGTTTGTGTCAGAGTGCAGAGGCACTGCAAGTAATACAAGCCACCTCTGAATGCACAGCTGCGACCAGGAGGGAGCCTCAGTGGTACTGGGCACACCATGTGCTCAGTGGCGCACCTCATGCTTTTCCCTGCTCCTCACACCTTCCACCTTAGAGATCATAGAAACAACTTGTTACCATACCACAAAAGTACTGAATTTGTAGTCATCTTTTTTTTTCTTGCCTGCTGTGTTCCAGTTGAAGAGACACTAACTTGGTCCTGGATATCCTGTCCTGTGTAGACATTTGGGGGCCTGACTTTCACACTTAAGTCTGCAAACTCCTCTGCTGTGGTTTGAATTGGTTCATGTTCATTCCAAAGGTTCACATATTGGGAATTTGGTCCTCTGGGTAGGAGTAGCAACCTTTAAAATGTGGAGTCTTGTGGGAGGTCTTTAGGTCATTGGGGCTTACCCTTATTCTCCCTCCCCTTTTGGTGCTGGATGTTGAACCCAAGGCCTCATATGCTAAGTATGTAGTATATCACTGGGCTACACCGCCAGCCTAAACTTTTTCTCTTCATAACATTTGTTGCCTTAGGTATTCCAGTGTAGTAGTCAAGTAAAGTTAACATCTATACCCACTCAGCTAGCTCATTTCTATCTGTGTGAACATGTTCAAAATAAGAGTGAAGAAATCTCTGCTGTGTTGCTTTCTTCCTCCATATCATGACTAATTTTGGGGACTCCACAAATTTGAAGGAGGGTTTGTTGTTCTCATCTCTACTTGCTAACCTCTGGGAGTACTCAGCTTCCTGTTGCCTGGTTGCCCACCATCCTATTATAAATCTATAGAAGATTCCGGTCTTACCACGTGACCTCTTGGCAGGCATCACTTGATTCTGTTGAGTCTCTTCCTCCTTAAGCCCTTGCCCTTGTCCTGTCTTACTGTTCTGGAGTCAGATTGTTGGATTTGAATCTTATTCTGTTACTTACACTTGTGAGAGCAAATTGATGTAACTTTTCTGAGCCTCAGTTTCCTCGCATGTTAAAACAGAAGTACCTTCATCCCTGGATTTATAAGAAGCTCCAGTGACTTCAGAGTTAGAGTAGTACCTGATACATAATGAGCCATTAGTAAATGTGAAGTGTGCTTCTTACTCCTCAGTATTGTGGTCTTTATGTTTTCTTTCTACATCTTTGCCTATTCTTTGTCAATTTCTATATCCATTGTGGTCCAGTCCAGGAACAGAAATTACTGAGGATACTTCAAATGGAGAGACTGTCAAACAGAAAATTAGTTACCTAGGTGATGGAAAACCTGAGAACTCAAGCAGGGGATGGTGAGTAACCCAGGAAGCTGTTGTCTCATCATCCTTAGCACTGGATGGTCAATGGAGAAGGGTATTAATAGAAGCCAGAGGCTTCTGTGGGAACCAGTATGGTGGCAGGGCTGCTTGGTAATAGCTGTGGCCATATAGTAAGGGAGCCCTGGAAAGGAAGCAGCATGAAACAGAAAATAAGTTGGGCTACAGAAGAACAACCTTGGATTCTCCTCTTCTATCTTCTAGTCTTTTATGAAAATTTTCTACTGTCGCATATGGTCCTTAGCAGATATTTGCAGAGCCTGCCAGTCTTCCTGAGATTTGTTAGATGAGTGCTGGGGAGAAATCTCTTATTAGATTGTGAGAGTGTGTGTGTGTGTGTGTGTGTGTGTGTGTGTGCGCGCAGTGTAGTACAGTGCAGTGAGTTCCTACTTAAGAACAGGGCAGAAGCTGGGTGCTGGTGACTCACACCTGTAATCCTAGCACTTGGGAGGCAGAGAGCAGGAAGATCAGGGTACCAGTCCCGGAATGTATGCAAGAACTTTATCAATCAATAGCTGGATGTGGTAGATATCATTCCAACTATGTGTGAGGATCAGGAGGATTATGAGTTCTGGCCAGTCTGTGAAGAAAATTCTATGAGACTCCATCTCAACAGAAGAAGCTGAGTATGGTAGTATGAGGCTGTCATTCTAGCTACAGCAAGAAGTCAAACATAGGAGGATCGCAGTCAGAAATAACTGGTGTAAAAAAGGACCGGAGGCATGGCTCAAGGATAGAGCAGAAGGCTAGTGAGAGGAAGGTTCTGATTTCAAACCTCATTTCTTGCCAAAAACAAGCAAAGCAACAAAAAACAAAACTAGAGCCAGAGGGATGTAGTTTTCCCTAGCATGCAAAGGTGCTGGATTGGTTCCCAAGCACTGTAGAAATGCAGAAGGAGAGGAGGATTAGCAGGGTTATTTGCATTCTGGAGCTGTTATGTCTGAAGCTAGCATAGATCCCTGGTTATAGGAGGCAGTAAATCTCCTTTTATTGACACTACTTGCAATTTGGTTTGTTGCTTAAAACTGAAAATAAATTTTTGACCAGTAACATTGACTTTAAAATATGAAGTGAAAGTTGAGCTTTGATATGGAAGTGTTGAAAAGAGGTCTTTCATTCTTGTTGGTAGGCCCGTTATTGAAGTATGTATCTATCTGCACATCTGCCTGGGTGACGATGTGTGTTTACCAGGTCCTTGATCTTAACGGGGACTTTCAGCGGTGGGAGTAGCTTGACCAGCGCTTCCAAGGCAGGAAGACAGGAGGATTCAGGATTGAGTTGGGTTCTGCATGGAATGAGTTTGAGCATCTCCTGGTGGGAATTAATGAGAGGGCATGTGGGTAGACAAGTGAGGAGACTGCTTTGTGTGCTATGAAGCCAGCTTTTGCCTCAGGTAGTAGCCCCTACTTGAGGATTTTTGAACAGGGAAATGTGCAATTAGTGCTTGGGACAGGTAGTGAGTGGAGTGATGGTGGAGTTAGCCTGGCTGAGGTTGAAGTTTATGCCCATAGGAAGAGGATTAGGAAATGTTCAGGTGATTCGGTTTTGGTGTCATGGGAGTAACTTGGGTTCTGTATGCAGTACTGGTGCTGAACTGTGCTCCTCTAAGAAGGGGCCAGGGATGAGACCCAAATCAGGAAGCAAGTGCACTAGGACATAGTTTTAACCAGTCCAGAGTTCAGGACAGTTATGCATAGCCCAGAAGTGATGCTGTGGCTCAAGTGGTAGAGCTCTAGCCTTGAGCTGAAGAGCTGAGGGACAGCGCCCAGGCCCAGAGTTCAAGTCCCATGACCAACCAAAAAAAAAAAAGTTATGCATAGCCCTTGTTGAAAATCTGCTCTTTTCTTAAGTCTATGGAAGGCATATTTAATCCAAGCCCAGAAAATATGATGGAGGTGAGAATGTAGACATGCAGTGAACACTGACTTGAAAGGGTGGACAGGATGTGCTAACAGCTTGGGAACAGCTCCACTTCGGTTTTCTGGTGGTTAACTGGAGTGAAGACTGAGACTTTCCTGCCCAGGCTGGCTTCAAACCATGGTCCTCAGATCTCAGCCTCCTAAGTAGCTAGGATTAAAGGAGGTAATGTTTGAGTTGAAGAATGAAGTAGATTATTTACAAATGAGCAAAAGTAGGAAGAGCAATTCGGGCAAGAAAAAAAATCTCTGAAGCCCCAGAAGGTGTGAACACTTGAATGTCAAAGAATGCACATGCTGGGTACCAGTGGCTCGTGCCTGTAATCCTTGCTATTCTGTAGGCAGAAATCTGAGGATCACAGTTCAGAGCCAACCCAGGCAGTAAACCTGTGATTCTTATCTCCAGCCAACCAGCAGAAAGAAGTGAAGTAGGGTGTAGACTGCTGTCTTTCTTGGCTCTTTTTTTAAGCTTTTACATCAACTTTATTCTCAGAGCCTGTATGAGTTAACAAACCCCCCATCATTGCCAACTATGTATGGTAGGAATCATATTCCTTCTTATATGTACCAAAAACTCATACTCAACAGCGATTGCAAAGGAGATTTACTATTTGCCCCTGTCTGTAAGACTTCGTTACAAATTAAACAAAGACACACACACAAAAGTACTACACAAGTGGCTTTAACCTGAGCATTTGGGAGGGCAATTAAGTGTTAAGCAAGAGAGGAAAAAGGGCCATTTATGATTTTAAGAGAGGTCACTGTGATTGAGGACTCTGCAAGGATGGGTGGGTAGGGCATGGAGGCAGGGATTCCAGGGACAAGGCTGTAGCCCCAGAATGTTGGGGGAGGCAGTTTTATGGAGCTTGACTCACCAGGCTCAGGGTGTACTGGTCAGTTTTGTTTGCAAGTAATACTCTACTTATATTAAGTTGAGCAAAAAGGTGAGCCTATTGACAGGTGTGTGTGTGTGTGTGTGTGTGTAGGTGTGTAGGTGTGTGTGTGCATGTATGCACCCTGGGGCTTGAACTTGGGACATAGGTGCTGTCTCTGGGCTTTTGTGCTCGAGAGAGCGCTGTACCTCCTTGAGCCACAGCTTACTTCCTGTTTTTTGGTCATTAATTGGAGGTAAGAGTCTCATGGACTTTCCTGCCCAGTCTGGCTTTGAACCTTGATTCTCGTATCTCAGCTTCCTGAGTAGCTAGGATTACAGATGTGAGCCACCTGTGTCTGGCCTGACAGGCTCACTTTTACCATAGGTTTGGGTCAGAACTTCTGATACCAATGAAGGTCATTCTTATGATCTCAGACCAGTGTCATCTGGTGAATCACATCCCTCACGTTTCATTCACAGAGGTGTCTCAGACAGAACAAACATCTCTTCCTAGAGGAAAATGTGATCTATATAATTTTCTACAATAATGTTGGCATTTTAAGTTAATGGCAATTTCAATCATTTATTATTGTTGTTACTACTAGAGACAAGGTCTTGCTTTGTAGTTCAGAATATCCTTGGACTCTCTATCCTCTTGCCTCAGCCTCCTGAGTACTGGAATTATAGGCATGTTCTACCATGACTGACCTTACTTAGATTCACATGGATGTACAATAGGGTGTCTCAACTTTTCTCCCTACCATGTTCACTTTTTCAAGTGTACAGTTCAGTAGTGTGAGTATATTCACATTGTTGACCAGACTTTTTGTCTTATGAACCTGAAACTTGGTGGTAGTGAAGTGGCAACTTCCTTGCCTTTTACCCCTCAGTTCTGGTGACCACAATTCTACTTGCTGTTTCTTTAGATTTGATCCCTTGAGAATCATACACTATTTGCATTTTATAACTCATTTCAATCAACATAATATCTTCAAGGCTCATCTGAGTTTTAGCATATGATAGGATTGCCTTTTGTACTATTACCGTGTGTGTGTGTGTGTGTGTGTGTGTGTGTGTGTGTGTGTGTGTGTGTGTATTTATACATCTGAAACACATTTAAGTTGCTTTTATTTCTTGGGAATTGCGAAAAATGCTACAGTGAATATGGGTATACAGATACTTCTTTGAGACCTTATCCTCAAGCCTTTTGCATATGTACCTAGAAGAGAATCAGTGGATTGATCACATCGGTTATTCTATTTTTTAAGTTTCTTAGTGGACTTCATCCTGCTTTCCAAAGTGGTTATACCATTTTATAATTCTACCAGTAATACACAAGACTGACTCATCCCTGTAATCCTAGCTACTCGGACAGAGGCAAGCCTGAGGGGGAAAAAGTTTGCTCACCAGACTCCATTTGGACCAATAAAAGCCAGCATGGTTGTGCAAATCTGTCATCCCAACAACACAGGAAGCATAAATAGGAGGATAGTAGTCCAGTCCTCGTGGGGCATAAAGTGAAGACTCTATTTGAAAAATAAAACAGCAAGACCTGGGGGCAGCTGTGTTCTTGGCACAGTTCTTGTGTTTTTGGCCTCTGGTGTCATAGCAACTCATTGCTGGGCCAAATGCCATGAAACCTTTACATGTATCTTCTTTAGGACTTCCTGGTTTGAAGTGTGGTATTTACATGTCATCCACACATGTCTTCTGTGTCCGGTATAAGATGATGGCCCAGATTTATTCTTTTTTTTGTCAGTCGTGGGGCTTGAACTCTGGGTCTGGGCGCTGTCCCTCAGCTCTTCAGCTCAAAGATAGCACTCTACCATTTGAGTCACAGCGCCACTTCTGGTTTTCTGGTGGTTTATTGGAGATAAGAGTCTCATGGGCTTTCCTGCTAGGGCTGGCTTTGGCTTTGATACTCAGATCTCAGCCTCCTGAGTAGCTAAGGATTACAGTCGTGAGCCACTGGTGCTTGGCTGTGGCCCAGCTTTATTCTTTTGCATGTGGTTATCTTAAAACTTACTGAAAAGACTGCCTTTTTCATTGAAGCTATATGTGCACTTTTGTTTGTTGATTTTTGAGACAGTCTTGTTATATAGTCTAGGCTGACTTTGGACTTGACTATGTAGCCCAGGCTACTCATGATACTTTTGCCTCAGCCTTCTGACTGCTGGGATTATGGGTGTGTACCACCATACCTGGCTTTTATATTCAATGTTTGTATGTATGTATGTATGTATGCATGCATCTATCTAATTATCTTTAGTTGTACAAAGAAGTTTGAATCAACTTGCATACATGTTGGTGTACACACACACACACACACACACACACACAGACACACACACACACACACACAGGTCCTGGGGCCTGGATGCCATCCCTGGGTTTTTTGTGCTGATGACTAGCACACTACCACTTAAGCTACAGCTCCACTCCCAGTTTTTCTGGCAGTTAATTAGAGGTAAGAGTCTCATGGATTTCCTGCCCTGGCTGGTTTTGAACCATGATCCTCAGATCTCAGCCTCCTGAGTAGCTAGGATTACAGATGTGAGCCACTGGTACCAGCTTTTTTTCCCCCATGTACTTTTAATGTTTATTTATTTCTTATCAAAATTGACATTTCTTGTTAGTAATACCTGAAGTACTAGGATGGATTTATTCTACCAGCGTTGAGTACTTCTCTGTATTATACCGTACAGTTCCTTGGAATAAGATATCTAAATTATAGAAATCTCATTAGTCTGGTATAGGTCAGGCCTCCAACATTCCAGATGAATAATATCTTGTATATTTTGAATAAAAATGATTGTAGAGTGGCTGTGTTATAATAAGCCTGAGTCTTTTTCAGGGATGCTAACTGAAGATGGAGGTGTTTGGGAAGGACCTGGCCTTGTCATCCTGCTGATTCAGCATGTGTACTGGCAAAGAGACAAAGTGGCACTCTCTGTGCCATCAATCCACACTGATCTGAGCAGCAGCTCTTCTTTATTTCATGATTTACATCAGCAATTGTTAAGGGCACTGGAACTTCTTTTCATTCAGAGATCTGTGTGGGCCTATTGTGTGCCCATCTGGGGATACATAGATGCATAGTTCAACCTTAACCTGTAGGTACTCAGGGTCCAGGAAAGAAAATGGAGTACAGGTGAGAGCTATCACCGATCATGACCTTAGGGATATACACAGAGTGATGCTATTAAGTTAAAGAAATTCTAGAGGGAAGTACAGTTAGAGGAAGCCTGGGTTGTCTATTTCAGGTAACAATTTCATTTTGTCTTTTAAACTCACAGTTTTGGATTTCAATGAGAATTTGAAAATTGTTTTCTGGGTTGATAATTAGAGGAAATTCTGTATTTCTTTGAAGCTCTTAGATTTACTTGTGCTTATGTTTGTGTATGTGTATGTTTGTGGGTGTATATTTTTGAATGTGTGTGTATGTATGTGTTTGTGATAAGGTCTTAGTAGCCCAAGCTAGTTTTGAGTTTACAATCCTCCTGACTCCCAAGTGCTAGGATTATAGTCATGTGTCACCCACATCTACTTTATGTACATATGTGTATGTATTTATATGATGTATGTGTATATACATATATACATACACACATGCGCGCACACACGCACATACACATAGTTGATTTCCCGCACCAGTGTGCCCAATGTTGACATGTCTCCCTTTCAAAAGTAAAAATTTCAAGATAGCAATAGCAGAGTCTTAAAGCAGGCCCCTTTTTAGAACAGCGCCTTGTGTAGCTTCATGGACAGCTTCATGAAGCTGGCCCTGGGTCTTTCCTTGGAGGTACTGGTTCCCAGGTCCAGTGAAGAAGGTCTCTGTTTGTCTGTCTTGGTGTAGTTAAGTCTTTTCTGTTCTCATGCTGTGGATATGCTTGCATGTGAGCTGGGCTCCCCAGGGCTCTTGATCCAGCCTTGGTTGTTAGGAAGTCTGCCTGGACTCTCCATCCCCTGCCATTACTATCACTTTTTAGCATGCCCTGTTTGTAGAAAAATGTGATGTGATCTCCCTGAGGCCTGGCCTTTCATGTGTAATGTAGGCTTGCAGGGCTTTTCATTTCCCCAGCTGTAATATATGCTTAGAAGGGCTGATTTCCCTAGCTGCTGCTTCTGCTTTCTTTTTCCTTTGTTCTTGTCTCCTCTGCACTGAGGGCATCCAGCATCCTCTCCTCAGTTATGCCCACCTTCTCCCTGCTGATGTTTATGGTTATTTCAGTGTATGACTATCTGCTATGGCTACGGTTTCATTCTCCCTTGACAAATGTGAGAACATAAGCTTTGAGAGGTAGGTGAAGCAACTTGATTTGCTGAAGGTTACAGGAACAGAAGAGAGAGAGGCTGGGGATTTGAACTTGAGGCTGTCCAACTGTCAGAGTTGTTTTCTTCCCTCCATTGCCACATAGCACTGGCACTGTGCAGAGCAATGGCATTTCATCCTGGAGCACAATCTTAACCTGTGTCTGCTCCTTTATTTCTTTCTGGTCTTTCTTCACACTGTACTTGTCCACCTCATTTGAATAGTTTTCTGAGACTGCCTCCCTCTCTCTGTCACAGCAGGCTGCTTGGATCAGTGGTCTCGCGCACTGTTGCCATCTGCCTTGCCATCTGTCTTCTCTTGCCTCAACATTATGCTCATGCAACCCAGGTCTTCCTGCCCCATCTCACAGCTCCAGGAGACCCTGTTTTTTTTTTTTTTTCTGTAGAATCCCAAGCCTTCAGAACACATGGAGGTCATCTACCCCAAGGTTTCTTTGCCCACTTGAGGAAACTGGCTCAGACAGTGATTTTTATGTTTTTAGACCACAGTTCCAGATAGTTCACTGATGAGCTGGATTAGACTTCTTGTTTAGTAACCACTTACCTTTCTAACATCATGAACCAACTTCTATCTTTTCCCTAGATTCTGTCTTTTCCCAGGGTCTCTTTTTTTCATAGCAGTTTCCCCAGGCAGCAAGTAGATGATTGATGAAATTCACTGAGTAAATTGATTTTTTTTTTTTGTTTGTTTGAAACAAGGTTTCACTGTCCAGTCTGGCTCAAACTCTTGATCCTTTTGGCAGAGCCTTCCAAATGCTAAAATTACAGGCATGTGTCACCAATACCTGGCTGATTGGATTCTTTCCTTCCTTGGTTCTTTCTGCTGTGCCAGGGCATCTGGGTATTTCTTTTTTGTTCTAGGCACTGTACAGCCTTCCACCTAAGGCTCCTACCCATTGCCTGTGTCTCAGACCATCTGTGGATGAGTTTTAGTACTGTACCATGGCTTAGGATCCTGACCATCATTTCTCCTTCATCTTTCCAGATTTTTCTGATACTTATTTTTAATTCAGTATAGTCACTCTGTGGCAAGAGTACTTTAGGACCATACCTCTTTTCCCTCTTCTTCTAGGAGTCACTATCCAGAGTTACATCACTGCTCTGCCAGGGCTTTCTTCATTTCTGATCGGCACCATCCCAGTAAGATCTGTGATTGCCTCACAGGGTGTCCTGCTTTCCTTCAGCTGGTCTCCCCTCTCCTTCCCAGTCTGTTCTCAACACTTAGCATCCACTTTCCTTGAGTATTGCCTTGCCTGTGTCACTCCCCGTCTGTGGAGACCTGGGTGATCCCCCACTGCTCACTCAGTACTGTTCTGGTTCGTAGCATGCCCATCTGTGATGAGGATCTATTTAATTCTCTAGTCCCCTCCTAGGAAGTCATGCCTCTACCAAATGGTTTTCCTATGAGTTGCCTGCCATGTCAAGAATTCTTGCTTCTGAGATTATAATAATATTCTGCAATAAAAGTTATGTGAGTATGAGCTCTCCAAATACCTTGTGGTTTCTGTAATGTTTTCATACTGATCGATGGCAAGTAACAAACCATGCATGGAGAGTACTGTTTTGCCCAAGACCCTTGCTATTCCAAGGATACATCCTAAAACTGGAGGCATCAGTATCACCTGAAGATTGTTGGTAATGCTGAATTTCAGGCCTAGTTTAGGAACTGTGGAATCAGAACCTGCATTTTGACATGATTCCTAAGTGGTTTGTATACATTTTAAAAGACAGGAAATACTACCTTTTAGAACAAGTTTGTTAGTCTTGGCTAAGCATTCAGATTATCTGAGGACCTTTTAGACAATACTGATGCCTGACTCTATCTCAAGAAATTTGGATCTAAGCCAGATGTGATGGTGTACATTTGTAATCCCAGGACTGGAGGTAGAAGCAGAAGGATCTTAGTGTAAGACCAGTCTGGGTAAACTGTCTGGACAAAATGAAAAACAACTGGTGTTTCAAATCTATGATCATGGCTACATGGAAGGTGGAGATTGGGGGATCAAGGTTCAAGGTAAGTCCAAGCCAAAAAAGAAAAAAAAAAGTTCATTTCAACTCTGATGGCTTATGCTTCTAATCCTAGCTACCCAGGAGGCTGAGACCTCTAAGATCATAGTTCAGTACAGCCTAGGCAGAAAGTCTGTGAGATGCCATATCCAATTAACTAGCAAAAATGCGAGACTGGAGGCATGACTCAAGTGGTAGAGCATCAGCTGTGAACAAGCAAGCTTAGTAAGAGTGTGAAGCCTTGAGTTCAAGCCATGGTACCAGCATATACAAAAATGAAGCAATGGGAAAATTACAATGGCTAGGTGTGGTGGTCCCTGGCTGTCATCCCAGAGGCATGGGGAAGCGCAAATAATATCATGATTCAGGCTGGCCTTGGAATAAAGTAAGACCTGTCTCAAAAATAACCAGTGGATAAAGGAGCTGGTAGATTGGTTTAAGTGGCGATGAATGGCTAGTAAGTATGAAGGCCTTGGATGCAAACCTTTAAATTTAAACCCCAGTGCGGCCAAAAAACAAAATAAACTCACATAAAACAACAAACAACAAGAACAACAAAAAGGCTGGTAATGTAGCTCGTTGGTAGAGCACCTGCCTAGCATGCTAGAGCCCATAAGCTCAATCAGTAGCACTAAACAAAAACTTGGAACTTACTCTCTTCCTTCCCTCCCTCCCTCCCTCCCTCCCTCCCTCCTTCCATCCCTCTCTCTCTCCTTCCCTTCCTCCCTCTTTACTATTGTGGGGCTTGAACTCTGGGCTTGGACACTGTCTTAGAGCTTTTGCATTCAAGGCTAGCACTGTCACTTTGAGCCACTGTGCCATTTCCAGTTTTGTGGTGTTTAATTGGAGATAAAAGTCTCATTGACTTTCCTGCCTGGGCTGGCTTTGAACCACAATCCTCAGATCACAGCCTCCTGAGCAGTTAGGAGTATAGGTGTGAGCCACAAGTGCCCTGTCCAAGTTTCTTTTTTTGACATTTAAAAATATATTTTTAAAGTTTTTTCAGCTAATTCCAAATGGCAGCCAAAGTTGAGATCACTTACTGTTGAATTCCCTGATCCTGGAGAGAATTTACCATCAGAAGTCATGCCTTCTTCATCCATCCTTGCTCAGCTGATGTGCTGCCATATATGGCTGTTGAAACAAACATCCATGAAGGCAATTTGGCAACATTTGTCAGAATTACAAAAATATATTTCTGTCATTAGTACTCCGCTTCCTAAACAGCCTGATGACATGTCTCTGTTGCTGTTTTCCTACACAGTCATCCTGAGGTACTGCAGAGTGTCATTAGATCATGTGGCTCATATGAATCCTGGCAGATAAGGAAGTGATGATCCTTCACCAGTCTCCTGGAAGGCTGCTCACTTTTGGTTCCCTCTGTCCCTTACTGGCTCTTTCTCCTCAGTCTCCTTTTCTTTCCCTCCCCATTTTCTTACCTTGAAATATTGGAAAGCCCCAGGACTTAGACTTTATAGTTGCTCTTATCTGTGTGCTGTCCTTCAGCAGTCTCATTCAGACTCCCAGGTGTATGTGCCATGAGTGCCCTAGTGGCTCCAGGCCAAACCCTCTTTCCTGGGTTCCAGGTTCCTACCTCTCACTGCCTCTGGATGTCCAGGCCTGCACCTCTCTCTAACCGGTGTCTAAGCTAGCAGTCTTAACTGCTCACCTGTCCTGGAGATGTGGAAACCACTTCTTCCAGTCTTTTTTTGTCTCAGAAAATAGCACCTCTTGTTTTTTTATTAATAAGTTTTTTTTATTATGAAAATACTGTACAGAGAGGTTACAATTACATGAGCAAGGTAATGAGTACGTTTCTTACCAAGGCACCTCTATTTTTTAATTCTTAGGTCAACAAAACCTATGAAACCCTTAGAATTATTCTTAGTGTTTATTTTTCTCCTCCCGCACCCAATCCATCAGGAAATCCTTTGAAACTATATTGAGGCTCTGATCACTTCTTACTGCTTCTGTTGATGCTACTGTGACTCAGCCACCCATATCTCTTGCATGGATTTCTGTTCTTATCGCAGTTGTTTTCTGACTAGCTTTCCTGTTTCCTCCTTCTCACACTTAGGCAATTAACAATGGTGCAAAGATGATTCTCTAAAACAGGAGAAACCTTAAGCCCCAATGCCTTTCCTTTTTCTTGTTTAAAACCATCCAGAGACTTTATTTTTGGTTTTAAACATATTTTTATCTGACTCCTTTTGTATACTTGTGGGTGCTATATACTACACCTGTAGATGGCTTTGCAAAGCCTTTTACACTTAATACAATCACTAAACACACACACATACACACACACCAAAACCATCTAGAGACTTTTAAGTTCTCACATAGTAGTAGCCAGAAGTTCTCCGTAGCTTTAAAGGCACCACTGGTGCCTCTCTGACCACCACCCTCCACTTACGCCCTTACCTCCAGCCTTTTATAGGAGCTATTCTCCTTACCTGGAATGTCCAATGCCCAGATAGCCTTAGGGCTTAGTCACTTGTTTCATTTGGCTCTCCAGATGTTATCTTCTAGGCCTCCCAAACCATTTTATAAACTGCAGCAGTCCCTCCTTACCTGTTGTCCCTTTCTGTGAGGTTTGTAAGGTCTCAGTTACCTGTAGTTAATTGTGGTCCAAAAATACCATACACAGTTCATAAGTTTTAGATGGTACACTGTTCTGAATGTATAATGAAGTCTCTCTCCAACCCAGGATGAGTCATACATAGTCTGGTGTGTCAAGGCTGTACATCCTATCTTCTTATCCTTTACCTAGTAATCATCTAGGTAACTTAGTAACCATTTGGTCACTGTTGCCATATTGTAATGATTGTGTTCAAATGATACTTGTTTTCCTTAAGAGTATCCACAAACTGCCGGGTACTGGTGGCTCACGCCTGTAATCCTAGCTACTCAGGAGGCTGAGATCTAAGGATCACGGTTCAAAGCCAGCCCAGGCAGGAGAGACCGTGAGACTCCTTTCTCCAATAAACCACCAGAAAACCGGAAGTGGCGCTGTAGCTCAAGTGGTAGAGCGCTCGCTCGCCTTGAGCTGAAGAGCTGAGGGACAGTGCCCAGGCCCAGAGTTCAAGCCCCATGACCGACAAAAAAAAAAAAAAAAAAAAGAGTATCCACAAACTGAAGAGGAGTGATGCTGGCAGTTTTATTACAGTATATTGTTTTGCTTGTTTTATTTTTATTTTTTATTTTTTAAATTTAATTTAATTTTATTTGTGAACATACTGTACAGAGGAGTTACAGTTACATGGGCAGGATAATGCGTACATTTCTTACCAAGCATTGCAGCCTCCTCCTTTGTTTATCCTTCACATCCCTTCCCAGCCTCCCCGCTCCCCCTCTAATCCCAATCCTTCTCCTTCCCCCCCCCCCCCCCCCCCCCCCCCCGCACCAACGTTGTAAAGCTCGTTTTGGACATGACAACTTGTACTTCTCATTGTTGCAACAGGTCCACCTGTATCCTTAAACAACTGGTTTTTCCCCATCTCCTCCACAAGTTATACTGACATCAAATATAGTGAAAGCAGGGGTTATACTGTGGAGGAGGGACATACAAAGCAACAAAGAGATAATCTTATAAATGAGTTAGAAACACATGCATGAAAGAAAAAAAACATTAAAATACACATCTAAGGGTTCATTTTCCTGACATCACATTATCTGACCTTTTCCGCTTGACTCATACATATACTAGATATTACAAATAAGGGAAACCATGGGACCTACGTTTGCTTGTTTTATTTTTGAAAGTTGTTCATCTTACTGTGCTTCATGTATAAATTAAGCTTTATCATAGTTACATGTGTAAAAAGAAACATGTCATATATAGGGTTTGGTTCTACCCATGCTTTCAGACATCCACTGAAGGGGGTCTTGGAATGTGTGCCCCCTGTAAAGGGGGACTACTTAGTAGTAACAGATCTCTCCTTACTCGGTTGTCTCCCTCTTTACGTGATTTGTACTGCTAGACCTGCTTTGCTCACCATCTGTCTGCTGCATGGTGCTGTAAACTCCTGGAGTACATGGGCTTCATCTAACTTGCTTATTGATATAATTTCAGAGTATGAACAGAATTTAGGATGGAGGTGGGTGCACAGATATTTATTGACTCAGTAAATGGATATAAGATAAGTAATAAGCATATTAGTTTTGATAGAGAAAGAAAGAGCCTTAATGAACATGAGTAGGGAGCTGTTTTTGTAAGCTAAGGGAATTTTTGAAGTGTGGTATTAAAAAGAATAAGGCAGCCCTCTATATACTAATTGAGATAGTGGGAATATAAGTAAAAACCAAAAAACCCAGGCTGTGTAAGATCTGCTGTCATTTGTGTAATTTGTGTGTGTGTGTGTGTGTGTGTGTGTGTGTGTGTGTGTGTGTGTGTGTGTGTGTAAGAAGTCATGTGTAAACATGTAACTTGGTCTTGGAAGCATGCAGTATTGTCTCAGTAGGGTCATTTTCTGACTCTTTGAGAAAGACTATATTTTCCTCTTGGAGGCTATTTGACTAAATGAGGGAGAAAGAATCCTCTTCTCTTTCTTACTTGGTTTAATGGTGGTTGATATAGGTTATAAAGGGAAACATGGACTACTCAGCCCCTGACCAACACTGATCACATTTACTATGGCTGTGAATGTCATCCTGCTAAATAAAAACTGAGTCAAAACCCAAGAGATACAGAGCTGTGCTGTAACTAAGGCGGGGCGGGGGCGGGGGTGGTAAACAAGAGACTGTACTCTTTCATTTTATGTTTTTCTGGTTATGGTACCTGGGAAATGAACCCAGAGCCTTATGCATGTTGGGCAAGCACTACCTCTGTACTACAAACCCCATCCCTCTCCTGGAAGCTTTTAACCTGTCTGATCAAATACCATAAATATTTACTTGTGACTTTTACCCTCTTTATTCATGGTTAATCAGTTTAGTGAACCATCTTTTAGTTCAGGGTTAAGAAATTGTTTTCTGTACTGGGCCAAGTCATGAGTGGAGAGGTAGAATCTTCCATTGTCTCCCAGTTGTCTAGAATGTATTGGACTCTCATTTCCTACTCTTGCAGAGGACAGCCCCAACCTTGCCTGTTCTCGTGTGCTGACAGTCGCTCTCCTCCTTTGTGCCTTCCCTCAAAGTGTTTCCACTTTCAGCCTGACTCTAAAGAACAAGGTTGCCACTAGTTTTTTTCCCCCTTCTGAGACCATTCTTATGCAGTGTTTTCCCCTTCCTGAAACCATTCTCAGCCTCTTGTTATTGTATGCAATGCAATGAAAGGTAATATTTACAAAAGGCACACTGTAGTGTTCCAAGATTACATGTTGAAGCTGTGTTTGCATTTCCCCTAACTCAGTTTTGGTATCACTAGATGAGTGTGTTTTCAAGTGTTGACCTGGCCTATTGGCTCTCTAAGGTATAACTAGCAGAACACATTTTTTTCCCCCAACTGTAAACTGTGTCTATGGTGCTAGAAAGGTCTTTGCATTGATTTATTTGTGTGTTAAGGAAACTTCATTTATCTAAAGGTTTCTTCTTATTGTTTATGGCTTGTTTTGGGGACTGGATCTTGTTGTTTGTTTGTTTTTTTTTGGTTGATCGTGAGGTCTGAATTCTGGGCCTGGGCACTGTCCCTGAGCTCTTCAGTTCAAGGCTAGCACTCTACCAGTTGAGCCACAGTACCATTTCTGGCTTTTTCTGTTTATGTAGTGCTGAGGAATCAAACCCAGGGCCTCATGCATGGGAGGCAAGCACTCTACCACTGAGCCACCTTCTCAGCCTTGGGTCTTGTTCTTTATGTAGCCCAGGCTGACAGGAAACTGGAGAGCCTTTTGCCCTAGCCACCCCAGTTCGGACAGGCAGGAGGTCTATAGGCTTGTGATGTTGCAGTAAATAAGAATCTGTTAGGGCTGGGAAGGTGGCTCAGTGGTAAGCGCGCTTGCCTTGCATGCATGAGGCCCTGGGTTCGATTCCTCAGCACCACATAAGCAAAAAGAAAAAAGCCGGAAGTGGCACTATGGCTCAAGTGGTAGAGTGCTAGCCTTGAGCTGAAGAGCTGAGGGACAGCGCCCAGGCCCAGAGTTCAGGCCCCACGACCGACCGGACTCAACCCCCCAAAAAAAAGAATCTGTTAATCATGAGAAACATTGTTGCCAGCAGCTGAATGAGTAAAGTATTTGTTCCAAAAGAAGGAAGTTCACAGTGTGAAGAAGTTTAGTACTGTTACAGTAGAGCAATTACTCAGAGCACTGTAGGTAAAAGACTGTAGCATCTGGTAAAGGAAATGGAGCCTTTAAAGTCAGCCAAGGGAATTCTGACATAATCATTTATTGGCTGGTAAGTCACTTCTGACCCTCTGCTGTCTTATCAATAAATGTGGATAATAGGTACTGTATCTCATAAGGTTGATCAGATAACTTCATGAGATTATGTGGAATAGAGCCCAGAGCTGTTTTTACAACTGCTTCTTGTAATTTATGTGAACAGCATATTTTAGCCTCCTACAAAAAAGATTAGCCCCTTCCCTTCCTTCTTATTAAGCACTGTAGTTTGAACTCTAAGCCTTGCATTTACTAGGCAGGCACTTACCTCTTGAGCCAAACCCTGGCTCCTTTTTGGCTATTTGAAAAGGTTCTCATAATTGAGATAGGTGTACCTCACAATGTATGGAATACCTTAAACATTCAGAAATAAGAGATGAAAGAAAAGGAAAAATGCTTTCTAAAACAGCAAAGTATGTAGTAAAGGATTATTATATAACTGGATATAGAAGAGGAAGAGGAAATAGACCCCATTCTGCAGAGAAGGTACATAAATGTGGGAAGGAAAATCCTGAGTGTGTTCTAGGATTCATTTACTATAACTTTGGGACCAAATTGTTGATAGCTTAAAAAGTCAACAACCATTGTGTGATTATTCCTTGTGAGCTCATTATGGCAGACACTTTCATTTCCTTTCCTTTATTTGATTTCTATCTTGCTTTACTCAGTAGGAATGAATTACCCTCTGCTCATTCCACATGCTGATGCTGAAAGCAAAAGAGGAATCTTCTCCTTTTGTGAGCTCTGTACCTTGAGGAGAAAAGTTGAGAGAAAGCTTTATTTCATCTGGCAAGGAAACAATTCTCTCCCAAAGGAAATAGATGAGAAAAGCTAGACTTAATCAGGAAGTTCATATTCCATTCAGTTATTCATCAAATATTTATCAAGTGCTGGATATTCTGCTAGGTGCATCTAGCCACATTTCCTTTGGACAAGCCATTAAACTCTAGGAATTTTCGGGTTTCTCTTTCTTGTCTTCTGCTCTAAGATTAAATGATGAAAGCCTAAAACCAAAATTGCTGCTCATTGCCCAGTATGTTTATTGCCAGTATTTAGGAAAGCTGTTATTATTATTATTATTTTGCATATAGCTACCTTGCTGAATTCCTAACACATTTTGAATACTTTTTATATTTAGAAAATCCTCAAAAATTAAACCCTCAAAAAACAACAACCTAATTAATAAATGGGCTAATGACTTGAAAGACTTTTCAGGAGAGTAAGTTCAAATGCCCCATAGAAATACTCAGCATCTCAGGCCATAAAGGAAATATAAGTCAAAACAACCTCATCCCAGTTAGAATGGCCATCATGAAGAAAACAACAACAAATGCTGGCAAGAATGCAGCCAGAAGGGAATCCTATTACACTATTGGTGTGAATATAAGCTGTTCAACCACTCTGAAAAGCAGTATGGAGGTTCCTAAAAAAAAAAACCCAAAAAAAACATAGAACTATCCTATGACTGAGCAGTTCAACTCCTGGGCATTTATCCAATAGAACACAGACAAGGGTACAGTAAAGCCATTAGCATAACCATGTTCATTGCAGCACAATTTACCATAGCTAAGATATGGAATCAGCCCAAGATCAAGAAAATGTGTATATATACGCAATGGAATTTTATTCATCAATTAGAATACTATTACTATTCATAAGGAAATGGAAAGACTTGGAAAAAATTACATTCAGTGAAGTAAGCCAGACCCAGAGAAACAAAGGTTGCTCGCTTTTCCTCATTGTGGTAGATAGACTGTGCCTACAAGTCTAGGAGTAAACACATTGGGATGGGCTGTATTCAAGTGGTTTCAATTGAATTCGCAGACATATAAGAAACTCTATGGAGGGGCTGGGAAGGTGGCTCAGTGGTAGAGTGCTTGCCTTGCATGCATGAGGCCCTGGGTTCAATTCCTTAGCACCACATAAACAGAAAAAGCCGGAAGTGGCGCTGTGGCTCAAGTGGTAGAGTGCTTGCCTTGAGCTGAAGAGCTGAGGGACAGCGCCCAGGCCCAGAGTTCAAGTCCACAACGGACAAAAAAAAAAAAAAAAAGAAACTCTAAGAAGAGCACAAATAGCATATATATGTATGTGTGTGTGTGTGTGTGTGTATATATACACTTTAGAAAGACAAGGTCAAAGCCCAACAACATCAACACCAGAAAACAAGTATATTCAAGTGTGTGTGTGTGGGGGGGGGGGGGTGGTGTTAAGGGATAAATGAAAGAAGGGGGAGAGCAGAAGAAAATAGGGTCAAGAATTCATTGTATATACCATAGAATTAAGAAAATGAGGGGCTAGGAAGGTGGCTCAGTGGTAGAGCGCTTGCCTTGCATGCCTGAGGCCCTGGGTTCGATTCCTCATCACCACATAAGCAAAAAGCAAAAAGCCGGAAGTGGCGCTCTGGCTCAAGTGGTAGAGCACTAGCCTTGAACTGAAGAGCTGAGGGACATTGCCCAGGCCCAGAGTTCAGGCCCCACGACCGGACCCCAAAAGAAAAAAAAAGAAAATGAGGAGCTGGAAAGGTGCTTCAGTGGTAGAGTGCTTGCTTTGCATGCATAAAGCCCTGGGTTCAATTCTCAGCACTACATAAACAGAAAAAGCTGGAAGTGGTGCTCTGGCTCAAGTGGTAGAGCACTAGCCTTGAGCTGAAGAGCTGAGGGACAGTGCCCAGGCCCAGAGTTCAGGCCCCATGACCGACAAGAAAAAAAAAAAGAAATTGAAGGTTGGGGGATGACACGGATCAAGATGCGTTGTATTCATAAACTGCTTTGTTACATGGCAATTCCTTTGCACAACTACTTAATTAAAAAATATGTAAAAAGAAAATCCAAGGGAATCATGTATTTTGCTACTCTTACTTATTTCTTCCTAGTTTTTTTTAAAGAATTATACATTGAATGTACCTATGAAAATTCTTGGAGAAGTCATTCTTATCTTTTTGGTTTCTTATCAAGTGAATAATTTTTTTAGACAGATGTGGTGTCTCATACTTGTCATCTCAAGTACTTGGAAAGGCTGAAAATGTGGTTCAAGCCAGTCAGTGCAAAAAGTTCATGAGAAAAAGCTCATCTCAGCCAATAAAAGCTGAGCATGGTGGTGAGCATCTGTCATTTCAGCTGCATGGGAAGCTAAATAGGAGCATTGAGGTCAATGCAGTCCAAAACAAATGGTGATACCTTGTTTTAAAAACAAAGCAAAAAGTGGTGAGAGCATGGTGCAGGTGGTTAAGCACTAGCCTAGTGAGTGCTAAGCCTTGTGTTTGAACCCCAGAAACACAAAAACCTAAAACACCCAAAGCAAAACAAAGAGATTTTTTTCCTACTCATAGCTTATTAATTAATTTTATTTATTTACTTATTATACCAGTCCTGGGGCCTGAACTCAGGACCTGGATGCTGTCTCTGTACTTTTGTGCTCCAGGCTAGTGCTCTACCATTTCAACCACAGCTTCATTTCCAGTTTTTTGTTGTTAATTTTTTCTGCCTGGACTGGCTTCATACAGTGATCCTCAGATCTCAGCCTCCTGAGTAGCTAGTGTTACAGGCATGCGCCACTGGCTCATTTATTTATTTATGTTTATATCAGGGGTGAATGGCATGATCAGAATAAAATACCTTTTTAGCATCTTTGAGTTTTATTTATTTATTGTCAGTCATGGGGCTTGAACTCTGGGCCTGGGTGCTGTCTCTATGCTCTTCAGCTCAAGGCAAGCACTCTACATCTTGAGCCACAGCGCCATTTCCGGTTTTCTAGTAGTTTATTGGAGATCAGAGTCTCACAGACTTTTCTTCCCCGGGCTGGCTTTGAACCACGATCCTCAGATCTCAGCCTCCTGAGTAACTAGGATTACAGACGTGAGCCACTGGCGCCTGGCTCATTTTTTTTTCATTAATATTTTAGTTTGGTTTCTCAATATTGAACCTTACTTACATTTATACTTAGATAATTCTTACTCTGCCCCGAATTTTGTTTGTGAAAGCTTTAAATGGAATTTTGAATTTCTTCATTATGTTTTTCCTTCTTTCCTCCCATCTTTTGGCTTGATTTACTGAATCAGTTTTATTTTTCTCTGTATTCTGCTCTGTTTCTATTTGATTGATGTGTTTAATTATGGTTTTCTTCCATAATCAGATTAGTTAGTGACTTTCTCCAGACCACAGGGGCACTTTTGGGTTTGCTTCTACTTACCCTTCTAAATTTTATGGATCACATCCTGACTTTAACAGTTGTGGTATTTTTAAATATTAAAGTTCCTTCTTTCACTAATTCTTTGCTAAACAGTTGCTCCAAACTCGATAGTAACATCAGCTCTCCATAAAGCTAATCTCCCCACCCCCATGCTAAGTGTCCACGCTGAATCACTGAGCTGTACTCCCAGACTAATGTCTTTTTTTGAATAAAGATCTGTAGATTTGTTCTGATTTATTTTTCAGTGAGCTGCCTTATGTCTGTAAGTTAAGAGGAAACAACCTCTTGTTTTGGAACTCCTCATGTTCTGACACCAGGTGTGGTATGCATTATTATTATTTTTTCTTTGTACCAGGGTTCAGCACTTGGCTTTTGCTAAGATGCAGGAATGGGGTAGGTGTGGAATGAGGGGAGGGGAGGGAAGAGAATGAAGTCTTGATCCTTAGATTGGCTTTTAGCTTCATGTAGGGTCCTGTGGCCAATAAAAAGACAGCAGGCAGAATGGACTGCTCACAAATGCCAAGTGGGAGAAGATTTACCCTGTGTCAGGAAGTTCATGGCCCTTCCTCTTTCCTTTCTTCAAGCTGTGCTAGCAGCTCAGCACTTTTAGTCTTTGCTTACCCAATTTCTCCCTACCCACAATGCCTGCTTCCACTTGTCCCCTCACTTGTCTCTTAATTTGGGGTTCTATATTTTTAAAAAAAATCCCACCTTTTCCCATATTCAACATTTCCTGCTGAAGAGATTTTGGTTTGCAACTTGGAGCTAGATACAATGTTTCTGTGAATTTGATTCTGTCAGCTGAATCTCAGGAATTCCTCAAAGTTTCTTATTGACTGATGACATACTTCCTTGTTTGCTGGCTTCTTAAAGTGGTCTTACTCTTATTTTTCAATGCCTTTTGTCATTTCCTGGGAACTTGGACTTGTCAGCAGTGTTGATAAGAGTTAAACAGAGCCTCAGTTTACCATCTTTGAGGATTTAAGTCTTTATTTTCCACTGGTGGGAATGTAGTAGCTTTTTGAACCAGCCTCTCTCCTCCTTGGTTCCTCTTTCATGAAAGTTTACTAATAACAGCTATCAATTTGTGTTTATTATATACCACTCATCCTATCACAGCAAATTCAATGGTTCTTTTATTTTCTGTCCCCTGTTTGCCAGACCTTGTTCTGGTTAGGTATTGCTGCTTAATAAGCCACCTTCTACTACATAGGTTAGAACACAAATTTACTCAGGTATGTGGTTTTGCTTGGCAGGAGGTGGAGGAGGTATCTCCAGCAGTTGTAGTCAGATATTGATGGGCCACTTGAACCAAAGGCTCCAGTGGGCTAGTTGCCCATGGTGACTCATGGCTGGCATTTTGCTAGAGTAATGTGTGACTCACCATGTGCTACTCCACACCAGTATGATGATCAGCTATTTGGAGGGCATGTCCCAAGAATGAGCATTTGGGTAGTAAGAAATTAGAAAATTCTGGGCCATGTAGGGCTGGGCCCAGAACTGTATAGGATAGTCTTTCTCTCTCTCTCTCTCTCTCTCTCTCTCTCTCTCTCTCTCTCTCTCTCTCTCTCCCTCCCTCCCTCCCTCTCTCTCTCTCTCTCTCTCTCTCTGTCTCTCTCCCTTCTCTTCTCTCTCCCCCTCTCCCTCTCCCCCTTCCCTCTCCCCCTCCCTCTCCCCCTCCCCCCCTCTTTCTCTGGTGCGCTTACTCTACCATTTGAGCCATACCTCCACTTCCCAGTTTTTTGTTGGTTAATTGGAGAGGAGAGCCTCTCTGATTTGTTTTCCCTGACTGGCTTTGAACTGTGATTTTTCAGATCTTAGCTTTCTGAGTAGTTAAGGTTATAGGCATGAGCCACTGCCACCTGGCTTGGCTCTGTCTCTTGATAGGGAATAGTCCAGAACACCTTACTGAGAAGCATGTAAAATGGGGAGATATTATGTACATATTAAAAAATACAAACTGCCACAAAGACAAGGCTGGAGATATAAACATAGTGGATACCCGGTCCAGGCTTTCTGTCCTCTTTGTATTGTGGCAGCATAGGTAGATAAACAGGCAGTGACACAAGAGGGCTAGGCATTGTGTGAGCTCTGGGGAGTATCAAACCCAGCCTGGACAAGTGCTGGTGGGAAAGAGAGGTGGGTTGAGAAATAACGCATCTTAAGGGAGTAGCTTTGGAGCCGAGTCCTGAATAGCAAACGGGTATTAGTGTGATACATGGAAGGAGTATCCCAGAGAGCATAAATCTGCCATGTAAAGCCTGGTGGCTGGAAGATGTGAAGCTGGGGAGCTGGAAGAGCTCACTGCCCCTGCGAACTTCTGGGGGATTTGAGTGTTGACAAGTAACTGGGTACTTTGGTCACATGAGAGGGGAGAGGAAGCAAAGGTCTGTTCTGCCCAGGTATCTATGAAACCTTGTTGGTGAGAGCCTCAGCTGGTTCGGTACCCAAAGCATATTAGTGGAAGCTCAGTGTGTCTTTAGGGATGGTGAATGGCCTGTGTGAGGGGGATGTTGGAAGAGCAGGCCTCATTGATTTTACTTTGGCTATCATTCGTTTCTTCTGTGCCTTGTTCTAGTTCCTTTCCCAGTGTGTAGCTCAAGTGTATGCTGTTATAGAATAAGGGCAGAAAAGGGAACCCTACTGCATTGTTGGTGGGAATGTAAACTTGTTCAACCACTTTGGAAAGCAGTATGGAGATTCCTCAAAAGACTACACTTAGAGCTCCCCTATGACCCAGCAATCCCACTTTTGGGTATTTACCCAAACAATCACAAACAAGGTCAAACTAAAGCTACCAGCACAACTATGTTTATTGCAACATTATTTACCATAGCTAAGATATGGAACCAATCCAGATGCCCCTCAGTAGATGAATGGATCAAGAAAATATGGTGCATGCGTGCGTGCGTGCGTGCGTGCGTGCGTGCGTGTGTGTGTGTGTGTGTGTGTGTGTGTGTGTGTATAATGGAAGTGTATGCCTCCATCAGAAAGAATGCCATTGCCCCATTTATTAGGAAATGGAAAGACTTGGAAAAAATTATATTAAGTGAAGTAAGCCAGGCCCAAAGAAACATAGGTCCCATGGTTTCCCTTATTTGCAATAACTAGTATATGTCTAGGACAAGCAGAAAAGGTCAAAAGCTATGTACATATGGCCATAAAAAATGATGTCAAGCAAAATGAACCCCAAGACAGGGACACAAGTATTTTTTTTTCTTTCTTGCTATTGTTTTTAATCTACTTATAATGTACATTTATATGTGATTTTTTTGTTTCTTTTGTATGTTCTTCCCCCACAGTATAACCCCTGTTTTCACTGTATTTGATTCCAGTGCCCTGCATCTTGTATATACACTTTTCTAATTTGGGGAGGGGAAGGGAAAAAACAAAATGCTTAAATAAGGGTATAGGTTGACCCGTTATAACAATGAGATGTACAAGACACTATGTTGAAAACGAACTTTACAACTTGTCTGGGAGAGGGAGGGAAGAGTTGGGGAGGTGGAGAGGGAAGGGATGGTAGGGGAAAAACAAAGGAGGAGGTAACAATGCTGGATAGAAAATGTACTCATTAGCTTACTCATGTAACTGTAACCCCTCTGTACACTATTTCTACAATAAAAAAACATTAAAAAAAAAAAAGAGTAGCCGGGTGCCAGTGGCTCACACCTGTAATCCTAGCTACTCAGGAGGCTGAGATCTGGAGATCACGGTTCAAAGCTAATCCAGGCAGGAAAAGTCTGGTTTATCTCCAATAAACTACTCAGAAAACCAGAAATGGTGCTATGGTTCAAGTGGTAGAGCACTAGCCTTGAGCTGAAGAGCTGAGGGACAGTCCCCAGGCTCAGAGTTCAAGCCCCACAACCAACAAAAATAAATAAATAAATAAAGTAAGTAAGGGTAGGTACTGGGGACAGGGAGAGGAGCTAGAATTAGAGAAACAATATGGGATGGGAAATGGTCTTGTTTTCTCTCATTCCAGACTACAGGGCAGGTTATACTGTCTCTATTTTGCTGGTAAGGAAATGGAGGCTTTCAGAGGGCAGCCACAGACCACAGTAGACCATTGTACTTGAGGACTCAGTTTGGAGTTGCTGCTATGGGCATCTGTTGCTTCTGTTCTTGGGAGACTCATTAGGTTCATAAGCGGTGAGATGGGTTCTTGTGTCACCATTGGGGTGCATGTTTAAGTAACCATGCATGTGTGTTTCTGTGTGCAATATGTACATGCATGCACAGACAGGGCTGGGGGAAGGGGACAAGCTCAATCATGGCTCTAAGGTGTTTCAGTTAAAATACAAGTATGGAGTTTTAGAGATTTTTCTCCACTAACAGTGTACCCCACTAACCACTGTGGACTGTACCCAGATAATGGTTAAGTAACCTTATTTCCCCCTTTAATTTTTTAAGTCAGGTGCCAGCTGCTCGTACCTGTAATTCTAGCTACTCAGGAGGCTGAGATCTGAGGAAAGTGGTTTGAAGCCAGCCCAGGCAGGAAAGTCCATATAACTCTTACCTTCAGTTAACCACCAAAAAAGCAGGACTGGAGGTATGACTCAAATGGTAGAGTGCTAGCCTTGTGTGAAAAGTTAAAGGACAGCATCCAGGCCTTGAGTTCAAGCCCCCGGATGGGGATTAAAAATTTGTTATTCATCTTTCACCATAATATTAAGTGAAAAAGAAAGTTGTAATTCCTCTTTAGCACAGCTTAAGGAAAACCTTCTAGATATGACCCTGCAAAAACCTGGCATGTAGGTTTGCTGAGGGCAGCAGGAAAAGGATCTCTGAGCCTTTTACTTGTACTTTTGGAAGCTATTTCCTTCACAGCAAGACTCAAGAAGAGTAGTTTCCTATCACCTCCACGTGGTTCCTCCCTGGTGTAGTAATTGTTGTGCACAGAATAGCTGTACACAGAATAGTGAGAATGTTTCTTTTACCCAGCTTCAGTGCAGCTTCTGGCTGACTACTGTGTGTTCTGTACTATGTTGAGTAAGAGTTGTCTGCTTTCAATCCAAGACCTGAAGGACAAATCTAGCCAGCTGCCTATTTTATGTAGTCCATGAGTTAATATCTATGTTTTTCTTTTTTTTTCTGGACTTGTAAGTTTTTCTTTTTACCTTTTATTCTGAAACTATTATAGATCCAAAAAAAGCTATTCAAAAATTATCAAGCCAAGTGTGCTGACAAATGCTTATAATCTCAGCACTCAGCAGCCAGAGGCAGAGACTAAATGGTCCGAAGAAAATATTATAGTCCTTAATAAAAAAAATGAAGATTGCTTGATATAGATTGTTATGTTACTCATTGTTTTTAGTCATTCATTTAATTTTTAGAAAACCTGAAGTTTATTCTTTATTAGAGTATAACACACACACAGATAACTTGATTTGTCCTCTAAATAGATCATCATTCTTCATCACTGTTTATCTAATAATTCTCTTTACTATTTGAAGTTCTTTAGTTATTGTATATTGAAACTCAAATTTGTTCCATCACTTTAAGGGTTGATAGTGTGAGTCACCAAGACATTAAGACAAGATTATATAATAATCAAGGCTTCTCTCGGGGTGAGACTCCCCTATATATATCATGAATGCTTATGGCAAATGTTGCCCATGCACAATAATATCTAGCTACGGGGTCTATTTCGTGTGTGTGTGTGTGTGTGTGTGTGTGTGTGTGTGTGTGTGTGTGTGTGTGTGTGTGTGTGTGTGTGTGTGTCAGTCGTGAGGCCTGAGGGCACTGTCCCTTGAGCTCTTCAGCTCAAGGCTAGCAATCTACCACTTGAGCCACAGCACCACTTCCGGGTTTTTCCGCTTAGGTGGTGCTGAGGAATTGAACCCAGGGCCTCATGCATGTGAGGCAAGCACTCTACCACTGAGCCAGCTTCCCAGCCTGTCTACTTCTAAGTATAGACATTATGATGGAGCCTTGTTTTATTTTTCTGAACTCCATGAGTACTGATGATGGCCAAATGAAACTCTTTGTTAATGTTTTCTGATCCTTAATGTTGGGCCTTAATCTTGCTGGCTGTGTCGTAAAATTGATTGAGAAGAGATGTGACTTGATGTACTTACCTTTCAGTGGCGCATCAGGAAAATTGTTATTTTTTGAAAGGTACATGAGGGTTGATCATGGTCTAGCTCTTCTCTCTATGCCACAGATGTAAAGGGGAATATGGTAGTAGTTTGTGTTATCTATCTTCTTAGATCCATGCCTATTTGCTTGACTGTTCTGCGACCTTGACATTGGAGATACAGATTGTGGAGAGATACTAGCCTCTTCTGTGGAACATGGAGACTGGGTTCCTTGTACCTCACTGTACTGATGGTTAGTGACTTCGGGCTCATCTTCTAACCTCCCTGATCCTTAACCTATTCTTTTCTTTCTTTCTTTCTTTCTTTCTCTTCCTTTCTTCCTTCCTTCCTTCCTTCCTTCCTTCCTTCCTTTTTTTTTTTTTTTTTGGTCAGTCATAGAGCTTGAACTCTGGGCCTGGGCACTGTCCCTCAGCTCTTTAGCTCAAGGCTAGCGCTCTACCACTGGAGCCTCAGCACCACTTCTGGATTTCTGAGTGATTTATTGGAGATAAGAATCTCAAGGACTTTCCCGCCCAAGCTGGCTATGAACCAGATCCTCACATCTCAGCCTCCTGAGTAGCTAGGATTTCAGGTGTGAGCCACCGGTGCCCAGCTTCTTAACCTATTCTTTTAGTGGTAACACAGGGACACTAAAATAAGCTGTCCTCCCCAGGTGTTTTTTGTTTTGTTTTGTTTTTTTGTTTTGGCCTGTTCTGGAGCTTTATCTCAGGGCCTAGGTTCTATCCCTGAGCTTTTTTGCTCAAGGCCAGCACTCTCCCACTAAGCCACAGCCCAACTTCTAGCTTTTGGGTGGTTAATTGGAGATTAGAGTCTCAAGAACTTTTGCCAGGGCTGTCTTTGAATTACAGTCCTCAGCTCTCAGCCTCCTGAGTAGCTAGGATTACAGCTATGAACCACCTGTGCCCAGCCCTCCCAAGTTATTTTAAGGGATACAGGAGACCCACTATGTGAAGTAGATTGTTTTCACAGGATGTGGCAGCAGGTGTGAACTTACAATTTTCATTTTAATCTCTTGACTGGTAGCTGTTTGCAGTTTTGGGGTTTGAGTGTGTTTTTTGCTTTTGAGTTAACTTCAGCTCAGGCTTTCGGTTGCTTAGCTGGTTCTCTTTGGCTATTTTCCAAGGGTGGGTTCAGATATCCCAAGAACACTATGGCCAGGTGTCAGGTCCAGGCTGGTGACAGTCTGCAGGCTGTTTGTGCATCTGGTTTCCTTAAATGGACTGTGGTCAACATTCCCCGTGTTGAGTTCCCATGATGTGGACTGCTGAGTGAATATCCTGAACTGAGTGTAGTGAAACAAATTATAAAATGACGGTAACCTCTGGTAAAGCAGTGCTAGCAGTGCTCAGTGGAAAACAGATGTCAAGTGCTGAGTGTCCTTGGTTTTAAGCTTTTGCTAAACACAGTCATTTTAGCTGGACTTGCTCATGTCTGAAGGATGGAATCCAGGGACAGTGTGCAGGGCTGTTGAACTTGGGTTTATTTTACTGAAACTATAGAAGTTTCTAATTGGCTGCAATTTACCTGTGTTTGAATTATGATTTCTCTCTAGTTTGACCAGATTTCTTGTACTTGGGGAATATTCATGAGACTGTTGCAGGCCACCCAACCCTAGTATTGAGGACACTGCCTCTCCTGGCAGTTCCCACCCTATTTAGATACCATCGAGAAGACAACATGTTCCTAGACAGGTACGGTGGCTCCTGCTCCATTCTCTCTCATCTCTATCATTGTTCTTCTTTATCTGTTTTGTGTGCTTTTTCTGAAGTGTTTCTGTAAAACTCATGCATGATTGCCACTTCCAGCTTAAATACATAGCCTTTGCCAATGGAGCACTTCTCTAATTCTTAAGCCTGCAATTTAAGATCCTGAGCCTCGAGCTAATCTATGGGCTCTATTTCCTGCCATTTCATTGCTGCTCATATGCACTAGTGACCGGTCCCCGGCATGCCTGTTAAATCTGACCATCTGGCACTTTTGCTGATGTGGAGCTCTGTTCCAGGAAGGCCCTTTTCTCTTCTAGTGGGCTGCCCTTCCCTGTTTAAAGAGGGCTTGCATAAACATTATTAACAGTCACCATGCAGCCTGTCTACCGTTTGGGATGGGTTTGTCCTCTGATAGTCTGATAGCTGTTGGTTGCTCAAGGCCAGCACTCTACCACTTGAGCCACAGTGCCACTTCTGGCCTTTTCTGTTTATGTGGTACTAAGGGAACCCTAGGGCTTCATGCATGCTAGGCGTGTATTCTACCACTAAGCCACATTCCCAGCCCAAGTGTAAGAGATTTCTTGAAACCTCAAAGCCAGTAGGAGAGCTGAACTTAAGCCTAGGCTTTCTGCCATTCTGGTTATGAAGCCTTTTCTAAGGCTTTCCTGGGAGAGCAGAATTACTGTTGCTCCCTGGCTCTGGTATAGCAGCCCTCTTTTTGTGTTCTTCTGGTGGTCAACCACATTGCCATTCTCCATGCTGCACCCTAGCCTAGACTCTTCAGTAAATTGCTTCTCAGCTTTCTTTCCTCTGTGTCTAGATAGCACCTGGCAGTCAGTGAGAACTTGTGTGCATGCATAGATTGTGTTTTCCATATCCTCTAATTTGTGGTTTAGGAGAGGTAATTAGGCCACTTAAAGCTCTCATGTGTTAGAAAACACCTATAGTTTGGTCTATAGATTGAATAAGTAGTGATAATTATTTTGTTCCACTCCCTCTGCCATCTCAAAGAAACATAATCATGTATTTCATTACATGAAAAAAAGTTTAAAACATGTTTACTATGTGAGGGTTTGAGAAGAGTCAGCTCTCCTGTGATCTGTGTGTGTGTGTGTGTGTGTGTGTGTGTGTGTTTGTGTGTGCGCGCGCGCGCGCGCGCGCGCGCTGTTTTTGGGGCTTGAACTTAGCACCCAGCTGTTGTCAACGAGCTTTTGTGCTCAAGGCTAGCATTTTATCATTGGAGCCATAGCTTCACTTATGGCTTTTTGGTATTTAATTGGAAATAAGAGTCTCATGGGCTTTCCTGCCTGGGCTGTCTTCTAACCACAATCATCAGATCTCAGGCTCCTGAGTAGCTAGACTTACAGGCATGAGCTATCGGTGCCCAGCTCATGTTCTTCAACTTGGACCACTGCATTCCCTATCATGTGAAGGGTAAATCTACTACTATAAATCTACTACTAGCTGAGCGCCTGTAATCCTAGCTACTCAGGAGGCTGAGATCTGAGGATCGCGGTTCAAAGCCAGTCCGGGCAGGAAAGTCCATGAGACTCTTATTTCCAATAAACCACTAAAAAACCGGAAGTGACGCTGTGGCTTAAGCGGTAGAGCGCTCGCCTTGAGCTGAAGAGCACAGGGACAGCGCCTAAGCCCAGAGTTCAAGCCTCATGACTGACCAAAACAAAACAAAACAAAAAAAATTTAGTCATTGATCTTTTTCATACTGACTTCAAAGCAAGCCTCTAAATCTTTCCATATGGGCAGGACTCCATGGCCACTGACAGGCCCATATGTAGGAGCAGTCTCCTTCCCACCATTGTTTGACACCTCAAAGCTTAGAATAACATCGCAAGATTTTTTCCTCATTCATCCTTTGGCCTTCCTCTTCATCCCTATGTTTCTCTACCAGAAATAAAGATTCAGATCCCTGGCATTTATTTGCAGAGTTCATTTCTGCTGCTGAGCTCAGAATGCCCATGTGAACAGAGAAGTCTGACCAGTACAGCTGTGTAACACTTAGCAGGGCTACATTTTGAGAAATGTGTATTGGATGATTTTTCATTATGAAAATAATACTCGTACTTACACAGAGTCTACTACTTGCTTTTGGTCCTGTGCTACAAATCTGCACAGCATGTTATTGCATTGAGTACATGTATCTAAAAACATCTAAACATAGGAAAGATACAGTAAAAATATGGCATAGAAGATACAGTACAGTTGGGGCACCAGTAGCTTATGCCTGTAATTCTAGCTACTTGGGGCTTATATCTGAGGATTGTGTTTCAAAACCAGCTCCAGTAGAAAAGTCCATGAAACTTTATCTCCAGTTAACCAACAAAATGCTAGACTGGAGATGTGGTCAAGTGGTAGAGTAACAACCATGAGCAAAAAAGATGAATGCAAAGGTAAGGCCCTGAGTTCAAGCCTTTTTTTCTTTTGTACTAGCAAAAGAAAAAAAAAATACAGAATAGCACATCTGTATAGGGTGCTTTGGAGCTTGCAGGACTGGAAGGTCCTGGGTGACTCAGTGGGTAGATGTCTTATGAAGGCCTTAGACATTACCATGCGCTATACTACAGACTGTGAAACCTTTATACTCAGACTACACTAAATTTATAAAACTTTTTTTTGTTGTTGTTGTTGGTCATGGGGCTTGAACTCTGGGCCTAGGCACTGTCCCTCAGCTCTTTAGCTCAAAATGAGCGCTTTACCACTTGAGCCACAGCATCACTTCCAGTTTTCTGGTGGTTTATTGGAGATAAGACTCTCATGGACTGTCCTTACCGGACTGGCTTTGAACTGCAATCAGATCTCAGCCTCCTGAGTAGCTAGGATTACAAGTGTGAGCCACTAGCGCCCGACTTATAAAACTTTTTAAAAATAACATATTGTAACTTTTTTCTTTTTCCAGTCTAAGATTGGAAGTTAGGACCTCATGCTTGATAGGGTAGGTGCTCTACCATTTCAGCCATACCTCCAGCCTTTTTTTGCACTGGTTATGAGGTAGAGCCTTACTGTATGCCTAGGCCAGTAGGGACTATGATCTTCCCATTTGACAGATGTGCACCACTGCACTCAGCCATTGTTTTTCCTTTGTAGCTGGGATAACAGGAACATGCCATAGGGCCTAGCTATGGGTTGAGATGGAGTGTTTTAAACTTCTTTTTTTTTGGGTCCAGTCGTGGGGCCTGAACTCTGGGTCTGGGCGCTGTCCCTCAGCTCTTCAGCTCAAGGCTAGCGCTCTACCACTTGAGCCACAGCGCCACTTCCGCCTCTTTTTACTTTTTACTTATGTGGTGTTGAGGAATCGAACCCAGGGCCTCATGCATGCAAGGCAAGTATTCTACCACGAGCCACCTACCCAGCCCCTCTTAAACTTCTTTTTAACCCATACTTTGGCCTCAAACTGCAATTCTCAAGTACTTCCAGGCATGAGCCACCATGCCCAGCCTTACTCTTCACAAACTTTTTTTAAAAAAAGTTTTTGCAAGTATTTATTTAGTGTAACAGGGCTATAGCAGGGAGACCCAGAAAAAGGGTGAAACATTTCCTGCTCCCCATGCAGGAAATAGGAGTTAAAGACTCCTAAAAGTCCTTATGTGTAGTTTTTATACTTTATGAGCTGCATAAAACACAATAGATCTTGTCAGACTAGTAACTCCAAATCCTTACACAGTGGTTTTGGGTGGGCAGGTGACATTAAGGACTTTTGTTAGTATGTCTTTTCATTCTTACTGTCTTTACCCTCTGTGAAGAATTTCAAGATGTTTACCATTTTAAAGAAAGACAATTTAGATAGTCCCTTCTGTGTCTATTAATCATATAACAACACTTAAAAAAGGAGGTTTGGTTGGAAGTGAGCTTATCTGCTTTTTCAGTTTACTTCATGGTTTTAACTTCTGAGCCTAGCAGTTTTGATATTTGTAGAAAATCATATATGTACCTGCCTTACTTCCTCCCTAAGCAACCTTGGTCCCTTTTAATCTAAAAGATGTACAAGCGGGCACTGTCTGTCTCCTATAGTTGCATCTGCTGAGATTGGACTGTTGGCCCTGCATGGAAAAACAACTAAAAAGTTGGAAAAACGACTAAAAAGTTGTTTCCCTACCTGACTTAGGAGGTGACATGGGAAATACACTTGGCAGGAAATTCAGTTGATAGGCTTCCACCATCTGCAGATAATCAGGATTGGAAGACATCAAGTTATTCTTTTGACTTTAAAGTTAGTTGATCTCTGGGTCTTTGCAGTTTCAGCAATATCAGTTACCATGCTGCTCTTTTGAGATCCACTTACTAGCTTAGGCTTGTCAAGGTCGTGAGATTCAGCTCCTAGCCCAGGCTTGCCAATCTCTGTCAGTGAAGGAAGAATAGGGCTTCTCTTAACTTCACAGTTTCCGGGTAAAATCACAGGCCTTTGAGATCCACTCACGAAAAGCATTTCAGAGTGTCTCATGAAAAGGAGACTCTCATGAAGGTGAAAATTTTTAGCAAGGATTTATTCTGATAAAACAAGGTTAAGCCCTGTGTGCCTGGGTGTAGAAATGACAGTGGAAGAAGGAATGCTCACTGGCTTTGTGTGTCTGCATTTGGCAGGATCTTGAGAGCAGCGTGGAGATGGGCAGGAAGGAGAGCTGAGTTTTGGGTAGTGTTACATTTTGGATCTGTGCCTCTGGGGAAGGTTTAATTTTTTTTTTTTTTTTGGAAAGTTGTACCTTGGCCTTTCTAGTCCTCCAGATGGCATGCATGTACTCAGGGACAAGCTTTTGGAAATCTCCCCCCCCCCCCCCCTCTCTCTCGTGATTGTCCAGCCTGGAATGTCCAGGTCAACCTCTCCCCAGCCTTGTTTTTGCAGTTGGCAAATGTACGCATTCCTCTCATGTTGTCTCAGCAGAACCAGAGTTGAATTGTATCACCCTTAGATATTTTATATTCACAATCCCAGCTAGACTGATTTGTTCTACACAGATACTTTCCATTCTGTTTGGTAGCCTTGCATTGGCACTTTGGCTGATATATTAGGTGTTCCATGTGTGCTTGAAATAATAGTGGGTTGTCAGAAAGAATGCACAGGAGTCATGGCTAAATTCAGCTGAGGGGGAAAATCTTAGATCCCAAGAATCATAAGAATGTCTGGAGAAGTGATTGCTAATTTGGAGATTCTTCGAAAAAGCTAATAACAGATTCTGGAAGCTTTGCCATGGAATGTAGACTGGGGTTCTTTCATTTGACTTTATTTGTGGTCATATTAGGAGGTCTTTTTTGCATTAGACCAATGAGTGGATTTTACTTGACCGGCAGATTTTTTTTTTTTTTTTTTTGGTCGGTCATAGGGCTTGAACTCTGGGCTTGGGTGCTGCCCCTCAGCTCTTCGACTCAAGGGAAGGTTTTCTAGTGGTTTATTGGAGATAAGAGTCTCACAGACTTTCCTGCCTGGGGTTGGCTTTGAACCGCGATCCTCAGATCTCAGCCTCCTGAGTAGCTAGGATTACAGGCATGAGCCACGGGTGCCCAGCCCAGCAGATTTTCTTATAGAGAAAAAAAAACCCTGAAAAATGTTCAGTTTCCAAACATCTTTATCAGCCCATAGATAAAACTTTGAAACTGGTGGTCTCTGACTCCACAACTAAAGTAATCTACGCCTTATAAAATATAGTCAGAGTCCAAAGTAGGAAACTAAGCCTATTGAGGGACAGTGTTAACCTAGAGACCAAACTCTAGGGACCTCAGGAATTTGGGCTGTGCAAGCAACCTTAGAAGTCCAGAGAAGATTTGACATGAGGTTTCTAGGGCAGTCATTGGGGAGAATTTCTTACTAACAAGCAAGTGGAATCTAGAACTTGAGACGTACTAGTTAAGACACATTTGAGCAACTTGAAGGGGTAGAGAAAGGTCATCTTTGCATCTTAAAATTCTCAAGTGTTTATATAGACATTTTAATACATATGTACAAGTCAGATCTATTGTGGTAATAAATACTCCCCAAATTCCAAGGCTTAAACATGCATTCAGTTTTGGGTCCTGTTGTGTGTCAGTGGCTATGAGTCAGCTGTGCTGGCTCTTTGTGAGCTTTCCATTTGGTAGGAGCAGTCCCATTGGGATGTTCACTTTGGGGATGCAGAAGAGAAGGAGGAAGACAATGGCTCTCCATTGGTCAGAACAAATCACATGGCCGTGGCCCAAAGCAATGGGATGGGAATGTATCTTCCTATAGGATATCATCTGGCAATAGTATGAATATCAGATCCTCTTTTCAGAGGAGAGGCTAATTCTCACAAATGTTGATTCAGTCTGTCATTTTGTCTACATCCATTACTTTTTTCATTGAACATTATCTAGTGAATCTAGCAGTTCAGGTTTATCATTTTAAATATTCGAAATACATCTACTTATTATTATGTGTATTAAATGTTAGATTAATTTGGAGGAACTTGACCTGTTCCATGAAGCAAAGTGGCAGACTGCTGCACCTTGCAGATATCTTGTATGTCCCACTATATTGCTTAGAATTTCCAGAGTGAGGGGCTGGGAAGGTAGCTCAGCGGTAGGGTGCATGCCTTGCAAGCATGAGGCCCTGGGTTTGATTCCTCAGCACCACATAAACAGAAAAAGCCGGAAGTGGCGCTGTGGCTCCAGTGGTAGAGCACTAGCCTTGAGCTGAAGAGCTGAGGGACAGCGCCCAGGCCCAGAGTTCAAGCCTCATGGTGGGCAAAAAAAAAAAAAAAAAAAAAGAATTTCCAGAGTGGCTTTAAATAATGAGAAAACACTTATCAAACCTTTTATTAGTACATGTGCCTCCAAGTGCTTCACATTGTTGCTGTTTTATTATTGTTGTTGAGATACAATGTACATGCTGTGAAACTCACCACTTAAAGATAATTGAGTGATTTGTAATATATAGGCTTGTCCACCATCATCACTGCAGAATAATTTTGTCATCTCCAAAATAAGTCCCACCCTCATTAAGCTGTCACTTTGTACTCTATTCTCCCTCCAGGCCCTGACAACCAAAAGTTATTTTTTGTCTCTTAAAGATTTGCTGTTGTGGGTCTGGGAAGGTGGCTCAGTGGTAGAGCGCTTGCCTTGCATGCATGAGGCCCTGGATTCGATTCCTCAGCACCACATAAGCAAAAAGAAAAAAGCCAGAAGTGGCGCTGTGGCTCAAGTGGTAGAGCGTTAGCCTTGAGCTGAAGAGCTGAGGGACAGTGCCTAGGCCCAGAGTTCAGGACCCACAACTGGACCCCCCCCCCAAAAAAAAAAAAAATTTGCTGTTGTGCCAGGTGCTGGTAGCTCATGCCTATAATCCTAGCAACTCAGGAGGCTGAGATCTGAGGATCATGGTTTGAAGCCAGCCTGGGCAGAAAAGTCTGAGATTCTTCTTTCCAGTTAAGCAGTCAAAAGCTGGAGTGGAGCTGTGGCTCAGAGTGGTAGAGCATGGGCAAAAAGTTCAAGGACAATGCCCAGACCCTGAGTTCAAATTCCACGACTACCACCACCACCACCACCACCAAGATTTGTCTGTTGTGACATTTTATAGAAATGGATTAGTATGGTGATGGTTGCTTGTGTCTGGCTTTTTTCCACTTAGACTAATGTTTTTAAGTGTCATTGATGAGGTTTTCTGATATTCTTTAACATATTTATGGCTTCCCTTTTACAGATTTTTAATTTTAATATAATAATTGATGTTTACCAATGAATAATACCAACCAACCTTTTTGTTTTTGTGGACACAGTTATCTTCAGTGTTTATACAATGTGTTAGTCTGAGAACTCACACCTGTAATCCTAGCTACTCAGGATGCTGAGATCGAGTAAAAGAAGCTCAGGGACAGCACCTAGTCTCTGAGTTCAAGCCCTAGGACCAGGACCACAGACATACACAATCCTTCCTATGAATTCATTCTTGCTTTCCTGAAATACATTAAAAAGTTCTTTTAATGCACTATTAGCTGCTATTTCATTAATGATGCTTATGCTTTCTTCTAATTTCCTTTTTACTCTAATAATATTGATATCAGAAATTTATAAAGTGATTGATATGAGTCTCAGACTATTTGAATAAGAAAAGGACTTACTTGTGAAGGTTCATTAGGTCTTATATATAAAACTACCTTTCAATGGGGGGTTCTCTTGACAACACAGAAAGCCTCTGAAGTTGGTTATTATCCTCAGGGATTTGCCTCCATGTAGTTTCATTTTGGCCTTATTTTTTCTTCTTCTAGAGACTACCTAGATCATATGGATTTCTGGATTTGTTGATGTAGTTTTTTGTAGCATATGCTTGTAATTTATACTTGCATATAGAGACAAGATTGATATTTCTCTCTTTGCCTGCTTTCTAACTTTTTATTTATCGTACTCATCTATTGGAGGAATTAAGAGTGGGTTTTTGTTGATAACTTTTGCTTTTGTCTATTTTCAGTACACACTTCAAATTTTATTCTCTACGTGGTTTTTTTTTTTTTTTTTTAAAACCACTGCCACTTTGCTTCATGGAACAGGTCAAGTTCCTCCAAATTAATTAAAATTTTTTAGGCCATAAAGTAGATGTGGCCTAAAGTGTCCTGTCTCATGGAATAAAGTCTTTCATATGTATTTTATCTACTCTCAGGATTTTGTGTTACTTCATGTTTCTGTGTCCTTGGGTCTGCGTGATGGGATAATGCAGGTTTAGTGTTTTCTGGTGTACGTGTGTCTGATGAGGTCATAGTGCGGGCTTGTTATTAGCCTTCCACCAGAACAACTGAATTCCTGGACTGCCTCTGTCATTACTTGATGTTGCTACAATTGTCTTCTTGGGTCCTTAATTGCTACCCAATGAGTGATCTGTCAGCAGGAAAAGGAGACATTATGCTGGGCATTTTGGTCCAGTGTCTAGAAGCCCGGTAGCCTGGCGTATTCCTATTTTAGCGGGTCTCTCCATTGTCAAGCCTTGCTCCCCAGCATTTGTAGCTTTGTCAGCCTTGTGCTTGTTGCACAGGCCCAGGGCAGCTGCCTTAGGTGCTTTCTTGCACCTCTGACCTTTATCTCACATGTGCTCCTTCTGTGGGGGTTGAAGCCCTGTAGAAAGGGTGGTCCTCACCTGTGAAACCTGCCTGTGCTTGACAGCCTTTTGTTCGCAGCAGCCAGAAACCCTGGTGGTCATCTTTGGTTCTCATTTGTTTTGTTTTATTTTTAATTTATTTTTCTTTGGTTCTCATTGTCAGGCATTCCACATCTCGTCTTACTACCCATTGACTATCGCATTTTCAAATTAGGGTGCATATGGGGAGGGATTCAGGACATTTCTACACAAAGTAGCCTGAGTGACTTCGGTTAAAGATACCTCTTAGTTATTTCCAGTTGTGCTGGTAGAAAATGTTACCCTTTGGATAGCTTCCTAACCCAGTCTCCAATATTGAGGTAGAAAAGGAGAAAAAAACAACAAAAACTGGTGACCAAACTCATTGAATAGAAATCTAGATATAATTGTTAAATGAGTGTAACATTCTGACTTATTCATACAAATAACATTTCCTGGTTATTGTACCTTTAGGATTTCCCCCCAGGTTTCATTGTGTTCTTTGTTCTACTATGAATGCCTTGGTAGAGAACATTTTTTAGATTTTTCCTTTTGAGTTCAGTCTCCAAAGAGGTTTTAAGTTTGCAACAAAATCCACCATCAGAAATAGTCTGTTTGGTTTGTGGACACATTCGTTCTTGATGTGTCTTTTGTACTTGGCAAGAGGGCGGTAAGTCAAGATAAGCCAGGGCAGTGCATTGAGAAGAGCTGTCACTCTCCCCTTAACTATGAATTCTCCATGAGAAATTTTGTTACCCTCTTCTGACCACATTCCTCCAAGAGTTTCAAAAAAGGGAAATTTGATAACTTAGAAATGTTTTGTGTGTACATATAGGTGTGCCTATGCGCCAGTCCTGGGGCTTGAACTAAAATGGGCCCGTACACTGTTCTTGAGCTTTTTTGCTCAAGGAATTCTACCACTTGTCACAGTTCCGCTTCTAGCTTTTTGGTGGTTAATTGGAGCTGAGAGAGTCTTACGTATTTCCTACCTAGGATGGTTTTGAGTCATGATTCTCAGACCTCAGCTTACTTGTAGCCAAGATTGTAGACATGAACCACAAGCCATCAGCTGACATACTGGTTTATATTTCATCCATTTGGCTCCACTGTTTTGGGTGAGGCAGCACGTGATTAACTTTAGCTAATAAATTACATTACGCTTCACTCTGTACCACTGTTTCCATAAATCATATATTTAATGTAATAAAGAATATTGCTGATGTCGTTTATGTTAATATTCTCTGTGATGGAGAAGACACAGACTGAAATTCTTGCTGGGCTTAGTGATGGGAAATATGGTGACCACATGTGCCTGGCAGTGTGAGGTGGCAGCGTTGCTGCTTAGAGGTAAGGGTAGGTGTTTGTAGCTCAACAGCTGTTCCAAAATACTCAAGTAATATTCCCGGGAAAACCCTGTCAGGGATGCAGGTGTTTTCCTAGGAGGAAAGAATCTGGAGTATGTGACAAGGTCTGATTGACTGTAACTGAGCACACTGGCTGAGACATCATGACCCTTCTATGCACTGTTCCTGGAAGGTTACTGGCCAAGTTCCCCAGAGCAAAGCTTAGGGGAGTGGACTTTTCATTGTAAACCTAGGGAGAAATGATGGCAGATATGCGCGCGCGCACACACACACACACACACACACAGTTGCAGTCACTGAGGACTCAATGTTTTTGGGTAAATTAGATGTGTAGATTAAATGATTAAAGCTGTGAAAATGGTTTCAGGGCTGCTGCCTCCCAGGTATTATGAAGAGAGTGACTAATTCTTCCCGGGAGTGGGTCAAGGAAAACTCAGGAGAGAGCATCTGACAAATCTGTAAGACATTTGAAGACTTCTGTGTTAAAAAATGATGAGGGCTATTTGAGTAAAGACAAGGTCTGTGACAAAATGGTAGGTTCTGGAATAGGCCAGAAGGGAAGTTGCTAAGATCAATCTTAAGTCAAATGGCACTGAGCTAATGTTGACTGTCTGACCAAAGGTTTAAAATTCTTTTTATTTGTGTACTGATGAGCTGCTTCAATGGAGCTGCACTGAGGTCTAGGGCTATAGTGTTGATAAACCTAAGGGTGAACCTCTGTGGGCTAAAGAGTTTAAATATTTACTGAAATGACTAAGGCCCCATGGTAATCTCAGAGGTCTAGAGAAGATGATATCCTTTGCCAGATACCGGGACTATGGCTGTGACCCTGACTGCCTTGTGCTGTTGAACTGTCCACAAGTCAGCAACCGTGGCAGTGAGACCCTGCCTTTCTTCTATACCACAAGTAGCAATTATATGTCTACTCATCCCTAATTATTTTGAAGTAAATAGCAGACATCATTTCATCTATAAGTATTTTATTACATATTTCTAAAAGAAGCCTTTATAGAATCATAACACTTCCATCATCACATCTAAGGATGCATCACACCCAATAACAACATCAGTTATCAGCAGAGCCATACTCACATTCCCATGAATAGCTCAATAGTTTTCTTTTTACATTGTGTTTTATTGCAATTGGTGACAGATCTGTTAAGTCTCTGCCTCCAAAGTCTGTCTTCCACATCTGTCTTTTTTCTTGTTATGTATTAAAGAACTGGGATCTTTGGTTCTCTTACTTTCACACACAGTACATTTGGTGTCACGTATCATGTACAGTGTGTGCTGCTAGTGAATTCTTGTTGTATCTGGAAACTTGTTCAGGATTCAAATTCAGGGTTGGTTTGTTTGTTTTGGGCAAGCATACCTCATAGGCAGTGGCGATATGAACTTCTTCCTGGAGTTTCATAATTTTTGTTTGTCTGGTTGAATTTTTGGGTGTGCTAAGTATTTTAGAGGGCTTGACCCAGGTGATGGGCTTAATTAAGAATGTAGGGACAGAATCCATGGTGTGCTCATAAGTCTCTCTCAAAGTCTGACCCTGATGGGATGTAATCCTCGTTCTCTTGCTCGCTCCTCTGTCTTGCAGGAAGGTAAATTGCCAGGCATTTGGTTTAGAATGCCACCACACTGTTTCTCTCTGTCACACACACACAAAAACAAACATGTTCACTAAAGAACCATTGAGTAAGGAGAGGCTCTGGGGTTTTAAAACTTATATTTGTATTTTAGAGATGTTTGGGGTTTGATTTAAGCAGCTACAATTGCTGAAGTTCTCCATTGTGTTTCCCTTTAATTTGTAAGGAAAACTCTTTTCTTCTTTCAGGATCTCATCTTGCCCAACGGAGGTACTCCAGCTGGCACTTCGAGTCCAGCATCTTCATCTTCGCTTCTAAACAGACTTCAACTTGACGATGACATCGATGGTGAGACCCGGGATCTCTTTGTCACCGTTGATGATCCCAAGAAGCACGTGTGCACGATGGAGACGTACATCACCTATAGAGTCACCACCAAAGTAGGTCCCTTTGTTTTAGAATGTCCCAGGTGAGGGCTCGGAGAATTGGAGTCCTACCTCTGTGATTTCTGCCTTTTCTTTTTCTCTCCCCATCACCCTTTTACAGTTATGCGTGCAGCTTGTGGAGAGAATGGCTGTACTTAAAAGTATTTCATAGGTGGGCACCAGTGGCTCATGCCTGTAATCCTAGCCTACACAGGAGGCTGAGATCTAAGAATGTTCAAAGCCAGCCTGGCGTTATTTCCAATAAACTACTCAAAAAAAAAAAAACTGGAAGTGGTGCTGTAGTTCAAATGGTAGAGTGCTAGTCTTAACCAAAAGAAGCTCAGGGACAGTGCCCAGGCCCAGAGTTCAAACCTCAAGACCAGCAAACAACAACAACAATACACACACACACACACATACACACACACACACACACACACACACACACACACACATGCACACGCACACACACATAAAGGAGTTCATACAAAGTCACTAAAGTCCTATAAATAAAACTTTTAATCCCTTTTATTCTTTTACTTATTTTTTATGGTGGTATACTACTTAGTATGTTCATATGAGATTACTCTGAATGATTACTTGTGGATCATTGTATAAGTCTAAATCTCTGTGATGAGATCCTGATTATAATTTGGCTTAATCACAGGGGACTAGAAGTAAGAGGACTAGAACTAGTGACTTCCTGCACTGTGCCAGTCAGGTAGTAGCAGGGTGCTGAGATAATGGATTAACTTTCCCACCACTCCTAAGAGTTGTGTCTTTTAGCCATAATTATGAAGATGAGGAAACTGAAATAGAAGATTTAAATAGCTTGTTCAAGAATACAAGATCAGTAACCAGGATTCTAACCTTTATAGGATGAGGGAGCCTCATACTCTGGATATAATTCCACTTATAAAAGAGAGCAGACATTTATTTTCCTGTGCTGGGAAGGACCTCAGAGCCTTGCACCTAGCAGTCTTCTACCACTGAACTCAGCCCCTTCCCTGCATTGTTGCTTTTCACGGTTGACCTTATTTCTTTATTTTCATGTTGGACATACTCCCGAAATCTTAGTCTGGAGCAGGATGTCTTGACCGCAGTAGTGGTATTTGGACTGGATAATGCCTGGCGATGCACTGTCCCAGCACAGGATGTCCAGCAGCACCCCTGGCCTCCATCTTCCAGGTGCCAGGAGCACTTCACCTTCTGCAGCCCCCAGTTGAGACAGTTAGAACTTTCTCCAGACATTGTAAACATTTGCTGAGGAACAAAATTGCTCCCTAGTTAAAAGCCACAGATCTTAATTATCTTCATTATTAGGGAGAGAATTGACGTTATCACTTAGGACTTTAGAAGGAAGAGGTATTCTCAGTGGAAAACCACCCTGTTCCCTGGTATTGCCTCTACCACAACCAATAATGAAGAAGGAGTTATCGTGGCAGAAGTTTTGATAGATGGAGGAGCCTTCATGTGACATGTTGAGAAGTGCTCTGATGAACATGTCTCTCGCCTCAGTGTGCCTTCTCCCCTTCTTATGGTAGAAAACATTTATGTATTTTCTTGATTTTTGGGTAGAGCAGGGTCTAGCTATGTAGCCCAGGATGGCCTTAAACTTAATCCTCCTGCCTCAGCATCTTGAGTTCTGAGATCATAGGTGTGCACTACCATGCCTGGCAAAAATCTATTTTTATTTGGAAACTTTAATAGGGGGCTGTATCTACTTGAATTCTTTGAAAAGAGAAACAATGGAATAGGCTCAATTTTGTTTCTTCATCTTTTGTTGGATGACAATGTTATATTTTTGCAGTTATATGAGTAATATAAATATATTGTCAAAAAATAAATCAGGGCTGTAGACATGGCTCAGATATATGGCGCCAGCCTATTAAGCATGAGGCCTGGAGTTAAAAGCTTTTTTTTTTGGTCTTTTCTTTTCTTTCTTTTTTTTTTTTTGGTTGGTTATGGGGCTTGAACTCTGGGCCTGGGCGCTGTCCCTCAGCTCTTCAGCTCAAGGTGAGTGTGCTACCACTTGAGCCATAGCGCCACTTCTGGTTTTCTGAGTGGTTTATTGGAGATAAGAGTCTCCTGGACTTTCCTGCTCAAGCTAGCTGGCTTTGAGCCACAATCCTCAAATCTCAGCCTCTTGAATAGCTAGGATTATAAGCATGAGCCACCGACTCCTGGCAAGTTTTTTTTCTAAGCCAGGCATCAGTGGCTTACACCTCTAATTCTAGGTACTCAGGAGGCTGAGATCTGAGGATCTCAGTTCAAACTGAGCCTGGGAAGGAAAGTCTATGAGACTCTTATTACCAATTAACTACCAAAAAGCTGAAAGTGGAGGTGTGGCTCAAGTGGTAGAATATGAGCCCTGAGTGAAGAAGCTAAGGGACAGTAGGTATCCAGTACCAGCATTCTCTCTCTCTCTCTCTCTCTTTTTCTTTCTCTCTCTCTCTTTCTCTCTCTCTCTCATACACACAGGAGAGAAAAAGAAAGAAAGGAAAGGAAAGAAAGACAGTTCTAAAGACTAATCAGATAACTTAGTTGTCTTTGGTCCTTCTCACTTAAACCTACTTCCCATTAGAAACAACCAAGGTGAACCTGGCATGTCTTCTTCCCCTCCTTTGCATTTATGTGCACATAGACGCAGAGAAAGTATTGCTTCATTTTCCCTTCCACTTGATAGCATGCATGAAGACCTTTCCCTGTCCATATAACTTTCTTTCAGCCTCTATCTAGTTATTTAATGATAGTGATGTTTATACAGCATAGTTTGAGGACACTGAAGCCTTCCTCAGCTCTTTGGTTACTATTCTGCCATCTCTGCCCTTGGTTTACACTGGGTCATTTGTCTGTGCCCGTATCTTCCCCATTGCTACCCTAGGCAGGTGCTTATACACATATTGCTTCCTCAGAGGTTCTAGAGTGATGTTTCTGCTGATATTTCCAGAAATTGTTTCCGTTTACTGATGTTTTACTCTGTAGTCCGTGAAATGCAAAACCTGTTTTTCTTGAATTGGTGCTGTAAACAGCCAGGTGACAAGGTGACTGAGCTGCTGGCACAGCAGTACTTGCCTCCTGTGACATTTTTCCGCTGCTCCTTGACTCCTGTGTCCTGCAGTTTACCCCTGTCCTTCCCCCACCGAAGCAAATCCTGCAGGACTGCTCTTGAAGCTAGCATTCTTACATCTTTTTGGTAGGTCACTTCTGTTCTTCCCTCCATACTGGTGGTTCCCTCCATGTCCTTCTTTTTGTCCTTCTTTTGGGGTTATTTGCTTCCCTTTGAGAAACTGAGAGTAACCTTTCGCCAGTTCCAGTCCATCTGGCTGTGATGCCAACACCACAAGATAAACTTGTGGATTTTTTTTCCCTGCTTATCTCTTCCACTTTTTTTTTTTTCTCCCTGTACAGGGGTTTGAACCTAGGGCCTTGTGCTTGCTAGCTGGTACTCTTAACACTTGAGACATGCCTCCATCTCTGCCTTTTGTTAGTTATTTTAGAGATGGAATCTAGCAAGGTTTTCTGGCCTTTTCTGGGCTGGTCTTGAACCGAGGTCCTCCTGAGTAACTAAGATTACAGGCGTGACCTTCTGGTCTTTGCCTTTTCTCCTGCTTTTGAATCCACACCAGAGTTGTTGGCTTTTTCTGTTTCTGAAAATAGGACCAGACTTAATGTCGTGGTGGTGTATTTGGAGCTGAAAGCTATATTAAAATTTATGTAGGGATGTTTGGGGCTGAGAAAGAAGTCAGACAGGGACACAGGATCCTATATCTGATCTTGTCCTGGGGCTTGCACTTCTCAGAAGATGAGATGCAATTGGTAGGGTTAGATCTTGAGTTCAGGTCTGTCTGATTTGAGTTCATGCCCTTTCCAAAAGATGATTTTCCAGAGAGTGATGGCTCTGTGGTCTAGTTGGGCAGCCTGGCTATTGACACTGGTGGTACAGAAGTGGACTTGAGGCTGAGGGAGCAGAAGATGCCCCTACTCTCTGTAGAGGCTCCCTCCATTCCTTTTACTTTGTTGCCTGCCAGTGACCACCAGCTTTCTGTGCCTAACCAATTATTTTGTGTGTGTATTGATACCGGGGCTTGAAATCAGGACCTTCTGCTCTCATTTTGCTTCTCTCTCTTCAGGCTGGTGCTTTACCACTTGAGCCATACCTCTACTTCCTGCATTTTTGCTGGTTAGTTAGAGAGAAGAATATCTTAGATACATCTGCCCTGGCTGACTTCTAACCTCAGATCTCAGCCTCTGGAGTAGCTAGGATTATAGGCCTGAGCCAGTGGCATTCAACCCAGCTTCTCTCTCTATTTCTCTCTTTTTTTTTTTTTTTGGTCGGTCATGGGACTTGGATGCTGGGCTTGGATGCTATCCCTGTGCTCTTCAGCTCAAGGCGAGCTTCTACTGCTTGAACCACAGCGCTACTTCCAGTTTTCTAGTGGTTTATTGGAGATAAGAGTCTCACAGAGTTTTCTGCCCGGGCTGGCTTTGAACCGCGATCCTCAGATCTCAGCTAAGTTTACAAGCGTGAGCCCCCGGCGCCCGGCCCAGCTTCTCTTTTTTATACCTCAGTGGTAGTGTCTAAATGCTGCTTGCAGGTGAGGATCGTGATGGGGCTGTTAGCTCTAGAGCACTTTGTTGGTATGGCGTGCAGAACCCAGATAGCAGTGGGTTAGGATGAAGGGGAGGTAACGATGAAAGGGTGTGTGGAAAGCAAGAATGAAGCATGGAGCAAGAACAGAGGCACCACTAGGCTTGACCTGCTAGAAGGGTGTAAGCAGACAGTGTGCTTACCCCAGTAGGAAGATCCACTTTCCACAGTTCCTGTGGAAAGGAAGGGAAGCTTGGGGGAGGGGGAGTGGAGGTGGGAGGGAAGGGAGGGTAGGGGAAAAACAAAGGAGGAGGTAACAATGCTCGATAGGAAATGTACTCATTACCTTGCTCATGTAACTGTAACCCCTCTGTACAGTATTTTTACAATAAAAAACTTATTTTTAAAAAAGCTTGTTTTGTGGCAGGAAGTTGAGTAATCATTGGCTTATAAATACACTTTCCTCTCAGAATTAGTGGTGAGATACTTTGCTGAGAATAAGGGGAAGTTTGAAATGGGCTTTTTCTGTAAGCATTTGAATAGCTGATGTGAAACTGAGTGAGAGAGCAGGGAAAGGAATTGGAAAGGTTGTTAGTGGTTGGAGAATTTATTGGGTCACACCGTGTCTGAGCTCCTATACCCAGATGTGTTAAAAAACAGATTTAGTGGCTGCATTTTGCCAGGTTGGATGAAAGGGCAGTGGAGGGAGGGAACCTTTACATAAATGACAGGTTGAAGAGCGAGGCCATGGAATTGATGGGGAATAGGAGGAGAGCAAAGGCATGAAGAAACAGAATGTCAAGAAACTTCAGGTCTCCCCAGGAGGCTGAACAGGCAGAGTATGGGGGAGGGGAAGAGCCTGAATGAAACTTGGGGAGTGCTGCTTTGAGGGAGGTGTGTGGACATTTCTCTCCCGACAAAAGTTCTGTCTGGAGGGGCTGAGTATTGGAGGGAGAGGCTAGCTTAGGGACAGGTGCTGGATGTAGGAACCATCCAAGTCTCAAGGGCACCTAGGTTATTGGGGGGCCCTGGTGGAGGTTGCAGAGCCAGGTACTGGAGAAACAGGGGTGTGAGAAGATGAGCATGAATACAGCTTTGGGGGAAGATGAGCTCATTTTCAAAGCTGAGGCCTGTCACAGCTCTTTCTTTGACGGATGACTGTTCCTTCTGTGGTTCTAAGTTTTTCTTGGTCACTTGGATTAAAACACATTTTTGGCTTAAAAAGTAAATTTATAGAATGTTGCTCGAGCAATTTATTTATTTATTTATTTATTTATGTCTTTCATGGGGCTTGAACTTGGGGGCCTGGGCATTGTCCCTGAGCTTTTCAGCTCAAGGCAAGCACTCTACCACTTGAGCCAATTCGTTTTTTTTTTTTTTTTGTTTTGTTTTGTTTTTGCCTTGCTTTTTTTTTTTTTTTTTTAATTAGAGATAAGAGTCTTATGGACTTTGCTGCCTGGGCTGGCTTTGAACCTCAGATCTCAGCCTCCTGAGTAGCTAGGATTATAGGCATGAGCCACCAGCGCCCAGCTGCTTGAGCAGTTTTTATCTGAGTAATTGTTGGTAGCATCTTAGGGGAAAGTGGCTTAGCTGAGATATGGTTTTAATTAATAAGAAAAAAAATCTGTTTTGGTACAAGCCAATTTTGTTTAATATTGATTTTAAAGTGCTACAGTTACATTCCAGAAGACTTTAAAATTTTAGGAACAAAAGGAAAAGATTAATATTTTTATACTATACAATGGCATTTGTTGCTATTTCCTCCTAGACACTTTCCAAAACTTTCAAAATTGTGGCCCTGGCAGAATATGGCAGATTTCGTGGAATCTTTTCTGTTTTCATGGACTCTGCCTCCAAGTGAGCAGAGATGGACTCTGCAGCTTATTTCCCTGCTGCCTTCAGCAAAGCCCGCCAGCAGCACATTTGGCAGGAGGTGAAGACTTAGTTTCCTTTCACAGATTTGGACTGAGTAGCAACATCTTAAATGGAATTATTCTGCAAAAAGACATTGTCAGAGCTAAGCTTGGAGGAAATGAATCAAATGTTCTAAACAATTCTGAGGGAAAATTGAATTCCATTTCCTGAGGATAGGAAAAAAACAGAACAAACTCAGAAACCCAGAACTTGAATTTCCATCCTGGTTCCATGAGTTTTTACCGGGGCTGTGGCCCAGGCTTGTCTGTCCGCTGTGGTAGGCACTCCCATTTGGATGTGTGCTAGGTGGAAGGGGTATGTGTGTGTGCCCAGTTTGGTCACTTAAGAGAGCTTTTTCTTTCCCTTCACCCAATGTATGCTACCTTGCCCTTAGGCTTGTTTTTCCATTCTCTTCTGTTTGCAGAGTACTCGAGTGGAGTTTGACTTGCCAGAATATTCTGTTCGTCGAAGATACCAGGATTTTGACTGGTTGAGGAACAAACTGGAAGAATCCCAGCCCACGCATCTGATTCCCGTAGGTAGTAAGTGGTTAACCTTATTTCTTACTCCCTTGAGCTTATCCTCCTGGCACAGTGGGCTCTACTCTGCCTTCAGCTACAGGTTTGACAACCATGTGCTTTATAACCAGACACACCATCAAATGTATGTGAAATACATTAGATGATGTCTCATCTCTCTTTTTGCTTCTGATTTGCTATGGAGAGGGGAGGTGGAGTTTCAGTTTCATGATGGCAGTTTTGTGGAGGATGGGGAGTCCCAACTCACTTGCTATCTCCTCCAAGACTGAAGTTTAGAAGTGTGAGCCTGACTGGAACAGTTCCTTTCCTCCATGGCAGATATTATTGAGTTGCTTTTATACAAGTCTTGGGGCTTGAACTCAGAGTCTGAGCACTGTTCCTGAGATTTCTTTTTGCCCTCAAGGCTTACACTGTCATTCTTGAGCCATAGCTCCATTTCTGTTTTTTTTTTTGTGGTTCATTGGAGATGTGTCTCACCATCTTTCTTGCCCAGGCTAGCTTCAAACCACATTTCTCAGATCTCAGCCTCCTAAGTAGCTAGGATTACAGGCATGAGCCACTGGCACCTAAATATTTCTGAGATTTGAATGGCTGCCACTAGGTAAAGAATGATGCTTCAGATTGTGAAACATGATTATTTCACTCCCCATCAACTGTTTTTAATTAAAACAAACTAAGGCTAGGGAGTAGCTCAAATGGCACCTGCTTAGAAGCAGAAGGCCATATGTTCAAACTTCAGTACTGCATAAAAACAAAACCCCACAAGAAACAAACAAGAAAACCACTTAGCAGCATAACATTTATCTCCTACCTAAATTTTCAGGTATCTTTTTTAATTAGCCAGAACAAATACAAATTTAAAGACTAGGGTTTGTTAGAGTAACTCATACCTATAATCTTAGCTACGTTGGAGGTGGAGAATAAAGGTATCCTAATTAGAAATCAACCCATCTCAACCAATAACCAATGGCTGGACACAGTTTTGGGCATCTGTCATCCCAAGCTGGGGTGAGCACAGTGGCTGGGTGCAGTGGTGCAGACCTGTCATGCCAGCAACATGAAAAGCACAAATAAGAGGATTATGGTCCTAAAGTCATAAAGCAACACCCTGCCATCAAAATAATAGATGCAAAAGGAGCAGTAGAGTGGCAGAGTGTAACATTGCTTAGCAAATGTGAGGTCCTAAGTTCAAACCCAGTATTCACATGTACACAAAAGGTTCACAGATACTCATTACCTGACCTACGTAACTGTAACTCCGCTGTATATCACCTTTGTAATAACAATTTAAAAAATGCAGAAAAATAAAGTTCAAAAACTAGTAAACCAACAAACATATTAATTACTTTTTTGATAATTCTTTTTTAAAAAGTAGAAAATCAACTATTTAGACCCGAGTTATTTTGGGGCTTTGTGGGCTCTAGAGGATTTTGGAGTAGAAAACTCTCCAGAGAAGCTGATGTGTTATTCAACAAAAACATGGTTTGAATTATATTTTGGCATTCTCTGTTTTCTGTTATGTTACCATCACATCTTCCAGCCTTTCCTCTTCTCTGGAAGAAACTATGTGTTGTATGCACACAGGCAGTTTCTTGGTTTCCAGGGCAATGAAGTAGAAAGGAGAGATTCTCTTCTTCCTCAGGTACCCGTTTTCCTATCATGTGTCGCCTTTTGCTCTCCAGACTTGAGATTTTCCATATGTACTTTCCTAATTGCAAAAAAAAAAAAAAGAAAAGCTTGAGCACTTAGAGTTATTCCTTAAAATAGAATCCAAATTTGACAAAATGGGCAGCTAGTGAAAAACTTTCCCAAGGAAGTATTTCAGAATAGCTTTAAATTTTTTTAAAATTTTAAACATATTTTATTATTATTATTATTATCTTTAAGTAGTTGTACAAAAAAGTTCCCATTCTAAGCTGGGCACCAGTGGCTCACACCTGTAATCCTAGCTACTCAGGAGACTGAAATCTGAGGATCTCGGTTCAAAGCCAGCCCAGGCAGAAAAGTCCGTGAGACTCTTATCTCTAATAAACCACTAGAAAAACCGGAAGTGGCGCTGTGACTCAAATGGTAGAGCGCTCACCTTGAGCTGAAGAGCACAGGGACAGCGCCAACCCAAGAGTTCAAGCCACACAACCAACAAAACAAAACAAAACACTTCCCATTCTACAAAATAGTATATGAATACAAGGTGTCTGACAACATTGTCACCCATCGCTCCTAACCCATCCCTTCTCTCACTTTTTTTTAAAATTGAAATTAGGTGATTACATAAATTTCACATATTTTGGGGCTGGGAAGGTGGCTCAGTGGTAGAGCCCTTGCCTTGCATACTTGAGGCCCTGGGTTCGATTCCTCAGCACCACATAAGCAAAAAGTAAAAAGCCGGAAGTGGTGCTGTGGCTCAGATGGTAGAGTGCTAGCCTTGAGCTGAAGAGCTGAGGGACAGTTCCCAGGCCCAGAGTTCAGGCCCCACAACCGGACGCAAAAAAAAAAAAAAAAAATTCACATATTTCACAGTATTGTGGAATAGTGATACTTAGTTAAAGTCACAAACACATTTTAACCTTCACAAGGCAAATTGTCATTATCTTGGTCTATAAAGTTTGTGAATCCTATGAGCTTTGACAATATAATTTATTTCTTCCACATCAGGTGATGTTTATATTTCTTTCCTTTTGCTTAGTGTAAGCTGTTCCCTCTTCCCCTCTCATTCCTCCCTTCCCATTGCTGTCTTTGGGTTGCATAGTTCTTTTTTATCTATGTGCAGCTGATGGGCCCCTTTGTTGTATGTTGTTCCATTTCCCACTCATTCTGCATCCTCCTTCTTGCTTCCCTTCGTTGCATGCATATATATACCATATCTATGGTCAAGAATGTGGAGTCATTTAGCAGTGATACAACAAAATGAGTGGTTGTCCTTTGTTTCTCGAGTCTTATTTACTTTGTCATATCTTCTTGCATTTTGGCTTTAGCATCCATATCAGGGAGACCATGTGCCGTTTGTCTCTTTGTTCTTGGCTAACCTCGCTCAAAAGATTCGCTCTAGTTCCATCCATTTCCCTGCAAATGCCATTATTTTGTCCTTTCTAATGGCTGCATAATATTGTATATAGGTAGCACAATTTTTGTGAAACTCTTTTTTTTTTTTTTTTTTTTTGGTTCGGTTGTGGGCCTGAACTCTGGGCCTGGGTGCTGTCCCTCAGCCCTTCAGCTCAAGACTAGCACTCTTCCACTTGAGCCACAGGGTGGCACAATTTTTGGATCCACTCATCAGTAGTGGGGCATCTGGGTTGTTTCCATTTCTTGGCTATTGTGAACAGTGTTGCAATGAACATGGAGGTGGATGTGTCCTTGTATCCTGGTTCCTGTTGTTCAGGGTAGATGCCTAGGAGTGGTATGGCTGGGTCACTTTCTTGAGGTACCTCCAGACTGCTTTCCAAAGTGTTGTATTAGTGTACATTCCCACCAGCAATGCAGTAGGGTTCCTCTTTCTCTGCATCCCCTCCAGCATTTGCCATTGGCTGAATTTAGGATGTGGGCCATTCTGACTGGGTATCTCACTGTTGTTTTTATTTGCATTTCCCTTACAGCCAGGGATGATGAACATTTCCTCATGTGCTTCTTTGCCATTTTTATCTCTTCTTCTGAGAAGTCTCTCTTTAGCTCCTTTGCCCATTTCATGATTGGTTTGTTAGATTTGGGAAGGGTTAGTTTCTTGAGTTCTCCGTATACAATGGATATTAGGCCCTTGTCTGATATATTGTAGATAAATTTTTTTCCCAATTGTTGGCTTTCTTTCTAGTTTGGTTGCTGTTTCTTTAGTTGTGCAGAAACTTTTATTTTAAGGTAGTCTCATTTATTAAGTCTCTCTCCAATTTGTTGTGTCCCTGGGACTCTGTTCAGGAAGTTCCTGCCTGTCCCTATAAGTTCATGTGTCTCTCCTACTCTGTCCTGCAGTAGTTTCAGAGATTCAAGTTTGATGTTAAGGACTTTAATCCATTTTGAGTTGATGTTAGTGCATGGTGACAGGCCAGGGTCCACTTTTAGTTTTCTGCATGTGGCCACCCAGTTTTCCCAGCACCAGTCGTTGAAGAGGCTATGATTCTGTATGGCTTTGGCTCCTTTGTCAAATATTAACTGACTGTATGTAAGTGGTTTTATTTCTGAGTCTTCTAATCTGTTCCATTGATCTTCGGGTCAATTTTTGTGCCAGTACTAAGCTGTCTTTGTTATTATGGCTCTGTAGAAGAGCTTGAAATCCAGTATTGTGATCCCTCCTACATTCTTTCTTTTGCCTAGAATTGCTTTGGCTATTCTAGGTCTTTTGTTGTTCCATATGAATTTTTGGACTGTTTTCTCTATTTCAGTGAAGTATGTCATTGGGATTTTAATGGGAATTGCATTGAATGTGTATATCAATTTTGGCAGTATGGCCATTTTCACTGTATTAATTCTGCCTATCCAGCAACATGGGAGGTCTTTCCATTTCCTGGTAACCTCTATGATTCCATTTTTAGGCTTTTTTAGTTTTCATGAAATAGATCCTTTACATCTTTGGTTAATTCCTAGATACCTTATTTTTATTTTTTTTTAGGTTATTGTGAATGGGGTTGTTTCCTTGATTTCCCTTTCTGCTTGTACATTGTTGGTGTACAGAAAGGCAACTGATTTTTGTGTGTTAACTTTGTATCCTGCCTCTTAGCTGAAGTAGTTTATAATCTCTGAGAGTTTGGGGATCATTAAGGTATAAAATCATGTCATCTGCAAAAAGAGCTAGTTTAACTTCTTCCTTCCCTATGTGGGATCCCTTTAATGTCTTTTTCTTGCCTTATTGCTCTGGCTAAGGCTTCCAGAACTATATTGAAGAGGAGTGGAGAGAGTGGGCATCCTTGCCTTGTTCCTGTTTTTAGAGGAATTGTTTGTAGTTTTTCTCCATTAAATATAATATTGGCTGTTGGTATGTTGTATAAGGCTTTTATTGTTTTAAGGAATGTTCCTTCTATTCTTATTTTTCCCAGAGCTTTTAACAGAATGAGTGCTGTATTTTAACAAAAGCCTTTTCCGCATCAATGGAGATAATAATGTGTTTCTTGACCTTGAATCTGTTGGTGTGATGGATTACATTTATTGATTTATGTATGTTAAACTGTCCCTGCATCTCTGGGATGAAGCCTACTTGGTCATAATGTATGATTTTTTTTTGATGTTTCTGGATTCTTTTGGTTAGAATTTTATTGAGGGAGCTGTGCATCTGTGTTCATCAAAGAGATTGTAGTTCTCTTTTTTGTTGGGTCTTTGCCTGGCTTTGGGATGAGTGTGATATTGGCTTCCTAGAATGAATTTGGGATTACTCCCTCTGTTTCTATTTCTCTGAAGACCTTGAGGAGTTATGGGTATTAGTTCTTTAGAGGTCTTAGAGAATTCCAAGCTTCTCCTTGTTGGAAGGCTTCTGATTGCTTCCTCCATCTTATTGTAGGTTATTGGCATATTTAATTGATTTATTTCTTCTTGGTTCAGTTTGGGCAATTTGTATTTCTCTAGAAATTCATCCATTTCTGCTAGGTTTTCCTTAGTGAGGATCGAGTCTAGAAATAGTTCTTCATAGTTGTTTGGATGTCTTGGATGTTCGTTGTAGATTTTCCTATGGCATCCCTGATATTATTGATTTGGGTCTCCTTTTTTTAGTTAATCTTGCCAGTGGTCTGTCAGTTTTATTGATTTTTGTCAAAAAAACCAGCTTTTTGTTTTATTTATAGTTTTCTTAGTCTCTGTCTTGTTAATTTCTGCTCTTATTTTGGTTATCTTGCTTTGTCTAGCAACTTCAGATTCAACTTTTTCTTGTTTCTCTAGCAGTTTTAGTTGCATCATGAGATTGTTTACTTGGTCTGTCTCTGTTTTCTTTACGTGTACACTGGGAGCAATAAATCTGCCCCTGAGGAATGCTTTCGCCTTGTCCTATTTTTCTTTGTGATGTATCTTCATTTTTATTGAATTGTAGGAACTTTTTAATGTTTAATTTTTTCTGTGATTGCTCAGAAGTGTGCTGTTTAATTTCCATGTGTTTGAGTTTTTTCTACTGTATGCCTTGCTATTGAGAACTAGTTTGATTCCACTATGGTCAGATAGAATACAAGGGATTATGTCGATCCTCTTGTATTTGCTTAAATTCCTTGTATGAACTAAGATATGATCTATTTTAGAAAAGTTCCTTGAGCTGCTGAGAAGAATGTGTACTGGGTTGTTGTTGGGTGGAAAACACGGTATATGTGAGTTAAGTCCGTTTGAGATACAGCATCACTTAATTCAGAGACATCTTTGCCAGTTCTTTGGTTGGTAGACCTGTCCTTTGGTGAGAGTGGAGTATTAAAGTCTCCTAGTACTATTGTATTTGGATCCATCTTTTCCTGTAAATCTGAGAGTATTTGCTTAACATATTTGGGTGCACCGATGTTTGGGGCGTATAGATTGACAATGGTGATATCCTCTTCTTGGATTGTTCCCTCTGTTAATATGTAGTGACCTTTTTTGTTTTTTCGTAATATTTCAGAATAGTTTTACAAGTTATTGGGGAGTGGTGATGGCTTATACCTATAATCAGCTACTCAGCCAGCAGAGACGAAAAGGATCAAGGTTTTTGAGGCAAGATGGGGCAAAAAGTTAGCAAAATCCCATTTCAACAAATAAGACAGGCATGGTGGTTTGTGTCTATAATCCCAGCTACACAAGATATGTAGGTAGGTCCTGGTCCAAGACAACTCAGGGGCAAAAGGTGAATCCTATCCAAAACTAACTCAAAGTGAAAAGGCTAGGGACATGGCCCTGAGCATACCCCATAACTTCTCTCTAAATAGAATTTCAAAATCATTACAAAAATAATAAAGAGGTCTCGGATTCTTTACTCAGTTTTGCTTATTGCTAACATTTGTCAAAATTAGTGACCCTAGTCACTATTGTCCTTTTTACTAAATAAAAACATTGTTTTACTAAAAGTACTTTTTTCAGAGTTCAGCAGTTTTACCAGTATGTTTTTTTCTCCTCCAAGTCCTGACCTGGGACAGTACTTTACATTTTGTAGCCATGTCTCCTTAGTCTCTTTTCTGAGGCTTTCACTGTGTTTTTGCTAACCTTGACAGTTTTGAGGAGCACTGATCAGGTGTTTTATACCGTGTCCCTCAATTGACATTTGTCTGTTTTTCTTGTGGTTAGACTAACCTAGAGTGATGTGTTTTGGAGAGAACCACAAAGTAAAGGTGTATTCTGCTATGAATCACTGTTAGCCTAGATCACCTGATAAGAGGTTATGTCTGCTGAGTTTCCCCACTTCTACTGTGCCCTGGAAGGGAGATGCCTGGTTGTGCGGAGCCTATGCTGCGCTCCCCCTCCTGGCAGCCTAAGTGAATGGTAGATTTGGTACCTCTGGCGCAAAGGCTCGAGATCACCACCTGCTGGTGAAATAGAGGCACTCATCTATAGACTGAAAATGGACGGATGAACAATGAATCAAGTAGACATAGAGCATCTTTAAATATAGGTTTTTCCAAGGTCTGAGTAGAAGTAGTGAGTAGAAAGGTACTTTGTAAATCTGTATTAGCAAACCATTTTTTCATAAATTCTTCATACATACCTGAAATGAAAAAAATAGTTTAGGAGAGTATGTCTAATTTAAATATGAAAGTCCAACTAGATACAAATCTCTTGTTTCCCATTAAAAATCATTTTACAACTTTTCTAGGAAGACTCTTACCTGTTACAAAGCACCAGCTTAGTATTCACCTTCAGATGACCGTGGAGAGGATCAGAAGGTGGGGTAGGGGAATTAAAGACAGACAGGTGCCCCATGATTTCCTTCATACACATACCCGACATCTTCTGAGATAGGCTCTCAAAGAGAACTCATATTGGTCTGGAGCTCTCTGTGTATCCCACACTGGCCTTGAACCTGTGATTCTCCTGCATCTGCCTTCCTGGTGCTGGGATTGCAGGTATGCACCATCTTGCCTGGCTCCTTCCTTTGTAAAACAGCTTTATTGAGATATACCATATACCATATAATTTACTAATTTTAAATGTACAATTCAAAAGTGTCTATTCATATTTGTGTAGCTACCAGCACATCAGTTTTCATCATCCCCAAAAGAAGTCTTATTGTCTCTTCCTCTATCTTTCCTACTCTCAATCTCTGTAGATTTGCCTATTCTGGATATTTCATATCAGTGGAATAATGCACTGTGTGACATTTTGTGACTGGGTTATTTTCTTGAGCCATAGTGCCTAGCAGTGGCTGGATTCTTTCACTTCCCATAATATTTTCAAGGTTCATCACAATTAGTTATTATCATTTTAATCCTTTTATTGTCAAATAATATTTTTTTTTTCTTTTTTTGGGTCTGGTCATAGGGCCTGAACTCTGGGCCTGGGTGCTGTCCTTCAGCTCTTCAGCTCAAGGCTAGCACTCTACCACTTGAGCCACAGTGCCACTTCCGGCCTTTTTCTTTTTGTGTATGTGGTGCTGAGGAATCGAACCCAGGGCCTCAGGCATGCAAGGCAAGCGCTCTACCACTGAGCCAACTTCCCAGCCCCTGTCAAATAATATTTTATCATGTGAATAAACTGAATCTTTCTATTCGTTTCACCCATGATGGACATTTTAGTTGTTTTGCTGTTTGGATACTATGAACATTTGTAAGCAGCTTTTTCTGTGACCATGTGTTTTCATATATTTTGGGTGTAGACCCAGGAGTATAATTGCTGAATCATACAGTAGCTCTATACTTATTTAATCTTTTGAGGTACTGCCAGACTGTTTTCCAAAGTGGTGACATCATTTTACTTGCCCACAGGTGGCATATGGGAATTCCAGTATCTCCACATCTTTATCATCAGTGATTGTTACTGTCTTTTTAGTTATAGTCATCCTAGTGGCTAATGATGAGCATCTTTTTGTAAGTTTGTTAGACATTTGTGATCTTCTTAAAGAAATATCTAATTAGATCCCTTGCCTGTTTATAGAGATTGTGCTCTCCTTTTAAGATTGCATTCATTTAGGAGCTTTAGAAGCTATTTAAATCAAATAGATTTTAAGGAGGATAGTGTGGTAGTTTCCTTGATGTTTTGATTTTTCTTTTTGTCATCTTAAGTCAGCTATAGTTACAAATGTTCAAGAATCGCTGCTTTCTGGTTCTACTGTTTCTGTTAGTAGTGTGGGGATGTAATCTCCTTTGTGTGGGTTTCACTGAAATTCTGTGAAGTTGTAGGTGAACAGGCCATCCATACTGTTGCTCTAGGAGGCAGCCTGGTTCTTTGATTTGCTTTTCATCATGAGTGAGAGTTCTGTCCTTGTTTCTAATCCCTATGCCCCTGAACTCAGCAGCCTTGGACATTCTTCTGGAGAAATAAATCCAACTTCCTGCTTTGTAAACCCATCTTTCCTTTGTCTGAGTAGAAGCACAATGTGGTTTATATTGATTGACTTTTATCTCCGTGCAGTCCTTTTTACTTTATTTTAGCAATTTGTGCTTGTTGGAAAGTATTCCACTATTTTCTTTGCAGTGCTGGGGATTGAACTCAGGGTCTCACAAATGCTAAGCACATGGTCTACCACTGAACAGCATGCTCAGCTTCTAACAGTAACTGTTTAGTCATACTTTTTCATCACTGTGACAAATACTTGAGAGGAACAATGGAAACGGGGGAAGGGTTTATTTTATCTTATGGCTCAGAGTATTAGTCTATGATTGTCTGGATTCATTGGGCTTGAGAAGAGGCAGAACACAATGGCAGTGGGAATGTGTAGAAGAGGCTGGAAGCACGGTGGAGGCGGGGGAAGATTAGCACCAGGCATAATGCTGAAAAGCACATTCTCACTGACCTCTTTTCTCCAGGTAGGCCCCAACACTTTTAGCTTCCATCTCCTGACATAGTGCCATCAGCTGGGGACTGAGCCTTTAACAAATAAGTCTGGAAGCTGTAACCATTTTCTACTTTTGGGTTTGGGGTTGTTAATTGGTGATAAGAGTTTCATTGACTTTCATGCCTGGGCTAGCTTTGAGGCTGTATTCTCAGATCTCAGCCTTCTGGATATCTAGGATTAAGATGTGAGCTTTGAATGCCTGTCCAGTGTTCTTTAAAAACTTCATTTGAGATATAACTGGTAAAAAAAATCTGTAGCTGTACAATGTCTGTCTTGGTGTCTGTCTCTTTCTCTTGTGGTACTAGGGGTTGAACTGTCCCTAGTCCTTACCTGTACAATTTTGCAGGGGTGTGTACACTTATATCATCACCACAATCAGGATAATGAACATTCCCATCACCCTCAAAAGTTTCTGTTTGAGGGAGCTAAGAAGACTACATGAGATATATCCTCATAACAACATTCTAAGTGTACAGTATGTGCATGTAGACATCATTGTTTTATAGGAGAGATCTAGGACTCACTCATCTTGTAGCAATAACTGTGCCAGTTGGACAACAGCTTCTTGTTTCCTTCCCCTCCCTTCTCTTTCCCTAGTAACCACCATTCCTTTCTTTTCTGTGCTTGCTCAGTGGCCTTAGAATGGCCTCTTTTGCTAGAGTACTGCTAGTCAGATTTCACAATAAGATATATAGATATAATAGATTCAGGACCTGATATAAATATATCTGTGAAACCTCATTTGGGAATTGGAAATTGAATGTTTCCTTCATCATCTCCCCTCCTCCCCCACCTTGGGGGGCATTCCAGGGCTTGAACTCAGGACCTTGTACTCTTTTTCTGGGGCAGGGGCTTGCACTCTTGTTCTGCTTTTGTGATCATGGCTGGCACTTTACCACTTGAGTTACTTCTCTAGTCTGGTATTTTTCTGGTTAATTGGAGATAGTCTCTCAGACCTTTCTGCCTGGTCTGCCTGTGAACTGATCCTCAGATCTCAGCCTCCTGAGTAGCTAGGATTACAAGTGTAAGACACCAGCACCTAGCCTGCTTCACTTTTTGGGGGGGGGGGGGGCGGGGGGTCAGTTGTGGGCTTGAACTCTGGGCCTGGGCGCTGTCCCTCAGCTCTTCAGCTCAAGGCAAGCGCTCTACCACTTGAGCTACAGCACCACTTCTGGTTTTCTAGTGGTTTATTGGAGATAAGAGTTTCACAGACTTTCCTGCCCGGGCTGGCTTTGAACTGCGATCCTCAGATCTCAGCCTCCTAGGTAGCTAGGATTACAGGCGTGAGCCACGGACGCCCTGCTCTGCTTCACTTTTTATGAAGAAGTTTTACAGGAAGAGTATTTACTACGTACAGGCTAATTTTATTATGGCCAGTAGTAAACTCTTCCAAGAATTGAAGAGGAAAAATTTACAGCGTGACAACTCTATAGCTTTAATATGAAATGAGCTATCTGAACTATCATTTTTGCACTGTTAAATGTACACACTTTTTTTTTTTTTTTTGCTGGTTGCAGATTACAGGCGTGAGCCACCAGTGCCCGGCTTAAATATACGCACTTTTTAAATATATATATATATATATTTTTGTCAAGGTGATGTACAGAGAGGTTTCGGTTACATAAGTAAGGTAATGAGTACATTTCTTGTCAACCCTTCCTCAATTTTCTTCTACTTTCCTTCTCCTCCCACACTTTTAACCTGATACATAGGTAATAAATAGTAAAACATTGGTTTGAACTTTTAAATCCTTTGAATTAAACTAGGCTTTGCAAATAGTCTTTATAGGGACAAGAATTCTTTTTCTTGATACTCCTTTATTTGTTCAGTAGTTCTTTTTGCTTAGGAGCAATATTTTGTATGAAATTATAAGGCGAGGAAAGGCAAGGTTCTGTCACGAGGTAGAGGTATGTTCAGTGTTTATGGCATTGTGTGTAAGAGTCACAGTTCAAATGCTGGCAAGAGGAGTTGGACATTTCAAGACTGAGCAGCAGAAACAGTCCAGACTGCCTACCCAGGAATTGTAGCTTTTCAGTGACAATAATCAGAATTTTTTTTAACATACTGCACATCTTTATAATATATGTGAGAATGCCTCTTTTTGTTGTTGGTCGTGAGGCTTGAACTCCGGGCCTGGGCACTTTCCCTGTGCTCTTCAGCTCAAGGCAAGCACTCCATCTCTTGAGCCATAGCACCACTTCCGGTTTTCTAGTAGTTTATTGGAGATAAGAGTCTCATGTCCTGCCTGGGCTGGCTTTTTTGTTTGTTTGTTTGTTTTTGGGTCTGGTCATGGGCCTGAACTCTGGGCCTGGACGCTGTCCCTCAGCTCTTCAGTTCAAGGCTAGCACTCTACCACTTGAGCCATAGCGCCACTTCTGGCTTTTTTTTTCCTGGTTATGTGGTGCTGAGGAATTGAACCCAGGGCCTCATGCATGCAAGGCAAGCGCTCTACCACTGAGCCACCTTAGATCTCAGCCTCCTGAGTAGCTAGGATTACAGGAGTGAGCCACTGGCACCCGGCAAGAATGCCTTTTTAAAGTATCAACTGCTATAAACATATCAACTTTTCAAGATTAAACCCTAAATTTTTTTTTTTTTAGTGGTACTGGTGTGTGAAATGAGGGACTCACCTTCTACAACTGCTCCACAAACTAGCTGTTTTTGCTCTAGGTATTTTTTAGGTAGAGTCTGGAGTGTTGTTTTGTTTGTTTGTTTGTTTGTTTTTGCCAGTCCTGGGTTGAACTCAGGGCCTGGGCACTGTCCTGAGCTGCTTTTGCTTAAGGCTAGCACTCTACCACTTGAGCCACAGCATCACTTCCAGCCTTTTCTGTTTATGAGGTGCTAAGGAATTGAACCCAGGGCTTCATGCATGCTAGGCAAGCACTCTACCACTAAGCCACATTCCCAGCTCTGAATCTGCAGTTTTTTGATGGGGCTGACTATGATCCTCTTGCTTATGCTTCCTGTGTAGCTAACACAACAGGTGTGTGCCATTATGCCAAGTTTTTTGTCGCCTCATTAACTTTTTTGCCTGGGCTGACCTTGAACTGAGATCTTCTTGATCTTCAAGTAGCTAAATCTTGAAAATTTTTAATTGATTAATGATTTGCAAATGAGATTTTTTTCTGATTATATCACACATCTACATACTCTGTTTGAAAAAAGTTTCTTTATTAGAGAAATAACAAATAAGCTAAAGTAGAGAAGTTTGATAAAATGAACTCCCATCCCAAGTGATTTCAACAGAACTGTATTCTCTTAAAACTCCATACATCAAAAGTTGGAAATTGGTCTCATTGTGTTACTGTCAGCATGTGGGCCAGGACTGCCTTCTGTTCCGAAGTCAGTAGGGGAGAACACATCTCCTTGTGCTTTCTACATCCCTCAGCTTGCGGCCTTTTCCATCTTCAGAGCCAGCAGTGGAGCATCTTCTCATCTTTGTGGTATTTTTCTCTCACCTTTGCTTAAAAACAAAAAAACAAAAACAAAGCAAAAAAAACAACCTGGTACCCAATGGCTCACATCTGTAATCCTAGCTACTCAGGAGGCTGAGATCTGAGGATCGCAGTTCAAAGCCAGCGGGGCAGGAAAGTTCATGAGACTCTTATCTCCAGTTAACCACCAGAAAACCAGAAATGGCGCTGTGACTCAAGTGGTAGAGCACTAGCCTTGAGCGGAAGAGCTGAGGGACAGTGCCCAGGCCCAGAGTTCAAGGCCCACAACCAACCAAAAAAAATACATTGACATAAAATTTATATAATGTAAAAGTCACCGTTTTAGCCATTTTAAGGTGTATAGTTGAATGGCTTTTATAGCAATAATTCATGTTACATGACCATTGCCACTATTTAATCCAGAACATTTTATTTCATTTAGTTTTTATTATCTTTAAGTAGTTGTACAAAGGGGCTTCAGTTTAACATGTCAGTTCATGAGTATAGTGCGTTATGATTAATATTACCCCTTTCATCATTTTCTCCCATTTCTCCCAGCCTCCACTGTCCATTCAAGTTACCTGATAATCAGCCCAGAAGCTAGCCCATACGTGGAAAGCAGCCACTTCCCTTTTCCTAGCCCAGCTATTGGGAATAATGCTGCTGTCAACATTTACCACCCTAAGTCTTGGTCAATGCTTGTTTTCAGTTATTTTGGATGTCCACCATGTAATGGAACTGCTACATCATATGGCAATCCTGTTTAATTTCTGGAGGAACTGTCCAACTGTTTTCCACAATTGCTGAACCATTTTGTGTTCTTACCAGCAATGTTGGAGGATCCAGACTTTCTACATTATTTGTTAACACATAGTTTTCAGTTTAAAAGCGAATCATAACACATAGTTTTCAGTTTAAAAATTAATCAGCTTGGTAGGTGCAAAAGTATATCTCAGATGATTTTTAGAAACATTTTAGCCTAAAGAGGCGTATGGAATTTCTGTCCGTAGTCCATATCCCTTTTCATTTTTTCAGTCTTACACTAATAAAAATACCTAGTATGCATTGGACATCTGGTGTGTTCTTGGAGCCATGTTGAGATCTTCAACAAATGATTTCACAGTCACTTAAAGTCCATGAGATTCTTAGCTCTAGCTAGTCACCAAAAGGCCAAAAATAGAGCTGTGGCTCAAGTGGTAGAGTGCTTGTCTTGAGCAAAAGGAGCTCAGGGCCAATTCAGGCCCTCAGTTCAAGCCCACATCTAACACTAAAAAAGAGAAAGAAGCCGGGCGCTGGTGGCTCACGCCTGTAATGCTAGCTACTCAGGAGGCTGAGATCTGAGAATCGCAGTTCAAAGCCAGCCCGGGCAGGAGAGACTGTGAGACTCTTATCTCCAATAAACCACCAGAAAACCGGAAGTGGTGCTGTAGCTCAAGTGGTAGAGCGCTCACCTTGAGCTGAAGAGCTGAGGGACAGCACCCAGGCCCAGAGTTCAAGCCCCACGACCAACAAAAAAAAAAAAAAAAGAGAGAAAGAAAAAAAAGCAGGTTCCAAGATTTCTGTCTTGGTGAAAAGAAGTTTTAAATTGCCTAACAGTGTTGGCTGAAAGAACTGAACTAGAAAAAAATTGGGTTAAAAAATGAAGGAAATTAAATTTTGAATGCAAATCTAAAAATTATTGACTTGGCAAACATATTTTTAGATACTTGAGTTTAACCACTTCCCCTTTTCTTTACTCACCAAGGTGTTTAACTCTTTCAACCAGGAGTAGAATTTTAAGATATTTTAATGATTTTCTTTGTGGCTGAGGTTGTCTGCCTTCTTTTCTTAGACTCCCAATCTTGCACTGTGTTTTCCATTATAGCAAGCAATGTAAAGATAACTACATGGTTGTACTTATTTGGTGAATGTTGACTTCTTTATATTAACTACTGCATAAATTTCTGGCTAGTTGGAAATTTTGCTTTGGACAGGTGGGTAACAGGAGGTATTTGCTGGCTGGCGGATTTCCCTGCACCATCTTAATACGCTGCTCTTTTTCTTCCTGTTTTCATAGCCACTTCCTGAGAAGTTTGTGGTGAAAGGTGTTGTAGATCGTTTTTCAGAGGAGTTTGTGGAAACCAGAAGAAAAGCTTTGGATAAATTCTTAAAACGAATTACAGATCATCCTGTGCTGTCTTTCAATGAACACTTTAATGTTTTCCTCACTGCTAAGGTAAGAACAGAATAGCATACATTCTTTCCCCAAGCTATCATTCTTGGGTTGAGGTTGTGGCTCAAGCAGTAACTTAGCAATTGTGAGGCCCCTGAGCTCAATTTTTACTACTGCAAAAGGAGAAGAGAGGAGAGGGAAGAGAAGGGGAGGAGAGCAAAGAGGAGGAAATAGGAAGGAAAAGGGGAGAAGAGGGGAGGAGAAGGAAGAGAAAGAAGAAAGGAAAGGAAGAAAGAAGGAAATATGTATAGATAACTTTAAAATATGTATAGATAACTCTAAAATAATAACTCATAGAGGTCTTTCTTCAATGCTATTTGATCTCTGTCAAGCCACCTGCATGAGTGGTCCTCTGAGCTTTGTTTTCTTGGTATACACTATGATGGCTTTTGTGTTAGAATTCAGGAGGAAACCAGACCTCCCTTGCTATAGCAGTGGAAGTTAAATATCTCCATTTGCCCAAAGCAGAGGCAAGTGTTTTCTTAAACACATCTTGGCAGGTTAGGCTGGTCCCACCAACAGGAAGGAAAATAGTATTTTGGGGGTATTTGAAGAGGCTGTTCTTGGTAAGAGCCCTGTAAGAAATGACTTGCAACCTCATTTTACAGACAAGGAAACTGAAATTGAGAGAGGTTGTACTTGCTCACATAATGTCACTAAGTCCTGGAGCTGGGTCTGTGTGAACTCTGTATCACACTACTTGACTGGTGTTTACCCTTAGTTGTTCTGTCAGTTGCATCCTTTCCAGTCATTGGCCAGCTGAATACTTTGGTCCTGTACTGTTACCAGAGTCAGGTTGTTTACTAGCTTTTATCTACAGTTCCTTCTTGGCAGGACTGGCTAGAAAACCTGCAGTGCCCCACTTATACTGCCTACAAAAATGGGTCACTGCTCAGATCCTTATGTGAGCTTCCCCCAGCCCCATATGGGTTTTTGGATACCATATTTGTATATTCAGGCAAAATGTAAAATGTTCTAAATTGACAAGGGATTGAGGGCCAGATACTGTCCTTTTTTTTTTTTTTTTGTCAAAGTTGCAAAATGGAGAAACATTTACAGATAATATCAACCAGTATTAAAGGCATTAGAGAAGGGTTCATTCTGCATTCAGTGGAAACCACCTGGCAAAGTCCTCTAGTTTTGTTATTTTAGTCTCTGTTAACGTTAAGCCTCATTGACAACACACCAAATTGATTGCCCTCCTCCCAAGCCTTTCACCACAGGTTGGATGCTGGTTTGTTGTTGTTGTTGTTGTTGTTGTTGTTTTTTACAGTATTTCCTGGTGATCGGGTCTTCAGGAATAGTTCTTTCAACTTGGGTTTAAAGTTAGGTCCATCTTATTTTCCAGAAGTACAGCTAACTTTCTCCCTCAGGTTGTTGTCTGCTGTCTGTTGTCAAGACTAAGCTGACTCTTTATTGCAGGGAAGAGAAAGGCATAACTGGCTCCTAGGAATCTATTTGAAGATTAAGTGGGAAATGGTGTGTGAGACAGACACACATACACACAGACACATATCTGTGATACTGACTGAGAAAGTGATTTGTGGTTCAAACTAAATGAAATTTTAAAAAAAATGTATAGTGTCCCTTAGTATGTCAGCCACAATCTAGCGTCACTTAAGTGAATATAGAAGAGATGTCTTTAAACAAAACCAATTCCAACCCTAGTTTGGTACTACTTGTTGAACTAAATTTACTGCATAGTACTACCTTTCTTTTCTTTGTTCCTTTCTTTTCCAAAAAGTTGTTTGGCTGCATGTAATGGCTCATGCCTATAATAGCTACTTATGAGGTAGAGACCTGGAGCATCATGGGGAAACATGGCTTGAGGCAAGCCCAGGAAAAAGTTAGGGAGCCCCCTTCTCAACTGACAAGCTGGGTATGGTAGCATGTGTCTGTGATACTGGCTAATGAAGGAAGCCTTTAGTAGAAGAACTGTGGTCTGAGGCTGGCCTTACCCCTTTCTCCCCCTCACCCCCCATTATGGCAAAATACACATGATGTAAAATTACCCAGCTTAACCACTTTCCAGTGATCAGATCAGTAGTGCTAAGTATATTCACATTATTGTACTGTTTCTACAGCATTTTTATTCTGCACCCTGGTTAAATAGTAGTTGCTTGCCCCCTCCCCAAGCTCCCCCATGGTTTCCTTTATCATTGGTTGCATTACTCATTCCTAGATGAGTTACCTGTTCTGCAGCAATTGTAAAGGCATTCTCTTTCCTTGTGACATGAAACTGGAAGTGTCCTTAAGAATCAGCCAATAGCTAGGCATTGGTGGCTCACACCTGCAAGCCTAGCTACTTAGGAGGCTGGAAGAAGCTAGGCATGCATAGTAGCATGTACTTGTTCTCCCTTTTATGATGAGAAGCCTGAAATGGGCAGATTGTTTCTTGTCTAGAGTGTGGGAGGTTAGATGGAATCTTCAGGACAGTCTCCCAGACAACCAGAGTTTAATGGGGCACAGGATGGAGATAGATTAGTGGGAATTGCTATTGTTTTACACATGGCTCTTGTGTTACACACTGAAGGACAGAAGTGGACGATGCAGGCAGGAAAGTGGATAATGAATAGGGCAGAGGCCTTGGCTGGGGCTGGCTGGCATAGGATGGAGTAGAAATGAAGGCTACATGGAGGAGGAAGTGTGTCTGACAGGGAGGGGTTGTTGGGCAGCCACATTACCCAATGGAATTTTTGTTCTTCATTAAATCTGAGGAATGTAGCCCTGTTCTATGTTCCCTTCTAGGGAACTAAGATTGAACACCCTATGTATATGGAGGGTGGACAAACAGAATCTGTAGCTTCTAAAAAACCATTTTGAATGCACCAGTGCATAGGACAAACAAAGGCACTACAGAATCCTCTTGCAGGTTAGTGATAGGAAGGTGCTTATTATACCAGGCAGGTCAGTATGTTCTGTACATTTGCATATGCACATATTTCCTAGTTTTGCATTCGTCCTTAAGAAAAGCAGGGGCCAAACTCTTGTTAAGTGCAGATAGAATCATTTCTGGCCTGTGTTTTCTATCCATGCTTCTGGTATAGTTTCCTCTTCCTGTCATGTGGCTTCAGTTAGATGCAAGTGAACAGAATGAATACCAGCTCTTTAATTTTGTTCCTATAGACAACATGGGGTTACAAGTTTAAAAGTAATGTTTGAGACAGTGTGTTTGAAGGACGGGGGTTCAGGTGTGTGGTCTTGACTGGAGAGATTGGAGTCCAGCAATGGTGACAAAAATCTGGACAGGGACCTGGGATGTGCCAGTCTGGGGGTTATGATGTCAGTTAGGGGACACTAGAGTGTAAGGGACAGGTTGACTAAGTCAGCTCCTTGTTGTCCCAGTCCTCCTATTTCCAACAAGAGGCTGCCTTGAGCATTTGGCTCACTCAGTCCTGGCTATGGGGTGTAGAGCACTTTGAGTTTGTTTATGTTGTCCATAGGACCTGAATGCCTACAAGAAGCAGGGCATGGCATTGCTGACACGGGTGGGTGAGTCAGTGAAACACGTCGCAGGAGGCTACAAGCTGAGGAGTCGGCCTCTGGAGTTCGCAGCTATAGGCGAATACTTAGACACCTTCGCACTCAAACTGGGAACCATTGATCGAATAGCCCAGCGGATCATCAAAGAAGAAATAGGTGAGCACTCTGCCAAAGACACTAATCATGTGCAGGGGCCCACGGTGGCGGCAATGGCATTCATATGTGCTGAGTAAAATGAAACTGTGCAAGCGCTGCAGTGATAGAACCAGGCCATTGTTTACCAGCTAAATAGATACAGGGAGAGGAGGTGCTGGTTGTGAGTAGAAAGTAATGCATCTCATCTTTATGTGTGCTTTTCTCATGGCAAGCACTTGCTTCTGAGCCTCCAGGTCTTTCCTCCTGTTTTTCTTAATTATAGCTTTAGAAATGGAGGTGTGGATGCAACTGCCCTTCACCCAGATGAATGAAAGCTGTAAAAATGAACTTAGGAACCTTTTAGGCAGGAGGATGGCTCAAAAAGAGAGTCTGCATATGCCAGAGTTGTAGCCAGTGAGCCTTCACACTGGGAGGTACTTGAGTATGTTTACAGAAGACCACAATCTCTTCAGCAAAATGTTTCCCACATTCATTGTTCTCCCATGGAGTCTGATTTTTGTTTCTTCTTTAAAAATTGTTCCGAAACTTATTTTTTTTTAAAAAAAGTCTGGCTCCATTGCCTATTAAAATGCTGCTCCAGTGAGTGCTGGTGGCTCACACCTATAATCTTAGCTACTCAGGAAGCTGAGATCTGAGGATTGCAGTTTGAAGCCAGCCCAGTCAAGAAAGACCATGAGACTCATTTCTAATTAACCACCAGAAAACCAGAAGTGGAGCTGTAACTCAGAGTGGTAGAGCACTAGCCTTGAGCAGAAAAGCTCAGGGGCGGTACCTACGCCCCATCTTACACACACACAAACAAAAACAAATCCTGCTGCTTTACAGCTAAACTCTGGTGGCTCATGTCTGTAACCCTAATTGTTCAGGTTTTCTGGGCAGACATTCCATCTCCAAAATAACCAGCAAAAAAACTTGGCTAGAGATAAGGCTCAAATGATAGAACTCCAGCCATGTGAGCTAGCCAAGCAAGCTCCAGGTCCTGAACTCAAACCCAGTTACTGACTCTAAAATATAAATAAATAAATGAATGACAAACAAAACTTTCACAGTGTGGGTAGGCAAGTGGTTATTTCTGAAGATATATCTCTTCCCATTTTCTCGATATGGCATTGTGGTCTCTATTATCCAGAGACCAAGATGTTACATCGGCTTTTAGATGTCTTGAAGAATTATGTTAGGAATGGTTTTGTACTAGGAGGAGAGAATGCTCAGAAGAGGGAGTGGTCACAGCTCCGTATCTTAATGTACCAGTTTGATCTTTGTTGAGCGACTCCACTGAGTGCTCCCAGTGGTAACTGGCTTCCCTCCCTCTGTAGAGTACCTGGTAGAGCTCAGAGAATATGGGCCTGTGTACTCCACGTGGAGTGCCTTAGAAGGTGAGCTGACCGAGCCCCTGGAGGGAGTGTCAGCTTGCATTGGGAACTGCTCTACAGCCTTGGAAGAGCTGACAGATGACATGACAGAAGACTTTCTGCCTGTGCTCAGGGAATATATTTTATACTCCGACTCCATGAAGGTAAGCTGGGTATCTTCTTGTGCATGTGGGTACTTCTGTTGTAGTAGTCATTATCAAAAATCAATGAGGTAGGGCTGGGAATGTGGCTTAGTGGTAGAGTGCTTGGCTAGCATGCCTGAAGCCATGGGTTCAATTCCTCAATACCACATAAATAGAAAAAGCCAGAAGTGGCACTGTGGCTCTAAGTGGTAGAGTGCTAGCCTTGAGCAAAAGCAGCTCAGGGACAATGCCCAGGCCTTGAGTTCAAGGCCCAGGTCTGACCAAAAAAAAAAAAAAAAAATCAATGAGCTAGGCATTGGTGGCTCACACCAGTCATCCCAGGTACTTGGGAGGCTGTGATTCCAGGTGAGTCTGGGTAGAAAAGTCTTCTAGCTTAATCTGCATAGGTAGAAGCTGGATACTGTGGCATGAGTCTGTGACCCCAGCAATTATGAGAAGCCTAAACTAGGCAGATCAAGGTGGCACATTCCTGGACTGGAAGTGAGGTCCTATCAAAAATAACCAGCAAAAAGCAAGGCTGGGAGTATGGCTCAAGTGGTAGAGTGCCTGCTCAGCAAGTACAGAGCTATGATTCAAACTTGAGTACTGCCAAAAAAAAAAGCAACAAAATAATGGATCGTTGCTTGTCGTGAATACAGGTTTGCTTCTTCCTAGGGCAGAGTCAGACGTGTGAACCAGTATCATTGGCATATGAAAAGAACACATGGTAATCAAAGTATGTGAATTAAATGAAAATGGAAAAGTAGCTTGGGAAAAATTTTTGTTAGTGTCCTCAGAATTCAAGGAGATAAATCATCCACAAAACAAGGGCAGGATGCCTGGGGAAAGAATAGTTAGAGCTCCTAGAGGTTAAACATGATTGCTGAAGCCAGTTGAATGATGAAGCTGGAAAGTAAGGCTGAGGAAAATAAGACAAAGTAATTGGAAAGTAAAACGAAAGTGCAGAAGTATCAAAAGTGTGGAAGAAAGGTAAAAAGCCTACAGATTAAGCCCAAAGGTTCAGCATGAAGCTGAGAACTCCAAGAAATTACAGAAGAAATAATTTAAGAAAATCTACTAGAGTTCAAGGTATTTTTAAAGGACGTGCCCATTGCCCGGCAAAAGGAATAAAAAGAGAGCTAACTCAAAGCAATGAGAAATTTAAAACAAAACTGTTATGATTATGAAAGCTTTTAAAGCAAGGGAGAAGGGGGTAATGTACAAGGAATAGGAAGCAGAGTGGCTTCGATCTAGCAGCATGAATGAGACAAGACAGAAGAACTGTGAAGGTAAATATTCCTTCCTGTGACCGCAGAGGACTCCCAGGATGGTAGCTCCATGCAGAGAAAAAGATACGTGGCTCATTGTGGGGCTGCCACCTCCAAGCAGCCTGCCTACTTCCAGGTGAGACCTCTGGATTATCAAGTTTGGGGCAGATCTAGGGCATTACATTAGAAATGGCCTGGTTGACTGAGCTGTCAATCATCATTGGATGGAAAACCAGACATATCAAAGAACTATGAAAGTATTTTATGGCTAGAGAAGGAGAATTTGAAAAACAAGTCAACTAGTTGTGAAAAACACAAAAACTATCCTATGGAAAACTTCAAGCATACCCCAAAGCAGAGAGAATGATGTGATACACTCCCACTACCCATCATCCGTGCTTTATTTCACCAGGTGTGAATGTACTGATCCATGTTCAGATGTGGACTGTGGAACGTGGATTGTTCAATTCTGTAGAGCGAATTATGGTTTCCTGTCTACCCTAGGAAGCTGCTAATGGAACACTTTCCAAGACAGTGAGCTTGATCCTCAGTGCCAGGAAAATGTGGGCATTTCTCTGTCTGGAAATGAAAACGGCCATGGGAGAGCACAGTGCAAATGGGAGACCCCAAGCCTCAGGCAGCTTGGCTAGGAGTTACTGGAACTGAGGCTGGAAACCAGAACTTCAGTCACATATTTGCTGTTCCTTTTCCTCCATCATACAGCCTTTTTAAGCAATTGAGAGCTGTACATTGCATTTTTAATTCTGTAGCTGACACAAGCATAGAAAGACAACCTGGTTTAAAATGAACCACAATATTTTACTTTATTTATGAAGTTAATAGTGTGTGTTTTTGTGAACAAAAAATAATAAGTTTTACAATCCCCAGAGTGTTCCTGGATTTAAATTTCTTTTAAAAAGATAAAATGCTTTATCAGATTGCTCCTAGCCTTACACAGACCAGAAAGCCAACCCACCTGCACATTATTTTGGATGTTATGGTACAAATTTCTTTGCTTCTACAAGGTGACAAGTGTGTTAACACTTAATATATACTTGTGCTTGAAGCAGAGTTTTAAACTGTTATTTAGCAAGGATTTATCTGGAATCTTCACCAAAATGTTATTGCATTGATAGTCTCATAACCTGTGTTAGTAACTGAAGTTATATGTCAAACAAACATTTGTTTGTTCTCATTCTTCACTCCATGCATAAGGCACGTGGACTGTGTTTCTTGTTTATGGGGCCAGAAGAAACTGCAGTCTGGTTAATCAGGCTGGGAGAGGATTGTCCAGGGCAGGACATTGTAAAGAGGGAATGTTGATGGTTAGTCTCTGAAACTTGAGCTTACCTCATAATGCACTAAGCTGCACCTCATTAATAAGAAGAGGCCACGTGCCTCTCCCTTGGCACCAGGAAGAAAGATATCCCTGCAGAGTGTACTGGGCTGGACAGGAGTAACCTGATGGCAAAGCGAGGTGTGTGTATAGGTTGTTAGGGTCTGTGCAGCCAAGACTAGACTGTAGGACAGTGATGAGTGGTGGGTTTATCTTTTTTTGTGTGTGTGTGTGGTGGGTTTATCTTTGGATATTGCTGTTCCTGAAGTTGTTTTTTTGAGACAAGGTCTTGCTATTGACCTAGGTTAGCCTGGAACTCAAGGTTTTCTTATTTCAGCCTCCTGTGTGCTGGGATTATAGATATATGGCATCATACCAACAAAGAATTCTTAACTATACTTAATTTCTCCAAGACAGTCACATAATTCCATCTTCAAAATAACTGATCAATTTTTAGATGTAAGCAAGACAGACTTTGGTGTGCATTATGAAAACTAAAGTGAGAAGAAAGGGCTTACCAAGGGGCTGGCTGGGACAGGTTCCTCAACTGCTTGGTGGGTTTCAGAACCAAGAGGCTGCTAGCTTTGATTTGCTGGGGAGTTCTTCCAAGCTGACATCTTGTATCCTATCCCTTTTATCTTGACTTTGAGTCAGCAAAAGTCATGTGTAGTCAGTGTTCTCTGAACTTGTGTTAATTGAAGGTCACTAGACGGGGAAAATACTGGGATCCTTGAAACATTCTTCTAATGGAGCTGTGGTTGTGGTCCTTCCTGAGTTTGAAAGGGACTTTGGGAATCACCTTGTGATCATCTTTCATCTTATAGATGAAGAAGCAGAACCCTGTAGATAAATCTTTCCTCTGTCCCCGGTTGCAGTGACCCCTTACCTACCAGCTGTATGCTGACCACATGCCAAGAGAAAAATGAGGTGATCTCTGGCTTCTCAAGGCTGGACTCAATTTGATCTCCTTAAGGATGTTCGGGGCCGGGTACATTCAGTTCTTATTGGGGGTTGAGAGAGCACAAAGAAAGTGGGGTCATTGTCAGACCACATGGAACTAATGGAGCAGTGAGATTTTTTTAGGCAGTTAACATTGAGAACAGCCTGTACTACAAGAGATGGTTGAAGGCATGGATTGTGAGGAAGTGTGGAAAGACAGCTCTTGAAAGGGAGGGGTGCCCAAGTTGCACCCCCTGTGGACATCTTATCTGCACATAAGCCTCCATATGGGATTTCATATCCTGTACACTGTGTGGCATTGTAATGAGGCCAGAGGTGGGTCAGGAGTGGCCATCTTAGAGAACCTTCCTCACTCAATTTCTGGTGGTGCTTCTTTGAGTACTAGAGTTGTTATGTGAAGGCCAGGAGGCAGAGAAACCTTGGTTAAGGAGGCTAGTACAGAAGTCTTAGTTCCCACACTGCCATATCCATATAGGGTGCAAATATGTAACCATCGTATGTTGTACATCTTATTATTTTTCAGGAGGTAAGCTTTATCTGTAAGTCAGTTAACATGCTTGTCCCTGAGGTGTTGGGGATGGCTGGAGTGAGAGGGGGCTGAATAAGTGTGCACGTTGTAAGGGAGAGCCACGTGAAGAAAGTGGCTTTGGTTGAGACTTGAATGGCTTGGGGGAGTTAGCTGTGTGAGGATCTGAGTATGGAGTATTTAGGCAGAGGGAGTGGCTAAGTGCGAAGGTTCTCAGGTTGATTCGAGCTTGGTGTCTGCACATCACTAAGCCAGTGTGAATGGAGGCCTCCGAGTAAGGGCACATGTAGGTAGGTAAAGTCAGAGATAGGTGCATTGTAAAGGCCATGGCTGACAAGAGACTTAATTTTGTTCTAAGAAGTAGATGGGGAGCTGTTTGGCGCTGTACAGGGAAGGAGTAGGATGCGAAGTCTACTCCCTGTGCACTATGCCAAGACTAGATGGTAAGAGAATGAATGTGTGGGAGTGAGACCGTTCAGGAGGCTGTCGAGGGGAGCAAAGGGAGGTGATAGAGAAGAGAAGAGGATGGATGGGGGCATGTTTTGGGTGAAAGGCCAGATAGTCTTACCACTGTGGTAATCTATATGGTTTGTGATTCAGGAGGCTAAGATCTGGAGGAATGTGGTTTGAGGTTAGTATGGGCGGAAAATTTTCTAATACTCCATCTGCAAAATAATCAAGCTGAAGGTGTGGATCAAGTAGTAGTGGCAGCCAAGTCAGCAACCAAGTGCCAGGCCCTAAATTCAAACCATAGTACTGTCAAAAAGTGGAAAAAAAAAAAACACCCAAAAAACAAAACAAACAAAAACAGCGCTAGTGGCTCTTGCCAATAATCCTAGCTATTCAGGAAGCTGAGATCTGAGAATAGCGGTTTAAAGCCAGCCCTGGCAGACAATTCATGACACTCTTATCTCCAATTATCTAACAAAAAGCTTGAAGTCCAGCTAAGGCTCAAGTGGCAAAAAAACAAAAACAAAACAAAACTCAGGGACAATGTCCAGCCCTGAGTTCAAGGGGGATAAGAAGAAGAAGGGGAAAGAGGGCCTTGGAAAGGAGAAGAAGAAAGGAAGGAGAAAAAGGAAGAGTGGGGGGAGTGAGGTGATGATCTATAAGACTAAAGGAGAGTGCCTTGGGTGGATGGGATCCATATATTTAGAGGGTGAGATTATGTTCTAAATCCTAATTAAAGAAGAATGAAGATAAATGAGCAAATAGCAAAGAAGCCTGGAAAGTGATTGGTGTGGTAGGAGGGGAAAAAAAGACAATTGGCTCAGTGAGCCAAGAGAAATACTCTTAAGGGTACAGCAAGTATTGACTACTGTTGGATTTAATGATATGGATTATGACTAAGGTGAGAGATGTAGATGCTGAAATACTGGGCTGTCCCATTGTTTCCTCTGAGAGCCACAAGGTGGAGAAAGTGAGTCAAATTGCTGCCACAGTTGACATGTTATTCTTTAGTTTGTCTTTTTCAGTGCTCAAAAGCAGAAATGAAGATTTTTCTTGAAGATTGAGTTGTGAAGAGAAAAATCAGACTATGTTTTGAACAAAAGTGATTGTAGATTGAGGGGCTGATTTCTTGCATTATGAGGTTGGGCTTGGTGTTGCAACCCTGTAATCTCAGAATTAGAGAAACTGAGGCAGGAGGATTGTGAGTTTGAGGCTAACCTGCACTACACAGTGAGACCTTGTTTCAAAGCAAACAAGAAATTATTACTTGCAACTTTAAATGAACATATGAAGAAGCAGGATGTGAAATGTATATCCTGATCTCTTAAGATCTAAAACAATAAGAAAAATCTACATGTTGAAACTCTGAGATCCCCAGTAATGGCAGACTGAATACATGTTTAAATTCTCTCTCTGTAAACTTCAACGTGTGTGTGTGTGTGTGTGTGTGTGTGTGTGTGTGTGTGTGTGTGTGTCTGTCTGTCTGTCTGTCTGTCTTGTCTGTCTGTCCTTGTCTGTGTCTTATTGCCACAGAGACAAAGAGCAGTAAGCAAGGAAACAATAATAAAACAACTTCAGGAGTTAGCAAAATGAGAGGTGAAAAGTTGACTTAAAAGAAAACAAACCCTGAGGGCTGGGAATGTGGCTCAGTGGTAGAATGCTTGCCTATCATGCATGAAGCCCTGGGTTCAATTCCTCAGTACCACATAAACAGAAAAAGTCAGAAGTGGTGCTGTGGTAGAGTGCTAGCCCTGAGCAAAAGAAGCTCAGGGACAGTGCCTAGGCCCTGAGTTCAAGCCCCAGGACTGGCCCCCCCCCAAAAAAAATGAATTGGAGAAAATAATTGAGACTGCCCTTCATATAGTTCACGAATTATGGCATGAAGTCCCTCTGGGACAGAGGAAACTTGGAGCTGGAGAGTTGTAGGTCAAAAGTTTTTCAGAACCAAAGCTTCCGATTCTCTCCCCTCCTTCCTCTGGGATCACTGTCATTTCTTCATGCTGACAGACGGTAGGCATGCTTATTGGCAGGGGTAAATCAGCGAGTCTAGGAGCAAAGAACTCCAGGTTCAGCTTGAGGGCCTTTGGTATAAGTCTCCTGCTTGACTCTCAGTTCAGCTTTATGTCTTCCATGCAAGGACTATAAGGGCCTTTTCCAGAAAACCTTGAACAGGAGAAAAGGCTGGAAATACAAATTTTAGTGGATGAAGGATAAGGAGGGGAGGCTCGGTGAAAAGACCTCACAGAGTCCCCTCAGAGAATTAGCAACAAGTGCTTCTAATATGCCAAGAGCAACGGGCCACAAGATATTTAAAGGAAGATTCTGATATGAATATCAGTAGTAAAGGAAAATAAAAATACATATTGAATGAACTATTGAAGGGGAATAAAATTTCCATAAAAATCATTAATACCTTCAGAATAACAAGGTATCACAGCCATAAAGTAAGATTTTTATTTTTAAATTCAGAGAACAAAGAGCTCTTGGAAATTAAAATTATGATAGCAGTGAAAATGTCAAGAAGAATTAGAAGAAAGATTTAAGGAAATCACATATAAAATGAAGCAAGACAGATGGTAAATTAGGAGAGAAATTAGGGTAGCGCATTATAAGACCCAACATCTGAATAACAGGAGTGAGAATGCAAAAACAAATGTAGAGCATCAGAAAGGTCATTCAGAAAGTATGTTAAGAATGTGTTATCAAGCCAGGCGCTGGTGGCTCACGCCTCACGCCTGTAATCCTAGCTACTCAGGCTGAGATCTGAGGATCACGGTTCAAAGCCAGCCCGGGCAGGAAAGACCGTGAGACTCCTGTCTCCAATAAACCACCAGAAAACCGGAAGTGGCGCTGTAGCTCAAGTGGTAGAGCTCTCGCCTTGAGCTGAAGAGCTGAGGGACAGCGCCCAGGCCCAGAGTTCAAGCCCCACAACCGACAAAAAAAAAAAAAAAAGAATGTGTTATCACTAATTATGTTTGAGAGTTGAGATTATGCTGGTCTTTGCCTTTTCCGTTTGTCTTCATCTCCCAAATTTAGGGAGAAATGTGGCTTTAGTATTACCAAATTGCCCGGGAACATGTAACTCATAAGTGGTCTCATTTTCAATGAAATAAATGTGTAAAAGGGGCAGCCTGGCTGAGCGCCAGTGGCTCACACCTGTAATTCTAGCTACTAAGTATGCTGAGATCTGAGGCTCATGGTTCAAAGCCAGCCCCGGCAGGAAAGTCTGTGAGACTTATCTCCAAAAAACGACTAGAAAACTGGAAATGGTACTGTGCTCAAGTGGTAGAGTGCTCGCCTTGAGCTGAAGAGCTGAGGGACATACTCAGGCCCAGAGTTCAAGCCCAATGACTGACAAAAAAAACGGGGGAGGGGGGCGGTTGGGGCAGCCTGAACGCAATCCTTTCCTCAGACATTGTGATAGCACCAGGTTGTTTGCCTGCTACTTTCATGTGGTCTCCCAGCCTTCCCCTCACACCCATACGTGGCACCTCTCTTACACAGGAACTGCAAACTCAAAATCTGTGTACTTAAAGAGGCTTCTTAGAGCCGGGCCCTAGTGGCTCACGCCTGTAATCCTAGCTACTCAGGAGGCTGAGATCTGAGGATCGCGGTTCAAAGCCAGCCCGGGCAGGAGAGACTGTGAGACTCCTATCTCCAATAAACCACCAGAAAACCGGAAGTGGCGCTGTAGCTCAAGTGGTAGAGCGCTCGCCTTGAGCTGAAGTGCTGAGGGACAGCGCCCAGGCCCAGAGTTCAAGCTCCACGGCCGACCAAAAAAAAAAAAAAGAGGCTTCTTAGAAACTGCTAGACTGCCTTTTCCCCCTCACAGTGTGTGAGCACATGGGACAGGCAGGAGCTGTGAGAAAGGACCCTTGAGCTTTCCTGTAACTACTGAGCATTCTGGTGTTTTCCCAGGGAAAATCCAATGGTGATGTTGAGAGCCAAGCCACAGACTATATCTGTGATCCAATTCTTCCAGGCAGGTTTCATTGTAGGATAAAGGCTGATTGCCATAAATATGTCATGAATGCTACAGTTCTGTGCCTCAGAATGGCTATTATTACTTTGCTGTAAACAGTTGTGAATGACAGGTATTATGTTTCTATTGTTTAATGTTTTTATTGTAGAAAAGTTCAAACATGTCCAGAAGTGAAAAGTCTAGCACATGTCCCACATGATAGCCCACATGTGCCTCTTGTATACCCCAGCCAGCGCCAGCGTTGCCCACTCTGTTCCCAGCTACTTCCACTCCTCATTTCCTAGACTGTTTTAAAGCAAATCGTGGACATGATATCTCTTCCTATAAAAATAGTCAGTATATGTCTCTAAAATACAAGCGTTCCTTTAACAAGGCGAAAGAACTATATTAGCGGCACATCTATAAAATCAAAAATGGATGTCTCACTGTGGTTCATATACCTACTTACTACTTAAACTGTCCTAGCATTTTTCTTTGTTTTTTATTTTGTTTTGTTTAGTGTTTGTGCTAGTATTAAAGCTTGAACTCAAAGCTTAGCACTATCCCTTAGCTTTCTTGTTCGTGATTATTGCCCTACCACTTGCTACAGCTCTAGTCCACTAGAAACTTTTCATATCGCCCCCTCCCCCCCAAAAAAATTAAGATCCAAATAAAGTCCATACATTGGTTTTAGGTTCCTTAAATATTTTTAAATCTCTTTCCATCTGTTTACTCTTCCTTGCAAGGCATTTGTTAAACTGAACCATTTCCTCTTTTCATCTGAAAAGAAAGACAGTGGTGCTCTGGATTACTTAGAACTATTTGAAATCATGCTGAAAAGCTCTACACTAAACAATAGTATTTATTAAAGAAATGTATTCCAAGTTTATTTTGAGATTCCCCTTCTCAACTGATAGCTAGGTACACTGGCATACACTTACAATCTCAAGCTATGTAGAAGGCTGAGATTGGAAGGTCTCAGTTTCAAGCTAGCCCCAACAGAAAAGTTGTGAAGCTTTGTCTCCATGAAGGAAGCTGGACATGGTGACACATGCCTGTGATCCCAGTGATGATGGGAAGCCTAAAAGTAGGCAGATAGTGGCTCCTCATAGGGAGCTGAGACTCTGTGGCTGTTTTCCAGTGGAGAACAGGGCTGTTAGTATGTATGGCTCTGTGGTATTTATTAGCAAGTATGAGGCCCTGAGTTCAGAGCTCAGTCCTACAAAGAAAAAAGTCCTTTCTGAGTGTGAGTCCATCTCCGAGTACGAGGTGAACAGTTTTGCTTTCATTTCTTTTGTATGTCTTGTCTGCCAGAATCAGAGATCCCTAAAAAGTTCTGGGAGAGGTTCAGGTAAATATTCTGTGCTTGTCTGTGTGTGGTGGAGGGGCCGCTCTGCAGACTCTAACTGGCATTGCTTGTCTCACCCCACTGCAGGCTCAGCCATAGGCAGGTTTGACTGTGCATGTGGATGTGGTGTTGGGGCTTGGGGGAGGGTGCTGCTCTCTGGACCATGGCCAACAATGTGCAGAGGCTGTTGGTAGTATTAGACAGGGTCTTGATTTAAAAGGTGCTTCTCATCCTTTAGCCTGGTTGGGTTGTAGTCAGGCTGAACCCTAAGCTAGGATGCAAGAAGAAGAGACAGATAGCACTACTGTAGTGCTATCAGCCAGCAATATGGCCTCCAACAGGTGTTCTGCTACTGCACCATGTTTCTTTGTCTAGAAGACAGGCATAATGCCCTCCCACTTGCCTCTGAAGGGTTGTGTGGAGCTGTGTGTGCTGTCCGGTTACGCCAGATAGTAGCACAGATACCCTGGCCAGCTTGCTCCAGGGGGCAGCATTCTGGATGCGTAGGCAAGGATAGGGCAGCAGTCTGAGGAAAGCATGGCCGCATCCTGTGGTCCCTGCTGCCTTTGGGGGTCAGGAAGGAGAGTTGCTTTAGATTATTTTAAACCTATGGACTTGGTGTATCTCCTCTCCCTAGCCCTCTTCCCAAGGGCCTTGGCGACCTCAACAGAGCTTGGTAGAGTAGAGCAAGGAACAGAAAGCCTTTGGCCCAGCTATGTTTTGAGGCACTGTCTGAAGAGCTTTGGTTATGAGATTCTTACTGATTGTTGCATGTCAACAAGGTGTCTACCTCTTACCCTGCCTCACACTGTGCTGAAAGGCTCCTGTGGGACACTTTCATAGCAACCTTGATTTCTGAGTGAGTAAGAAGGAAAGGTCTTGTCATTCTTGATTTGCCATTCTTTATTCTCCCAGAAGAAGAAATAAACCCCTTTGATCAAACTGATTTTTTTTTTTCCTGCAATGTCAACTGACAGCTTTTGATTCTCACAGTGGGATCTTAGTAGCAGAGCTGAGACTAGGTGAGGTAAAGATTTAAAGACCTACTTGCCCTACTGGTACAGGTTTAAGAGCTAGAATTTCCTACCCCTACAACCTGAGCTCCCAGCTTCTTTAGTTCCATCTGGGGCTGGGACTACTTTAGCCCATTTAGTACTCATGCTAGCAGGCTTGAGGCATGGTTCTAGAATCCTATCTTGGGCATGCATTACTGTTATAGCATACACAGCCTCACACTGGTCAGCACCTCTTCAGACGGAACCATCAGTTAGGCACTTATTCCTTTCTGTACCTGACCCAGAGTAGAGGACAAATACTTAAACTGCAATTATATGGATGACCTTTGGTATCTGTGGGTTAGTAGGTCAAGGATATCACCCCTGAGAAAGAACTACCCATGCTCAGAACTGTACTGTGGGTGCTTGATTCATTTTGCCACAATGCATCCCAACTTCTAAAGACATTCTGCCTTTCAACAAATCTCAAACTTTTTACTTATCACTTAAATTGATACATTTACTTTGCTTTTTGCGCAACAGTTTGCTTTTTGGGTGACGTATTTTCACAAAATTAAGGTCAAGGAAACAGCAGATCATGCAACAATTGAAAAACAACTGACTGTAATGTGGGACGATGTAAGTTTCTCTGCATCAACTGAGCTATGTAGCAAGAATTTTCAAAATTATTGTTTATTTTGATTTTGTTTTTTGACCACATGAATAAATCCATTAATAAGGCAGGGTTAGTGGAAATGGCTGATAGATCAATAAATAAATCAATCCACTAGAGATCCATTCAGTGAACTAAAGAGTCAAGAATATTTCTAGTGATTACAGGTATTATATTCTATATAGGTATTATATTCTGTACATGTATTACATTCTTCAGATGGTTGAGAAAGCAGATTTCAAAAAAATTTACTATTAAGTAGTTGTACAAAGAGGTTACAGTTCTGTAAGTTTATAAGTACATTGCCTCTTGATCGATGCCACTCTTTTCATCGTTCTCCCCCATTCCTCCCTCTCCCATCCCTACCCTCAATATATCTAGTTCAATTTTTACTTAGTGTACATTGAATATAACTATATTTTCTTACCCTTCGCCCTATCATTTGTGTGTCCCACACCCCTCTTAATTGCCCTTCCCCCCAAACATTCTGCTTCCTGGTATTCATTTTGTTAAAACATGAGTTGCTCAGAGAAGTTTCACCATTGTCTCCCTCCCCTAAGTATACACCACCCTTTAGTCAGTTTGTTTGTGTGTATATGTGTAGATCCTTATATGTCCTTCATGTATGTTGTAGTTTACATATAGCTTCCACATATGAGAGAAAACATGCACCATCTGTTTCTTTGAGCTTAACTTTACTTAACGCATATTTTTTCTAGGTCCATTCATTACCCTGCAAATGACATAATATATTCTAATAGTTGAGTAAAATTCCATTGTATATATGTACCTCATATATATGTTATTTATTCATGAGACAATAGATTTTAATTGGTCTCATCATAGAAAATAAGTATGAGGTACTGCATATATTTGCATATATCAATTATCTCAGCTTAGCCATACCATAGTACATTTTTTGAAACTACCTGTTGTCTACAATATATATGTATATATATATACATGTACACTCTCCATATATGATTTTTATTAGTTATAATAAATGTTAATATAAATAAGAGCTGTATTGACTTACACCTTTTTTTTAAGTGATTACTGAGGTTTGAACTTGGGGCCTGTGCTTTCTAGGCATGGGCATCACCATTGAGCCATGCCTCCAGGTTGACTTAGACTTTTGTGTTGAGTTCTGAGAAAACCCTGCGTTGTGATTGCAAAGCTCCCTTTCCATACAGCCGGGGCCTCTCAGGGCAGGGTGGCAATGGGAGGATGTGTTTCCTCCAGGTGCCCTTCCTTTCTGAGTCTTTCATTCTCAGCATCAGGCAGTTGCCTGACTGGGTGCCCAGGCTCTAAATGGTTCTCCTTTTCTTCTCCTTTACTATGCTTTCTTTCCCGAGTCCCAACTCACATGTCATACTACAGCTTCTAGACCACAACCAAATGGTTCTGAAAGCACATGACTGGGCCTGGAGTGCCATCATCTGGGGAGGGCAGGGAGTCTGAGGTCCTTTGCAGATGGTGTGTTACATGCTTGTTCTTTATGCCTCCCACAGAGCGTGTTAAAGAAGAGGGACCAAGTTCAAGCTGAGTATGAAGCCAAACTGGAAGCTGTGGCTCTGAGAAAGGAAGACCGCCCCAAGGTCAGGGGAACTACCAGCAAGGGATGGGCTGCTGCAGACTGAAAACAGTTATCACCCCACTGGTGCTAAGTAATTCTCATGGCCAGATCTGGATGGCTAAGGTGGTCACTGCCAGCAGGGATGTGCTGATATTATTTCGCTCTTTTTGCTTTTCTGAGAAGTCTTTGTTGTTGTTGTTGTTGTTCATGGGTCTTGAACTCAGGGCCTGGGTGCTGTCTCTGAGCTTTTTCACTCAAGGCTAGCACTCTACCACTTTGAGCCACAGCACTACTTCTGGTTTCCTGGTAGTTAATTGGAGAAAAGGCTCTCATGGACTTTCTTGCCTGAACTGGCTTTGAACTATGATCCTCAGAATTCAGCCTCTTGAGTGGCTAGGATTACAGGTATGAGCCACTGGCGCCTGGCCATTAGCCCATTTATTAATTGGGCTATTTCTTTGAGGTTTATCTTTGGAGGGGTTTAAGTTTTTTTAGCTCTTAATATATTTTTGATATGAGGCCCTTCTTTGATACATAGCTGGTAGAAATCTCTCATTCTGTGGGCTATTTATCTTGTTAGCTATGTCCTTTGCCTTGCAGAAATGCTTTATTTTGATAATCATACCTTTTATCCAGTCTTTGATTTGTTGTGATTCTGGATATTAGGAAGTTTCAACCCATGTCTAGGAGCCCTAGTGTTTCCCCTGCCCCTTCCTATAATATTTTCATGGTGACTGGTTTTGCACTGAGGTCTTTGCTCCAGTTGGAATTGATTCCGGTGCAGGGTGATATATAAGGATCTAGCTTCAATTTTCTGCATGTGGATAGCCAATTTTTTCCAGCACCATTTGTTGAAAAGGCTGTCTTTGTTCAGCCTGTTTTTGGCTCCCTTTTCAAATATTAGGTGGTTCATTTCTGAGTCTTCTATTCTGTTCCACTGGTCCTGAGGCCTAGTCTTGTGGCAGTGCCACACTGTTTTTACTACTGTGACTTTGTAATAGAATTTGAAGTTGAGTATTGTTACTCCTTCAACACTGTTCTTCTTGCTAAGACTTTTTCTTTTTTAAAGACTTGCAGCTCCACCATTCATTGGCAGCATCTTCATAAAATGGCATTGTGGGAAGAGGGGAGAAAAGTCCAGATCAGGGATCTCATGGTGAGGTACATGGTGGGCCTACAGACTATTACTGACTCAGAAGCCAGGACAAAGCACTTAGAAACTTTTATAGCAACCTACATTGCTGAAGTACTAGTTTACCTGCTTGTCAGACACTCAATCTGTTTGTTTCAACAGTGTTGCATGTGGGGCAAGCTTGGGCTAGATATACATGGCAAGGATAAATGTTGGTTGCATTTTGGGGTAAAAACAACAAATGGTGGTCCTTACAGCTAGATCACTTGGAAAATCCAGTTTTCCCAAACATCAAACCCAAAGTTTTACTGCACATAGAAACTTGAGGAAACACAAGGAGCTTTTGGGTTCAAAATTCCTCAACATGCTTAAGTGTTACTAAAGACTAATTTACTAATGTAAATGTGGGTTACTTCTGTAATATTAAGGTAGAAAATAAAAATGAGATTGCCCCTCCACCAAAAAATAGTGGTCCTTTAGCTTCCTAACTTGTCTTTCTATTTTCTGGCTCTTGTGTTCTAGGTTGAGATTAGGGGTCAAGTTTGTAAAACACATCTATGGCATTGTGCTTTTCTTCTTCCCAGAGAGGACTAGAAACAAGAGTAATAACAGTGTAGAAGTATTTGCAGTGTGCTAAAATCTCCCCCTTCCACATATACATAGATAAATGAATAAATTGATAGATAATAGATGGAATCTCATTATTCCTTAATAGTTTCAGTTTAGTTATCATCATTATTACTTGCAAATCAAACTCCAAGATCATATAGCTACAACTGGTAGAACTAGGATTATACCTGTGGTCCAACTGCATACTCTTGCAGCCACCATTATGTTGTTGTGTTTCTTTTTTGTTTGTAGTTGATGTTTCATTTGTTTTCAAAGAAAGGGTAGGGCTAGGGAATGTTGCAAAAGACAACATAGTAAGGGACCCAAGCTTCAAGGAAATAATTGGACATCAGAACGTTTCTATCCACCCTCTCTGGAAAGGAACCAGCTTTGGAACCTCAGAGATGGCACTCCTTGCTTTTATATTAATTACGTCACATAATTACCATACCAGTCATTCAAGTTCTAGACAGGAGGCATTGTTCTTTCCCCATTTCCCCATTTCATAGGTGGGAGCAGCTCTGTAAGTTGCCTAGCCTCTTTGGTGCCAAGTGTCTGTTCACTACTCACCAGGTGTATAATACGTGTTTATTGTGCTGATTCTCCTGTCACCTGTGTGTGAAGAATGTGAAGCCTGTTTACATCTCTTGGAAAGCAGGATAGGATTGAGACTGTTGTTGTTGGCTTAGTGCATGTGACTTGGATCTCTACCCCCTACCCCCTGTTCTGTTCCTCTTGCCCTGGGGCTGTCAGCTTTCTCCCATGCTGAGTGCTGCAAGGGAGCCTGTGATAGAAATGCAGTCAGGTGTACAGCTGCCCTTTGTCTTCTACCACTTGTCCCACTGCCAAGTTTCTAGTTGTCCCCGTGATATTCTAGAACATAGTACCATCTGCTGAGCCCACATCTCAGGCTCATTAAAAGGAGTTGCATGGAATACTATATTTTTATCTGTAACAGTTTAGCCCCAAATGTAAAGATGAGTCACTTCAGAAAAAGGCAGATATGGTGTTATCTCACTTACATTTGAAATTTTAAAAAGTTGAAATTATAGAAACAGAGTAGAAGGGTCATTGCCAGGGTATGGAAAGTGGGGAGATGTTATCAAAAGGTACATTCCTTCAGTTCAAAACAAACTTGATCTGGGGAATCTCAGTTCAGCATGGGTATGACAGATACTAATTTCATTATGATCATCATTACTTAATGAATGTTTAAGTCATACACCTCGAATATATAGGTTGTTTGTTTTTTGTTTTTGTCGGTCATGGGGCTTGAACTCTGGGCTTGGGCGCTGTCCTTGTGCTCTTTTTGCTCAAGGCTAGTGCAATACCACTTTGTGCCACAGCACCACTTCTTCGTAGACTTTGAACTGCAATCCTCATCTCAGCCTCTTGAGTAAGCCACCATACCCAGCTAATTAAATACTTAAAAAAAACAAATGAACACCAAAAGCCACTTTTCTTGCCTAGGGAAGGAGGGAGAGCAAGCAAGCAAGTTCTGCCTCTGGTCTGGTTTGGGAATGAAGGATCTTGCCTTTACAGTTGTCAATTCAATAGTTCTGTCAGTGTTTTCACATGGTTGGTACTGAATAGAAGTTTTTAAAGAATCTGCTTTTGTTATTTAGTGTGTTCAGCCTATTCTGAATTTATCTGTTCCCTAAGCTGAAAGTTTAGGGAGCAGCATAAGCATAAGCAATAAGTCTTCATGGTATCATGGCTCACTGGCTGCTAGAAGCTCACACTTGCCCCCTTGGAGTAGAGAACAGCCGATTTTGGCTCCAAGTACCACCCAGACAAGGCTTCCCAGCCTCATCCTGCTTGTGTCGGAGATTCCTCTTCTCTCAATGTTGCTTTCCGGTCCACCTAGCTTATCTTCTCGACTGCAGGAATTTCATACTTGTTTTTGGTACTGTACAGGGGCTTGAACTCAGGGCCTGGGTGCTATTTCTTGGCTTTTTCACTTAAGGGTGGTGCTCTACTACTTGAGCCACTGCTTTACTTCTTGCTTTTGGGTAGTTTAGTGAAGATAAGAGTCACACATTTTCCTGCCATGGCTGGCTTTTTAAAAAAAAATTCTTTTGTTTTTTGTCGATTGTGGGGTTTGAATGCCAGGTCTGGTCACTGTTCCTGAGCTTCTTCTCAAAGCCAGCACTTTACTATTTGAGCCACAGCCGTATTTCTGGCCTTTTCTGAGTAGTTTCTTGGAGATGAGAGTCTCACAAACTCTCCTGCTCGGGCTGGCATCAAACCGCAATCCTCAGATCTCAGCCTCTTTAGTAGCTAGGATTACTTAATGTATGTATTAAATCATACACCTCAGTTATATACAGTTTTTATTCACTAGATACTTTGCTTTTTTAAAATCAGCTGTGGGGCTTAAACTCTGGACTTAGGCACCATCCCTGAGTTCTTTTGCTCAAGGCTAGTTAATACCACTTTGTGCCACAGCACCACTTCCCTTTTTCTGGTGGTTAATTGGAGATAAGAGTTTCATAGACTTTTAAGGTGTGAGCCATCATCACCCAGCTCCAGGGCTATTTGAACCTCAGTCTTCAGATCACATATACCTCCTGAGGAGCTAGGATTATTGGCATGAACCACTGGTCCCTGGCCTGACCAAAGGAATACCTTCTAGTCAGTGAGACTCAGTAAAGGTCCTATATGCAGCTGCATCCCTTTTCACCCTGTGTAGACCATCAGTAGGTGGTGTTTCCAGCCACAGTTGATTTTACTACTTATTTAACAGTCACGCTGTTTAAAGGCAAAATAGGCTACCACAATGGTGTACCAATGATAACTGTGGACAGCAAAATTTGTGCAGCCACTCACGGGCAGAAAGACTCTGCTCGGGTCTGCCATGGCATGGTAAGAAAAGCACAGAATTTAGAATCAAAAGACCTTAGGCTTAAAGCCCAGCTCTGTCCCCCCAGCTCGGATTAGTTTGCTTGTTAGACTGTGTGTCAGGGTAAATTCAGCATAATGGTTGAAATAGTGACAGACATGTCTCTCGTGTCCATTGTAGCTCAAATGTCTCTAGTGAAAATGTGCATGAAGAACTTTGCTGCCATCTCTCTATATATTTTTAAATCTTAGTTTGCTTTTTTCAGACATTGATATTTTAAAGTAGACAGACATCAAAGAAATGACCAACTTAAGGTTTTGCTCTGTGTTGCTTAATGTGGTTTTGCGCTCATAAAACTCAATCTGCTGTTGATGAAATGAAGCCAAGAAGTCAGGAAGTGGGGTAGCGCAGATGCTAGCAACCGGAAGGATGCCACAGTTCTAATGATGGTAACCAACTGTGGGAATGAACTACTAATTGATCTGAGGCAGGGATGCAGGGGAGGAAAGGCCTCTGGGTTTTAGAATGTTCATAGAAGATCCAGGGAGTCTGGAGCTAATTCATTCATTTTAAGGTAAAATCTTGAAAAAGTTACCTCCCAAAGTGAAGAAATCTGGTCTTGGCAAAGCCATGGAATAGTATTGAAACCTAATTACTTTTCTGTGATCCAGAAAAAGGAAGTAGCCCCACAGCCTTCAAATTTCAAAATGAGTGGAGGACTTAGATTGCAAGAATTTTGGGATGAAGAAGAGCACCACATGGCTCAGCTGTGACCTAGGAGCCCTGTGGCTTTTTGACCTGTGCTAAGGACTGGGAATGATGAGGCCTCTACAGTAGAGTAGAATATAAGGATTCCGAATTTCAAGATTTGCTTTGTTTTAGGCTTGAGAAAGCAGACACTGATCTGGTTTATTCTCAGGCAAATGGAGCTGAGGATTGTATAGTCACACTTACTTTAACTTTGAGAAATTAAAAGATGACTTCTCTCGGCACCATCAGGACTAGATTTCGATACTTCCTCCAACTTGACCCTCTTTAGAAGCTCTGGAGAATACCAAGGCTACTTTTGGAAACAAGAGAGGGCTGAGGAATTGTACTAACCAGGAAATCAAGTACTCTGGTGTGAACAATGGGGATAACCTGTGGTGGGAACTTTTCCATTGTAATTGTGCTTGCATTTGGCCATTTGAGAGTAAAATTAGTGAAAGAGAATGGATGCTTTACAATTTGTGTGTGTGTGCAGGCTCTGGTCCTTGGATTGAACTCAGGGCCTGGGTACTATCACTGAACTTTTTTGCTCAAAGTTAGTGCCCTGTCACTTGAAGCACAGCTCTACTTCCAGTTTTGGTAGCTTATTGGAGATTAGTTTCACAGACTTTTCTGCCCTGGCTGGCTTTGAACTACGTTCCTCAGATCTAAGCCACCTTCCCAGCCCCAGCTACTTTTTTTTAACTGTAAAGATATTGTACAGAGGGGTTATAGTTAAGTGAGTATAAGGTAATGAGTGCATTTCCTATTGAGCATTGTTACCCCCTCCTTTGTTTTTCCCCTACTATCCTTTCCCTCCCCGCCTCCCAACTCCTCCCTTCCCTCCCTACATTTTTTTTAATGATTGTTTTGAAAAACTAATAAAGAAGATGGGAAGGGGCTATTTTAGACCCTGACTTGTAAGTTGCTTCACTGTGGGTACAGTGTCAGGTGAAGAAACTGTTTGAAATGTAGAGTGTCAGAATGGAGGCATGAAGGCGTGTGGTGGGAAGGTAAGCAGGCTCAGCAGTGTGAGGTAGAATGGGAATGGCATGTGGAGGTTGAATGAAGATGGATAGGAGCAGAAGTGGGAAAAAGGCAAGTAGCAATCAGGCTCATGTGGACAAACCTCTTAAAAGCTGTGCACCTTTGCTGGGTGTCAGTGTCTCATACCTGTAATCCTAGTTAGAAGCTGAGATCTGATGATCTGAGTTCAAAGCCAACCCAGTCAGGAAAGTCCATTAGACTCTTACCTCTAATAAAAATATTTTTTTAAAGCCAGATTGTGGCTCAAGTGTTAGAGTATTAACCTTGAGTAAAAAAAGCTCAGGGACAGTGCCCAGTCCCTGAGTTCAAGACCCAAGACACTCTCTCTCTCTCTCTCTCTCTCTCTCTCTCTCTCTCTGTCTCCCTCCCTCCTTCCCCCCCCCCCCCCCCCCACACACACACAAGACTTCTTAGTATGGAGCTCGTCCAGACTGCAGAATGAAGCAAGAGGATTCCTTGTATCCAGACACATATGGCAAGCGAAGAGAGATTCCCCATTCTTTCCATGGCATCTGTGGTCTCAACCTGGGTTAGAAAGCCAGACACATTCCCCCAAAGAGGGCAGAACCTTGTCTGACTCCTTAGGTTCTCCCCAGCACATGCAGGAGAGCAGAGCTGTGACTCTTGGTTCTCATTGTACATCTACTCTTCTCTCATCTGAGGCACTCATTTCTCCCTACCTTCTGCCTGTTTTTAAGTCTTTTAGGTTTGTTTAGTGTTTTCCCAATTCTCACCTCATAGCTCACATAGAAACTGAAAATGCTATATAGCACATGAGGAAAAACACATGAAGTTGCTTGAACTGGGAGGTGACTGGCCTGGAGGTTCAGCACATAGAAACTGAAAATACTATATAGCACATGAGGAAAAACACATGAAGTTGCTTGAACTGGGAGGTGACTGGCCTGGAGGTTCAGGCTCCCCCAAAGAGTTTTAGGAGTCAATATCACTGCCACTCACTCTTTAAAGATTAGAGGCTTGCCTGGTACTGGTGGCTGAGATCTGAGGATCGCAGTTCAAAGCAGCCCAGGCAGGCAAGTCAATGAGACAATTATCTCCAATTAACCACTAGCAAAACAGAAGCGGTGCTGCAGCTCAAAGTGGCAGAGCACTAGCCTTGATCAAAAGAGCTCAGGGACAGCACCAGGCCGAGAGTTCAAGCCCCATGCCTGACAGAAAAGGAAAGATTAGGAGCCTCTACCCCACCTGCTCACTTACAGCATGACTGAGGAGGCCACCAGTTGAATGAGTTCCGTCATTGGTCTGAAGACCTACCCTACAGAAACCAGGAGCTCCACTCCCCCCATAATCTTGGGATATTTGTTAACCTATTTTTGTCTGGAAAGGAAACATAGGCACATATTTATATGCTAGGGCCTGGAAATGCTCAAGAAGGTGCTCAAGAATACATTTTAAAATCAATGTTGAGTGAATTTGAGCTACCACTTGGATCCTACAGACACACACACACACACGTGCGCTCACACACACACACAGACACACACCTCACATTCTCATGCTATCCAAGCCTTTCCCAGCACCTCAACAACACACACACATACACACTCACACATTCACCCCTCACATTCTCATGCTATCCAAGCCCTTCCCAGCACTTCAACAACACACACACACACACACACACACACACACACACACACCCTCACATTCTCATGCTATCCAAGCCTTTCCCAGCACCTCAACACACACACACACATACACACAGACACACACACACACACCCTCACATTCTCATGCTATCCAAGCCTTTCCCAGCACCTCAACACACACACACACACACACACACCCTCACATTCTCATGCTATCCAAGCCTTTCCCAGCACCTCAACAACCCGAATTCTGCAGTGAAAATTCTCTCAAGATAGGGGAACCCATGTGAAAAATGCAGTTTTGCTTTAGAAGTTTTTGCTTTTTGGGTTTTTATCAAGAAATTTTTTGTTATTCTTGGTGTCTTGGGATAAGCAACATTCACCCATTGGCTAGATATTCTCATCTCAGTATCCTTCAGACACAAAGTAGCTTGACTCTAACAATACCTCACTCACATAACCCAGAACATTGGGATAGAAGGATTGCTGGATGTTACTAGTCAGAAAATTGTCACAAAGACACAGGGCAAGAAACCAAAGTGAGAATGCAGGCTTGAGTGTCAATGCCAGTGGCCTCTTGCTCATACAGTTGGGCAACCTCACCGCTGGTCACTTCAGACATCTGACCCAATTTCTTTCCTTGTCTTTTCTTTTTTTAAAGTCCTTCTTTCTCCTCCAACTCTCTGCATCCTGGGATTGGCTGTCTTCTCTTCCTTCCATTTATCTCCTACTTCTGGCCCACCTACAATGGTGTTTCTTTTAGTTCTTTATTCTATAGATGTTAGCATCCACATGGATCTATCTGCAGTGTCCTCGATACCATGTTTTTTTTTCTTGTATTAAAATATTACTGGGGATAGGAATGTGGCTTAGTGGCATAGTGCTTTCCTAGCATGCATGAAGCCCTGGGTTTGATTCTTCAGCACCACATAAACTGAAAAGGCCAGAAGTGGCATTGCAGCTCAAGTGGTAGAGTGCTAGCCTTGAGCAAAAAGAAGCTCATGGACAGTGCTAAGGCCCTGAGTCCAAGTCCCAGGACTGGCAAAAAAACAAAAAAAACAAATACTGCTATAGCAAGATTATATAACACAAATTGACCATCTTAACCATTTTTAAGTATATAGCTCCTAAGTGTTAAGTACAGTCACACTATTGCACAGCCAATCTTCAGAACTCTTCATCTGGCAGAACTGAAACCTTACATCCTTTACGCAATTCTCCATTCCCCCAACCCCCAGCCTCTGATAACACAGTTCTCCTTTCTATTTCTATGACTGACTAGTCTAAGTACTTCATGTAAATGGAATCATGCAGTATTGTCCTTCTGTGAGTGACTGCTGTCACTAGCACTGTCCTCAGGGTTCATCTGTGCTATGGCATGTGTAGAATATTCTTTTTAAAATAGAATGAACCCCATAGTGTGTATGCCACATTTCCTTTATCCATCTATCCACCAACGTTCAGTTTGCTTCTGCCCTGGGCTGTTATGACTAATGCTGCTGTAAACATGAGTATTCAGATATTTCTTTTGAGACCTTGCTTTAGTTATTTTGGATATATACCCAGAAGGAGAATCCAGCAGGATCATGAGGTGATTCTACTTTTAATATCTTGAGGAACATCCATAGCATTTTCTGTAAGGGCTGTGCCATTTTGCATTCCTACTACAATACACAAGAGTTTCAGTTTTCCCACGTGACTGCTAGCACTTGTTATTTTTTCTTATTTTCATAGTAAGTAGCCTTCTTAGTGGAGATGAGCTGACAGCGCACTGTCAGTTGCTTTGCAAAGATTCTTTAACGATTAGTGCTGTTAGCATGCGCTTATTGTCCCTAGTACCTTGGTGGTACTGTTGTTATTGTGTCACTCAGAAACTTTAGGCTCCACTATGACTCCCTGTATCTTATTTCACACAGGCAGTTGGTTACCAAATCTGTCAATTATTTCTATTAACTCAGTTTAAGCCATCTCTGGCTTTTATGGCCACCGCCCGGGGACCAGGTGCCTGGTAAAACCTCATGCCAACCTATAGTTTGGTGTTGACTCATCTCTGATGTCTGGTGAAATCTCTAGGTGGGGTAGCATGAGCAAAAGGTGGCATAAAGTAGGAAATAACCTAGATTTGTAAAATGAAAAAAGAAACTTTTTATAACACAGATACCCACCCTCAGTCTTACTAGCCCAAGAGTTTTCCATAATATGTCCTTTGTGGACACCAGGCCTGTGAGCTGTTTCTGGGTGAGTCCAGGTGTCTTCTCTTTCACCAGTACATACCATACACTACTCCATCATCAGTACTGTTTCCTCAAGGAGGAGGGGTCTTTCACCTTGTCAGCCTCAGATGGAAGTACTTTTTTTTTTCTTTTTTTCTTTTATTGTGAAAATATTGTACAGAGGTGTTACAATTACATGAGCAAGGTAATGAGTACATTTCTTTTCTTTTTTTTGGGGGGGGGGGGTTCCGGTCGTGGGGCCTGATCTCTGGGCCTGGGCAATGTCCCTCAGCTCTTCAGCTCAAGGTTAGTGCTCTACCACTTGAGCCACAGGGCCACTTCGGGCTTTTTTTCTTTTTGCTTATGTGGTGCTGAGGAATCGAACCCAGGGCCTCAGGCATGCAAGGCAAGAGCTCTACCACTGAGCCATCTCCCCAGCCCCAGTACATTTCTTATCAAGCATTGTTGCCTCCTCCTTTGTTTGCACTTATTTGTTTCCGCTTAGCGTCCCTTCCCATCCCGCCATCCCCTCCCCCGCGTCCCCCCTCACCCCTGCACCAAAGTTGTAAAGTTCATTTTTTGACATAACCTCTTGTATATCTCATTGTTGCAGTGGGTCTACCTGTACCCTTTTTAAACAATTTGTTTTTTCCCTTCCCCTCCCCAAATTATACCAACATCAAATACAGTGAAAACAGGGGTTATACCATGGGGGAGGGACATACAAAGCAACAAAGAAATCATCTTATAAATATGTTAGAAACAATAGCAAGAAAGAAAAACCATTTGAGTCCTTATCTTGGGGTTCATTTTGCCTAACATCAACTTATCTGACCATTTCTGCTTGTCTCAGACATATACTAGTTATTGCAAATAAGGGATACCATGGAGATGGAAGTACTTTTAACCTCTCACCCTGCTGTCCAGGCTTCTCCTCCTTCTGGAGTTAACTGAAGATACAATCTGTCTGCTGACCTCAACATCTTTCTATTCCTTAGGGCCAAGATGGAGTAGGTTAGAAAACTCACTAAGTCATGGGGCTGGGAAGGTGGCTCAGTGGTAGAGCGCTTGCCTTGCATGCTCCAGGCCCTGGGTTCGATTCCTCAGCACCACATAAGCAAAAAGAAAAAAAGCCGGAAGTGGCGCTGTGGCTCAAGTGGTAGAGCACTAGCCTTGAGCTGAAGAGCTGAGGGACAGTGCCCAGGCCCAGAGTTCAGGCCCCACGACCGGACCCAAAACTAAGTCATAAAAACCAGAACTATAGTTTTGATGATTAGTTGTGGGTCAACACAGCTCTGACCCCCAGAACAGAGCCTGGAAACCTTATAAATCCTTTGAATCAGAGACCCAGAAAGTCTACTTCTTCTCCCTGAGCTTCAGGGGTTTCTCCTTCCAAACTCAGTTTTTTTCTGCTCTTGCAAAAGCAAACAGGAAGTTGTTGGTAGGCACTTCTACTGAGTTGCTAATGGGAAAGGTGGCCAGGAGCAGAGCAAGGGGACAGGGCTGTGTCTGCAGGGAAGGCTGGCTGTGAGCCACCGTGGCTCTCTCCACCTCACTTGTTGAAGCTGGTTTGTTTGTGGAGAAGTTGCTCAGGAAAACCAGGGTACTCTGTGTTCATTCCATGTCCCTCCAAGGTAACCAACAGCAATACATGGGTGAATAAGGAAAGGCTAGAATGACTTCAGCCTTTTTTCTTCTTTCAGAAGCTTAAGTGCTTTGAATATGAAGAGGGATGCTTTTTTTCCCTTGTAGAAGTTCTTCCTCTTGAGGTGCCAGGATGATTTTCTCTACAGCTCAACCTTCTCTCACTCAAGTTTAAGTTCTCATTCCAGGCACGCTTGAACCCACTTTCCCACCTTCCGGGCTACACTACTTCCCTTGCTCCTGTGTCCTGCAGCTGTCTCCACATGGTCTCCACAAGCCTGAAGGTGTTAGAGCCCTTAGACCTAGCCTTGCCATATGGGTGTTACTCTGGTTCCCTTCTTGCCCAGGAAGTTTGGGAGTTAAGTCAGCTTCCTTGAATGATTGAGATTGACCGCTGGTGGTGACCCCTAGCTCATTTGCTGCTGGGTGGGGGCGTCTTCACCAATGGCCATCATGAGGGCCGAGCAGAACACTTGGATTAGGACAGAAGCTGACTCTGTGACCAGTAGGGCCTATAGCCCTGTGGAATGGTTGAAACTCACCACAGAAAAGTGAAAGTTGTGAAGTTCAACTGGTAATAGTTCCCTTTCGAGAAACTCTTCTGAACCTCTTTAAGAAAACCTTGAGACAACCTGTTGTTGTTGCTGTTTTTAAACCTGTTTTATTTTTCTTCTTGGTATTTCAAATTCTTTGGATTCACATAAGTAATTTTTCTGTCATTTTGTTAGATTTACTTAACTGTAGTTCTTTCTGATTATCTGCTATTAAGTCTATAATTGATTTATAATATGGAGTTTGGGGGAGGAAGCCGGCCAGTGGTCTTCTTGCTGCAGTTAATTCTCTGATGAATAAGGAAAAGATTTCAGATATCACAAGTATTGGAATAGTTCACATGACTTGGGAATACCTAACTTCTAGTTCTGCTGAGATACAGGAAAACAGTGGATCACGCACAGCTTGGCTGTGTGTGCAGAGTTTGTACCCACTTTTAAGTATGGAGAGTAAATCTAAAAGGAACCAGAGACATCTGACTCTGAGCTGCAGAATTATTTCCTTTCCATTTGTAATTGAGAGAAGAGGGTGGATCCTCATGTAGTTCTCATGTGCTAGATGGGTATGAAGATTGGGTAAGAATACTGCTTTGTTTTCACAACTTCTTAGACCTCCAAACCCAAGATTTCATTCAAATAGATGCTCCCAGAGGAAAAAGCATGTGGATGGTATTTTAATATAGCATTTTGGCACTTGAGGCAGGAGAAGCCAGTCCCACATACAAAGCCCCTACGTCTTCCTCCCCTTCCAGGTGCCAGCAGAGGTGGAGAAATGTCAGGATCGGATGGAGTGCTTCAATGCTGACCTGAAAGCCGACATGGAGAGATGGCAGAACAACAAGCGGCAGGACTTCCGGCAGCTGCTCATGGGTTTGGCTGACAAGAACATCCAATATTATGAGAAGGTAAATAGTGAGCCCAATAAGACTGTACTTCACAGCCAGAGCCTTCCAAACCCACCTGCTTCCCTGCACCCTCACTCATGCAGAGGCAGGGTACTTGCAGGCTCTTCCTTGCACACCTGCTGGAAGAGGAGCATTTCATCTCCTGCAGTTTGGTCCTGGCAGATGGCTGCTTCCTAAAGTCAGGCCTCCTGTGCAGGGAAGCAGCCAGTTAGTGGTAGTTTGGGCTTAATTGACCCTGCCTGTGTTTCCATGCACAGATTCATCACTTTTGTTGTCCTGGGGACCCTTCAGTCATCTAGTGAGGTGGATAGGCCCTCTTTCACAGCATTGTCTGCCTTTATAATAGATTTTAAAGTACTGCTTCTGTATACCTACAATAAAGGTATATAGGAGTACAAAGGAAAGCAATTCTATTAACATTTTTATTCATGTGTTTCCGAGACCTGTGGACCTCAGGGTAAGTACTCACACATACCCATATGCACAACTCCCATCAAGTTACAATGGCCCTCTCCTCAATCAAGGTTTGCCTCTAAATCATTTCTCCCATGAATCCCAATATCCTTTAAAGGCCTAAAGTTAGAATTGTCTAATTGAATCAGGCACAGTGATACATATCTATAGTCTCAGCTACTTTGGAGGCAGAGATAGAAAATATTTCAGTTCAGGGTCAACTTGGGCAAAATGCTAGTGAGACCCGATCTCAAAGAATAAGTTGGGTGTGGTACTTCAAGAGATTCTGCAGGAGGATCATAGCAGAGGCCAACCACGTGCAAAATTGTAATAACTAAAGCAAATAAAGTGCTGGTTGGCATGATCAGTTGGTAGTGTTGGTTAGAAAGCACAAGGCCTTGAGTACAAGCTCCAGTATTGCCCCCCAAAAAGGCCTAATCACAGTTAACAAGTAACAGCCTTAAAGTCAAACTTTTGGAAATAGAATCACCTGTCAGTGTATTTACAGATGCCAACTCCACCCCTTTACCACATTCCTAGAAGAACCTACCTGTTCTGCGGACTTAATTGGTTTAGCTATTGTTCAGAGGTGGTGTGTCTGCACCTTTCCAAGTTCCCTGACCCACCAGGTGTTGGGGAAGAGTTGTTCAAAGCCTAAGAAGACAAGTGGCCTGGCTCCTCTTCTCACTGCCATTTTCATGGAACCCTGCTATGGTTCCAAGTGGGCTCTGGACTGGATGCTTTACATGTGCATAAAGTTAACTCTCAACTGTTACAGTCAAGGGGGTTTTATGATCCTCATTGAAAGCTGAAGAAACCAAGACTCAGCCAGGTTTAAAAACTCCAAGGTGACACAGGCTGTAAGTGGATGAACGAGGATGTAGAAGTGATGGGTCAAACTTTGGATGGTTCCCATGCATCATCACCATGTGGCTATAGCCAGCACCACTCAGGAACAGGCTGTTCCACAACTAGCTGTGCTTTGAGGCAAGGTCCCTCTCCATACCTCTGTTTCTTCATCTAATCTGTTGACCTAGCCCTCCCTTGTAAGAGGCCAGTTAGAGGCCGGGCTAGCATCTTCCAAGCTCCTGGCCTGTCCCAGGATCTGGAATGAAAAGAGCATAATGTGGTGGAAGAACCTCAGTTTGAATTCATGTTAGAACCATGAATTGCAAGGTAAATATAATGTTTAACAACAGTATGTGGATATAATAAAACGCAGTTGTTGGGGCTTCCTCCCCCCAGTCTCTATTTTGAGAGATCCAAGAGTGGCTCAAATAAGCAAATTCAAGGCTGGTGAAGCAGAGCAGAGGCACCACCTCTGACTCAGGTGGCTGGCCCATCTTGTGCAAGCCCTATTTATACCTTGCACTATCCATCCTGAGAACCTCTAGATCTCATCAAGAGTTTCTGCCAGGGTTGTTCATTCTTTTTCAAGGGAAAGATTTTTCTCCCAGTGGATCCATTTCCACTCACTGGCTGCAAGCTTCATATACTGTCATGGCAGCATGTAAGCCTTGTTAGGGACACTGTTGTCTTTCATAAAGATAGAGGAGACACATCCCAGACAAACGACCTCCCTTGTTGACAGTGGTGTGGAGAACATATGTGGGAGCCGCTAAGACAAAGGTGGCTGGCAGGACTGGCAATGTGAGCCTGGAGCAGGACACAGGCAGCTGGCCGTGAGATCTGGGGCTTGGTGCTGATCCTGTGACTGTTGTCGTTTCAGTGCCTCATGGCGTGGGAGTCAATTATTCCACTGCTACAGGAGAAACAAGAGGCCAAGTAGGCACCTCCTTGGGACAGAGACTCTGCTACCTACACAGGGCATGGCACCCGAATGTCCCTGCAGTGCTTGAGAGGTGGCGTTGGGAAAATGACACAGAAGCACCTCCAGTTTGTGTATTTTCTCCCTCCCCCTGCACCTGCAGTTGTTTTCCATTAGTATTTATTCCTTGGTGGAGCCTGCAAGGCCATAATCATCTCTCAGCAGAAGCATACCTCCGTGTTGTGAAGGAACCTTCTCAGTGAACACTAGGAAGACTTGAAACCGAGGGGCAGCAACAGCCCACAGCTGTGACATCTCATGCGCTTCCTCTTAGGGGACAGCAGAATTACCTGTTGTGGGAGAGAACTCAGGTCCCACTTTTCAAAAACACGAGGAGGCATGAAGTAAAGGGAGCTGTGGCTTACTGTAGAGACCTAATGGCTCTGACTTGACCCCTGTGGGCATTGACTTGTCTCAGCCTAGACAGAGGCGGGAGCACCTCCATGGGAAGTCCTTAATTTACAGTGGCCTGTAGCCTGAGTATGGCCTGCTTCCTCTTTGTGATGACTGACATGTATTTTCTTGTTTCTGGTTCACATGGGGCCACTTAAGCAGATGTCTGTGTGCATCCATGCTTGAGCGAGCAAGCCAGCGTCCTTGTCCTTAGATGATGCCTCAAGAAGCTGAGGGGAAAGCTCCCCAAATACAGTAGATCAGAAAGTTTTTGTGGAAAATGAAAAAAAAAAGGTGCATTTTCCTCTGTGAAGGTCTTGAGTGTATGTCTTCTGTTTGTTCATTGCCATCGGGCTTAGACCTAGTAGGAATAGCTGTTGTTTTGCAGTCAGGGTCACTCCTCTGTTGTTGAGAGTAGTGGGCCTAAGCCAAGTCCACCCTCAATGTCTGCTTTTGCAATTTGCCTTTACCTCACCAAGAACACCTAGTTTAATATTTCCTGCCACATCTACCAAATATTTGGGCAGCCTTTTGGTGAGAGGGCTGATATCGTATTGTTATGACACAGTTGAAATTTAAAGTGTGAATGTTCTACATAAAGTGCTTTAATTAACCCTTAACATTTCCTGGTCAGAAAGAAAAGTACCTACAGGGGCTGCAAAGATGATGTGTAGTCTTGCTTTGCTTGTAGTTGAAGTCTTAATTTATAGCCAAATTCCTGGGGACTGCCAGCTGTGTTTAAAGTCTTCATTTCAAACTGTTACCAGATTTTCTTTAACAATTCACCACAAAACCAAATCATAAAGGATCTACCTTTCTGCTCATTGTCTTTCTCCTGAAAAGAAACTCCATACATCACATGTTCATTCACCCCTTTAGAACTCCAAAAGCCTCAAATAACTGGTAGAGGTTTATTTTTATTTTGTTTAAATGAAGCAGTTGCTGCCTGTGTAAATGCCAATCAGTGTGCAGTATGTTGAAGTCACTCATCCCATTGTCACAGCAGAGTTGACCGTGTGTCAGCCAGAGCTGGGAAGAGTTCTGTTCTTTTTCTGTCATGTTTGACATTCACAGTTGAAATGGTCGTTTTTCTGATAGTCGGTACTTGCCTGTACTGCTTTCATCTGTGCCATTCTAAAATCCTATGATGTGAATTTTCAGTTTGGTACAAATAGAAATGAGTCACTGGAGCAGAGGGTAAGAACAACTCATGTGCCTACCCCATCTCCAGTGTCTCACCATTTCATTCTACCTCTAAGCCATTGTGTTGGTGTGGTATGGATGTGTGGGTCCAGCCTTGGCAGGCATCAGGATCTGAGCTGGTTGTTGACAGGCCTGGATTGACAGAGGTCACAGGAAACCAGGCTTGATCCAGCAGCAGCATATTTGGAATATCTTTGGATGTTTTGCCTTATGGAATGCACACTTGCAAAATGATGCTTGGAAAGAACTGTGGGAAGAGTTAGGAGGTGACTAGAACATAGCTGAAGGCCCGTCATTCCTGAGTACTGGCTAGTTAAGGAAGATGGCAGCCCTTCAAAGCAGCAGTGGGATGTTCACTGCAAGGGAAGGGTCGTGGGGTCCACAGTCATTTCCTCTCATCATGGGAGACATCACTGGCTCTGGAGAGACTGCCTATCTTTGAAGGCACATTGAGATTTTGTCTTGCTCTGTTTGTTTGCTTCCTATGAAATTCCTATGCTTCAAGACACAGGAATAGCTGGAGCAATAAAAACTTTCTGTCCTTCAGGCTTGTTGTCAATGGCAGAGCCAGGAAACTACATACATTACAGATTTCCATGGAGAAACAATCCTTCCCAAGAAGAGACATGTCCTCATCTTCAGGCTGGCAGCTGAGGAGATAAGGAGGCAGGCCCAGAAGGAAGGAGACTATAGGCAAAGAAGGAGGAGCTCCCTATCCCCCTTCCCATGGCTCTCTGTGCTCCTGAGGCCCTCACAGTCCCAAGCAAGGATTTGCTTGTTCGTTCTGGTCAAACGCAAAAGAGATTTCTTATGAGAAGCCTAACTTGAGATTTAGGTGCCAAAGACCTCCTGGGTGAGGCTCTTCTTACTCCTTCCTTCCCGAGCCATAGTCTCTGTCCTAGGTTATAGACTTCTCATATTTCTTTTTCATGAAACTTTAGGTTGAGGGCAGGTAGTCAAAGATAGATTGACTGTAGTAGTGAATGAAGATAAGTCTGTTTCCATGTCAAATCTCAACCCCATGGAGTATATTCTAGATGTTCATTTGCCAGTCCCGGGAAGGGATGAGCCATACTTGCTGCTCACTGCTTGTGTGGCTGCCTTTGGTGAGGGCTTGTCAGGAAGTCATCCTGCTTTAGAGATAGGCCTGATGACCATGTGGCAGAGGCAAATGAGGTTTCTCTGTTAGGACAGTAGCCCGAGGAACAGTTTGGTGTGACTTGATCCTGCCTGATGGTATTGAGAGTGCAGGCAGCTGACTGTTTTGATGAGGTTATTGGACTACCTCAGAGTCATTCTCTAAACTCCTTCCTAAGATGGAGAGGAGAGGACGAGCAAGGTCAGGAAGGTCAAAAGCTGTGTTGGCCTCATCTGTGTGGGTTTTGGGATGGACTGGAAGTGGGCTTTGCCCTGGCTAGATGGGGCTGCTAATCCCCCCTCCCCACCCCAGGGGGCAGTTCCTCCCAGAAGGTCATCAGGCTTCAGGGCAGAGCACATACTTTGAAACTCTACCTTCTCAAATGCCTACTTCCAGGGCCTGTGGAAACCAAGCTAATTATATGACTGGGTAACACTGCTTTGGCCATCCTCACTTACAATATTATGTTGGGAATTTGGGGTTGCCTTCTCACTTTCAAAAGGCCTCAAGATGGCAGTAGATTACACGTGCCCTCTCCTTGCTTGCGTTTTTCCTTTTAAGATGACATGTGTCACCTATGTATATATTTGAGGAAAATGTCCTCTTCTGGGCCAGGCTTCACCTGGAGCTGGGGGTGTTACAACAGTTCTCCTCTTTCTTGATTTTAACTTGGTAAAAAAAAAAATCCAGGAATTCAGTTTTTTACCAACCCAATCTGCAAGGTGGTCAGGTTTGATTTTAAAGATATCTATCTTTCCACCATTGCACATACCAGGGGCATCCAAACAGAGTAGGGTAGAGACTGTGTTACAAGTGGGCAGACTATTTTCTCTTGATCATATGTGTTTGAAGTATGTCCTGGGTATGACTGCCCAACCCTTTTTATGTGGTATTAGCCAGGTAGCTTTTACTTCTCTAGGTAGTCTATAAATGTTATGAAAAAAAACCTAACTTTTAACAAATACAATGTTTGTCTCATATACACATTCTATGTATTTAGCACTTGAAGATCAACAAATCCAAAATTTTAAAGAAACACCACCGACTGTTAAAAGCCTAACTCCTTTTTGAGAATTTGTCAATGCCTACTGATATGCCTTATTCTTCTACTAGTGTTTAAAATGCTCTGAGTAGAAAGAGTTTTAGAAATGTAAGCAGTCATTCAGCTTCAGTATTATAGATCTAGCATAGTCTTCAGCCCTTAAGGAAACAAGGGGTGCGGGGGTCATAATTAGGATAACCTTTTTGGAAGGTGAGAACTATTGCTATTGCCAAATGATATTTTTAATAGTGTAAGGAAACACAGAGACCACAGCACCTTTTATTGTTTTAAATGTAGAAAAATTCATTTAGTTCCTTTTGGCATCCTCCTGATTGTAGAGAATATGGTATCAGCGTTGATGAGTCATTTCCATTCAAAGAATTTATGGATAAAGACAGATCCGCTTTAAGAGACCCTGGTTCCTCAGAGTCGTATGTTGAAATGCCAGATTGAAATGCCAAAAACATAAAACCTATTTATTGACTTGCATAATTGAGTCCATTTTAGTGGAGCCTCTTTGTTGACGCTGTGCTGCAGTGTTGCCTATGTGCCTCTCCCACAAGTCCTGCCCTGGCACTCGGTGACTCTCTGCTCTCTCTAGGTCAGGTCAGAGCAGCTAATACCTGTCCCAACTCCTGTGGGACAGGCTTGTTCACAGCCTTTAGCCAGCCAACCTTTTATTGGATATGATTCTGAAAAGAGGAAGAGGGAAATGCTTTTTCCTTAGTGAGGCAATGAGGAGAGGAGAAGGTAGATCGCAAATCAGAATGTTTGGTTTACTAAAGCATATCCCTGTGGCAGCTGGGCCATCATTGGATAACAAACCAGCATTTCTTAACAGTCAGCACTGTCCACCTGGATGCCCCCTGAGGCTCAGTCAGGTCTGTCCCATAGTCCCCCATCCTCTGAATTTCTGTGTGCCTGCTCCCTACATCCCTGAGTCAGGAATGTGTGGAGAGATGACCTACAGCCCATGTACTCCCAGGAAACAAACTGCCAGCAAACTTTCTAACTTGTATTTTAACTGTACCAGAAGAGATATAAATGTTTGCTTAGGGTATGTCCACATTATGGACTGTGTTTCTTACTTTTACAAATCAATCCTTACATTTAAGATTTAAAAGAGAAAGGAAAGGCCTGAGGTATTGGTCAAGTCCTCTGTGTAACTGTTTCTCTCTATTTCTCTCTCTCCTTCCCTCCACCTCTTCCCCCTCCCTCTCTCCCTCCCCACCTCTCCACCCTGTCTTCCCTATCCTTCCATGCTGCCATTAACCAAAATAAAAGCTGTGAAAATAAAAGTTAAGAGAATGTGTGTTGATAAGAAACTGATTTCTTTACAGAGCGAAGTCTTTGTCTTATGAAGCTACCAGATGTTAAAAAGAATGTCACCTGTTTTCATTGTTTTGGAACCCCAGAGATTATAAGTGAGGAAAGAAATGTTGAATTTTTGATGCCGGCATGAGGTTTTTGTCCACTTCTGTTTTTCATCTATATGTATAAAAGTTCTGTTCATTGTTTACTATGGGATTAGTATTACATTTTGAGGTAAACAAAGAATTTGTATTGCTTGATAAACTATTAGCTTGTAAATTAAAAAATTTCTTTACCTCAATTAACTTTAATGGACCAATAAAAGTATAAAATATGCTTTCTTTATTTTGTGTCTTGTTGTATTTTCTCTAAACAAGTGATTTGCCTAAAAAAATCAGGATTTACAGAGAAATGGGAAGTTTGTGTATGTGTGTGTGTGTGTGTGTGTGTGTGTGTGTGTGTGTGTGTGTGTATTTGTGCATTTGCTAAGCAGGTATTCTACCACTTGAGTCATGCCTCTAGCCCTTTTTGCTTGGTTGTTTTATTGGAAGGATAGTTTTATTATCTTTGTGTACAGAGAACTCCACGTTGTACATTTAACCTGGTTTAGTAGTGTTAACTTTGCTTTTTCCAGCTTATCAAAGTGAGTTACAGATTTGTGGCCCAGGGCCACTGGCACCCATCTTCCTTTTTCACTTCCTTATAGACCCAACCTCAGTTTACCCTCTCCTACATATTACAAGTTGGCAGCAACTTGGAGAGATGGAGAAACTATCTTGTATAATAACCGTTGGATAGGCAGGCAGTCTAGGGCCTGCCCAGGTGTTTCATGAGAGATTTCCTTCCTATATCATCTTATAGCAAAGTATATATATACTGGATCAAGGCAAGCCATTTTCTGATTTTTTTTTTAACCTACTATGATGTTTTTAAAGAATTTGTAAGAAGGAATGTCCTTGGTTTTTTGAATGTTTGGATGTGTTTGGAAATGAGCTCTACAGTGGTGCTGGACTTGGCCTACTGATAGCAGACTTCATTAATCTAAAATTACAGTCATAGAAAACAAGGCAGGAAAGCAGGGTCAGAGAGGGTTGAGGATGAGGTCTTAGCATTTCCATTTATTAGGTCTGACCTTTCAGTATTTCCATTTTGGAAATGAATACAAGCCTTTCCCATGGGGCTATGGGTAGACAAGTGATCATTTATAGGCAGCTCCGAAGTATCCAATGGACACTCACTAGATGATAAAACTTATGGATTTGAAAAGGCTCTCTTATGCTGTCCATCTTTACCTCTCCAGTCTTAGTCTCCATCCCTTCCTCCTTGATGCCCATCTCTCCTCCTACCTCCTTTCTCTCCTCATGTGTCTTGGGGAAATTTTCTTCAAGCCTTGCAGCATGCAGTTCCTTCTGCCTGGGATGTTCTGGGCTTCAACTGCTAACATTTGTCACATCTGGGAAGCCCTCTCTGCCCTCTCATGACGGAGCTATATGCCCCTTTACTTCACATTTGCAAAGAAGACAGTAATTCCAAGCCAGGACACCTGTAATCCTAGCTATTCAGGAGGCAGATCTGAGGATCACAGTTCAAAACTGTTCAAACAGGAAAATTTGTGAGATTCTTTCCAATAAACTACCAAAAAGCTAGAATGGAGCTGGAATGGTAGAGTGCTGGTTCTTGGGCAAAAGAAGCTCAGGGAGCTGGGCGCTGGTGGCTCACGCCTGTAATCCTAGCTACTCAGGAGGCTGAGATCTGAGGATCATGGTTCAAAGCCAGCCCGGGCAGGAGAGACCGTGAGACTCCTATCTCCAATAAACCACCAGAAAACCGGAAGTGGCGCTGTAGCTCAAGTGGTAGAGCGCTCGCCTTGAGCTGAAGAGCTGACAGCGCCCAGGCCCAGAGTTCAAGCCCCACGACCGACAAAAAAAAAAAAAAAGAAGCTCAGGGACAGTACCCAAACCCTAAGTTTAAGCCCTAATACCAGCACAAAAAAAGCTAATGAGGATATAGGTGTAGCTCAAGTGGTAAAGCACTTGCCTAGCATGCTTAAGGTTCTATCTCCAGTATCAAGAAAAAGAAAACAAGGATGCTTGGTGCCTGTGGCTCATGCCTATAACCCTAGCTATTCAGAAGGCTGAGAGCTGAATCAAAGCCAATCCAGGCAGAAATGCCCCTAAGACACTTCAGTTAACCAGCAAAAGGCCAGAAGTAAAAGCATGGTAAAGTACCAGATTGAGTGGAAAAGCCCTGATGCCAAGGATGCTCCATTGCTCTTCTGAGTGCTTCGTTCATGAGGACTCAATGCTTATTTTTCAAGATTTTATTTTTTAACTTAACAGGTGTCATTTCTCTTGAGTGTTTACAGTTAAAGATTCAAGGAAAATCTAACTTATTTTTCAAAGTTTTATTTTTAATTTGAAAGTTGTAACTTACAGTTCATACAAAATGTCCCTTTCACATGGCCTTGGGCAGCTGAAAATGCAGGCCTTCTTTGAGTTCTGGAACTTCCAGTAAACACCATATGACTAAATCTGTGTTGAAGCCCTGGAGACAATTGCTGGAAGAAAGGGGCCTGACCACCTGCTACTGGAGCCTGAACCCCTCTTGGGTCTGGGATGCCCGTGTGTGTCGTCCACACCCACAGAACCTAACCTCTGCCTAGCTGGGCCATCTGAAAGCTGAGAAGGTTCTTCCATCACCCGGGAAATGCATTCCCCCATCTACCAGGGTCCCCTAGAGCCCCAGCCAGTCATGCAGAGGACAATTCTAGCTGGAGCAATGGTTTCTTGGGCAGTGAGTTATTTTGGTCCAATTCCCTAGTTCCTTTCTCAGTCATCAAAGGGCCCTAGCCATTGCTGGTGTTGTTAGCTCTTGCAGATCAGCACCTTCATTTCTCTGTCCTGTCTCCACATTGTGACCCTGAGACTTGTTTATAGGCCACGATGCTGTTAAAAAAAAAATTGTAATAGAGAATTACAAGAGAACCACTCAAATCAGGCAAAGAACATCCCTACCTATGTTGAGTTGTCACTGTAACATGTGGAGTTAGACATAATGCTATCTGCATTATGGTATCAGAAGGCTGTGCTGAGTGAGGCTGGCTCCAGGCAAAGTCTCTTACTTCAAGTTCTTTCCAGTCCTGTGATGATGAAATTCTCCCCATTTCCCACAACATTGTAGCCCTGTGCCTCAACATTTTCTTGGAAACTCTTTGCATCTCAATCACTTGATATTCAAGTGATAAACTCCCATGAATATCTTATGATCAAGATTAATCTTCACTAATCCCAAACTGAATTAACCATCCTATCTCATCTTCTGCCTTTCCAGAGCTCCTTTATCTCTCTCACAAACTTTGTTTAAAAATACTGGTAGAAGCTGGTGCTCATGGTTCACGCCTATAATCCTAGCTACTCAGGAGGCTGAGATATGAGGCTCGTGGTTCAAAGCCAGCCTGGGCAAGAAACTCCGGGAGACTCTTATATCCAATAAACCACTAGAAAATCAGAAGTGGCACTGTGGCTCAAGTGGTAGAGCACTCACCTTGAGCTGAAGAGCTGAGGGACAGCGCCCAAGTCCAGAGTTCAAGCCCCATGACCAACAACAACAACAAAAATACTGGTGGAGCTGGGTGCTGGTGGCTCACACCTGTAATCCTCGCTACTCAAGAGGCTGAGATCTGAGGATCACAGTTCAAAGCCAGCCCAGGCAGGAAAGCCCATGAGACACTCCAATAAACTGTTCATAAAAAGCAGGAAGTGGTGTTGTGGCTCAAGTGATAGAGCACTAGCCTTGAGCACCAAAGCTCAGGGACAGCCCCCAGGTCCCAAGTTCAAGTCCCAGGACTGGCAAAACAAAAAACTGGTTAGTAGCTCACGTCTATAATCTTACCTACTCAGGAGTCTGAGATCTGAGGATCAGGTTTGAAGCCAGCCCAGACAGAAAAGTTCACTGGAGACTCTTATCTCCAATTAACCAGCAAAAAGATGGAAATGAAGAATGGTTCAAGTAATAGAGTTCCATCCTTGAGCAAAAAGTCAAGTGAGAGTTCAGGACCCTGAGTTCAAGCTCCCCCACCCCGCCCCTGAGTACTGGTACATGTGTGAGTGTGTGTGTGTGTGTGTGTGCGCGCGTGTGCGCGCGCACACACACACACACACACACACACACACATACTGGTAGACAAAATGGAGGCATAGCAGTTAAGAACACTGGATTAAGGTCTTGGACTTGTGTAAGTTTTATGCCAAAAGTCTTCAGGTTGTGAATTAGAACATAGTTCTTGTTGATGGATGGAGAGTGTTTTAAGCTGCTTATGGATATAAGCTTAAATCCTAGTCTTCTAGGGAAAATATGTAGAAACTTCCAATACCAACTTCCCACCTGAGTCTGAGAATCCTACTGGGAGGGGCAGTTATTGTACTTCACAAAACAAAACTCATTGAATTACAAGGCTGGCAAGTAGAGAGACAAAACTTAGAGCTGGGCACTAGTGGTTCATGCCTGTAATCCTAGCTTCAGGAGACTGAGATCTGAGGATTGTGGTTCAAAGCCAGCCTGGGCAGGAAATTCTGTGAGATTCTTATCCCCAATAAACCACTCAGAAAACTGGAAGTGGTGTTATGGCTCAAGTGGTACAGCGCTATCCTTGAGCTGAAAAGCTGAAGGACAGCACCCAGGCCCAGAGTTTAAGCCCCACAATTGACAAATAAAAAAATTTTTAAAAAAGAGAAGAAAAGACTAGAGGCAACCAGCACAGGGATCATGAACTTGGCTTAGAGCCCTGGCTTTGTAGCTAATTCCTTTGGGACACTATTGATAGCTGTGTGTTGCTGGCTAGCTCCTAACTTCATTATCAGCCAGCAACAGGCAGTTGTGGTGTGTGAGTGTTCAGTAATGCTCACTAGTGGGTGTTATGTCCTTCTGACAGCATTCATTCATTAAGCAAATTTGTTCAGAGAACCTCCTGAGCACCAGACTCATTGCTGGACATAGGAGACACACAATAAGCCATAAGCCATGCTCATTGTTCTCAAGGAACCTACAGTCTAGAGGGCAAGTGTATTAAATAGATGGTTACTAAGTGATCAACTATCATTCCACATAGGCTTTGGGAAAAGTATACTAGAAAGATCTAACTTAGACTAATAGAGGTGTAGGAAAATTCTTTTTGAGAAAATGGCAAGTTTTGACTCTCTTCTTCCATCTTCAGTGTGTGTATGTGGGGGAGGGGTGGTAATAGTAATCTCAAATTTAGGGAGTTAAAATATATGAAGTTAAGTGCTTTCTGTTAATTGTTTTTGTGGTACTGTGGTTTGAATTTGGGCCCTTGCTCTTTTTCAACTTGCTTGCTTGGCTGGCACTCTACCATTTGAACCATGTCTCCAGTCCTGCTTTTTTCTGGGTCCTAGGGATTGAACTCAGGGCCTGGGTGGTATCACTGAGCCTGTCTGTGTTCAAGGCTAACACTCTTAACACTTGAGCCACATAGCCACTTCCAGTTTTTGAATAGTTAATTGGACGTAAGAGTCTCACAGTAACTTTTCTGCCCAGGCTGGCTTCAAACCCGATCCACAGATCTCAGCCTCCTGAGTAGCTAGGATTACAGGTCTGAGCCACCAATGCCCAGCTCAGCCCTGCTTTTTGATGGTTATTTTGGAGATGGAGTCTCATAAGCTTTCCTGCCTGGGCTGGCTTTGAACCTTGATTTTCTTAATCTCAGCTCCCGGAATAGCTACAGTCATGAGACAGCAGTAATTAGATGAGTATAAATTAACTAAATTTGTAGACCAGAGAGATTAGTTCATTCTCTTCTAGTGGCTCATTTACTGAGTGCAAGTGTACCTGAGGGGTAGAAACCACACTGTGGGGTCCTCAGCACCTCCCTATCTCATCTAAAGAGCAGGCAGAAGAAGGCAGGTTTTTACAGTAATGGGAAATCTGCTCACTTTGCTAGCAAGAAAGGCCAGATCCATGGCCCTTTCAGGTCACAGACTGGTTGGCAGCTCTAGCTCCAGGAGGACCTCTCCTGACATCAAGGAGTGGGATACAGGCTGTGACTAGTCCAGCCTCTTGCCTTCTGAGTCCTCCTCTACTCTGCTGTGCTTTCTTGGTTTTTCTGTCATGGAATGTAACCTTGCCTACTCTGGTTAGAAAGCTCTTCTGGTCTTTCCTGCTACTATCAATGATTGATGGTACAATTTGGCCTTTTCTCACTGGAAGAATATGTCAGGATATCATTTATTTTAGTGGCTTGTGGAGAGCAAAGGTAATAGCAATATTCCTCTTATGGCATAAGTTTTCAATCTTACATCTCTGAGAGGTGGGATCCTGTAATAATATTTTTTTCATCTTTCCTAGTCATTTCCTGAAAACTTTGTACATGAGTTTCTCTAGTGCTAAATGTCTATGACGGATAAACAGACTTATTTCAACTGTCTTATCCATCTGAGCATCCAATTAATTGCTTATTTAGTGTTTCCTCACTGGTTCTGTGGCATACGATCAGGAAGACCCAGCACAGATAGTTAAGACCCAGTGTATGTTAAGACCCAGAACTGCTTCTTGGGCCTTTAGGTCTTAATGAAGTGAAGCCATTCTCCTTAGCATACCTAAAGCAGGTGAAACTGTAGAAAAGAACCAATTATTGGACTTTCATGTTGCTTTCATAGGTCTGTTTTTGTCTTTATGACACATGTTAACTAGTAAGGTGTGTGTGTGTGTGTGCGCGTGCGCACACACACATGCATGTGCATGCCTGGTATTAGGGCTTGAAATCAGAGCCTGGGCATTGCCCCTGAGCTCTTTTGCTCAAGGCTAGTGCTACCACTTGAGCCACAGCTCCACTTCCAGCTAATTGGTGATAAGAGTCTTAAAGACTTTTCTGCCTGGGCTGGTTTTGAACTATGATCCTCCAATCTCAGCCTTTTGTGTCACTAGGATCACATTTGTGAGCCACCAGTGCCTAGTTCTGGTATTTGTTTTTAAGTTGAAGAGATAACTTCAACCAACTGCCAATGAACTAGAACTAGTCATTTTTTCAAATGGGGAAAACGAATCTATCACTGGCTTAGCCAAAGAGTTAAGACTTCTGAAAATTTGCATTGCATGCCAGTTGCAATTTTGCCCAACTCATTCAGCCAGGACTCATCTGAAAAGGCCTAAGGGCTGGATAGCCTGAAGACAGACCTGGCTGAGCCCTTACCTTAGAATATCAAACCTCATATGACCCCTAGCTTTTCCAAGTTCAGCCACTTGCTCTTTACATCTTATTTTTCTCAACAAAGAAATAAAGCAAAGAACCTCAGTGATTGATAGTTCCTCGCCCACTTTACCCTCCCTGACCCCACCTTCACAGTAGACACTTACCCAATCGGGATAATGGCCACAAAGGAGAGGAAGGAGGACAGAGCAAAGCAGGTGCCTACAAACTTGTCCATGGTGAGCTGATAGATCTTGTTATACACCGTGGATGTCACCACCCCGGTCAGAGCCAGGGACAGCTGCAGTATGACAAACACCTTTCCTGCAAGGGATAAGTAGTTACTAAGAAATGTGGTAGTGTCCTTTCTTTGTTCCCCACTGGGGAGCTCTCAGAGAACCTCCTCCCTTCTAGGGACTCCCTTTCAGGCCCCATGTCTGAATTCAACAGGAGTCCTGTCTCTATCTGCACATTCCTGAAGTCTTTTTCTTTGATTGTGGCTTTTCCAGTGATTGACTTCATAAGTTTTTCTCACCCACCCTCAGTCTGCATTCTTTCTGTCCTGGATGGATATGTTCCTCACGTATTTGAGGATGCTTTTGGAATTTTCTCAGATATCTTCTGCAAGTGGGTATCTCAAGCTGAGCTCAGGCAGAAGATCCAGTCACTCACCATAAGAGGAGCCTTTGATGAGTTTGGACATAGCTGATCGAATGGTCGTGATGGGAATGAGGGCGAACAGCATGGTAGCTCGAGCTGGAAAACATCACACAAGAATGCTCCTTACTGTAGCACAGCCTGAGCCAAGGACAAAATCACAATAAAGTAAATGCCTTGTCCCCAGCCCCTCTCCAGTTCCTATGGGACTTTCCCTGCTGGCAGATAAGCATTCTCCCCAGCTCAGCTCTGACTGCAAGCTCTGATAGAGTCGTAGTTGCTGAATGCTAATCTCAAGGTCACAAGGCCCTGCTTACACAGAGAAAGTGAAGGGAATCTTCATGGGCAGAGTTATGTGGTGTCTAGGGAAATGGAGCTAGCGCCAACAACATGACACAGGTGAGAAGCCCTAGGAGAGAATGCCTGCCCATACTGTCCATGAACTGCTCTTGGAGACAGTCTCAGGAGCTTGGGCAAGCTGCTTCCAGAAACATTCCCCTAGTATGGCTGCCACATACTCCTGAAACCTTATTGATGAATGTTCTTTGCACATGGTCTTAACCGGGAACTGACCAGAGATTGCCTTGCCTTGCCCTGCCTGCCTGCCTGCCTGCCTGCCTGCCCTCTCTCCTTCCCTCATTCCTTCTTTACTTCCTTCCTTCTTAGGCCAGCCTTAGAGATTCTCCTCTTTATGTCCCCCTATGTAACAGGATGACATTCTGTTTATTAATGGAAATGTGGTCTTGCAAACTTTTTGCCTCAATCCTCTCAATCTCTGCCTCAGTAATTGAGGTGATAGGCATGAGCGCCTGCACCGAGCCCTACCTCGCTGATCTCGCCGTTTTGTTACATGCTTTTCTGAGGTAGGTCCCCTAGACGAAGGTTCAGCCTTCTGGTAATCATCTAGCATTGTTCTTCCAAATATGTTAGCGATGTTGGCCACATGTGGCAAGTTAAATTAATTGAAATTAACTGAAATGTAATAAACTGTAAAATTCTGTTCTTTAGTTGCATTAACATTTCAAGTGCCCAACAGCCACACATGGCTAGTGGCTACTGTACAGGACAGACCAAGAGAGTAGTCATTCCCACAGTGGTAGTAAGTTGTGTGGTAGCACTAGTCTAGAACTCTCTTTCTTGTGATTTATCTGGCCTCTGGCCTCAGATGGAAACTTTATTTTCATTCCTAGTAGTGATTTATTCCCTTGGGTGGTGAAGAAGCCAGTTATTGAGAATTTTTATGTGTTGTTTAAAAGCCATGGCTTGTCTCTAAATGATTTTAATTAAGGGCCCTTCTAAACTGGATTACTTGGTTTCATAAAGTTAAAATTAGAAGAAACTCAGCTCTGTCTTCATACAAGGGCATCTTGAAGTCTCCCCTCCTGACTCTAGATATTGATCACACCTGCCTGATCACACACAGGTAGTGATCACACACTATTGATCACATCTGCTTGACCTTCTAGAGTTTCGGCATCATTCTGGTACCATTTCAATCTGCAATACAGAGCACCCACAGTACAATACAGATTAACTCAAGTGCACACAAGCCTGTCTCTAGTGCCTCCTAGAGAGCAAGTTGAAGCCCTGGTTCCAAGCTGGGACTCCTAAAGCCCCCTGACCCAGCATTCCCTGCCGCCCGAGGGGTGCCAGACTCACCAATGTAGTACATGTATGTCTCTTTCACAAAGGCCAAGAGGAGGGCTCCTGTCCCAAAGGAGACCATCCCAATTATGATCATTGTGGTGTCCCGGAAGTAGCGGGAGAAGACCAGAACGCCTAGGAAGCTGGTGATGAAGATGGTGTACCCAGAAGCCATCCCATAGCCCACCTGCTCTTGGTTCCAGCTAAGAGGTTCCCTCAGCACGAAAAGGGGCATCACGTCCACCGTGCCCACCACAGCCAAGTCATAGAGGATGGCACCCACAAAGAGCAGGGAAAGGATGTTTTTGGGGGGACGTGTTTTGCCAGGAGATGGGGGATGCCCCCCTGCATTCTTCTTGTCCAGCTGATCGGGATCTAGGGTGCGGTAGGTGCCTACCGTGCCAGACACGGTGTCCAAGGACGGGAGCTTCTTGCTGGGTTTGGCCATAGATTCAGGGACTTTCAGCACGAAGAGGCTGTAGAGAAGGGCGAAGGTGGCGCAGCCCACGCTGCAGGCCGTCAGCACCAGGCCCTGCCCGGAGTGCCCAGCCGTCTGATTGAAGAGATGCCCAGAGGCCATGCTCCCGCAGAACCCTGCCAAACCCAGGATCAGGTCGATGAGGATGAGGCGCACCGAGCGGCGGCCTTCGGAGGAGCCCAGGGAACCCAGCGCCATGACCCCGGACCAATAGGCCGAGAGGCCTCCGCACAGCCCGTTGAGCGCGGCCGCCCCGTACAGCACCTCTACCGGCCAGTCGAGCAGCACCTTGAGCAGCAGCCCGATGCGGGACAGCAGGAAGCCCAGCAGCGACGTGCAGATGGAGATCTTGCGGTGGTAGCGGTCGCTGAGCCAGCCCAGCCCGTAGGCGGACAGCAGGGGCGTCAGGCCCACCACCAGGTTGTAGATGATGTAGAAATTGGAGATGGCCCTCTGCTGCTGGTCCTCCAGAGCGCCCCGGGGCGACGGACTGGTGGAGCTGTGGTTGAAGGAGCCCCGCGCCCCGAAGGACGACTTCACCACCAGGAGAAGCCCCGCATCGTAGAGCGAGCCGGCCACCTGGGCGGAGGCCACCACGGGCTCGATCCAGGTCCTCACTTGGAAGCGAGGCAGCTGGCACCGCCACGGGCAGGTGATCTCGAGGCCCATGGGACCTGTCTGGTGAGGGACAGAAAGGCTGGATGACTGCAGGGACCGGGAGATGCGCCCAAACTTGACAGCTACAAAGAGCAAGGACTGAGCGGAGCTCCAGCCGCCCAGGACCTCCTGGCCCCGACCACGCCTCCCCCCAGCCGGCCGCGCCCCCTCCCCGACCGTCTCCACCCCGAGAGGGCGGGGCGGGGCTCGCGACCTCCCACCGGAGCCTGGAGACCCGCAGCGCCGCCGATCTCTGCTCCCTCCCTCGGGGAGCCCACCGGTTCCCCACTGCTGGGCCTGCCCGGGGGACTCCTGTCCGTCCATCCCTGCCACCTTCCCCTAAGGATTGTCACGGCAGAGGCTAACGTTCGCAGAGAAGGAGCCCTGAGATCTGCCCTTGGAGCCGTTCGAAGCAAGACAGATTTGGACAAGGGATGGAATGCTTGGGTAGATCTGGGGTGTGAAGCTCTGTTGAATTTAAAAGCCACAGAGATCCACGTGCTGTAAGGAACTAATACCTAAATTTAAACGAAAGAGGGGGGGGGGGCAATGGGGAGAAAGGAAGGGAGGAAAGGAGGGGGAAGGGCAAGAACGAAACTCAGCCATTGCTGCACCCAGTCCCTTCTCTTAGCCAAAGATCTCTCTCGAATAGCCCCAACTTCTTGCACTCGAGCCAAGGCCTATAGTGCTCCTACTCAAACTTCCAGTGCTTCATAGCCCTGGACTTTCTGGCAGGGCACTGAATCTCCTGGAGAGAGCAGAGTCAAGTCTCCCCCACCCCCCACCCCCAGTAAAGCCCCCAGGGACCCTTCCTGCCCCTTGGTGCTGCTGCTCAGTCTCACAGTCTCACATTCCTGAGCTGGGCTGTGGCCTCTGCTCCCTGTCCCCCACTTGCTTCCTCCTTTAAGTGCTCACTTCAACGGTAAGGAGCACAGTGGTATAGAGGCCAAGGAATAAAATTCAAAAGCACCCAGCCTCTAGCCTTCAACCCTAGCACAGCCATGGCAGCATAGACCAGCAGGAACCCAAAGTCACAACAGCGAGACTCAAGACTTTAAAAGCCAGATGGACAATGTAGGAGAGTCTGGGTTCCATGAGAGATTTACGTGTTCTTCTGGCAGTTTTCATCCCCCCCTCGACCTTTCTTCCTCATCCCCAGACCCAGACAACTCTGTCTTCTGCAACTAGAAAGGCATACCCAGACTCTCCCTGGAAGATAGATCTTGTGGGTTTCCTCCTGGTTTCACCAACCCATTCCTGGCTCTCCCACTCTATTCCTAACCTGTTTTTCTGGAGACTGCAGCAAGTAGCCCAACCAGCCTGTTCCCTGTGGGTGGCAGAGGCTCCCGTGGATGGGTGGGTGATAAGGGGAAGGTGGTATTCTTCAATTAGACATGGCTGGATAAGCCAGCAGAACTACACTGCTTTTGACCACTTGTTCAAGGAGTCGTCTATTCTCGGGACTGCATACAGTAGAGGGCAACCTTGTTCCTCTTTTTCGGAGCATTTATGGGGCCTTAGTTCTTCTCGTCCTCTGGTGAAATTTGAAGGGCTTCAAATGAGAGATTCATATGAGATCTAGGACAAGTCTGGTAGAAGCTGGGTGATCAGAATGCTGCCAGCCCTGGAACCCTCTAGCGTGGAAATAAACTTTACCTTAGAGTAGTTGATATCCCTCCCTGTTCTGGCTACCCTTGGTTGGATTACAGTCTCATCAGGCCCCTTCCCCCGCTGAGTTAGTGACTAGCCATCTTCTGTGGCCCAGACTATCAGCAAGTTGAGCCTTGACCCTATTATATCAAAATATATGTGGATTCTAGTCTCTGGCTCAAGGATAGCTTCCTTAAAGAGCAAAGGCTAAACTCTTCATGTCTTTATATTAATAAAAGCACAGTATTCTACTTTTTTTTTTTTTTTTTTGTCGGTTATGGGGCTTGAACTCTGGGCCTGGGCGCTGTCCCTCAGCTCTTCAGCTCAAGGCTAGCACTCTACCACTTGAGCTACAGTGCCACTTCCGGTTTTCTGGTGGTTTATTGGAGATAAGAGTTTCACAGACTTTCCTGCCTGGGCTGGCTTTGAACCATGATCCTTAGATCTCAGCCTCCTGAGTAGCTAGGATTATAGGCGTGAGCTACCAGTGCCCGGCCTATTCTATTTTTAAAAAGAAAAGTACCAGCTAACAGTTTCTGAACCTAAGCTGAACAGTTACTATGTACTATACACTTTATATGAATGCGTTAATTTTCCCTTGAAGTCTATGATCTAAATTATCATTGACTTTACCCCTCACGCATCATCCACCCATCCATCCATTATTCATCCATCATCCATCTATACTGTGACTGACAGGTTAAGTAATTTTCACAAGATCATACTGGTAGTAGATTGAGGGTTCCATGTTTAACTCCAGATAGTCTTTGAAAGCCTACAATTTGGGGGAAAATACAGGTAACAAAGAATTTTATTTAAAGATGTCTTCTGAACCAACAGAGGAATGTGAAGAGGTGCAGAAACAACATAGTGAGCATAGCAATGTAATTATACTGATCAACAGTACGTTGCGTAAAGAACAAGAGTAGTTGCAAGTTTATTTATTGAGCTTATATAGCCCATGTACTATACAATCAAGTCAGAAATGTTTTGTTGTCTTAAGAGCCTCCAAAGGAATGGTCATTTGGAAAATATTTGGTGCTGGGATTGAACCCAAGGCCTCGACCATGCTAAGCAGGCACTTTACCACTGAGCTCTATTCCTAGAGCTAAACAGGTTTGACCAATATTAGAAGGTGAAATCCTCAGGACAAAGTTTCAGCTGTGGAGGAGGCTCCAGCGAGAAGATGGAGCCTCTTTCCATGAGACAGGATAGTGCTTTGTCTCACACTCTGGAGAAGGAAGGAAGAGAGAGACAGAGAGACCAGAGGAAGAAAAGTGTGAGGAGGAATGGAGACACTGAGCAATCATTGGGAAGGGCCTGGAAAACAAATCCCCCTGGAGTCAAGATGGTCAGAAGGGACTTCAGAAGAATAGGAATGTCCAGTGAAGATTTTAACCAGCCTGCTGTCTCCCAGGCCTGGGACTCCTTCCTGTGACCTCCCTCCCCCACCTCAGTTCTTTAAAAAATAAAACTAAATAAAAAGAACACAAAGTCCCTGATATCATGCCATGCCTCCTTTCGCAAAAACTGACTTTGTCTACTCAGGCTCTGCTGTACCCAGAAAGACCTCATGAACAACCTGCTCAACACCGTGAAGGAAGAAGGTACGAATTGTTGCTGCTGGCAACTGTGCCCCATGTCTCCTCTGATGAACCTCTCTATTTCTACCTTCCAAATGGCTCCAACTTTCTTCCCCAAAGTCTCCCAAGTGGATCTAAGACTGTCCACTCACCGTATTGTGTATCAGTGATTCCTGTGTTGATGGAGAGACAGAAATGTGACTGAAATCTGGACCAATAACAATGAGGCCTAGGGCTTTCATAGTTGAGGGAAGAGACACGTTTCCTTTTCTGGTAGTCTTGGACTAGGTAGGATGAAACTCTGGAGCTTTGTCCCATTGGAGAAGAGCTTGTGGGAGATTGGAGCCAGGGTAGAAGGGAGAGCACAGTACTGGAGAATCTCAACCTGATACTATCTTAGGAGTCAGGGATTGAGCTTGACTGGCTATTTTATTTTATTTTATTTTTAATTTTTTTTTTGGGTCCGGTCGTGGGGCCTGAACTCTGGGCCTGGGCACTGTCCCTCAGCTCTTCAGCTCAAGGCTAGTGCTCTACCACTTGAGCCATAGCGCCACTTCCGGCTTTTTTCTTTTTGCTTATGTGGTGCTGGGGAATCGAACCCAGGGCCTCAGGCATGCAAGGCAAGCGCTCTACCACTGAGCCACCTTCCCAGCCCTTGACTGGCTATTTTAATAGCCACAGCTACAGCATTGCCTTTTCATAATGCCAGCTTGGTTTGGTAGAGATTTGATAGAGTTAAAGCCATGGTCTCTCATCTCTAGGGACCATGGCTTATTTTCAGCTACCAACTTCCTTAGATCTCTGAGTGGATCGATCATCCACTGCAACTACACCACCCCCAAAGTCATTAATTCAGATCTCCCACTCTTTAACTACAGTCTCTTCTTTGTGGCTTGTTCAACTCCTTCCACGTCAATGATTCTTTGATCTTATCAGGAACCATTGACCCCTAGATTAATACACGATTTTCTAAGCCAATCATAAGTCTTTATCTTACTGTCATTCATAGTATCTCATATTACCCTTTACATAAATGGCTCTCTCTCTCCCTCTCTTTTTCTCTCCCTCTCTCTCTTTCTTTCTCTCTCTCTCTCGTGAGTAAGTAAGCAAGCAGGCAAAGAGACAAAGAGACAAAAAGCAGACAAACAAGGAGAAAGCACACTCTAATAAAGTGGGGTAATTTTAAAGAGAGAGAAGCATAGAGATACTGTTTCTGTCTTTTCAATGAGTGTTATCCTTATAGGAACTCAATTTTCTGCCGGCATTCAAGCTGAAGACTGTGGGCAGAAGTCTTACAATAGGACAAATAGATACAAGCCCTTAAAACTTCCCAGCAATCCTATCATGTTTCTTTAGGCAGCATTTGTGTCTTCTTTCTTGAAAATTAATAGTTCACCTGGGGTGCCCAATGGATCTAATTCTAGCTACTCAGGAGGCTGAGATCTGAGGATCATGGGTGGTTCAAAGCCAGCCCAAGCAGGAATAGTCTGTGAAACTCTCATCTCCAATTAAGCACCAAGAAAGCTGAAAGTGAGTTGTGGCTCAGTTGGAAGAGTACTAGCCTTGAGCACAAAAGCTCAGAGACAGCATATAAGCCTGAGTTTAAGCCTCAGGATTGGCACACACACACACACAAAAAAAGGACGAAATTACTAGTTTAGAACCTGGCAATTCTTTTCAATCTTTCAAACTTTCCTATTCTTTTTTTCCCCTTTAGCATCCTTCAGGTATAAGGTAGCACTTACCTAAACATTCATTTATTCTATACCTTATAGCTTGTGCTTCATAGATATTATAATCCAAATGAAATTATTAATGCTTTTTTGAATAAGTAGAAGTAGAATCTGTTAATTTTGTCTAATATACAAGCCTATCCTTCTTTGGTGTTTTTCTTTTTTACCTACAGTAGGAATAATTCTAAATAATAGAAATGGAATAGGAGAAATTTTAGTTTACTTTTCAATCTATTTTATTGCAACAATGATACTCACAAGACACTATGTTGTAAATGAACTTTACAACTTCTGGAGGGGGGGAGGGGACAGATAGTAGGAGATAAACAAAGGAGAGGGTAATAATGTTCAACAAGAAATATACTCATGACCTTACTCATGTAACTCTAACCCCTCTGTGCAGCATCTTTACAATTAAATAAATAAATAAAAACTAATTAGGCTTAGCTATCTTATCAAAAATTCTACTAGATACTAGTGGCTCCTGCTTGTAATCCTAGTTATTCAGGAGGCTTAGATCTGAAGCCAGCCTATACTGAAAAGTCTGTAAGACTCTTCATTAAACTACCCAAAAGACAGCAGGCTCAAATAGTAAAACATCTTTTACTACTTGGCTCAAGTAGTAAAACATCAGCCTTGAATGAAAAAGCTTAGAGGCAGTGCCCCAGCCCTGAGTTCAAGCCCTAGTACCAACACACACACACACACACACACACACACACACACACACACACACACACACACACACACACAAAACTACTCTATAAAATCTTAATGAAGTTTGGTGTGTGGTATATGGTCATTTTTACTTTTTTTTCCTGTGGCGTGTTTGTCCAAATTTCATGGTTTATAAATAGTTCTTAGATTAACTGTTAAAATTATTTTTATGGCATCATCTAAAACTTACATTTTTATCCCTTCAGAAGTTTTTTTTTTATTTTGTTTTGTGTGTATGTGTGTGTGTGTGTGTGTGTGTGTGTGTGTGTGTGTGTGTGTGTGTGTGTGTGTGTGTTGGTTGTGGGGCCTGAACTCTGGGCCTGGCCGCTGTCCCTCAGCTCTTCAGCTTAAGGCTAGTGCTCTACCACTAGAGCCACAGTGCCACTTCCAGCCTTTTTTTGCTTATGTGGGGCTGAGGAAATAAACCCAGGGCCTCATGCATGCAAGGCATGCCTTCTACCACTGAGCCACCTTCCTAGATGCTTCAGAAATTTTGATCCCAGCTTCCCTCTTTAAAGACAGCACTATCTCATGATGTCAGATTTCCTTTTCTTTCTTAAAAGTAATTAGCCAATTAATTAAAAAAATGTTAATGTGTATGTATGTGTATAGGTCTTGGGGCTTGAACTCAGGGCCTGAGCACTGTCACTGAGCTTCTTTTGCTCAAAGCTAGGGCTGTACAACTTGAGCCACAGCTCTACTCCCCACTTTTTTTGTTTTGTCTTTTTTTTTTTTTTTTTTTTGCTGGTTAATTAGAGGTAAGAGTCTCACAGATTTTCCTGCCTAGGCTGGCTTTGAACCACGATCCTCAGATCTCTTGTGTAGTTAGGATTACAGATATGAGTCACTGATGACCAGTTAAACACACACACACACACACACACACACACACACACCACCACCACCACCACCACCACCACCACCACCACCACCACCACCACCACCACCACCAACAACAACAACAACAACAAAAGAAAAGAGATAAAAATTCTCATGGAGGGGCTGGGAAGGTGGCTCAGTGGTAGAGAGCTTGCTTTGCATACATGAGGCCCTGGGTTCCATTCTTCAGCACCACATAAGCAAAAAGAAAAAAGCCGCAAGTGGTGCTGTGGCTCAAGTGGTAGAGTGCTAGCCCTGAGCTGAAGAGATGAGGGACAGTGCCCAGGCCCAGAGTTCAGGTCCTACAACCGGACCCAAAAAACAAAACAAAACAAAAAAATTCTCATGGAGCCAGGTGCCAATGGTTACACCTATAATCCCAACTACTCAAGAGGCTGAGATCTGAGGATCACAGTTTGCAGCCAGCCTAGACAGGAAAATTTGTGAGACTGTTATCTCCAGTTAACCACCAGAAAATCAGAAGTGGTGCTGTGGCTCAAAATGGTAGAGTGCCAGCCTTGAGCAAAAGAGCTCAGGGACAGCACCCAGTCTGTGAGTTCAAGTCCTATAGCGCGCGCATGCACGCATACACACACACACACACACACACACACACACACACACACACAAAACCTTTCATGGACTCAGTCATTGATATTGTCCCGTTAGTACAATTACCAACACTGATTTAAGGATTTTTTTTTGTTTTTGCTACCTCAAAGGACTGTCCTAAAAAAGGAAGCTGTGCCATGCGCCAGTGGCTCACGCCTGTAATCCTAGCTACTCAAGAGGCTGAGATCTTTGGCTCAGGGTTCAAAGCCAGCCCAGGCAGGAAACTGTGAGACTGTTCTCTCCAATAAACCACTAGAAAACTGAAAGTGGTGCTGTGGCTCAAGCAGTAGAGCGCTCGCCTTGAGCTGAAGAGCATAGGGAAAGCACCCAGGCCCAGAGTTCAAGCCCCACAACCAACAACAACAAAAAAAAACAAAAAGGAAGTTGTACTTTGTATCTCATCAGCGTATTTGGAAACAAAAGATCTATTTTAGGGAGCTGCACATTTTCTTGATTCCTGAGTTACCCAGTGCATTTTGCGCATAAGAATTTTCAAAAAGGCCTGACACTAGTGGCTCATGACTATAATCCTAGCTACTAAGTCTGAGGCTAGCGATTCAAAGCCAGCCCACCAGTCTCTTATCTCCAGTTAACCACCCAAAAAAGTGTAAAGCAGAGGTGTGTGACTCAAATGGTAGAGTTAATTTAAGAAAAGCTAAGGGATAGAGCCCAGGTCCTGAGTTCAAGCAGTACTGGTACCAAGAAAAAAAAAGAAAATAATGTTCAAAGATTGTTTTTAGAGTATTGTGGATTCACAGAAACAGTGAAAGGAAGTACAGAGATTTCCCATACAGGCTTTTCCAATACAGAGCCTCCTTTATCATCAACACCCCGCCTAAGGTGCTATAGTTGTTAACAACTGATGAACTATTCACCCAGAGTTCATTGTTCATCGAGAGTTCACTCCCCTTGTACATTATACAGGTTTGGGGAAATTTATAACAACACGTATATCCTATTACAGTATTATAGTTTCACTGTTCTAAAAATCCTATGTTCTATTGTCAAAACCAGCACAGTTTTTGAGACAAAGCTTCAAGTACCCAGAAAGTTTATTTTTCTTCTTCTTTTTTAAACCAGGGTGGACATTTTCACTTTGAGACAGATGGTCATGTGAGGGTTTTTTTTTTTCTGTCCTAAACAAGGAAGATTTAGTTAGTATCTCATCAGCATATTTGGAAACAAAAGGTATGTCTTAGGGAACAGTGTTGAAAATCATATTATTATTATTATTGATGCTGGGGATAGAACCAGAACCTTATGCACGGTAGGCAAATGTTCTACCAACGAGGCTGCATGCCCCAATTCCTCATCATTGATTAATCCTAGAAATCCTAGAACATGAAATGTATTGCTGAGATCTCTTGACTTATCAACTCATATAGAAGGGCTATTGTTTTTAATGAATTACACAAAACATCTTCAGCATTCTGTGATATATATCTTTAACACATAAATCTCTCACACTGTTTTGGGCAGTGAAAATTTCCCATTTTCTCTTCTTGTATCTTGGATAATGTAGCTCACTGTAAAATTTTCCTGCTAATTTTAGTAGGTCCTGTGGATTTTCATTTCCTTTGCATCTTTCATTTTCTCTTTTAACTAATTAAACACTCAAAAGAGTATTCACAATATCTTCTAAATATTTACTTTGGGATGTGCCCACAGGGCGGGAGACTTGCCCTACATGGTAGAGAAGGCCTCAGGACCAAAGGGCTGCTAACGTGAACAAGAGTCAGAAGCCTTGGTGTTTCCTGGCATTCTCTATCTGCCAAAGACTCCAGTTTTCAGAGACTAATAAGAAACCTGAAGTTCCCTTAATTAGGGAGGAAGGCTCTGAGCTACACTCTTTACCCATGCCCGTCTGTCATAAAGTGTTAATGTCCATCTTGTTGGAAGATGGGGGAGGGGAGGAAAGAGTGAGAGAGAGAGGAAGGGAACAGAAGAAAAGAAGGAAGAAGAGATGGAGGGAGGGAATGAAAGGAAAGGAAGAAGAGGAGAGGAGAGGAGAAAAACCTGGCTCACAGGAGAGAAGAAAAACCTTGTGGCTCACACCTGCAATCCTAACTACTCAAGAGTCTGAGATCTAAGGATTGAGTTTCAATGCCAGTTTGGTCTGACAAATCTGTAAGATTCTTACAGTTGGGAGGTCACCCCAACTCAGCCTGTACTTTCATCATTCACATTTTACCTTGTGAAAGTAAAAGAAAAAAAGGTCTGGGATTGATGATTGGCATAGAACTGAAGAAGATAAATAAACTCAGGATTTTAACACTCTGATTTTGTGGAATGAAAAGGTTAGGGAAACTTATATCCTCAGAAAAAGACTGGCATTAGTCCAGAGGGGAAAGAGAAGCTAAAGGCATCACCCATATGTAGTTACTACCCAACTTGTAGAAGTGCAGTCTAGGAGAGAGTAAAAAAATCTGCTTCCCCTTTTGGAAATCAAGTCAATATTCTGGTTTATGGTGAGTCATCATCTGTGTGGCCTGGTGGTTATTCCACTTCCCTTTGGCCAAGAAGAGAGAGGCCCATCTTCTCTTCTGCTAGGCTGTTTTGGAACTGTTTTGTTCAGTGGATTTTACCTTTGATCTAATTCTATTCCCTTAGCATCTTCTAGAAGTGCGTGATGGCATCTCTTATTTGCAGTTACTTTACTGGAGTTCTTCCTGTTTATACCTCCTGATGGTCCTTCTGCATGCAGCCACAATTTGAGGGGAAGAGATAGTGTTATGTTAGGCAAAGAGGAAGACATGAGAGGGTGGGGAAGGGGGCCACCTTCTAGACTTCATTCTGACCCCAGATGACTCACAGCATTGGCTTGTAAGAAAGCGCCTTTTGGAGCCTACCACTATGTCAAGATTAAGCCAAGAAGAGCAAAGTGGATCAAATACACCAGCTCATGCCTTCCCCAGGCTGGGCAGCCTCTCCACAGTAGCCATACCATTTGGGAAGGACCCTTGGTTTTGTGTGCCATTCAGTAACCCCACCCTATCAGGCAAAACCTCAAACCTGACAGCTGCTATACACATTGGCCTTATCCACCCACCTGGCTTACCCTTGAAGTGCATGGCCCCTGTTTTAGCAGTTGGCTCTCATTCAACAGCCCACCTCGTGCCTGAGCATATACTTTTGTTTTCCTAATAAACTACTTGTTCCTGTCTTCCTACACTTCCTGTTTGTTTTTGTTTTTGCTGTACCTGAAGCAGCATCCTAATCTTAGGAATTTTACACAAGAACCAAGGAACATCTGGACCACTCCATCCACTGCTAACAGTAGTGCACATATCTGCACTGAGATACAAGCCATGTTTTCTCTTGAGTACATGCAGGATTATATATAATGACAATTTTTGGTTTACTTAACTTATGTCAACTATGAGTATAATAAGATGGTATCATATAATTATGGGCATAATATAATTTCAACTCCTGAGCTCAGACATTAAATGAAAAACATGAAAATAATACAGTTTATTGCACTGATAATGCATGTAAAATTGTATCTTTTGATTCACCACTTAAAAATTTGTGATTAGAAAACATATTCTGTTGGCAGTGGGGTGAGAATACTTACCATGGTTATGAGTTAATAGATGGCAAGATAAATGTATATAAAAAAGGAAGATATCTTCCATACTAATTTTTTTCTACTAATTTTTCTAATAATAACCACATGTAAGCTCCATTTCCATAGAAATAAATGAATATTATTTTAAAAATGAAGCTGAGCACTGGTGGCTTACTCCTATAATCCTGCCTACGCTGGCTGAGATCTGGAAGACTGAGGTTCAAAACCAGCCCAGGTAGAAATGTCTGTGATTTCCAATTAACCAGAAAAACACCAAACTGGAGGTGTGGCTCAACTAGTAGAGCACCAGTCATGAGCAAGAAGGCCAAGTATCAAGCGTGAGGAACTGAGTTCGGAACTCTAAATATGTTTGTCTGTTAAAATGCAAACCTACTCTAAAGAAAAAAAGAAAATAATCCAATAAGAAAATAGTACTACTGTAAATATTATGAGTAATTTCATTATCATGACTATAGTATTTGAAATTCTCATTGAATACAGAAAAACTATAAAGTATTTCCTAGCTTATAGAGTTGCTGGTTTTATTTGACAATGTTCTGACAACCGATGCAGTTTTTTTTTTGTTTTTTTTTTGGTCCGGTCGTGGGGCCTGAACTCTGGGCCTGGGCGCTGTCCCTCAGCTCTTCAGCTCAAGGCTAGCACTCTACCACTTGAGCCACAGCACCACTTCCGGCTTTTTTTTTCTTATATGGTGCTGAGGAATCGAACCCAGGGCCTCAGGCATGCAAGGCAAACACTCTACCACTGAGCCACCTTCCCAGTCCCGATGCAGTTTTTTTTTTAAAAAAACTTTATTTTAATCAGCCATGATTATCTTATTTATCTTATTTATTTATTTACCTGAAACCAAGAAAGCAAAAAAAAAAAAGAAAAAAGCCTGGGATGTGGGTGATACCTGTGATCATCCCAGCATTCCGGAGACTAAATAGGAGGAATTTGCTAAGGCAGTTGAATTCTGAGGTCAGTTACTTGTTGATAACTTGTCTCAAAGCAACAAAACAAAGGCCAAAACAAGGCAGGTGAGCGTTTGTGGTGCTGTGAGCCTGCATTTCCCGCTTCGTGGGCGGCACGGGTAAGAGGAGCATAGTTCAACACCAGTCTTGGGCAAAAAAAAGAAAAGTAACAAAAAGGCTGGAGCATGGCTCAAGTGGTCTAGTGCTCTAATTTCTGAATTCAACACCAGAACTGCCAAAACAGAACAACCCACAGCAAATATTGGCATATTATGGTTATGATTGTTATTATTAATTTCTTGGTGGGTACTGAGGCTTGAACTCAGGGCCTGGGTACTGTCCCTTAGGCTTTTTTTTTGCTCAAGGCAAGTGTTCTACCACTTGAGCCTGTACTCTACTTCTGGCTTTTTGCTAGTTAAGTGGAGATGAGAGTTTCAAGGACTTTCCTGCCTGGGCTAACTTTGAACCCAAATCTTCAGATCTAAGTAGCTATGATTACAGGTGTGAGTGACCAGCACCCTGACAGTTAAGTACTTTTTTGAGCTGGTCAGCAAGTATGTTTGGTTAAGTCCTCTAGCAACTTCTAATCCTTGGCAGTGATTTGGGGTGGGTAAGATGGGTGAGGCCCACCTGACAGATACATCTTGCATTCTTTCTGTCTTTATCTATTCAGAAAGGGTTTCCAGATTTTTACCCTTTCTAAGAAAGATGTATCTAGCCCCTCTGTATCTCATAATCTTATTAACTTAACTTTGGAAAGGTGGTTAGATGGGAGAGGACCTTATCACTTTACTTCCTGGTTTTAACTTCTGAATCCAGTCCTTTGCGTATTGTTGAAAAGAATACTGTACTATGTGATTTTTTTGTTTCTTTTGTATGTTCTTCCCCCTATAGTATGTCCCCTGTTGTCACTGTACTTGATTTTGGTACCGTGGTATTGCATATACATTTATTTGAATTAGGGGAGAGAAGGGGAACAGCAGAATGGTGAGAGAAAGGACAAGGGGGAACCAATGCAAAAGTGACATACACAAGACAATATGTTGGAAATGATCTGTACAACTTGGAAGGGGGGGTTTGAAGAGGAGGGAATTATGTAACTGTAACCCCTCTGTACATCACCTTGACAATAAAAAAAGAATACTATTTCCATGTCTCCTCATCTATGTTGCGTGAGGATGGCCATACTAAAAAATGTAAGAGACAGAAACCTAAATAAACCCTCTAGTTCTGGCTTTCAGTTGATTTTGCAGTGAGTGACACACCAATCCATTATTGGTTTCCTACTAGCCTTGCTCTAGATGATGCCCCTGACTGAAGCCACATAACAGATTAAATTTGTTCTTCTGTGGAAAATTGCATTTTACCACCTGTCCCTGACAATTACAATTCATTCTCTTCCCTGGCTCTCGGTGAAAGATGCTCTTTGTATGCTTTTTGTAGCTTAATGATTAACTGTAGGAGTAACTAAAAAGATTGGGGTCATCAGACTTCCTAATCAGCTTATACAGCGTCCACATCCTGTGACCTACTGCTAGCAGCAGCCCCGTGGGGCAAATAAAGTGGACCTTTCAACATTTGTAACTACTCTCCAATTTGTAACTGCCCTGGTGCCCACCTGTCTAATAGCCCACCCCCTCCCCCCCATCTAATAAGCCTTCCCCGGCTCCCTTTAAAGCTTTGTGCCTGCAGCCCCAGGCAAGATGGTTTTTGTTAGTCACCTCCATCTTCTGCTTGCTAAGCTTTCTAAATAGAACTGGTTCTTTGCTCCAATAACTTGTCCTCAAGATGAGCCTTTTCAAATTGTGAGCAATAATCTTAAGGTTTTACTTCCAGAAAGATAATAAAAATATATTCCCTTGTATCCTGCTGGTGTTGATCAGAAACTTAGGGCAGATAAATCTTGTATCTGGCAAGAGAAGAATTTAGGCAAGATATGAACCTAGTGAAGGTGATAGGAAAGTTTATTAGAAATGAACTATGACAGCAAAAGAGGACACATGTAAAGACAATATTTAGGCTGTCTTGTTCTGTCTTGCTGGCTACAGGGCTTGACTTTAGGTTACACAGGAAGAACTGGCGTCTTCAAAGATGCTTTCTGCTTGGTGGTTCTCCTAACACTTTAAAAAAATGGATTGGTCCGTTATGGGGTCAGGATTATTTGGAGCTTTTCATCAAGTGGGTTTCTTGTGGCATGACATATATTGAAGAAATAAGTGGGCTAACGTTGTGCCCCTATTGTTCTGTGCTTCTGACCCATATCCTGATGGCATCGATTTTGCAAGAGTGTGCAAAACAGGAAAAGATTGTGCAAAACAAGAGAAGAGGCGTTTGTTTACATTTAGCCCACCAAGTCCACACCCCACTTATCTTAGCCCCTGGTCTGTTTCTCAATATTGTCATGCATCTGGGTTCTTCCACCCAGTTCTCAATGCCTGGATTATTTAATATTAATCAAAGTGTCCTTTTTTATTTTTCTGTTTATTTATTTTTATTATAAAGGTGATGTACAGAGGGTTACAGTTACCTAAGCCAGGTCATGAGTACATTTCTTTTTGGACAATGTCACCCCTTCCCTCTCTCTCTCTCTATCTCCTAGTTTTTTCCTCCCATCCCCACCCACAAGTTGAATAGTTCATTTGCAACATAGTGTCTAGTGAGTACACTGCTGCATTTGTTCATCTACTGTCCCTCCATTTCTATGTTCAAAGTGTCCTTAACAAGGAATTGGCTGCCTAAGATGGAGTCTTCTTTCCCTTTTGGGTCCCTACTTCCTCTCTCACTGAGACGATGCAAAATGGCATAATCACTTTAGGAAGAATTCTGATAATTCCCACAAAGTATATTAAACGTAGTTCCCAGCAGTTCCCATTCTAGGCATATTATAACCCCCAACTGAAAATATGTTTGTACCCAAACTTGCATGTAAATGTTCCTAGCACCTTTATTCATAAAGATGAGAACAACCAAATATCTGCTAGTTGACCTGCAGACAAATGAAATGTGGTTATATCTACATAATTAAGTATTATTCCACCATGGAAAATGAAATATTAATGAAATATTAATACATATCACAACGTGGTTGAGCCTTAACAATGTCATCACTGAAGGAAGTCAGATGTAAAAGTGTCTATATTCTATTATTTTATTTCTATATACATATAGAATATCCCAAATAGGCAAATTCATGTAGATGGAAAGTGGATTTGTGGTTGTCAGTGAGTATGGAGAGGGGCAGTGGGAAGTGAGTATTAATGGGAGCGGGATTTCTTTTCTTTCTTTTTTTCTTCTTTGTTGGTCATTGGGCTTGAACTGGCGTCTGGGCATTATCCCTGAGCTCCTTTTGCTAGCCCTCTATCACTTTGAGCCACAGTGCCACTTCTGGGACCAGGATTTCTTTTCCTCTGTGTGTGTGTGTGTGTGTGTGTGTGTGTGTGTGTGTTCACAGGGTTTGAACTCAGAGCTTTGATTGTGTTAGGCAAGTGCCCTACTACTTGAGTCACGCTTTCTGCACTGAAGTTTCTTTTGGTGGTGATGTGATAGTTACACAACTTGGTGACTTCTATTGAAATCCACTGAAATTGTATACTGCCATGAGACCCTGAGTTCAAACCCCAGTACTACACAAAACAGAAATGACTTACAGACTATTCAATTTCATTGAGGTTTTCTTAAAAGTTTTGAATTGGTATAATGGTATATGTACCACATGATGTTTTGATAAATGCAAACATTGTAGGACACTAAACAAGCTAACAGACTCGTGTATTACTTCACCTACACATTTACCCCCTCACTTCTTTTTTTTTTTTAATGATACCAGGGTTTGAACTCAAAGTTTCATACTTGCTTGGCTCACACCCTACCACTTGAGCCATGCCTCCAGCCCATCATTTTGCTGGTTTTTTGGAGCTGGGGTCTAGCAGACTTTTATGCTAAGACTGGCCTTGAAATATGTCCTTGAAATCTCAGCCTCTTGAGTAATAGCTAGAATTATAGGCACACATTTCTCTTTTTTTCTTTGTGATTAACAATATTCTATTTTGCAATATATTACACATCACAAATAGATCTTTTACTAAGATTTTCAGTAATGTTTTTATTTATATATAATTATATAATTTTAGGATTCTATTTTTATTATTTAAGTGATAGAGTTGTAATCAAATATTTAAAACACTGAAAGGTCTTAAGTATTTTTATATACAATGATGTTATGGACATCTCATTAAAAATCTGTGATAGAGCCAGGTGTCCGTGGCTCATGCCTCTAATCAGAGCTACTCAAGAGGCTGAGAGCTGAGGATCATGGCAAAGCCTGCCCAGGCAGGAAAGCCCATGAGAGTCTCATCTTAAAGTAAGTATTAAAAAACTGGAAATGGAGCTGTAATCCAAGCGGTAGAGCACCAGTGCCTTGAGCATAAAAGCTCAGAGACAGTGCCCAGGCCCTGAGTTCAAGCTCTAGGAGCAGCACACATACAAAATCTATGACAGAAGAATCATTTAAATTTTTGCCTGCCATTAAAAAATTGGACACTGCTCTAAAAGTAGTCTGTGAATAACTACTTGGTTGGGTTTACCCATTTTTTTGTGATTGTTACACCAATAACAATCTTTCTCATGCAGAATTTCCCAACTCTGTCTACTGGCCTCCATTGACTCCCTGGCACTGAGGGATCTGACCTGGCTTGATGTAATAATCCAATAAAAATTTATGAGGAAGTAAATAAATGACGGAATTTCAAAGCCTGTCCACAGCAATATGGCACTTCCTAGTCAATTGTGATACTAATTGAGAAGTGAGCCAGATAATCTAAATTAATGGACACTAATAAGAAATTAATCTCAAGCTGGCCCTGATGGCTCATGCCTGTAATCCTAGCTACTCAGGAGGCTGAGATCTGAGGATCATAGTTTGATGTCAGCCCAGGCAGGTAAGTCTGTGAGACTCTTACCTCCAGTTAATCACCAGAAAACCAGCAGTGGCACTGTGGCTCAAAGTGGAAGAACACTAGCCTTGAGGAAAAGAGCTCAGGGATAATGTGCAGGCCCTGAGTTCAAGCTCCAGGATTAACCCAAATCAATCAGTCTATCAATCTCACCTCTTAAAATGGAAACAAAAACAACACAGTGGTTGTCAGGGGCTAGAGAAGGAAAATAAGTTACTAGTTGATGGGCAGAAGTTTTAGTTAAGCTTAAGACCTCTAGAGATCTGCCCGGCAACATGGTATCTGAAGTTGGCAGTAATGTTGTGTGGGTTATAGCTCATGTTAAGCCTTCTTACCTCAAGCAAAACAGCAGGAAGAGGGAGGAGGTGCCAATGAAGGAGAGAGTTAACATGAAGAGAAAGAAAAAGTACATCAATATTCTGAAATTGATCCTTTGTCTGTTTTGAAATTTTGCCTTTTTAATTTGTTGGGCCTTTCTAGTCATCTTCCAGTATTTCTTTTTCTTTTTTCTTTTTTTTTTGGGGGGGGGTCTGGTCGTGGGGCCTGAACTCTGGGCCTGGGCGCTGTCCCTCAGCTCTTCAGCTCAAGGCTAGCGCTCTACCACTTGAGCCACAGCACCACTTCTGGTTTTTTTCTTTTTGCTTATGTGGTGCTGAGGAATGGAACCCAGGGCCTCAGGCATGCAAGGCAAGCGCTCTACCACTGAGCCACCTTCCCAACCCCTTTTCCAGTATTTCTTTTTTTTTTTTTTTTGGGTCCGGTCGTGGGGCCTGAACTCTGGGCCTGGGCACTGTCCCTCAGCTCTTCAGCTCCAGGCTAGCACTCTACCACTTGAGCCACAGCACCACTTCTGGCTTTTTTCTTTTTGCTTATGTGGTACTGAGGAATCGAACCCAGGGCCTCAGGCATGCAAGGCAAGCGCTCTACCGCTGAGCCACCTTCCCAACCCCTTTTCCAGTATTTCTTAAAGATGCTGTTTGGGGTTTATATCTGACTTCTTTCAGTGTCAGTGGGGTTAGATTAGAATTAAATCAAATAGTTATAAATTTTCTAGTCTCCTACTCAGTTTCCTCCTCTTTTTCTTTTTAGGTAGTGCTGGGAATTGAACCCCCTGGCCTTGCACATGCTACATAAACAGTCCATCACTGAACAGTACCTCCAGATTCTTTTTTTGGTATGTGTGAATGTCCTGAGGCTTGAAATCAAGGCCTGTCCCTGAGATTTTTTGTTCTTCCCTACAAGGCTAGTGTTCTTGAGCCAACTCTCACTTCACTTCTGGCTTTTTTGGTAGATAAAGAGTCTCACAGACTTTCCTTCCATAGCTGGCTTTGAACTGTGATCCTCAGATCTCAGCCTCCTGAGTAGCTAGGATTATAGGCATGAGTTACTAGAGCCTAACAGAATTGATTTTTTTTTTTTTTTGGTCGGTCGTGAGGCTTGAACTCTGGGCCTGGGCGCTGTCCCTCAGCTCTTCAGCTCAAGACAAGCGCTCTACCACTTGAGCTACAGCGCCACTTCTGGTTTTCTGGTGGTTTATTGGAGATAGGAGTCTCACGGTCTCTCCTGCCCAGGCTGGCTTTGAACTGCGATCCTCAGATCTCAGCCTCCTGAGTAGCTAGGATTACAGGTGTGAGCCACCAGCGCCCGGCTCAGAATTGATTTTTTTAAGACAGGACCTCTCAATATGGCTTAGTCAGGTCTTGAATTCTCTATGTAGTCTAGCCTCAAACTCTCAATCCTCCAGTCTCTCAATTACTAGCATTGTAGGCACACACCACCAAGCATTTTATTTCTTTTGTTAACTTCCCTTTGAAAGTTTGTATGTACTGAAGTCTGAGTCCAGGTTTCAATGTGAGACAAGCACTCAAATCTAAGTTCTGATGACCGTGTGGCCTCAAGTTCTGTCATGCATATTTTTCTTGTCTGTAAAGTAAAAATAATACTAACATTTATATCAAGAGCTGTTGAGACCAAATGAGTATTGCATATCACATATTTAAAATAGCTTCTGTGAAAATTGGTTTCTATTAGTATAAGCCTGTTGATGTCCAATATTAGTTTATCATGTTTTACCTGTCAGGATGTACATAGAACTCTTTCTCATTGGGTTTTATATTGTAATTGTGGCCTTAAAATATCAGCACCATCTTTTGTATTCATCCTAATCTAAATGCTTTGACTCACTGAAGAATTTAATCCTTATTGGCCAGTTGTGATTGTTTTGGGAAGGGCAGTGAAGGGAATTAATATTCAGGCCACTTGAGACCTGCTAATTAAAGACTATGCTTTTCTTTAACAGGAAGAAGGGGAAGCGAGGGGTGTGGTGGGGTGGGGTGGAAAAGCTGGTGACTCCAAGTGCTTGCCTCAGCAGCTTAGAGGACTCTCTTGTTGACATGGAGCTGACTTGTTCTTTGTGGTCCCAGAAAGCAGAGCTGGGCCACTGAATGTTCATTTTGCTTTTTATAAGGAAGGACTATCTAATAGCCAGAGCTTTCCTAACCTGCCATCATCTTCCCTCTCCTGCTCCATGATAATAATATGCTGATTCCCTGTAAGCCCCCCTCCAATACATTAGCCACATTGCAGCCCAATTAACTCTCTGAAGGCATAGTTACTTCCCTGCTTATGTGCCTCCAATGACTTCCAATTGTCCTTAGAATAAAGATTGAAATCTGCATTATGGCCTATAAGACTTTTTTTTTAATTTTTATTTTTTTGTGAAAAGACTTTTCTTTAAAAAAAACTTTATTGAAACTGTATCCTGACAATTACAACTAACTTAAATAGTAAACTACTTTTCTCTATCAGGGAGGACCACTGACACCCAATCACAAAACTTCTGCCTTGTCACTGGCTCTGGTCTTAGCATCTATGTTACTGCATCAAGAAAGTTAACCACAGTCCTCTAGTCCAGCTCCTCTTCCATGACTGTGTGCCCTATAGAACTTTCTGCAATGATACTAATGTTTTATATTCACACAACCTGATTAGCATACCCACTAGCCACAGGTGGCTCTTGAATGTTTGAAACATTTCCAGTGCAACAGCTAAATTTTTAATGGCATTTGCCTGTGTCTATGTGCTTGAACTTAGGACCCAGGTGCTGTCCCTGAGCTTCTTTTTGCTCAAGGCTAGTGCTGTACCACTTTGAGCCACAGCTCTACTTCTGGTTCTTTGGTGATTAATTGGCAATAAGAGTCTCACGGGGATTTTTCTGCTCAGGCTGGTTTTGAATTACAATCCTCATATCTCAGACTCCTGAGTAGCTAGTATTATAACTATGAGCCACCAGCATGCGGCACAAAATAAATTTTTTCAATTAGAAGTGAAAGCTGCAGCCCCCTTGACTTCCCTAGATACCTGCCTGTTTGCATCTTTAAATTTACCATAGGAGATCCAGTAGCTTACTAAGTGACTACCTTGGTTATGACTCATATTTTGGGAATAGTAAAATATTCTAACATTCTTTTTCTTTTTTGGGGGGGGTCTGGTGGTGGGGCTTGAACTCTGGGCATGGGTGCTGTCCCTCAGCTCTTCAGCTCCAGGCTAGTGCTCTACCACTTGAGCCACAATGCCACTTCTGGCTTTTTCTTTTTGCTTATGTGGTGCTGAGGAATCAAACCCAGGGCCTCAGGCATGCAAGGCAAGCGCTCTACCACTGAGCCACCTTCCCAGCCCTCTTTTTCTTTTTACACTATAGAGGTTTCCCCTCACTCCCTGGCTTGCCAGGCAGGTGCTCTACCACTTGAACTTTGTTGCCAGTCCCTTGATAATTCCTTAGGAGTTGGTTTTCTTTTCATAATGTGTCTGTTGTTGGAAGGGGAGTTACTAAATCATTGACTGCTACTACTGTATAACATTCACCAACTTTTTGCAACATTCTTATGTAATTTAGGCAGTATGTTTGAGTTATATATAATTTTATAATTGTGTGTTACAGAAATAACATGGTTATTTTCCTTGAAAAACAACTTTCATTGATTTATGCAACAAAAATGTCTTTTACATCTACTGTTACCCTGTCTGTTTCAGGTGAGACTTTTTCTTATTTATTTATTTGGTTGTAGGGCTTGAACTCACGGCATGGACACTGTCCCTGAGCCTCTTTGTGCTCAAGGCTAGCAATCTACCACTTGAGCCATAGTGCCACTTTCAGTTTTTGAGTGGTTAATTGGAGATAAGAGTTTCATGGGGACTTTTCTGCCCAGGCTGGATTTGAACTGCAAGTCTCTAGATCTCAGCCTCCTGAGTAGCTAGGGTTGCAGGTATGAGACACCATCACCAGGCCTCAGGTAAGACTTTTTACCAGGTCTTACCAGGTCTTATCTCTCTGGCCTTATCTCACATGACACTTCTACTGGCAAAGGTGAAGTAATGATTCTCCAGAATTCATGTCCTTAAACTCTCCACAGGGCCTTAGAACATATGTTTATCTCTGCTTATGCCATCTGTTTCCACTGTACCTAGTAAGTGCCTTCTCTCTCTCTCTCTCTCTCTCTCTCTCTCTGATGTTAACTCAACCATTGGGTTTTTGAGAAGGTTTTCCTTGACCTTCCTGTCTCTATTGATTAGATGTTCTCCAAACAGCACATGCTGTAATTTCCACTGCTGTAATTTAATGGCATTTGTATGAATTGTTTTGCATAATGCCTGAAAGATTCATGAGCATGTCTCTCCTCTCTCTCTCTCTCTTTTTTTTTTTTTTTTTGCTAGTCCTGGGGCTTGAACTCAGGGCCTGGACCCTCCCCCCCCCCCCCAGCTTCTTTTGCTCAAGGCTAGCACTTTACCTCTTGAGCCACAGTGCCAATTCTGCCTTTTTCTGTTTATGTGCTACTGAGGAATTGAACCGAGGGCTTCATGGATGCTAGGCAAGCACTCTACCACTAAGCTACCTTCCCAGCCCTGCGTCTTTTTCTTCTGTTTCACCTGAGTCATGCTTCTGGAAGGAATGCATGAACAAATGACCAGCTTTTGTTGCATGGGAATCACCATCATTGTTTAGGCTGAGGCTATGCAATCTCCAGATCTGAATCTAGAATCCCAAGACCTTGAGAATAAAGGTTTACTTGGCTGAGAAGATGGCAGTGAAACTGATTCTGCCCTTGAACCGGCACCATTTGATGGAGTTGAAAAATACCCGAGCGCCATCTAGTGTGGGAAGGAAATGTTCCTTTTCACATTCATCCTTGTGCACTCATTCTCCATGACCCACTCTACACCACTCACTGGTGTCAGTGTGTCCTGAACAGTTGTGGAACATGGCAGCTCTGGTCCCCAGGGAGCTTGCAAGTTTTGGGTGAACACAGATGAACACAAGCTCACAGGGTAGCAAGTGTACTGAGGTGTCTTTTCAAGAACAGCATGGCTTAGTGTGGCTATTGGAGAGGATTTTAGGTTCAGAGAAAAAAGCCAGTGGAAAAGAACTGACTGGAGAACTAGAATGGAGAACAGATTACGATCCTGCTTATGAAGCATCTCGATCTGTTCGCCTGGGGATGGTCTCCATTTGAACTGGAAAAGGCTGCGGGGCAAGGTATGAGGTACTAGTCCCACCTATGGGAGGTGGACACTGTGGGAAAAAGTTCTGTCTTGTTTTCTGAATCATTTTGAGCTTTTCAACCTTTCCAAGAGACAAGGCAAGTTTTCGCAACTTTGTCATTTTCTAGCACAAAAGTAAAATCTTTTCTAATCACTATTTGAAATCAGAGATTCTCTTACCTAATTAATTCTTTTAGTTTACAAGTGCTGGAGATTGAACCCAAGGCCTCACACATGGTAGGCAAATGCTGTACCACTGGGCTTCACCTTCATCCCTGAAATCAGAGATTCTTGATTCTGTTTCTCTGTCATGTAGGAGACTAATAACACCCAGGCCTCAAATATTTGGGAGGCATTTAGTCTGCAAAGGAAATAATAACTGCTTATTATATCCCATTGTGGATAGTTCAATCGCCTACTTGTACACAATGCTCCTTTTCCAGTAACTCATCTCATTCCACCCTGTTTTGCTATTTTGGGTCTCAACCCTTCTTAGCTCAATTTTTCTTTAGAGATAGGGCCATAGGGCTCAGTCTCTCATTGTCACCCTGCTTCTGAGGACAGAGGCAATGGAGTACCTGTGACGAGAGAAGGGTCAGACTCTGGAGCTGTGGTTTAGGAGTTTGTTACTGACACTAATTTGGGCCAACAGTCTGGATATCAAACATGAAGGCTTGTCTCAGAAAAGGTAAGAGTAATCTTTCTGGAGAGAAAACTGGCCACTGTGATATGATAGCTATGGAAAAACTAGTGGTGTGTGTGTGCGCGCGTGTGTGTGTGTGTGTGTGTGAGAGAGAGAGAGAGAAATGTTGAGTCTAAGATTGGAAAGAGAGGCCAGGTAGTTTAAGATTCTTCCAGGCTAAGAAAGAGGACTCTAGAGTCCTATAGATTGGTAACTGAGATGAAGCTGGGGCTGCAAGTATGCCCATGGTCTATATCCACAGACCAGAATCTTCCTGATCACATTGTAGGGTGATCATTTCTGCCACCGCCTCTAGAAGATGAGTCAGAACTCAGACAGCACATGCTCTATGAACCAAATAAAGCTTTTCATCTACATTGTGTCCACAGCTTATTGAAGTACATTGTGGGGCACTTGCCATTAGCACCTTCTCCATAGGCCACTTACCCAGTGGTAAGTCTTAAAATCATCTAATTAGTGTTGATTACATTTATTAAAGACACTTACATTGGTTTAGCTTTTGGAATACTTGTACTTGAAGCCTTAGGAATAGATGTGATCACTTAGAAAAAGTACATGTAAAGAAGTGTACAATTGGTCAACTCAGAGGAAAATTAAGATTAAAGACATAGGACAAATATTTAAAGAAGAGGAAAGGTAGCTAGATGTTAGTGGCCCATGCCTGTAATCCTAGCTACTCTGGCAGATAAGATCTGATGATTATGGTTCAAATCCATCCTGGGTAGGAAAGTCTGTGAAACTCTTATCTCCAATGAAGTACCCAAAAGCCCAAAGAGGAGCTGTGGCTCAAGTGGGAGAATACTAGCCTTGGGCACAAAAGCTCAGGCAGGAACAGTGCTCAGGCCCTGAGGTCAAGCCCCAGGACAGACAGGAAGGAAGGAAGATGGATGGAGATGGATGGAAGGAAGGAAGGAAGGAAAGAAGGAAGGAAGGAAAGAAGGAAGGAAGGAAGGAAGGAAGGAAGGAGAGAGGGAAAAAGGAAGGAAGGAGGGAGGGAGGGAAGGAAAAAAAAGGAAAGAAGAGGCAAGATGGCAGGCTCATGTGATGATAATCCATGTATTGAGAAACAGATTTAATGTTAAATTTTGATGCACCACCACAGCAGCAACAGCACTAAAATGGAAAACAACTACCTTGAAGCATTTACTTCTGATTCAGAACAGAGCTTTATCTTGTGTTTGTCATAAATCTGCGTATTCATCTCTTCCAGATGAGCGTAATTGCAAAGTAGAGCTGCTTTGACATCTGATGACAGAATGACAGTATTCTCTCATCCTCCGTAGGCATGCCGAAGAGACACATAAAACGTATCCCTCTGCCAGATCTCATGCAAAATAATGAAGAAACACATGACCAAATGCTGGAAAGCAGATTTAAAAAAGTGACCACCTCAAGCAAGGCCCCTTGCTAGAACAATTTAGCAAAGCATTCTTTGTTTTAGTAAGCACCATTGATAGCCCCCCAGAGAGGATCCTAGGTATTGTAAGAAACCGAATCCTCCAAGATGGATATTATCCAGGTAGACATTTTTGCTTCCCTTCCCTGTAGCTCATTAACTCTGCAAATCTAGAAGGATCGCTTCCATCAAAGGATGTAGTCAGAATCTCATGGATCCTGGTGCTGGTGGCTCAGGTCTGTCATTTCAACTACTTAGGAGACTGAGATTCAGAGAATCACAGTTCTAAGCCAGTCTGTGCAGAAATGTCCACAAGACTCCATTTCTTGTCCATACCCCTCACCCTCATCCAGAGTTTCCTCTGGCAAGCTATCCTCTTGGATAGGACCCTGTTGATCGATTTTGGCTGACAGGCGTGAACCACCACTCTGGGCTTCTTTGGCGACTTCTGAGGCCAGAATTATCTCACAGAAGAAAGCTCTGTAACAGATCATGAATAAACTAAAATGCAACAGGAACATAAAGTTCTTTTTGAGTGCTTTTGGGCTTCTTTGTCATGTTAACACCCTGTCCTCTGCTGATTCTGCAGCAGCTGCCTCCTGCAAGTCCTCTGAAAACACAGGGGGAGCAAAGAAGTTGTTAATGAGGACAGGAGGTCCCTGAGCTCAAAGGTACAAAAGGAGACAGAAGACAAAACTTTCTTGGTATCTGCAAACCTGCCAAGGCAGCTTTGATGTCAAATCCATAGGCTTTACTCTGCTTTGGGGTCATAAATAAATGATCACATATGTAAGGAAGGCCTTATTTTATCCCTAGGTGGAAGTGTGGAGACTATGTGGGCTCCTGAAATTTCTTAAAGTGGTAAAACACTTTTTCTTTTTCATTTTTGACTATGTGAAGCTTTGCTCACTATGAATGGAAAGTTTTGTTGTTGCGGTTGTTTGTTTTTGGAGTTCTTTTGTGATCAGCTGCTCTCTTGGTGTCCACATTGGAGTAGCTCTAGCGGAATCTCGAGACAGTGACACCTGCCTTCCAGGCCAGCCTCAACCCCTTACTCTGTAAGGAGCTTCCAGCGATGATCATTATTCTCTCCCTTCAGATAGATATCTTGGTGTTGAAGTAGTTTGCTAGTTGAAATATAGACAGATATGACCAAACAAGTTGAAGTGGTTTGGGGTACACATTTGGATACACTCCCTCAAATGCAGAACATAGCTCATGAGTTCTCCAAAATGACAGCAGGAATCTCAGCTGAGATCAACAGGATCCTGAGCAAGAGGACAGCTTGCCACTGGAGGTTCTGCGCTATCCCACAGGAAGATGCTGATTTGGCGTGAGACTTATAGATAGGAAGAAACGGAAAAGTGATGGTTAGGAGAGGCTTAGTGGAAACCATATGAGAAAGGGTCAGCTTTAAATCCTCACGGACTCCAGGGAGCACAAAGCTATTCTGGGATAAATTCAACCAAATATCTTAGTTTATTCTCTTGCCTGGCACCCAACCCCAGAAAGCTCCTCCCAGAAATTAGAGAGAGAAACAATAGGAACAAGAGAAAAAGATACTTACTCAAAGCGTGCCGGTGGTCTTAGACGAAGGAGAAGGAAGATTTTTGCAACAAACATGGAAATATTTTAGTGGGCCTTCTAATTTTAAAATCAAGGCTATGTATGTGACTTAAAGTAACCCCTTGGCATATAAAGATGTGTTTTATTCAATGAGCACTATTAATGAGGACATGATGTACAGACAAGAGGAGGAGAGCTTTCTTTCTCCATCCCTTCCTCCTTGATTTTGATCTTATCTTCCTTGGCTGCAGCCATACCTGTCATGATATACTTTGAGGTCTTGGACCAACAGGCTCAGTGTGATCAGCCAGGAACAGCCCATATACCTCATCTTTCTTCTAGCTTGTAGATGTTTCCTGAGAGGTCACTTTACCTTGGGGGAATGTATACTTCAAGTGAGAGGCACATGTTTACTAATATTCATACTCCCATCATACAAGGCCATGCAAAATTTCCTCAGCATTTGATTGGACTTGACATCATCTATGTAATTCAAATGGTATATAATTTAGCTTCTCCAAGTCTGTCATTCCATGAATTCTGTTATCTATAGGAACTCCTTTTCCAATCAAATATTCAGAAAGAACAATTTCTTCATTTGTACTTTAGCAGGATAATTAGTGTGCAGTGACTGAGCAGTTCCATTGTCTGGGGGAAAGGGAAGATAACCTGACTATGTGTTTTGAGAAGAAAAATGGAATGGATCTCAGGGAGGGAAGGGAGCCTTTTTTTTTTTATTGTGAAAATACCGTCCAGAGGGGTTACATTTACATGGGCAAGATAATGAAGGGAGAGTTTTTTTTTTACTTGGGAAGTGAGGGACACTTGAACCAGATTGGACTCTGTGCTTTTGGGGGCATGCTAGCACATATATACACACACATGTATGTATATATATACTATATATAGTATGTATACTATATACTCTATACTATATATATATAGTAGTGAAATTTTCTCAATCTTTGCCAAATTATAGGGATAATGTAGTTATCTTACAAATAAAATATTAAGAGGAAGTAGACTCTTTAACTTTGGAAAGGTTGTTTGTTTGCAAGAAGCAATGAAAGAAACCACACAATTAATTCTCTACCTCTTCTGCCAAAAAATAAAGGGTCCTGCTGGTCATAGCAAACATTCACTGTAACCTTTGGTAGCAGGTCAGAAGTCAGCAGTAGCCTGAGAATAGTCTTCTCTCAAAGTTTCTTATACCCTTCATGATATTGGGGTGTGTGTGTGTGTGTGTGTGTGTGTGTGTGTGTGTGTGTGTATGTGTGTGTATGTGCGCACACGCACATGTGTAGCAGAGCTTGGGCTCAGGGCCTCACACTCACTTGGCTTGCTTGTCTACTGAAGCCATGTCTCCTATCTGGTTTTCCCTAGTTATTTTAGAGATAGAGTCTCAGACTTTTCTGCAAGACTGGCTTTTTCCTGAACCACAATCATAGAGGTCTCAGCCATGTGATTAGCTAGGATTATAGGCATAGCCACCTATACCCTGCTTGATTTTTTGTTGTTGTTGTTGGTCATGGCACTTGAACTTGCAGTCTGGGCTCTGTGTCTGAGCTGTTTTGCTCAAGGCTAGCTCTCTATCACATTCAGCCATAGCACCACTTCCGGTTTTCTGGTAGTTAATTGAACCCCAATCCTCAGATCTCCTGAATAGCTAGGATTACAAACATGAGCCACTGGTGCCCAGCTTGACTTTTTTTGTTGTTGTTGGTCATGGGGCTTGAACTCTGGGCTTGGACGCTGTCCCTCAGCTCTTCAGCTCAAGGTTAGTGCTCTACCACTTCAGCCACAACACCACTTCCAGTTTTCTGGTGGTTTATTGGAGAAAAGAGTCCCATGGACTTTCTGCCCAGGCTGGCTTTGAATCATGATCCTTAGATCTCACCCTCCTGCGTGGCTAGGATTACAGGTGTTAGCCACCAGCCCCTGGCCTGGCTTGATTTTTTTTAAACGATAGTCATTTTTTCCAAATGTCTTATAATATGCTTCATTTCAGTCACCTGGTTAATGTAGTAACCACCAGATGTCACTATTGTACAATATGTCTTTCCTTCAGGAACTTGTCCTACTATACTACTTCTGGAAATGTCCTACCAAAAGCTTCATTTCAGTCACTTGGTTAAGGTGGTAACCACCAGATGTCACCATTGTGTAGCATTTCTTTCCTTCTGCTCTTACCAAATGACCTATGAAATTGCTGACAAAAATATTCTTATCAAGAAGCATTCTTGTTTGGAGTTTAAAGCATTCCCTCCCACATTTCTATAACGTTAGGACTGTTTGTGTCATCCCGGTGTAGTGCTGGGCAGTAGATTTTTCAGTGGCTCCACATGTGAAGACCAGAAGATAGGCCCATCACAGACCCCTACCCTCCAGAGCGCTCTTCTATTATGATGAAGGAGGGCCACCTCAGTACTGGAGCATCGCCATAATGTAGGAAGGAAATGGAGTCCTTAGAGACGCTTGTGACTTGAGGAGGAGCACAGAAATAAGAGCAAATATAGTGAGGGCTGAGGGGCAGAGGATTTTCTTTTCCTCTGTAAATTTATAGTAAATAGACTCTTATTCTTAGAGATTAGTTCTTTCTGAGCACTCTAAAGTTGTTATTGGCTAGTCATCTGGTGGCTTCGGCTTGTAATCCATCAGGAGGCTAAGATCTGAAGATCTAAGTTCAAGGCAGAAAATTCCTTGAGACTCTTATCTCCACTTAGCCAGCAAAAAGCTGGGAGTGGAAGTGTGGTTCAGGTGGTAGAGCACCAGCCTTAAGTGAAACACTAAGCAAAAGCTTGAGGCCCTGAGTTCAATCCCAGTACCTTCTCTCTCCCTTCCTCCTTCCCTCCCTCCCTCTCTCTCTCTCCCTCCCTCCCTTCCTCCCTCCCTCCCTCCTCTCCTCTCACATACACTATGAAGTTGCCATGTGATCTCACTGGAATGAATCCCAGACAACATGGAACTTTGCATTATTTGGGGAAATCATCCATAGCAATGCTTTCCAACTTCACTTCCCAGGCTGCTTGTCAAGCAAAGTGAGTGAAACACAGACTCAAGACAACACTCTGATTAAAATATCAGTGATTCCTTTTAATACCATAATACTTCCATTATGCTAGCCAAAATTCAAGGCCTATGTCAAATTTTCCCACAGACCCTTCAGACTAGATTTTGAAGAGACTAAGAGACTAAGACTGAAGAAATCTGCAGTGAAATCTTCATGTTGGAGAGACTAAAGAGTTACATGAGGACATAGTGGGACACTGAGCTTTTGCCATCAGAGAACATCTCTCAGGACAGGAGAAAGAATATCCTAGTTTTATTTATACAAACTCACTGCCCCAGGCTCCATACTGGGCATAGAACAAGTCAGGAAAAAAACCGAGTCAAATCAAAGAACAAGTGGGATTTATGGATTTAGGATAGCACAGGATTACTGCAGGAGATTCTTGACACTGGAGGAGGATTATGGGTACAGAGACCTGGTGTTCCCCCTCATTCATTCACTCTCAGCTCCACATTCTTCCAGACACAAAGACAAGTCCTTGACTGCAGGCTGATCATTTATTGAACAGGTAGACGCAGAACTTATTCAGTAGAGTTGCCATGGACATGGCCAAGAGAAATGCAGAGAAAACCTTGATTCTGGATGGATTATGTCACTCTAGGTGATTAGGGAAGAAGATCTTGAAGATGCATGGATGAAATCTGTTTATTTCTTGGAACTCAGGTCACAGAGCTTTTCAGAAGATCCCTGGACATGAGAAAGGGATGAAGTTGGAACCTAAGTAATGAAGTGTTCACTCAGCTCTAAACAAGCAGAACATAGCAACTTACTAAGCAATCCTTGAACTGAATTGAGGACAAACAGAAATTCCATTACAGGAGGAGATGGTGAAGAAATAGAAATCCTTGGCATTGTAATTTTTGTTATTTACTGGGATAGGGGAACCCAGGGTACTGAGTAAATGACTTAATGCTATTGCTCATGTGGTCTTAAGCTTCCCCCAACTGATTCTATAAAAAATGGGAAGTAATGACTATTATTAATGACTAATGGCAAAATCCATTGTTAATTTTATTAAATGCTTACTTCATAGAAGTTGCTGAAACTTTCACATACATTATCTGAATAAAGTCTCACAGTAAGTCTGCAGTAGAGCTGGATGAAGTAACTCAGAATCTGTTCTCCATATTGGAGGACAGTCGGGTGGGGGCAGACATCCCCTGATGGGAAGTCGAGGGCATGCAGAGCTCCAAGGAAGACAGGGTAATCATAGTGGGGTTGGAAGAGGGCCGCCGCAGCGTGGAAGGTGGGTCACACATACAGATGTGAATGCACTCGAGGTTTAGATTCACTCCTACTATTCCTTTCCATTCCAGATTTTAAGTCTTAGTGATTCTTAGGACATTCTCAATCACTGACCTCTTTTAATCTGTGTGATATCCACACAGCAAAACTATAAGGTAAAGAGCACATTTTTCTTCATTTTTTTAAGTTACAGAAGTCATTGCTCTGAATCCAAAGTAAAGCTCTTCACAGAAGCCTCCTTATCAAATGATTTTTGTTGGAATCTTTGGCGACAACCCCATAATGCTTATGGAAGGCCCTGGTCCCGACCTACTCTAACTACAGTAATCACCAACCTGGAACCTTAGGCCTCTTCGTCATTTCAGACCTGAAGACAAGGATCTTCTGTGGCAGAAAAGGAACACGTTTAGATACCACCTCCTTTATATTTCTTTGAGAGAAACTAATGTCTCTCCAAAGGAGACAGATCATCTTCCCTAGAATTTTCCCTTCAAGGAGAGAAAAGTGAGGTAGCCAAACTTACCATCTTTTGTCAGGTCCACTATATTTTCCTCAGCAACTCCGTGTTTTTCACAAACTTCCGCAAATTTTTCCTTAATTTCTGCTCTCACATCTGGTTGTCGGCCTGGAAATAGAGTGACAGTAACCAGAATGTTGTTGGCATAGAGATGAATGAAGAAGCAGGGATCTGGGAACTCAGGCAGATTTTGACATCAGTAGGACATTTTTCTGACTTTAAGAGGGATTTTATAATCTTTTCATTACTGATCCTGGGGGAAGACCAAAGGTAAACAAATGTCATCAGTAGGGGAGAGATGGCCCAGAGATAATTGGGAAGACCATTTTATATCTAAGATTCCCTTTTCTTTCCCCTCCCTTCCCACTCCCAGATAAGTATCATGACAAGAAATACTGTACTGGGGGGCTGGGAAAGTGGCTCAGTGGTAGAGCGCTTGCCTTGCATGCCTGAGGCCCTGGGTTCGATTCCTCAGCACCACATAAGCAAAAAGAAAAAAGCCAGAAGTGGCACCGTGGCTCAAGTGGTAGAGCACTAGCCTTGAACTGAAGAGCTGAGGGACAGCATCCAGGCCCAGAGTTCAGGCCCACAACCAGACCCCCCCGCCAAAAAAAAAAAAAAGAAGGTGAGAGATCTGCTCTTCAGAAGCCCCTGGTCAGAATGAGTGATTCTTGAAAACAATCTATAAAGAGGAGAAACTCTTAAAAGTTATAGGAAAATATGAGACAATGGTTATGAAGAAAAGATGGAAAAGAAGGAATGGGAAAATAAGATTTCTTGCAATTAATCACTGACCATCTAATCTGTGATCCAGAACAGATGAGCAGAGCTTTATCTAAGGAGCACAAGGAGTGGATGGAAAATAAGCAAGATTTGGTAAACTCTGACTCTCTCCTCCTCTGGTTGACAGGGAAATAGAAGAGTTGTTTCTGGGAAGTAAAAGACTTTTGTGCATCTGGCAATGAAAAAGAGGAGACTTTTTGTTTTTCTGCTAGCCTATGAGCCAGGAAAGTGAACTCCTTCCTTTTGACTGGAAGGGTTGGCACTCTGACAAGTCTCAGTTGGTATAATAGTAGCAGATGAATTACATGAACACCTTGTCACCTTCCACTACTCTGCAGAGCAAGTCTTCTAATCTTTGCCATGGACCCAATTGAGTATGGGCCTGATTCTTGTCAATATTTATTCCAAGGCTAGATTATATATAATCATATGGTATACCATAAATGTGTAGATTTTGAAATTTACCACTTAAAAAGGTTTGAAGATTATAGAAAAAGTCATTCCAGATTTCCGAAAAAGGGATATAGAATTGACACCAGAATCCAAACTACTATATTGAAAGTCAAATTGCATCAGCTAATTTACATCTGAGGCCTTTAAACTTTGACAAAAAACAATCTGGTAATCTAACAAAATCTTGTTCAAAGTCAGGTTTGTAGAGGAAGCTCTAGACCTAGGATCTGGCCAGGTCTATGAAAATATATACAATGGAACATGCTTTATCTTAGCACAAATCTCGTCTACCCTGGGTCAGACATAAAAAGTAATATTTAAATGCTCAGAATACAGAATGTAAGAAATGGATGTGCTTGACAGATTTATTTCATTCAATCTTCATAATAGCTCTACATGGTATGTAATATTATCCTGTTTTTACAGTGGTATGGAGGAAGACTCAAAAAGGTTAAGTAATCATACCAAGGTCACACTGCCAATAAGTGAGAGAACTCAAACTTGGACCTAGACTATCAAATCCCAGAGCCCCTCCTCTTATTAGTCTACTCCAGAGGTCATGGCCGATGGAGGATGGTGCCATAGAAGGGCGAGCAGTGCTGTAGACTTTGGGAAGTGTCTACCTGGGAATTGCTACTAAAGACACTGTCTGAAGATTTCTTTAAAAAAAATGGGGCAATGCTGAACTAAGGACACAGGATAACCCATTGCAACAATAAGACTTACAAGACACTATGTTGGAAATGAACTTTACAATTTTGGGGTGGGGGGAGTGGGGAAGGAAGGTGGAGGAGGGAAGGGATGGTAGGAGAAAAACAAAGGAGGGGGTAACAATGCTTGACAGGAAACATACTCATTACCTTATTCATGCAACTATAATTCCTCTGCACAGCATCTTACAAAAAATAAAAATTTAAAAAATGGTGCACTATGGGTGTAGCTGTAAGAGTCTGATAATTAAAGAGTGACAAATCATCTCTTCTGACACATTGATATTTGATGGTTGATTTAGGAATCACTGCTTTTCTAATAAGGAATAAGAAAATCCTTCAAAATGCACAACATTTCTTTTCCATTCATGGCCTCAAAGCAAGTGTCTGTAAACCAACTCTACTAAGATTTGTGCACCCAGCTACACATATGCAGCATCTTATAAGTGATTAGAAGGGAGGGTGAGTAATAGTCCATACCAAGATGTTGAGAATCGACTGGCCAATATGTAAAGAGACTTATGGAGTACTTAACAACCCAGCTAAAAGTCCACTTTTAATCAGATAGCCTGACAAAAACTAACTGGCTTATTGGAAATAGACTAATTCACCTTGTCCCTAATCACACTCTTGAAATCAAATCATTCATTGAGAATGCAAGTGGAAATTTTCAAGTCTCATTACATTATGCCAATATTCAGTGTTCAGAAGAAAACAAGAAACAAGCTTGTTCGGTTCTCCTGCCAGGATGGAAATATTCCTGGTCCCTTATCTCCAAGAACCAGCTCAAAACCAGTTCTAAAACATCTGCTTCCATCAGTGGCAGAAGGAGGCTTGGAGCTACCAAACTCCACCTGGATCAGATGGGTCCTCTGAAAGCAGGGACTGAGGAGCACAAAGAGTTCAATGGGGAATAACTTGGGAAAGGTGTATGGAGGAAGCAGAGTTAGGAGGGGAAGCTAATAAGCTAATAAGATAAAAGTCTTAGCAGAAGACTGCTTAGGAAAAAGTCTTCCTCAGTCACAGAGTAAGTGGGGTGGCCTCCTGAAAGGAGTAGTAGCTCAGCTCACAAGTTGAAGCAAACGTGAACGAGTTAACAGTTGTGCCTTCCAGCCAGCTACTCCCACCAGGTACCGAGTCTCTTCTGGAAGGGTGAATCCAAGCAGTACATCTGTTTGTTTGGCATCCCATCCTACTCTCCAGAAAGTGTTTTAGTACTCTTCCCATATAGAGAGGGAGAGAAGTGGCAGAAGAACCTCTTTGCCGTCCTCATTAGTCTGAAATGTCTTCCACCATATGAGACACAATGGCCCTAGATGACTAATTGAGCCTGAGAACAGAAAGTGCTTGGGTTTTGAAAATCTATGGCCAGGAGGGATACTGAAAACAAAACAAAACTTGTGTCCCAAGGCACTTCGATTGTGAGACCATCTCAGACCCATTGTCTCCATGGTAATGGTACAGTAACAAAACAGGTTAATGGAAAGTCTACTTGCCTGAAGATCTGGCCTGCTCTCCCTCTTCCCTTTCTCTGTGCTTTGTCTTCCTATGCAATGTACATCTCTGCTGGCCTGCTCCCCTGTGGGCCCCCTTCCTTTGTGGATTACTTCAAAATTTGTCATTAGTCCAAGTTCGTGGGGCTTTGAAAAACTGAGTAGTTTTATGGGACATCTTTTTTTCTAGTGACAGCCATAAGGGCAATAATTTCACAATATTTGTGTTCATTCTGTTTTGTTCTTGAGTTATGAAGTTTTTCTTTCCTTTTTTTCCTTTTAAAACATAATTTGATTGTAATTACTAATATGTTCTACAGAGGAGTTACTATTTCGTAAGTCAAGTAATGCGTATATTTCTTCTGTATATTTCTTCTTTGGACAATGTCTTCGCTCTCCTCTAATCTCCTCCTCTCATCCCTGCCCACAAATTATATAGTTCATTTCCCACATAATGCATGCTGAATAGTTCCATTGCATTTGTTCAACCTTTCTTCTTCCCTTTCTTTCACTCTCCTGTTCCCCCTGAAAAGAAAAAAAATCCAAACAAAAAACAAACACCACCACCAATAATAATAATAACAAGGAGAAATCCATGTTTCTGTTTCCTGGAATTTGTTTTGACAAATAGTACTTTAAATGTGATGTTAAAGGTGTAACTCCAGTTCGACCTTTGGGTTCCTGTCTTAAGGTTTCCTCCATTAGTCTGTTTGTGTGTGAGCGCTTAGAGTCCCCTGTAGATTGTGTTCTCTTGATTTCGTAGTGCCCAAGTCGCAGGACCCCCACCAAGAAGAACACTGAGTGTCAGACATCCCGAAATGCAAAAGCACGGTTTTATTTAGACGGGCTGCAGCTTGGGCCTCTTCCTGCACTCCGACACAGTGGAGCCTAGGAGGAGAGCCCCCAGCTAAAGATTTGCAGGGCTTATAAAGGCAAACAACCAGGTGTTTGGATTACCACCACGTGTTGCTCTGCTAGCTGAGATAATTGGTGATCTAGGTTTGCTCACAGGATTTGCTTATCTTAGGTTTTAACCTTTCAATAGTTTAAACAAGCAACAAATAGTCACTGCCTCAAAAATGGCGTTAACCCTTCAATTGGACAGAAATCACATATCTACTGGGCAAAAATAATTTTCACATTCTCAAGTTTTAAAAAATTGATCTCTAATTTCACATCTCATGAATTTTGCAGTGAATAATAAGTTAAACATAGCCACACTTGCTAGGAAAGTGAGCTGAACCCCCTGACAGCTTATTAGATAGAATTCTAATCTTACATCAAAGGACACCAAGTCATCTCCTTTCTATTTCCGTAGTTTGCTACCAATTTTAAAAACACTAGATTCTTTAGAGACCCATACATTGGAAAAGTATTAGTGAAGAGATCATTGGCTTTGAATTAAAAAAACCTGGATACAACTGCTCACACCCTATAACAACATCTGAGAACCTAAGTTTCCACAAACACTTGTTGCAAAGATAATTTGGAAAGGTGGGCACTGGTGGCTCACACACATAATCCCAGCTATTCAGGAGTCTGAGATCTGAGGATCACCATTCATAGCCAGCCCAGGCAGAAAAGTCTGTGAGAATCTTTTATCTTTCATTGACCATCAAATAGCCATAAGAAGAGGTATGGCTCAAATGTTAGAGAGCTGTCCTTGTGCAAAAAAACACTAAGTGAGAATACTAGGCTCTGAGTTCAAATCCAGTACCTGCACAAGGAAGGAAGGAAGGAAGGGAGGGAGGGAGGGAGGGAGGGAGGGAAAGGAGGAAGGAAGGAACGAAGGGAGGGAGGGAGGGAGGGAGGGAAAGGAGGGAGGGAGGGAGGAGTTTGACATTACTGAAATGTAATATGTTCCCAGTAAATATTATTTACCCTCTCCTTGTCTTGTCTGTGACTTAGCAAATTCCTTCCTTTCTCTGGGCCTCAGTACAGTATGATAAAAATGAGAAGACTGGTTCTGAAATGGGACAGAGGGAACACCTTTTGGAGAACACTACTGACATCTGGCCTCCAGGATACTGAGACAATAAAGCACCTCTGAAGCGGAGGTGGTCCCCAAAGATGGAAGGATCTTGTTAGACTCGATCTCGAGACCCCGGTGCGACCCCCAGAGACCACGACCAGTGCAAACAGCAAAAGAGTCGTTTATTTGCAAGCTTGGAGTCACAATCGTCACTGACGCAGTGGGTCAGAGTTGTGAGCCCCGACCCCTTGTCCAGCAGGGTTTTTATTGAGTGTGTAGCAGGGGGAAGGATGTCTCAAGCTCATTAGTTAGGAGTATGATCATTTCCAGTAAGGGCAGGCACTTTCTAGTTTAGCGGTTACGGGATAGGTTAAATCATACATCATTGATTGGATAAGTGGGCCTAACCACAGGAATGCTGAATATGTCTTGTCCGACAGAGTTGGGGGGGAGAGACTGCCCAAATTCCTGGACTGGTCAGGGCAGCCTGATCCCTTTTCTTACTGTTATCTTGCCTTGGTGCAAGATCTAACACTTACTTTCTAGTAACATATGACAAATGTTTTAGTTTTGCCTGGAATTACTACTAAACTTATTTTTGGTCTCTCAACATGTCTACAACACCCACATTGAGAAAAGCTGCATGAAACCATGTGGGCATTGAACTATTTCCCCTTTCAACAACAAATGGATGCTTCTGGTGTTTTCTTCAAAGGATGGCAGATAGGCAGCAGTGCTACCAAGACCTGTTTTGGTTAATGAAAGTACATTTTGTTTCTAACCCTTTAATCATTCCCTAAACAATTCATTATATAACTGAAATGTTACTGTCATTTGTTGGCCTGTTCTTGCCTGAAGGCTAGCTCTTGCGTTTTGCTGCTGCTGGTCACATTGAGCAGATTTTTTTAATGAGATTGCTCCAAAACACCTTTATTAGGAATCAGCTGGTGATTCCAGAGTGCCCAGGCCCGGTATAAAGAACCACAAGGGTATTAAAGACCCCAAGTCATTTAGCAGGAAAAAGACAAACATTTTACTACCCACAGCAGCAATGGCAGTGGCCACAGCATTCCAAGAGAAAGCTTGAGTTCAACCAGCCTCATTCTGCCTCTGTTCACAACCACCAGTCATCTTTTCACTTGCTCTTGAAGCAATACATTTGCCCCAACAGCCAAGAGAAGTCTAACAGGAACCTTACAACAAGTCAAATAAATGCATTGCCACCAAGCAAATGTTATAGGATAGAATGCAAATAGAAGATCCCAACTAGGAAAATCTGTCAGCCCTCTGAGGACAGGAACAATGCCTGTTCACTGATGCATGCTCAGGATTTGGGGTGTTTATTTTTATTTTTGACTAGGCAAACAGCCAGGACTAAATAAATTTTAGTAGAATAAATAAAAGTGGGAGAGACTGAAAGGAGAAGGAAGATTATGAAACAATCAGGTGATAAGCAAAGGGCCTTCCAAGAAGAAGGAAGAGGAGATAATGCAGAAGCTAGCAGCAAGCATGTCTATAGAAAGTTCAAGGACCAAAAGGAAACCTGTGTTGCTGGAGCGTGGACAGCAGAGGGACTGGAAAGGGGCTTTGTTCATTAGCTAGGGTTGCCCTCACAAAAGCTCTGCTGTCAGCGGTTTAAATTTCACAGCACTGGAAGTCTGAGATCTTCTGAGATCTCTCTCCTTGGATTGTAGATGGACACCTTCTCCTGTGTGTTCACATGGCCTTCACACTGGGAGAACCTGATTCAGAAAACTCTCCAGCATCCCTACAACTGTGGATGTGTGGATCTGTTCAGCTTATGTGTGGGTGAGAGAGGGAGAATCCATCATTACATTTCCCATCAGTAGTTCAGAACACCAGTGGAGTTCATAGAAGGAGGCAAAGAGGAAGACTCATGTAGAATAGGCAGATGCAGGAATGGGCAGCGTTGCCACCTACTGGCCACCCGGAGTTGAACTGTATCAGGGTGAGTCTCCTATAACCTAGGCAAATGCTTTACTACTTGAGTCATGCCTCCAGCCCCTTTTCTGGTATTTATGTGTTTTGCTGGCCCATGAACTCAGGGTCTACATGCTGATTTGAAGCTTCTTTTGCTCAAGGATAGCACTCTACCACTTGAGCCACAGAGTCACTTCCTGCTTCTTCTGACTAGTTTATTGAAAATAAGTGTTTTGCGAAGTTTTCTGTCCCAGCTGGCTTCAAACTGTGATTCTCAGAAATCAGTCTCCTGAGTGGCTAGGATTATAGAACTGAGCCACCAGCACCCAGCTTTGTTATTTTTATTTTTTACTTCTTTTTAATTTTTATTATAAAGGTGATGGACAAAGAGTTTGCAGTTATATAAATCAGGTATTGAGTACATTTCTGTTTAAACTGTTCACCCCCTGTCTCTCAGTTTGTTCCTTTCTGACCCTTGTCACCCCAAGTTGTATAGCTCATTTTCACTATAGTATCGAGGGAGTATAACCGCTGAATTAGTTCCCTTTTGTCGGATCATTTCTGTTTCCTTTTTCCCTCTCCAAATTAGATAAACTTACCTATAAGATAAAGGTACAGAAATAATAAACAATGACAAGGAGGAAAAAGTGAAACAAAAAAGGACCTCAAACAGTACAATAAACAAAAACCTTTGTTTCCATTTCTTGGAGTTCATTTCAATAAGCATCATTTTATGTGATCATAAATTGAGCCTTTGTGATCCTCCTAAGAAAGTCCTCCTCTGGTCTCACTGTGTGAGTGTTCAGAGTCCTGTTTAATTTATCATGTCCATGTATAATTTTTGTCTCTTATTATAGATTGGGTTTATTTGTAGATTTATAATCACATTCTAGTAATCACAAAGAAGGGAAACCATGCAGCCTATGTTTCTTTGGCTTACTTCACTCAGTATAATTTTTCCCATGGCTTTCCATTTCCTTATGAATGGTATAATACCTTTCTTTCTGATTCATGAGTAGAATTCTTTTATGTATATATACTACATTTTCTTGATCCATTTGTGCACTGAGGGGCAGTTAGGTTGACTACATATCTTGGCTATGGTAAACAATGATGGTAAACAATGATCATGATTGTGGTGGTGGCTTTACTGTGGCCTGGTTTGTGGTCAAGTGGATATATGCCCAGGAGGGTGATTGCTGAGTCATAGGGAAGTGCTATGTTTACACTTTTGAGGAAACTCCATACACATTTTCAGAGTTGAAAGAGTTTACAGACCCACCAACAGTGAAATGGAGTTCCCTTTGGGCCACATCCCCGCTAGCATTTGTTATTGTTAGTTTTCCTGATGATGGCCATTCTCCCTGAAGTGAGGTGGAATCTCAATGCTGTTTTAATTTGCATTTCTTTCATGGCCAAGATCTTAAACACTTCTTCATGTGTCAATGGGCCATTCTTTTTTTCTTCCTCTGAGAAGTCTCTTTTTAAGTCTTTAGCCCATGTATTGATTGGGTTGTTGAGTTCTTGACAATTAACCTTTTGGGGGTTTAATTTTGTGAGCTCTAAGTCTATTTTGGATATGAGGTCCTTGTCTGATGCATCTCTAGTGAAGATTTTCTCCCATTCTGTAGGATTTCTATATATCTTGCTACATATCTTGTCCTTTGCTTTTCAGAAACTCTTCAGTTTGCTGGACTCTCCTGTATCCAGGCTTTCCTTCATTTGTTGTGATTCTGGATCTTTAGTGAGGAAGTTTGGTCCCATGCCTACAAGGTCTAGGGTTTCCTTTATCCCTTTCTGTAATATTTTCACAGAATTGTCCTTATGTTGAGGACCAGATCATATTCTTGACTCAGGAGTAATAAGCTGCCTGAACCTGATTTAGGCTGTTGAAATGGAGGAACACAAACTATACAGAGCTTCAAACTCCGAGATAATCTTCTTAATTAACCTTCATGCCTATACTGGTTAAGCCTTTCCTTCCTTCCTTCCTTCTTCCTTCCTTCCTTCCTTCCTTTCTGTCTTTCTTTCTCTTTTTTTTTTGTGTGAGATACGTCTTACACTTTGACAGCCTGGTGACAATCTCAATATATCTGTCTTTCAATGCCCCATTGAGAAAAAGATTCAAGGAGCATGGGTACTGGTGGCTTACACCTGTAATACTAGCTACTCAGGAGGTTGAGAGGACAGGTTCATGGTTCAAAACCAGCCCATGCAGGAAAATACATGAGACTTTTACCTTCAGTTAGCCAACAGAAAACCAGAAGTAGAGTTTTTGCTCAAAGTGATAGAGCTATTCTTGAACATAAAAGCTCAGGGAGAGTGCTCAGGCTCTGAGTTCAAGCCTCACAGCTAACTATCACACAGAAAAAATGATTCAAGGGTAGAGAGGGTATGGAGCAAGTCTAACATGCTTTATGTCCTATTGTGTCAGAAAAAATAGGCACATCAATGAGCAAGTGGGATTAACGGATACAGGATAATTGAGGATTACTGGATGAGAGTCTTGAAACTTGATGCAGATTCTAAGACACTGGAGGAGGATTATGGGTACAGAGACCTGGTGTCCGCCCTCATTCATTCACTCTCAGCTCCACATTCTTCCAGACACAAAGACAAGTCCTGTACTGCAGGCTGATCATTTATTGAACAGGTAGAGTCAGAACTTATTCTGGAAGACTTGTCGTGGACATGGCCAAGAGAAATGCAGGGAAAACCTTGATTTGTGATGGGTTAAGTTGTCCTAGGTGATCAGGGAGGAAGATCTTGAAGATCCAAAGATGATGTCTGTGTGTGTGATGGAACTCAGATCACAGAGCTTTTCAGAAGATGCCTTGAGATGACAAATGGATGAAGCTGGAACCCAAGCAATGCTGTGTTCACTCAGCACTAAAGAAGCAGAGGAGAACATGGAAACTGCCTAAGCATTCCTTGAAGTGAATGGTGGACAAACGGAAATTCTATTACAGCGGCCAATGGTGCAGTAATAGAACTCCCTGGAATTGTAACTTGTGTATTTACTGGGATAGGGGAACACAGGGCACTGAGTAAATGACTTATTTCTATTGCTTATGTGGTCTTAAGCTTCCCCCAACTGTTTCTATGAAAAATGCAAAGTAATGACTATTATTACTGACCAATGGCAAAATCCATTGTTAGTTATTAAATGCTTATTTCATAGAAGTTGCTGAAATTTTCACATAAGTTATGTGAATAAAGTCTGACACTAAGTCTGCAGTACAGCTGGATAAACTAACTCAGGATCTGTTCTCCATACTGCAGGACAATCAGTTAGGGGCAGACATCCTCTGATGAGAAGTCAAGGGAGGGCACGCAGAGCTCAAAGGAAGACATGGTAATCATAGTGGATCAGGAGATGCCTCCTCATCTTTTAGATGGGCCACAAACACTGATGTGAATGGATGAGAGTTTGATATCACTCCTAAAATTCCTTTTCCCATTCCAGATTTTAAATCTCAGTATTTCCTATCCATTTTCAATCACTGACCTCTTTTCATCTGTGTTATCCACACAGCAAAATTGTAAGGTAAAGAGCATTTTTTCTTCATTTTTTAGTTGCTGAAGTCATTTTCTCTCAAGCTCCTCGCAAAACTGGGTCCTGAATCCATGGTTCCCAAGTCCAGAGTAAATTCTCCATGCATACTCCCTTATTAAGTTATTTCATTGGGATCTTTGGCAACAACGCCATATTCTTATGGAAGGCCTGGTTGTAATCCACCCTCACCCACTAATTACCAACCTGGAGCTTACTCTTCATCACTTCAAGCCTGAAGGCAAGGATCTTCTGTGGCAGAAAAAGAACACATTTAGATGCCAGAGCCTTGATATTTCTTTGAGAGAAACTAGAAGACTCTCCAGCTTGCAACAAAGGAGATAGATCAGCTTCCCTTCAGTGTTCCCCTTTTGTGACGTAAAATTCAGAGAGAGAAAAGCTAGATAGCCACACTTACCAACTTTTGTCATGTCAATTATGTTTCCCTTAACAATTCCATGTCTGTCAGAAAACTCCATAAACTTTTTCTTAATTTGTTTTCTCACATCTGGTTGTCGGCCTGGAAAAAGAGTGTCAGTAACCTGAGTGTCTTGGGAATTGGTCCTGAAGATGAATTTAGAAGCAGGGATCTAGGAGGATGGCAACCACTGGGCACTCAGGCAGAATTTGACATTAGTAGGGTATCTTGCTGACAGGATGGGAGATTTTATAATTTTTTCATCACTGAGTCTGCGGAAGGACCAAATGTAAACATCTTTCCTTACGAGGGGGGGAACGATGGCCCAGAGATCATTGGGAAAACCATTTTATATAAAGGATTCTTTTCTTCCCATCCCGAGAAAAGTATCATCATACAAATCCATTACCATAGAGTAGAATGACTTGGAAATTGTTCTTATTCTTCATAAGAATGATAAGGTATTCATCATATTTTACGTCAGCTATACTAACCAGATTTTCTCCATCATCTGTGGAGAAAGCAGAACAAAGCCAGAAATTCCAAATTACATGTGAGTAATGGAAACTATTTACCTGTCCTCTTCCCATGCAAACCCAAAAGTCAATGCATATTCTGAAAGAAATGGGGTGAGAATATCTCATGCCTTCTATTTGCATATCCTTGGGCTTCATAGGAATTTCTAACTGCAGTGATCACTAGTGAGCAGAGTACTTGTCCCCAACAGCAACTTCTCCTCCATCACCCTCTTTGAGATCTGTCCATGTCCTTCAGCATTTCTGTGGGTGACATGCCTCTGTGTTCTCATCACAAACATGAGGCTCCATACTGCAGAACATGCTATGGCATTGGCCATTCAGAGTTATCAAACATTTCAATAAATGAGAAACTACCCTACCCGATTTGCTTTGCCTTTTTTTCATTCTGCCAGCTAATTTTTGTTGCAGGGAATACATTGAGCCAAGTCGCCCTCTTTTACTTGATGTGAGTATGTGCCAGGCATATTCCCTAACTTCAGAATGGATTAGAATAGGCTCCATGTATTAGGAAAATGAGTGATATTAATTGATTACGGGCCTAAACATAATGGAAATTTTTTGTTTTTTTTATAATTTAATTTTATTGTCAAGGTGATGTAAAATGGGGTTATAGTTACATACACAAGGTAATGAGCACATTTCTTGGTGAACATTGTTACCCCTTCCCTCATTTTTCTCCCACCCAACTTTAATTTGAACACCAAATAAATGGATATAATATCTTCATTATAATCTCATATACATCCTTACTTAATAGCTGTTTTTCTCCCCAAGTATTTGTCCTGATACAAAAAATCCATTTATAGCTGAGTATGGTGATATTTGACATAATCTTAGCAATAGGGAAATAATTGTAGGTATAGGAATAAGACTTAGAGGCCAATCTGAGTTACACAGCAAGACATTGTCTCAAACACCAAAACAAAATGTGTAATTATTCAACACTGAAAATATGTGCTCAACTACATACTTGTACTTAGCACTAGTTATGATTTGAGTAAATCATTTTCTCAAAAAAGTAGAATTATTTTTTGTTTTTTGTTTTTTTTTTGTCGGTTGTGGGGCTTGAACTCTGGGCCTGGGCGCTGTCCCTCAGCTCTTCAGCTCAAGGCGAGCGCTCTACCACTTGAGCTACAGCACCACTTCCGGTTTTCTGGTGGTTTATTGGAGATAGGAGTCTCACGGTCTCTCCTGCCCGGGCTGGCTTTGAACCGCAATCCTCAGATCTCAGCCTCCTGAGTAGCTAGGATTACAGGCGTGAGCCACCAGCGCCCAGCAAAAGTAGAATTATTTTTATAAATGATTTTGTAAAATGATTTTTGATTTTTATAACATGATTTTATAATTTCTTTATTTGTGAGCTAGTGTCCAAATTACTCTGATCAAAAAAGATAAATGGCAAGTGAAAATAGTTTTGTTTAATGGATATTTTCTGCCAAATTTGTAACTTTTTTTGTTCTTAATATATTTTTTTATTCTAAAGATCCTGTACAGAGGAGTTACAGTTATATGAGCAAGATACTGAGTCCTATTTCCTATTGAGCATTGTTACACCCTCCTTTATTTTTCCCCTACCATCCCTTTCCTCCCCAAGATAATGGAATTTAATAAATCCCTTGCAGCTAGAAATATAATTTAGAAAGATTTTTGTATACTTACAAGAAGCAGTATATATGCCATCCTGGTCTGTTTTATTACAAGCTGTACTCACTTCGAGACACTGTCCATTGTCACTGTAAAACAGAATGAGTTCATGCCTCACTTCAATCATAACTTGAGTTTCTGACTCCACTTTCATTATGAACACATTTCACAATCACCAAATGGGTTTATTGATACTACTTGTTTCTGTCTGTATCTCTGTTTCTGTCTCACTGTTGGTCTGTTTCTCTCCACCAGCCCTGCTCATGTTAGTCCTTTGTCTTGAATTCGTGGCCTGGGACTGTCCTTGAGCATTTGTACTCAAGGCTAAAGATTACTTGAACCTCAGCTTCAATTTCATACTTCACAGATGACTAAAACAACCTTTTCCTGCCGTTATTTCCAACTCTTACTATACCACGGCCACTCGTCTAGCTCATTAGCTGACTTTTCACCATTTGCTGGCTTTATAGATGTCACATGCCTTGCTCAAAAACTCATGGAGTAGAATCATTACTTTACCTTTTTCCTCCAGAAAATCAATGTGGAAAGGGATGCATCTTCTTGGTTAACTACTGATAAGAGATTCCCATTGCACATTCCTTGCTCTTAACTTATGCTATACTGTCACAGTAATGAGATTCAACTGTGTCTACCCTTTGCTTCTCCCACTCCTACTGAATCTATTCCTGTAACCAACTCTTGATTCCTGCAGAGCCCATCAGGTCCTGAGTCAATGTCAGATGAGGGACTCTGGTTGAGATACAGGCAAAGCATGGACAGCTACACCACTGCCTGTGGTGTGTCCACGCGTGTCCATGTGTTTGTATGTACATGGGTGTGCCTCTACTTGTGTGTGTGCTTTTGTGTATGTAGAAGTCCAAGACAAAAGCCAGGTCTTGTTCTCCCTTTCTCAAACAAAAAGAGGCCGCACTTACAGTCTATGGAATTTAAACAACAAGGAAGCGTTCTTTAAGACGTCAATATACTCCAGAAAAATTCTCAAGGTACCATTTTCTTCTATCCTCTCCTTTTGGCCGGTGGCTATGAGGATGGTAAACCACTCCCCTATAATCTGCAATAGGTAAGGAGGACGATTGAGGCAAGAGAAGCAATATCACGTGGGCATTTTTCTCTGTGGCTTTAGCCTGTGGGCCTGGCCTTACAATGTGATTTGCAGTTGGAATTAAGTCTCAGGTCCATTGACACAGCAAAGTAGGCCCTTTTCTGCTGCCCGTCCAGCAAGAGAGGCTGCCCCAAGCATGGTCACATTTCACTATGGTCCAACTGCTCTTAGTTGAAGGTCTGAAACCACTCCTTTTGTCAAATGTTAAAGCATTTCTGAGCCCTCAAAGGATTTACCTGGCTTCAGATTTCCCCAAGGCTTCTCCTTCCCCCAGTATAGTCAGATTTGAGGTTCTCCATGACTCTACCTTTGATGGTTCAAAGTTCTTCACAACTTCCATTTCTCCTTCACTGTAGGTACAGACCAGGGTCAGCCCCAGACATAGGAGCAACAGCTTCATCTTTGTAGTGGATTAAACTGTGTCTCCCACAAGCACCAGAGTCTTTCCCTGACCGTGGTTCTACTTCAAAGCTCCTTGGTCTTTATATACTTGAGTCCAGTTTTAAACTACAAGTTTCTACTTTCCCTCCTCCTCCCCCAAGAAATAATTACGCATTCACAGTCATTAAACCAAGTCATTAAACTTGCTGCCCTTTGAAACTTGGGCATTTGTCTCTTTTGCAGTGACCTTATAATTATCAAAACACATACTGAGTTTGGCAAATGGTGACAAGGCTGTGTACTACCTTATTCCCACCAACTGATTTTCTCCAAGAATGCTGGCATGCTATAATCTGGCCTATTTTCAAACTGAATCTGACTCTTCTTGGAATGTGAGGCTGATAGGAGGGTTGACTACTCTTGCTGTGTAGATTCTCTTGATCTCATTCCACCACCATTCCTAACTCTGCAGTTTCTCCTCCTGATTGATTCCCTGTGAGAAGATTAACCATCTTCTAAAGGTGTAGATCTATCCTGTTCACATGGATACCCACTATATGCCTGCTCAATAACTTCACCTTTGGAATTTTGTCTACTAATGCTATTTTTAAGTACTATGGAGTTTTCTAACAATAGGAATGAGATTTATTTAAAAAAATCTCTTTGTAGGTATGTCTATTATAATGAGGTAGTGACTCATTTTTATATACTTGGACACAGGTGTAGAGGGTAGAACACAAAACTAAAGTCTAGACTTGAAGCCTCTATTTTGTATGATCTCATCTATTAAGGCCTGATCTAACTGTACTCCACACTGGCTGTCTGACTTCATTTCAGATCTACAATCTTTTATGGTGATTGGCTTAAGCATTTCCAGAATAGCCTGTGAACATTAAGTGAACAACTCGAAGCATTAAAAACACCTGAGCACTGTGATATAATCTAACTAGGTAGCTAGACAGAGCCAATCCTGAACTAATAATCAGTCAACACAGAGAAGTCCTTTGCCTTATAATAGAATTTCCTTAACTAATATTTTGCTATTGCTAAGGGTCCCAGGAGTTTGTCCCTGCGTCCTAGATTGGGACAGGCACGGGCCTCAGAGGGATATGCTCCCACAGAGCGGTGCAAGAGATTGTCCTCACTTGTATCCTAGGCTGGCACCTTCTAAGTCCTGCGCTGGCACTTACTTTTCATAGACTGGGGGGCTGCAACTCCAGATTGGTGGGCTCTTTGCCCAGGATTGGCTGGCTCATGCATGTTGGGTGACAAGCACTTGTCCCAGGCTAACTCACACTGGGCAAACTATCCCAAGTTTGGCCATTGGGCTGTCAAGTTCTCCACAGACTGGTGAGCACTGATCCTGCTTGGGGTGAGGGAGGGGGGTTATGCCTATTGGGTGGGTGTGAGCTTCTGAAGGGTCAGGCTTGCTTGGAGAAATTTAGATCACATTCTTGATTCAGTTATATTTAACTGCCTGTACTTGATTTAGACTTTTGAATTGGAGGAGCAGCAAAATATACAAACTTCAAATCCCTAGCTAATCTTCTGAATTATCTCTTTTTTGTGTGTGGTCATGGGGCTTGAACTCTAGGCCTGGGCACTGTCCCTGAGCTCTTCAGCTCAAGACAAGTGCTCTACCACTTGAGCCACAGCACTACTTCTGGTTTTCTGTTGGTTTATTGGAGATAAGAGTCTCACAGACTTTCCTGCCTAGGCTGGCTTTGAACCATGATCCTCTGATCTTAGACTCTTAGTAGCTAGGATTACAGGCATGAGCTACCGGTGCCCAGCTGAATTATCTTTTATACCTATAATTACTGAGCCTTTCTTTCTTTCATTCTTGCTTTCTTAGCATGAACACGTCATATACTTTGTCATGCTGGCATCAACTTCCATTGTATCTGTCTGTCAGTGTCCAATTGAGAAAAAGATTCAAGAAAGCTGGGCACTTATGGCTCACGTGTGTAATCCTAACTACTCAGGAGACTAAGAGCAGAGGATCATAGTTCGAAGACAGCCCAGGCAGGAAAACCCATGAGACCCTTACCGCCAATTAGCCAAAGGAATACCAGATATGGAGCTGTGGCTCAATGTGGCAGAGCACTACTCTTGAGCATAAAAGCAAAGGGACAGTGCCCAGGCTCTGAGTTCAAGTCCCACAACTGACTCACATATGCCAAAAAAAAGTTTCAAGGGTAGAGATGTTAGGAACAAGTCTTACATACTTTCTGTCTTATTGGGTCACAAAAAGCGGACAAATATGAGGGCAAGTGGAATATATGGAAACAGGAGAGCAGAGGATTACTGGAGGAGATTCTTGAAACTTGATGTAGATTCTAAGACACTGGAGGAGGATTATGGATAACGAGGCCTGGTGTTTCCCCTCATTCATTCACTCTCAGCTCCACATTGTCCCAGACACAAAGACAAGTCACGTGACTGCTAATATTTATTGAACATGAAGAGGGAGAACTTATTCAAGTAGAGTTGTCCTGGATATGGCAAAGAGAAATTTAGAGAAAACCTTGATTCTTGATGGATTAAGTCATTCTAGGTGATTAGGGAAGATCTTGAAGATGCAGATGCAGAGATGAAATCTTTGTGTGTGTTGGAACTCAGGTCATATAACTTTTCAGAAGATCCCTGGAGATGAGAAGGGGTGAACCTGGAACCCAAGTAATGAAGTGTTCACTCAGCACTAAACAAGCAGAATATGGAAACTTACTAAGCATTCCATTAATTGAATTGAAGAAAACAGAAATTCTATTACAGTGGCAAATGGTGAAGAAATAGAATTCCCTGGCCCTCTAACTTGTATTATTTACCAGAATAGGGGATCACAGGGTACCAAGTAAATGAATTATTTCTATTGCTCATGTGGTCTTAAGCTTCCCCCAACTGATTCTATAAAAAATTGAAAGTAATGAAGGATCAGAGGCTTGTTTCTGCCATCTTTAGCATGAGAAGTTTTGAAGAACTTTCATATATTAATAACTAATGGCAAAATCCACTTAATTTTATTAAATGCTTATTTCATAAAAGCTGCTGAAACTTTTACAAACGTTACCTGAATAAAGTCTCACAGAAAGTCTGAAATAGAGCTGGATAAAGTAACTCAGAATCTGTTCTCCATATTGGAGGACAATTGGGTGGGGGCAGACCTTCCCTGATGAGAAGTCGAAGGCATGCAGAGTTCCAAGGAAGACAGGGTAATCATAGTGGGATCAGGAGATGGCCTCTATGTCTTGTAGATTGACCACAAACACTGATGTGAATGCACTAGAGTTTCATATTCACTCCTATTCCTTTTCCTTATAGATTTTAAATCTTAGTTATTCTTAGCAAATTATCAATCACTGGCCTCTTTTCATCTATGTTATATCCACACAGCAAAACTGTAAGGGAAATAGCACTTTTCTTCTCATTTTGTAGGTTCTGAAGTCATTTGGTCTCAAACTCCTGGCAAGACTGGGTCCTGAATCCAGGATACCCAAATCCAAATTAAACTCTCCACATAAGCCTCCTTAGCAAATTATTTTCATTGGAATCTTTGGCAACAACCCTATATGCTTGTGGAAGGCCCTGGTCCCAATCTACCCTCAGCCTAGGAATCACCAACCTGGAGGCTTAGGCTACTTTGTCACTTCGGACTTGCAGACAACGATCTGTTGAGGTAGAAAAGAACACATTTAGATACCCACTCTTTTGTATTTCTTTGAGAGAAACCAGATGACCCTCCAGCTTGCAACAAAGGAGACAGATCACCTTCCCTAGAATTTTCCCTTTTTGTGACATAAAATTCAGGGAAAAAAAAGCAAGGTAGATAGGCTTACCAACTTTCGTCAGGTCCAGTATGTTTCCTTCAACAATTCCATGTTTTTCACAAAAATTCATAAACTTTTCCTTAATTTCTGTTCCCACATCTGGTTGTCGGCCTGGAAACAGAAGTACAGTAACCAGCATGTCTTACATATTGGTCATGGAGATGGGTAAAGAAGCAAGGATCTAAGAGAGTGGCAACAGCTGGGTATTCAGGCAGAATTTTACATCATTAGAGTATCTTTCTAACATGCTAAGAGAGTTTATAATCTTCCCATCACAGAGGACCAAAGGTAAGCATCTGCCTTCAGTGGGGGAGAAATTACTGGAGATCATTGGGAAGACAATTTAATATCTAGGATTCCTTTATTTCCCCACTTTTCCATCCCCAGATAAGTATCATCATGCAAATACTTTACCATAGAGTTCAGCTAATTGGAAATTTTTCTCATTCTTGAGAAGAATTATAACATATTCATCATATTCCACATCAGCTATACTATACACATTGTGCCCATCATCTGTGGAGAAATCAGAATAGAGCTCAGAATTTCTTAATTACATGAGAATAATGGAAACTATTTCTCTGCCCAGCACACACCAAAGCAAATTCATATTCTGAAAGAAATATGATGAAAACATCTAATGCCTTCTGTTTGTATTTCCTTGGGCTTCATAAAACATTTCTACCTAAAGTGATCACTGGTGAGCAGAGTACTTGTCCCCAGCAGCAACTTCCCCTCCGTCACCCTCTTTGAGATCTATCCATGTCCCTCAGTATTTTGTAGGTGGCATGGTCTCTCTGGGGACAATGGCATTACATACACGAGGCTACAGCCATCAGGAGTGATCGAACAGATTTCAACAAATGAGAAATTATCCTACCCAACTTACCTCAACTTTTTTTTTCCTGCCAACTAATTTTTGTCGCAGGCAGTACTTTTGACCACATTGCCCTCTTTATCTGACGGGGTTACGTGTTAGGTATTGACTTTTGCTCACATGTTCCCTGAATTCAGAATGTGGCAAATAGAATGGGCTCCTCATATTAGGAAAATAAGTAATAATAATTGGTCAAGGTCCTAAAAAATAACGCACTTTAATAAATCCCATACTCTTAGATATACAATTTAGAAAGACTTTTTGTATACTTACACTGAACAGTATATACACCATCCTTCTCTTTCTTATCACAAGTTACAAAGAATTCAGTACACTGTTCATTTACACTGTAAAACAGAATGAGTTAATACATGATTGAAGCTGCCTTCCCAGCCTCTACTCTAACCATAATTTGAGTTTCTGATTCCACTTCTATTTTACATATACCAAATAGGTTTTATTTATACTACTTCTTCTGTCTGTCTGTCTGTCTGTCTGTCTGTCTCTCTTTCCCTGCCTCACTTATGCCAGTCCTTGATCTTGAACTTAAGGCCTAGGCACTGTCCTTAAGCATTTGTACTCAAAGCTAACTACTGCTTGAACCTCAGTTTCAATTTGATATTTTAAGAATGACTAAAACAAACTTTTCCTATTGCTTTGTCTCACTGCTACTATACCACAGCCACTTGTTTAGCGCATTAGCTGAGTGTTCACCATATGCTGGCCTCTTAAATTATACTTTATAAATGTCACCTTACTTGGTACTCCCACAAACTCATAAGGCAGAAAATCAATATGGAAAGGGATGCATCTCCTTGATCAACAACTAGTAAGACATGCTATATTGTCACACTAATATTGTTCAACTGTTTATATCTCTTCCTTCTCCCATTCCTAATAAATTTGTTCTTATAACCAACTCTTAATTCTTGCAAAGTCCCAGACCCATCAAGTCCTGGTTCAGTATCACATGACTTGGATACAGGTTCAGCATGTACCAGCACACCACCACCTCTGTCCATGTGTATCCAAGTATTTGTATGTACATGTGTGTGCCTCTACTTATTTCCATGTATAGTTGTGTATGTAGAGGTCAAAGACAAAATCCAGGTTTCTGTTTTCCCTTTCCCAAACAAAAAAGGCCATACTTACATGGTATGGAATTTAAAGAACAGGGAAGAGTTCTTCAAGAGATCAATATATTCCACAAAAACTCATGCTACCATTTTCTTCTATGTTTTCCTTTTGGTCAGAGCCTAGGAGAATGGTAAACCACTGCCCTGTAATCTGCAATTAAATAAGTAAGCTGATTGAGAAAAGAGAAGCATTAGCATATGGACACTTTTCTCCTTGGCTCTCATCAGTGGACCAGAACTTACAAGGTGATTTGCAGTTGGAATTAGCTTTTGGGTCCATTGGCACAGCACTTACACTCCTTTCTGCTGTCCCTCCATCAAGAGTGGCTGCCCCAAGCATTGTCACATTTCAGTATGGTCCAACTGCTCTTAGTTGAAGGTCTGAAACTACTCCTTTTGTCAAATGTTAAAGAATTTCTAAGCCCTCAAAGGATTTACCTGGCTTCAGATTTCCCCAAGACTTTCCCTTCCCCCAGCAAAATCAGAAGTTGAGGTACTCCATGACTCTACTTTTGATGGATCAAAGTTCTTTGCAACTTTCATTTCTCCTTCATTGTTGGCACAGACTAAGGTCAGTCCCAGATATAGGAGCAGCAGCTTCATCTTTGTAGTGGATTAAACTGTGTCCTCCACAAGCACCAGAGTCTTTCCCTGACAGTGGTTCTACTTCAAAGCTCCTTGGTCTTTATATATATATATCTTGAGTCCAGTTTTAAAGTACAATTTTCCACTTTCCCTCCTCCCCTTCCATGAAATAATTATTCCATTCACTAGCATGAAGCCAAGGATTGCTGCTGCCATTTGAAGCTTGGCAATTCATCTCTTTTAGATTTATTTAGTTAGTTACCTCACAGCTATCAAAACACATTCTCAGGTTGGGAAATGGGACTCAAGTAGTGGAATGCACAAAGCCCTGAGTTCAAACTCCACTAACGCCAATAACCACAAACAATACAAAAACAAAACTAAGAAAACACATTCCTAAGAAAAATAGTGAGTACACTAAAGAGTGACCACTTGGAAGCATTTAGCATTGGTCCTGGCTTGGAATTAGAAAGCCAAGGTAATAGGACTAAAGATTAACTGGGAAATGAAATGTGTAATAATTAAATGACTCAATTTTTAGAAATCTCGGGAACAAAGAATCTATTTCTATCAAAGAAGTGACTTGGCAACTAACACAAAGCATTAAAATAGGGCTGGAATATAATGTCTCTAAAATAGGTGTCTTCTATTTCATACTTCGTGTGTGAGTGTGTATGGAGTGTTTGTGGGAGGGGGTGCTTGTACATATGTTTGTGCCAGTCCTGGGGTTTAGGTCTGGACCTAGGAGCTATGCCTAAGTTTTATTTTGCTTAAAGCTGGCATTCTATTACTTAAGCTACAGCTTCACTTCTGGCTTTTTGGTGTTTATTTGGAGATAAGAGTCTCACAGCTTTTATTGCCCAGGATGGCTTTTACTCATGGTTCTCAGATCTCAGCCTCCTGAACTGGTAGGATTACAGGTATGAACCACCAATTCTTAACTCAGTATATTTTACTTTCCCTTTTCCACTAATCCTAACTACTGCAGTCTTTCTTCTCCCTACAAGAAAAGTACAAGTATTTAGTCTCTATGTGTAACTCTGCATTATGGGCCCATAACAAAAGAGAAGAACAAAATGTCAATCCCTCCTTAAAATACCTTCAATGAAGTTGGAGAAGTGGATGATCTATTCAGATACTTTCTATTCCAACTCTGCTGAATGGTACCAAACTATAGAACAGTCACTGAAGCAACAGCAGCGAAGTGCATCAGAGCATCACTAAGCAGCTGTGCTGACGTGGGTTTCATTTGCATCTCTCCTGCTTTGAAATCGAACAGATGTGAGCTTTTTCTGAGCCTTCATCTCTCCTCTCTGACCAACCCCACTTCTGCCTGGTAATTGATTGCTGCAGGGATTCAGTGAGAGGATGAGCACCAGACCTTCAGTGAGAGGTCTAGCATGCACAGAGCCAATGAGATCAGAGATGGTTCCCCAACAAGGTGAGACTTAGGGAAGGCCCTGAACATTAGGGAGGGTGTGCAAAGGGGAAACACCACTCTAGGTAGAGGAATGTTGTGAAGAGCATTCTGTGTTGTGTTATTAAAAGCTACAGGTTCACTCCTCCTGTTTTGTGCAATGGACTTGCCCAAACTAGAAAGAAGAGGCTGGGGGAAGGGGGCACAAAGTAGGAACTGTGACTTTCTGTCTGTGAAACTGTTTGTTTTGGCTTCTTTACATGATTACGTTTCTTTTAGGTAAGAAATATACTAAGCTATTTACCAAGTAGTATTCCATGTCAAAGACTACTGTGTATAACCAAACAAATTGCAGTAATAAGAAGCTGTTCTCCCCAATTTCAATTTCTTTCTGACAGCTAAATTTTGTGGCAGGAGGCACATATGACCAAGTTGCTCTCTTCATCTGGTACCATAGATACTAATCCATGTGTGCACCAGTGGCTCTTGCCAATAGTCCATGCTACTCAGTAGGCTGAGTGAGATGCCAGCCTGGCAAGCAAGCCAATTAACCAGCAAAAGGCCAGAAGTAAATGTGTGTGTGTGTGTGCATGCTCATGCACACACACACACACACACAATTCAGCCTAGTCACTTAGAGTAAATTACTGTTTCAGCCCAAAGATAGTTTGACTCAACTATTTCTACATTTTCTGTACAAAATAATCCATGATACTTTTATAGTATTGAGTCAAGTACCCCGTCATACAGGTAGTTTTCTTTGTTTCAAGCAAATAGGCAAAATTGTGCTTAGCTTCATTTTTAAAATTATATTTTTGAAATTTAAAAGTCACTCTACTCTTGTGTGATCATTCCCACTTGTGGTCAACCAATTTTAAGCAGTTCTATTTTGAAACATATGGAACTTCAGATATCCCAAGTGGCTGTGGGTTTCCCGAGTTGGAAATACTGGGTTTGACAAATGGTGAAATACTGTGTACTTTAATCCCACAAAATGATTTTCTCCAAGAATGCTGGCTGCCTGTAATCCACCATATTATCAAACTGAATCTGGCTCTTTTTGGAATGTGAGGCTGATAGGAGGGTTGGCTACTCTTGCTGTGCAGATTCTCTTGATGCCATTCACCCTCCATTCTTGACTCTGTTTGTAAAGGCCAGATTGTAAGTTTCTACTCCTGTTCTTATTCCCTGTGAGAAAGCTAACTTCCTTCTATAGGCACACATATATTCCTACTGCATACTTGATCAGTAGCTTCATCTTTGAAATTCTTGTACACTAATGCTATTTTTATTGTTAAGAAACTGTACAGACGGTTACATTTATATGAGTAAGGTAATGAGAACATTTCCTATCAAGAACTAATGCTATTTTTAAAGCATGAGTCTTGTAACAAAAAGAAGGAAATTTATAGAAAGTCCCTTTGTAAGTATGTCTATTATAACCAGGTAGTAACTCATTTTTATATTACTTGGCCACAGGAGAAGAGGGTAGAATACAAAACTAGACGTGAAGCCTGTATTTTGGATGATCTTATCTGTTAAGGCCTGGTCTAACTGTATTCCACTCTGGCTGTCTCACTCATTCCATTTCAAGTCTACCATCTTATATGGTGGTTGGCTTAAGCATTCCCAGAATAGCCTGTGAACAATAAGTGAACAAAATCAAACATCAGAAACACCTGAGCACTGTGATATAATCCAGCTAGCTAGCTAGCCAGAACCAAAGATGGACTAACAGTCAACACAGAGAGGTCCTTTGCTTTATAATAGAATTTCCTTAACTAACACTTTGCTTTTGCATTTAAATATATATATGTACATATGTATTTCTAATAGAAATTGTGGAATAATGATTTGAAAACTTGCGTAAGTTACAGAAAATAAAGAATATTATACTAATGAATTTTTATATTGGGGAAGGAGATGAGGTAGGATGATTCTCTCATCCTAAAATAAATAAATAAATAACATAAAAGGTGTTGGTATCTACCAGATGACATAAGCACATGGAAGTAAGATTCACTTTATAAAATTTCACTTGGGACTTGGGGGTTTAGTTCAGTGGAACAACACTTGCGTGGGGGCTGGTAATGTGGCTTTGTGGTAGTGTTCTTGGCTAGCATGCATGAGGCTCTGGGTTAAAGTTTTTCCCCCATCTATTGGAAATTCATTTATTTTATAATTGAAGATATACAGAACATAGCACTGGCACCTAGAATGCTTTTTATTATGTATATGTATAGATAGGTTTGTTTTATTTTCTTTTGTTTGAGACAAGACCTTACTTTGCAACCCAGGCTCACCTGAACACAGCATGGAGTCCAAGCTGGCCTCAAACTCACGATCTTTCTGCCTCCACTTTCTAAATTCTGAGATTGTAGGTGAACTCCCCTCTGTCTGACGAAAAGATATTTAAAAACTAATGACTCAACTTAATTCAATTACCATTATCAAATTCCTCCTTTCTTCAAGGCCTATAGCAGGCGCTCTGAAGACAAAAAGGTGAGAACTCCGCCCTTCAGAAGGCCCTGGCCAGAATAAGGGTTCCTAGAAAACAATCTATAAAGTGGAGAAACTCTTAGAAGTTATAGGAGACAATGGTTATGAAGAAGAAATGGGAGAAAAGGAAAGGGAAAATACGATTTTATGCAACCAATCACTGACCATCTAATTTGTGGTCCAGAACCAGAGGAGAAGAGCATTACCTCAGGAGCACAATGAAGGAATAGAAAATAAGCAAGAATTAGTGGGGATGAGATTTTTTTTTTGTTTGGGGGAAGTAAAAGATTTTTATGCATCTGGCGATTAAAAAGGGGTGACAGTGTCTTTTCCTGACAGCCTGTAAGATAGGAAAGTGAACTCCTTGTTTTCAGCTGGAAGGTTCACACTCTAATGAACAAGTCTCAGTTGGTAGAACAGTGTCAGATGGATTGAATGAACACCCTATCATCTGCCACCAGCCTGCAGAGCAAATCTTCTGATCTTGGTCTTGGATCCAACCGAGTATGAGCCTGATTCTTGTCAAGAGTCATTCTAACACCAGATTGCATATGCCTCATATTGTATACCATAAATGTTTGCATTAAAGTTTACCTTAAAAGATTTTGAAGATAATAGAAAAAGGTTTTTTAGGGGATAAATTCCAAGACATCCCAAAAAGGGATACAGAATTGACAGTAAAATCCAAACTGTTATATGGAAAGTCAAATTGCATCAGCTAGTCTGCATCTGAGACTAATAGATTTCAACTTCAAACAATCTGGTAATCAAACAAAGTCTTGTTCAAGGTTATGCTTGTAGAGGAAGTTCCAAGCATAGAAATTTGCAAGAGTTTACTTACAAAGAAAATGGATACAATGGGAACATTCTTTATCTTCGCACAAATCTCATCTGCCCTGAGCCAGACATATAAAAATAATATTTGGATGCTTGGAATGAAGACTGTAAGAAATGGATGAGCTTGTCAGATAATATTTCATTTAATCCACATAATAGGTCTACGTGGAATGTAGGGTTATCCTATTTTTACAGTGGTGTGGACAAAGTGTGGACAAAGACTCAAAAAGGTTAAGTAATCATACCAAAGACACACTGGAAGAACTCATATTTGGATCTAGACTATCAAATCCCACAACCCCACCTCCCAGAGGTCATGGCCGATGGAGGATCATGCCATAGAAGTAGCAAAGTGAGCAGTGCTGTAGACTTTGGGAGGTGTCGACCTGGGAACTGCTACTTGAAGATTTATTGAAAAATAAGGCACTATGGGTGTAGCCGTAAGAGTCTGATTAATTAAAGGGAGCACAAATCCTAATAGAGTTGGTGGCCAGACACTTGCTTTGAAGCCATGAATGGAAAAGAATTGCTGAGCATTTTGAAGCATTTCCTTATTCCTTATTAGAAAAGTAGTGATTCCTAAATCATCCATCAAATGTCTGTGTATCAGAAGAGATGATTTGTCACTCTTTGTGCAACATCTAATAAGAGATTCAAAGGAAGGGTGGGTAATAGTCCATACCACGTTGTTGAGAAATGACTGGTCCATCTGTAAAGAGATTTATGGAGTACTTACAACCCACTTTTTTAAAAATCCACTTTTAATCAGATAGCCTGACAAAAACTAACTGGCTTATTGGAAATAGACTTCATGACATTATCCCCAGTTACACTCTTGAATAATTAAACAAATCATTCATTGATTTGTTGTTGTTTTTTGCCAGTGGGAATTTTCAAGTCTCATTACATTATGCCAATATTCAGTGTTCAGAAGAAAACAAGAAACAAGCTTGTTCGGTTCTCCTGCCAGGATGGAAATATTCCTGGTCCCTTATCTCCAAGAACCAGCTCAAAACCAGTTCTAAAACATCTGCTCCCATCAGTGGCAGAAGGAGGCTTGGAGCTACCAAACTCCACCTGGATCAGATGGGTCCTCTGAAAAGCAGGTACTTAGGAGCACAGATTTCAATGGGGAATAACTTGGGAAAGGTGTATGGAGGAAGCAGAGTTAGGAAGGGAAGCTGCTAATTAGATAAAAGTCTTAGCAGACGACTGCTTAGGAAAAAGTCTTCCTCAGTCACAGAGTAAGTGGGGTGGCCTCCTGAAAGAAGTAGTAGCTCAGCTCACAAGTTGAAGCAAACGTGAACGAGTTAACAGTTGTGCCTTCCAGCCAGCTACTCTCATCACAACCAGGCACGGAGTCTCTTCTGGAAGGGTGAATCTAAGCAGTACATCTGTTTGTTTGGCATCCCATCCTACTCTCCAGAAAGTGTTTTAGTACTCTTCCCATATAGAGAGGGAGAGAAGTGGCAGAAGAACCTCTTTGCCGTCCTCATTAGTCTGAAATGTCTTCCACCATATGAGACACAATGGCCCTAGATGATTAATAGAGCCTGAGAACAGAAAGTGCTTGGGTTTTGAAAATCTATGGCCAGGAGGGATACTGAAAACAAAACAAAACTTGTGTCCCAAGGTACTTTGATTGTGAGACCATCTCAGACCCATTGTCTCCATGGTAATGGTACAGTAACAAAACAGGTTAATGGAAAGTCTACTTGCCTGAAGATCTGGCCTGCTCTTCCTCTTCCCTTTCTCTGTGCTTTGTCTTCCTATGCAATGTAAGTCTCTGCTGGCCTGCTCCCCTGCGGGCCCCCTTCCTTTGTGGATTACTTCAAAATTTGTCATTAGTCCAAGTTCATGGGGCTTTGAAAAATTGAGTACTTTTATGGGACATCTTTTTTTTTCTAGTGACAGCCATAAGGGCAATAATTTCACAATATTTGTGTTCATTCTGTTTTGTTTTTCAGTTATGAAGTTTTTCTTTTTTGAAATACAATTTTATTATTGCTATTAGGATAATGTACAGAGGGACTAGCATTTCATAAGGCAGGTAATGGGTATATTTCTTCTTTGGACAATGTCTGCACTTTCCCTTAGTTTCCCCCTCTCCTCTCTGCCCACAAATTGTACAGTTTGTTTTCCACATAATGCAGGCTGAATAGTTCCATTGCATTTGTTCACCTTCCCTCCCTCCCCTTTTGCTCTCTACTTTGCCTCCCCCAAAGAACAAACCCAAAGCAAAACCCAACACCAACACCAAAAACAACAACAGCAAAAACATGTTTCTATTTCCTGGAATTCGTTTTAATAAACAGTACTTTAAGTGTGAAGGTAAAGGTGTAACTCTAAGTACACCTTTGGGTTCCTCCCTTAAAGTTTCCTCCATTAGTCGGTTTGTGCTTGAGTGCCTAGAGTCCCCTATAGATGGTGTTCATCCCTTTGATTGGACAGATCACATATCCACTAGGCAAAAACAGTTTTTTTACTTTCTCAAGTTTTTTTTAAACTGATCTCTAATTTCACAGTTCCATGAATTTTGTAGTGAATAGTAAGTTAAACATAGCCACACTTGCTAGGAGAGTGAGATGAACCCCCTGACATCTTATTAGATAGAATTCTAATATTACGTCAAAAGGACACAAAGTTGTCTTACCATTTCTCAAATTTGCTGTAATTTTTAAGAACACCAGATTGGAAAAGTAATAGTGAAAAATCATTGGCTTTGAATTCAAGAAAACCTGGGTGTAACTTGTAAGCCCGATAACAACCTTTGTGAGCCTAACATTCCTGAAGCAGCTGTTGCAAAGATAATATGGAAAGGTTTAGCTGGGAACTGGTGACTCTCACATGTAATCCTAGATACTCAAGAGTCTGAGACATGAGGATCAAAGCCAGCCCAGGCAGAAAAGTCTGTGAGATTCTTATCTCCCATTGATCACCAAAAAGCCAGAAGAGGAGATGTGGCTGGAGTGGTAGACCGTTAGCCTTGTGCAAAAAAGCCAAGTGAGAATGTGAGGCTCTGAGTTGAAGCCCCAGGACCAGCACAAGAAAGGAACACAGAAACAAGGAAAGTTTTATACAATACTAACATGTAGTAAGTTCCCAGTAAATATTAGTTCCTTTACATTCTCTCTTATTTTGAGATTCAATCCTGTCTTGTCTGTGTCTTAGACGAGTTCCTTCCTTTCTCTGGGCCTCACTGCAATCATGATAAAAATGAGAAGACTGGTTCTGAAATGGGGCAGAGGGAACATCTTTTGTTTCTTTCAGTACCTGGAGAACACTACTGACATCTGGCCTCCAGGATCCTGAGACACTGAAGCTTGTGCAAAGCCCAGGCTTGTCCCTAAACGTGGACAGGTCTGTCCTCTAACATGTTTACAACACCCTCATCGAAAAACACTGCACAATCCCATGTGGACCTGGAACTATATCCCCTTTTAACTACAAATGAATGCTTCTGGTATTTTCTTCAAAGGATGGAAAATAGCTAACAGTGCTACTGAGACCTATTTTGGTTAATGAAAAATACATTTTGTTTCTAACACTTTAATAGTCCCCCCCAAAATTAATGACAACTGAAATGAAGTCCCGTTAGGTTGACTTATTCTTGCCTGAAGGCTAGCTCTTGTTTTGCTGCTGTCAGCTACCCTAAACAGGTCTTTTTAATCACAGATTGCTCCAGAGCACATTTATTGTAAATCAGCTAGTCATTCCTGAGTGCCAAGGCCTGGTACAAAGAACCACAGGGATGTTAAAGAACACAGTATCTTCAGCAGGACTAAGACAAACATTTTATCACCCAGAGCAACAATGGCAGTAGCCTCAACCTTCCAGGAGAAAGCGTGAGGTCAACTTGTCTCGTTCTGACTTGTGTTCTTTTCACTTGTTTTTGAAGTGATAAACTTGCCACCACAGCCATGAGAAGTCGAATAGGAAGCTTATAACAGTTCCTGAGTGGCTAGCATTACACACAGGAGCCACTGGCATCCAGCTTGATTTTTTTAAGAGTCAGTTATTCTTTTCAAATGACCTATGCCTCATTTCAGTTACTTGGTTAAGGTGGTAATCACCAGATGTCACCATTGTGCAACATGTCTTTCCTTCTGCTCTTACCAAATGACCTATGTAATTGCTGACAATTGTACTGCCAATAGGCAAGTATCATAGCACATAGTAATACAAGGAGGTTTAACTAAAGACCCCAATTAAGCAAAACTGTCAGCCTTTTGAGGGCAGAAACAATGCCTGTTCACTGCTGCATGCTCACAATTTGGGGTGTTTATTTTTGTTTTCGACTAGGCATATGATGGTCAAATTTATTTAGTAGAATAAATATAAGTGGATAGACTGAAAGGAGAAGGAAGATTATGAAACAATCAGGTGATAAGCAAAGGGCCTTCCAAGAAGAGGGAAGAGGAGATATGCAGAAGGTAGCAGCAAGCAGGCCTGTAGAAAGTTCAAGGACCAAAAGGAAACCTGTGTTGCTGGAGCGTGGACAGCAGAGGGACTGGAAAGGGGGCTTCGTTCATTAGCTAGGGTTGCCCTCACAAAAGCTCTGGTTGGTTGTGACAGCAGAGGTTTAAATTTCATAGCACTGGAAATCTGAGATCTCCTTGGATTGTAGATGGACACCTTCTCCTGTATGTTCACATGGTCTTCACACGGGGTGAACTTGATCCAGAAAAGTCTTCAAGATCCCTACAACTGTCGATGTGTGCATCTGTTCAGCTCATCTGTGGGTGAGAGAGGGAGAATCAATCACTACATTTCCCATCAGTAGTTCAGAACACCAGTGGAGTTCAGAGAAGCTGGCAAAGAGGAAGACTCGGCAGGGAGCATGGTTGCTACCTACTGGCTCCCAAAATTGAACTGTATCAGGGTATGGGGTAGGGAAATGGAAGTTTGAACCCAGAATCCCCTCTAAGATAAGCAAGTGCTCTACTATTTGAATCATGCCTCCAGCTCTTTTGTTTGTATTTTTTCCTGGTCTTGAACTCAGGACTTAGTTGTAGTCCCTGAGCTTCTTTTATTCAAGGCTCCCCTTCTACCACTTGAGCCACAGCAACACTCCCAGCTTTTTATCAGTAGTTTATTGGAGATAAGAGTCTCATAGTCTTTCTGATCATGTTGGCTTCAAACTATGATCCTCAGATCTCAGGCTCCTGAGTGGCTAGCATTACACACAGGAGCCACTGGCATCCAGCTTGATTTTTTTAAAAGACAGTTATTCTTTTCAAATGACCTATGCCTCCTTTCAGTTACTTGGTTAAGGTGGTAATCACCAGATGTCACCATTGTGCAACATGTCTTTCCTTCTGCTCTTACCAAATGACCTATGAAATTGCTGACAAAAATATTCTTGCCAAGAAGCATTCTTGTTTGGAGTTTAAAGCATTTCCTCCCACACTCCTATAACATTAGGACTGTTTGTATCATCCCAGTGTAGTGCTGGGCAGTAGATCTTTCAGTGGCTCCACATGTGAAGACCAGAAGATAGGCCCATGCAGACCCCTACCCTCCAGAGTGCTCTTCTATTATGATGAAGGAGGGCCATCTCAGTACTGGGAGCATCGCCATAATGTAGGAAGGAAATGGAGTCCTTAGAGACGCCTGTGACTTGAGGAAGAGCACAGAAATAAGAGAAAACATAGTGAGGAACAGGGGGCAGAAAATTTTTGTTTCCTTTGTAAATTAATAGTAAATAGACTGTATTTCATTCGTAGAGTTTAGTTCTTTCTGGGCACTCCAAAGTTGCTATGTGCTGGGTATCTGGTAGCTCATGCCTGAAATCCATCAGGAGGCCAAGATCTGAAGATCTAAGTTCAAGGCAGAAAATGCCTTGAGACTCTTATCTCCACTTAGCCAGCAAAAAGCTTGAAGTGGAAGTATGGTTCAAGTGGTAGAGCACCAGCCTTAAGTGAAACGCTAAGCCTGAGCTTGAGGCCCTGAGTTCAATCCCCAGTACCATTACACACACACACACACACACACACACACACACACACACACACACACACACACGAAGTTGTCATGTGATCTCACTGGAATGAATCCCAGACAACATGGAACTTTGCATTATTTGGGAAATTCATCCATAGCAATGCTTCCCAACTTCACTTCCCAGGCTGCTCGTCAAGCAAAGCGAGTGAAACACAGGCTCAAGTTGAGACTCTGATTAAAATATCAGTGATTCCTTTTAACACCCACTCCATTTTGCTAGCCAAAATTCAAAGCCTATGGCAAATTTTCCCACGGACCCTTCAGACCAGATTTTGAGGAGACTAGAAGATTAAGACTGAAGAAATTTGTAATGAAATCTTCATGTTGGAGAGACTGGAAAAGTCAGGTGAGAACATGGCGAGATACCAAGCTTTTGCCATTAGAGACATCCCTCAAGACAAGAGAAAGAATATCCTGCTTCTACTTCTACAAACTCACTGCCCCAAGCTCCACATTTGGCATTGAACGACTCAGAGCTAAGCATTAGGGAGGAAATGAAATTTCCTCCAGAAGAATGCATTCCCATCACAACTGCCCCTGCTAGAGAGCAAGCAGGTTCTGGGTTTTGGCTGAGCAGCCTGGAAACACTGAAACGTGGGAATGGAGCAGAGGGAGCTGGAGGGCAATGGACCCTTTATCTCATAATGAAATACTCATAGGACCAGACCTCAATTTTATGTCACTGAAAGCAAGTTCTCTCTGAGTATTCTTGAGGAAACCTGTTTTGATAGGTAGCACAAGGCAGGCATTTGCTAGTAACTGCTTTAAATGATTGAGGTTTCCTAACATTGAAGATCTTCAGGTGAGTCAGGATGACCCAACAGCACCTTAGTAAGGCTGCTGACAGTGTTTCCTGGGCCTTAGAGTTGAGGAAGGGACCCCACACAAACAGGAAACCTAGGCTGCTGCCAGGCAGGAAGTAAGCATCTTTTGTCTCTGAACCAGGGGCCTCATGTCTTCTGCCCAGCATCTATGAAACTACAGCAGGCTCACTAGTTAACTTTCAAGTAGGGTCAAATCTCAGCTTCTCTACAGTTCTTGAATGATGAGGTTTTTTCTTTCTTTCTTTCTTTCTTTCTTTCTTTCTTTCTTTCTTTCTTTCTTTCTTTCTTTCTTTCTTTCTTTCTTCTTTCCTTCCTTCCTTTCTCTCTCTCTTTCTTTCTTTCTTTTTTCTTCCTTCCTTCCTTTTTCTCTTTCTTTTTTCTTTCCTTCTTTCTTTCTTTCTTCTTTCCTTCCTTCCTTTCTCTCTCTCTTTCTTTCTTTTTTCTTCCTTCCTTCCTTCCTTCCTTTTTCTCTTTCTTTTTTCTTTCTTCTTTCTTTCCTTCCCTCCTTCCTCCCTCTTTCTCTCCCCCCCCTCTTTCTTTCTTGAGCTAGTGCTTAAACTCTGGGCCTGTGGGCTTTCCTTGAGCTCCTTGTGCTCAAAACTAGCACTCTACCACTTGAGCCACAATGCCACTGAGACCATCCATGGTACTCCTCTCATAGCTGGCATAGCCCATGTGTGCAGTCACACCTAGCCATTGCTTGAGATGGAGTCTCACAAACTCTCAACCCAGTCTGGCCTTGAGTTTGATTCCCTGACCTCTGACTCCCAAATACCTAGGGCTATAGACTTGGGCTAGCTTGCCTGGCTGTGCACCAGATTATTTAAAAAATTAAACACCAGACAATATGATTAGATCCTTTATATTTCTATAAGTATTATTTTTTTGGTAAGTTGTGGGGCTTGAACTCTGGGCATGAGTCCCTGAGCTCTTCAGCTCAAGATTAGTGTACTACCACTTTGAGCCACAGTGCCACTTCTGGTTTTATGGGGTTCATTGGAGATAGTCTCATGGATTTTCCTGCCTGGGGTGGCTATGAACCATGATCCTCAGATCTCAGCCTCCTAAGTAGCTTGGATTACAAGTGTTAGCAATCAGGGCTCTGCTTCATAAATATTCTTAAACTTTGTTTTGAGGCATTAATTAAATTACTTGGAAACAATTATTGTTTTTTATCTTAATTTAAATATTCACTAGATGGATAATAAGGAGTATTGAATGTGTGATCAATTATTTGTTTATTTGTTTAGTGCTGGTCCTGGGGCTTGAATTCAGGGCCTGGGTATTTATTTTCCTGAGCTTTTTTGCTCAAGGCTAGCACTCTATCACTTGAGCCATAGCTCCACTTGTGGATTTTGGGGGGTTCTTAATTGGAGATAAGAATCTCACAGCCTGGGCTGCTTGGGCTGTCTTGAACCACAATCCTCATATCTCAGTTTCCCGAGTAGCTAAGATCATAGGCATGAGCCATAGTCCTGGTCAATTTATTTTTTTTTTGTATTTTTTTAGGTTTTTATTTTAAGTTTATGTTTGGTCTGTGTTTTATGTATAATGGTCAATTTCTTATTATTGAAGCTACTTATTCTTCACAATGATTTGAGAAATTTGAAATCTTCCATATGCTTTCTTCAAATGGATATTTTAAAAATTCTCATTACACAGCCTTGATAGCTCTGTAATGTTGTAATTGTGTTTTAATTGCTCCTTTTTCTGACAAGAAGGAAAAGAGAAAAATGCTACTTGATGGGAATCTGCTTTGTTCTTAGAACTCCATGTTGTTCCCCTGGTCCACTGACCACCCGCCCCTGGGTACCCCTCCTGGTTCTCAGGAAAACTTTATCCCTGGCCTAATCTAAAAGCACAGGCAGGATGGGCCTTATCTGAAGCAGGACCACCAGCGTCAGGATGATATCCCTACCATAAACCCCTGAATGGGACAGGTTATACCATAAATCTCAAACAGGACAGTTTGGACAATAAATCCCCAATGGGACCAGGCAAAGAAATTCCAAAGAAGAGTTAGACCTCTTTCCTGATCTCCTCTTCCGGCCCAGTCTTTTTATTTATCCAAAGACCATATTTGAAAGACTTACCGCTCCCCTCTTGGCTCAATCTTTTTATGTATCTAAACATAGAATATGGAGGATTGACACCCCCTCCCCCCCCATTATCCCAGGTGCATACAGATTTCAGGCAAAACTCACAGATATGCTGGATGCAGGCAGGGCAATCTGACCTAAGCCTGGCTGGAAACATTCCATTGTGGGCCATGAGCCATGAGACCAGGAAAAGTTTAAGAGATTGAACAGAAGGCTGAGAACTGGACCCTGAGAAGGGCAAACCATCAAGGCCAGACAGATAGAGAGCTGTTAGAACAATAAAAAGCTTGAGACCTTGGATAACGGAGTCAGTTATCACTAAGGATACTTACCCTATTCTCTGCCCACACCTGCAGTCACTTCTGTACTGAACTCAACCTCTGTTTCCTTGTTCAAACCCCACAAAAGCGTAATTCCAACCCCACCTCCTTGCACAGTCCAATCGCTTGGGAAGGTTGCTGCTCCTCACTGTCTAATAAACAGTCCTTGCCAGTGGCAGATTGAGTCCAGCCTGTTTCCTTCCTTTCTCCTCCATTTTCATAGCACTACTTTCTATAAAATACTAGGAAAATGCCCAAATTAAGATACTAACAACGCCGACATGATGGTATACACCCTATAATCTAGCACTTGGGAGATAGGCGTGAAAATCAAGACTTTGAGGACAGTATAGGTTAAATGTGAGTTCCAGGCCTGCTTTGGCTAAGATCAGAATGTGAAATAGTAAGGGAGAGGAAGGACATTGAGGAAAAGAAAGGAGCAAGGGAGGGAGAGAGGGAGAGAAAGAGAGAGGGAGAATGTAAAATACAAGTACACAGAGGTTGTATTGGAGAGTGGCAAAAGTCTGTAGAGAAAAATGAATGGAGACTCCTAAAGAGACCTGTGACAAACAGCATAATGGAACCAAATGATTCTGGACTGAAAGCTCTAATCTATGAGCTAACAGAAACAGTTTCTCTTAATGACTCAATTTACCTCAACTTATAAAGTATTATAGATGGGGAGCTAACAGTCACCCTCATGTCCACTAGCAGAAACATCTCAAATTCTGTCTTCTTTTCCTAGTCCTTCTATCTGTACATTTCCTCTCTTAAAAACTAACAGAGTATCATGGTACCAGTGGTTGACTCCTACAATCCTAGATGCTTAGGAGGCTGAGATCTGAGGATTGCAGTTTGAAGCCAGTCTGGACAAGACAGTTCACGACACTCTTACTACCCACTAACCACTAAAAAGAGGGAAAAGAAACTGTGATTCAAGTGGTAGGATACTAGTCCTAAGCACAAAAAGCTCATGGACAGTGGCCTAGCTATGAGTTCAAGTTCCAGGACAAGAACACACATAAGAAATTAACAGTAATAAAGATGACTATTACATTGAATTCTCCATCTCATTTGCTTTACCCAATACTCAGGGGTTAACCTTGGAGAGCTAGTAGATACCCATTTAATCCACTTTAACAATTTAATGCCTTGCTATGGCAAGTGAGGACCACAGATCAGCAGTGCCGGTATCACCTTGGAGCTTGTTAGAAAGCAGACCTATTGAATCTGAGCCTGAGGGTTACAATGATCCCTGGAGATTCACATTCACATTGTGAGCAGCACTTCATACTTCACATATGGCTCCCCCAAATAATGTATTGCACTAATCTTTATGTCACATCCAATGTTTATATGTGGTATCATACTATGCATGTGACAGTAAGTTGTTCTGAATGCTAACAAGGCTAAGAGAGATCTAGTATATTCTGTGTGTGTGTGTGTGTGTGTGTGTGTGTGTGTGTGTGTGTACGTGTGTGTACGTGTGTTATGGGATACTGACCTGGGGCCTTGCACATGCTAAGCAAATGCTCTACTACTTTAAGGCATACCTGAAACCCTCTAGTAAACTCCCTTTTTTTTCTTTTCATTAAATTTTTTATTGTTATTATACAGGCCAATCTAGGAATTTAAGCCTGAGTTCCCAGGTTTAAATCTGTGTGGATAAGATTTGAGAAAGTGTTTATCTGTACATGGAGAAGTCATGAGGCAAATACACCAGAAATCTACTAAGTAAAGAATTGATATTGCCAAGAGAAATTCATCCCTGGCACATAGCAAAATCTATGACTCTAATTCTCCAAGTAATCTGTCTAAACCTCTGCATACAAGAAGTGTGGAGTAGTCAAGTTAATAATGAAGAAAGTAGAATCTTCTAAAAACAGGGGCCAAACGACAGTGGACAGACAACCCTGCTTCTGCCACAGTCTTTTTTCTTTAATTTTTATTGTTATCATAAAGGTGATGTGCAGAGGGGTTACAGTTACATAAATCAGATAAAGACTGCATTTCCTTTTGACAATGCTACCCTTTCCCTTGTTCTTTCCCAGTTCCCCATGGTTTTTTTAACTTGCCTTTTACAAGTCAGTTATGACTATGCAGATTATACCCTTGCCCCAGCAGATAGTGCATAGAAAGAACTGGATTTCTGAAGACTACAAGAAGAGAAATTAAGTCATCTGCTTTAAGTCATACTGACTTACAGTTGGGTATCTCTCTCTCTCCATCTCTCTCTCTCTCTTTAATGTATATTAATTATACAAGGGGGTTACATAGTAATTTGCGCACATAAATATAATATTCAAATTTACCCTCTCTCTTAGCCTCTACCCTCTCCTATTTTCTTTTCTTTTAGTAGGTTTCATATAGTACATACAATGAACTTCAAGTATTTCACAACCCTCTCCCTCTCACAGTCTCCTCTAACTGTTGCTGTTTAGAAATGTGTCAAATTATTACTATTTCTGTAGCTCTAGATTGTACATATTAGAGAAAGCATAATATTTATCTTTCTGATCTTGGCTTTGTAAGGTGACCATCTTTAGTTCTATCCATTTTTGTGCAAATGACAGATTTTCATTCTGTCTGGTTGAATAGTACTCCACTGTGGGTCCCTTTTTATAAAGTATAACTACACCAATTTAAAATTGATATATTTATTCTTCCCCTCTAAATCTGCTCTTTTAACAGACTGGATTAAATGGCAGGTCCAGCCTTCCACTTGCTCATGTTGAAAATCTTTAAAGGCATTCATTGTTCTGGCACTATTGGAACACAGCATCAAAACCAAATCTGTCCTTTGTAACTTAGGCTTGAACTTCCCATCCATGGAACAAGCTTGTGCTTCACCTTAAGTGACATTGATACTCTACCATTAACATCCACCAAAGGCCACCAAGAACATAAGCTGTAAGTCAAGGAAGTGAGTCTAATATTGCAGCTGGAAAGAATACTTATGAGGCCTGTCATGGAATCTCAGAAACAATGATAGCAAAGAACCTGCTATAAAATTTCAGGAAGTCCCCAGGAAATTCTAGGTGTCAGGGAGTGTCTTCAGAGAATAGAGGAAAGTGAATACTATAGAGACAGAAAGGTAAGTTGGTAATTGGTAAAATGGCTGTCATTCATTTTTGTAGAGAAGAGATACGTCTATAAAATGAGAATGATCTTGTTTTTATGATCTGAGAGTGACATTATGTACATTGATTCTTTTATGAGATAATGTCCAGGAAGACAATATAGCTGAAGGCAGCTTACAGAAATAATGTGAGAGTCAGGTTATCTCAAGATATCAGGTGCTGTTTGTCTTCCAACGAGGGGACAATGGTCCTTGTGCAGCCATAGACAGTCAGCTTCTCTCCGTGACCCTCACATAAGGAAGAGGAGCTGTCCTCAAGGGCATCCTCACCAGCTTCTGCTCCTCAGAAGTGTGCATCTTCAGCCTACACTCCTGCCTGGCCATTGTGACGTTTGTCCCAGCCCTGTATGGTTGACTGAGATCTGTCCCCAGAGACCAGAAGATACTGTCACTCTGCCCTGTTTACTCTCATTATTTCTATGTGGTGTTTCCTTTCTTCCTTATTTAGAACAAAATGTATAGACATTTCCTCTTTGCCTTTGAGGGTTTTTTTTTTGTTGTTTGTTTGTTTTTTGTTGATCATGGGCTTGAACTCTGGGCCTGGGCGCTGTCCCTGTGCTCTTCAGCTCAAAGCAAGCGCTCTACCATTTGAGCTATAGCACGACTTCCGGTTTTCTAGTGGTTTATTGCAGATAAGAGTCTCACAGACTTTCCTGCCTGGGCTGGCTTTGAACCGTGATTCTCAGATCTCAGCCTCCTGAGTAGCTAGGATTACAGGCGTGAGCCACCAGTGCCCGGCTTGCTTTTGAGTATTCTTATTAATTTGTGCCTTCACTGATATTTAGAGTTGAATATTTAGAATTGAAGAGAATGGGTTGGTTTCAAAAATAAGCTCATGCTGCCATGTTGGTCTGGAGATAGCCAAAAGACTTTCTCTAACTTTTTCTAGACTGAAGTTTCCTGATACGTGGCACTCCTCAGCCATTTCTCCATCAACAAATGAATTGTAATGGTCATTTGTTTTCTAAGCATTCTTAGCCATGCAGGGCTACATACATCTGGACATCATCTTTTCTGCCTCTTAAAGACCAACATTGGAAAATGAGAATTGTGGCATGGTGGTATATGCCTATAGTCCCAGCTGCTCAGGATCCTTAAGTAGGAAGATTGAACGCTGGAGTTGAGGCCAGCCAGGGAAGCATATTACCCCAGCCAAAAAGAAAAGCAAAACAAATCAGGAGTGGGACCTAGGATAACTATCTGGCTTTCTGGATAGCCTTTGCCATATTTTGGCAAGCTATACCATATTCTCGACTCAGGAGTAATAAGCTGCCCAAACCTGATTTAGGTTTCTAAAATGGGGAAACAACAAAATATACAGAGCTTCAAACTCCTAGATAATCTTCTGAGTTATCGTTGATGCCTATAATGATTGAGCCTTTCATTTTTGCTTTCTTTGCATGAGGCACGTCTTACACTTGGTCACACTGGCATCAACCTCAACAGTATCTGTCAGTGCCCCATTGAGAAAAAAGATTCAAGGAAGCTGGGCACTTGTGGCTCACATCCGTAATGCTAGCTATTCAGGAGGCTGGGAGCAGAGGATCATGGTTCAAAACCAACTGGGCAGGAAAGCCCATGAGACTCTTACCTCCAATGAGCCCACAGAAAACCAGAAATGCAGCTGTGGTTCAAAGTGGCATAGAATTAGCCATGAGTGTAAAAGCTCAGGGGCAGTGCTGAAGCTCTGAATTCAAGCCCCACCACCAACTCATACACACACAAGATTCAAGAGCAAAGAGGTTATGGAACAAGTCTTATAACCTTTTTGTCTTATTGGGTCATGGAAAATAGGCAAATCAAAGGGCAAGTGGGATTTATGGAAACAAGATAGCAGAGGATTACTGCAGGAGAATCTTGAAACGATGTAGATTCTAAAACACAGGAGGAGGCTTATGGGTACAGAGGCCCGGTGTTTCCCTTCATCCACTTACTCTCAGCTCCATAGTCTCCCAGACACAAAAACAAATCACATGACTGAAGGAGCACTTACTCAAGTAGAGTTGCCCTGCACATGGCAAAGAGAAATGTAGAGAAAACCTTGATTCTCCATTAATTAAGTCATCCTAGGTGATTACAGAAGATTTGAAGATGCAGGAGTGAAATCTCTGTGTGTGTGTGTGTGTGTGTGTGTGTGTGTGTGTGTGTGTATGTGTTGGAACTCAGATCACAGACCTTTTCAAAAGATCCCTGGAGATGAAAAAGGGGGGAACACAGAACCCAAGCAATGCTGTGTTCACTCAGCACTAAACAAAGCAAAACATAGAAACTTACCAAGTACTCTTTCAATTAAATTGAAGACAAGCAGAAATTCCACTACAGTGACAAACAGTGAAGTAACAGAATTCCCCGGCATTTTAACACAAGGTACGGAGTGATGTATTTTTTTTTTTTTTTTTGCTTATGTGGTGCTGAGGAATCGAACCCAGGGCCCCAAGCATGCAAGGCAAGCGCTCTACCACTGAGCCACCTTCCCAGCCGGAGTGATGTATTTTTATTGCTCATGTGGTCTTAAGCTTCCCCCAACTGATTCTATGAAAAATAGAAAGTAATGAAGAATCGGAGGCTTGTGTCTACCATCTTTCGCATAAGAAGTTTTGAAGAACTTTTCATGTATTAATATCAAATGGAAAAATCCACTGTTTATTTTATACTTATTTCATACAAGTTGCTGAAACTTTCACATATGTTATCTGAATAAAGTCTCATAATAAGTCTGAAGTGGAACTGGATGAAATAACTAAGAATCTGTTCTCCATATTGGGGGACAATTGGGTGGGGGCAGACATTTCCTGATGGTAAGTCAAGGGCAAGCAGAGTTCAAAGGAAGACATGGTAATCTTAATGGAATCAGGAGATGGCCTCCTCAGCTTTTGGAAGGACCACAAACACCAATCTGAATGCACTTGAGTGAATGCTCACTCCTACTATTCCTTTCCATTTCTGATTCTAAGTCTTAGTGATTCCTACCCCATTATCAATCACTGACCTCTTTTCATCTGTGTTATATCCACACAGCAAAACTTTACAGTAAAGAGCCATTTTTTCTTCATTTTTTAGTTGCTGAAGTCATTTGCTCCAAAGCTCCTGGCAGGACTGGATCCTGAATCCATGGTTCCAAAGTCCAGTGTAAACTCTCCACACAAACCTCCTTACCAAATTATTTTCATTGGAATCTTTGGCAACCACCCCATATGCTTATAAAAGGCCCATGTCCTACTCTCCTTCCAGTAATCACAACCTGGAGGCTTAGGCCATTTTGCCACTTCAGACCTGCAGACAACAACCTGTTGAGGTAGAGAAGGACACATTTAGATACCGGCTTCTATGTATTTCTTTGAGAGAAGCTAGATGACCCTCCAGCTTGTAACAAAGGAGACAGATTACCTCCCTAGAATTTTTCCTCTTTGTGGCATAAAATTCAGGAAGGAAAAAGTGAGGTAGGTAGCTTACCAACTTTCGTCAGGTCCACTATGTTTCCCCTCAACAATTCCAGCTTTCTCACAAACCTCCACAAACTTTTCCTTAATTTCTGCTCTCCCATCTGGTTGTCAGCCTGGAAAGAGAGTGACAATAACCAGAGTGTCTTGGGTGTTGGTCATAGAGATGAATGAAGAAGCAGGGATCCAGGAGGGTGGCAACAACTGGGCACACATGCTGAATTTGACTTCAGTAGGGTATCTTTCTGGTATGATGGAAGATTTGATAATTTTCCCAGCACTGAATCTGGAGGGAAGACCAGAGGTAAACATCAGTCTTCAATGGGGGAGAGATGACCAGAGATCATTGGAAAGATCATTTTATAGCTAAGATTATTTTCGTTCCTGCCCTTCCACTCCCAGGTAAGCATCATCATGCAAATACTCTACCATAGAGTGCAGCCAATTGGAAATTGTTCTTATTCTTGACAAGAAATCTATGATATTCATTATATTCCACATCAGCTACACTAAATACTTTGTGTCCACCATCTGCAGAGAAAGCAGAATAGGGCTCAGAATTTCTTAAATACACACGAGTAATGCAAAGTATTTACCAGCCACACACAAAAGCAAATGCATATTCTAAAAGAAATAGGGTGAAAATACCTAATGCCTTCTATTTGCCCTTTTTGTGTGTGTCAGTCATGGGGCTTGAACTCTGGGCCTAGGTGCTGTCCCTCAGCTCTTCAGCTCAAGGCTAGCACTCTACTATTTGAGCCACAGAGCCACTTCTGGCTTTTTCTGCTTATGTGGTGCTGAGGAATTGAACCCAGGGACTCATGCATGCAAGGCAAGCACTCTACCACTGAGCCACCTTCCCAGCCCTCTTCTCTTTGCATTTCCTTGAGCTTCATAAAGGTATTTCTAACTGAAGTGATCACTAGTGAGCATTTTTCACCAGCAGCAACTTCTCCTCCATCACCCTTTCTGAGACCTATGCATGTCTTTCAGTATTTCTATGGGTCACATGCCTCTGTGGTCTCTGTTAGGACACTGGTATCACCTACATGAGGCTACATACTGTGTAGCGTGCAATGAAATTGGCCATCGGAAGTGATAAAACATTTCAACAAATGAGAATCTATCCTGTCCAACTTACTTTGACATTTTTTTCCTGCCAACTAATTTTTGTTGCAGGAAGTACATTTGACCACATTTCCCTATTATCTGATGGGATTACGTGTTAGGTATTGGCTTTTGCTCACGTGTTCCCTAAATTCAGAATGTGGCAAATAGAATGGGCTCCTCATATTAGGAAAATAAGTAATAATAATTGGTCAAGGTCCTAAAAATAGGGCACTTTAACAAATCCCATGCACTTAGATATACAGTTTAGAAAGACTTTTTGTATCCTTACACTGAACATATATACACCATCCTTCTCTTTTTATCACAAGTTACAAAGAATTCAGTATACTGTCCAGTTACACTATAAAACAGAATGAGTTGATTCCTTGGATACATGATTGAAGCTGCTTTCCCAGCCTCTACTCAAATCCTATCTTCAGTTTCTGATTCCATTTCTATTTGAACACATTTTACAATTACCACACAGATTATATTTATACTACTTGTCTCTGTCTCTCTCTGTCTCTCTGTTCTCTTCTCCTCCCACCACTCTCTCTCCTGCTAGTCCTCAGTCACTCCTCAGTGCTCAGGGCACTGTCCCTCATCATTTTTACTCAATATTAGTTACCACTTGCACCTGAGCTTCAATTTGATACTTTAAGAATGACTAAAACAACCTTTTCCTGTCACTATTTCCCACTGTTACTATACTACAACCAATTCTCTAACTCATTAGCTAAGTGTTCATCATTTGCTGACTTTACAAATGTCACTGACTTTACAAATGACTTTTGGGAGTTGGTCCTCCCAAAAACTCATGAGGAAGACTCATTCTTATACCCTTTTGCCCCAGAAAATCAATATGGAAAGGTATGCATCTTGTTGGTCAACTACTAGTAAGAAATTCACATTCTATATTCCATGCTCTAATCTTATGCTATATTTGCACACTAATATGATTTAACTTAGTCTACTCCTAGTAAGTTTATTCCTGTAACCAACTCTCAATTCCTGAAAAACCCCAAATGCATCAAGTCCTTGGTTAATATCAGATGAGAGACTCTGGTTTGGATCCAGGCTCAGCATATACATACACCACTGCCTGTGTCCATGTATGTCCATGTGTTTGTATGTCCATATGTGCACCTAAACTTGTATCTGTATGTATTTGGGTATGCAGAGGTCCAAGCTAAAAACCAGGTTTCTATTTCCTTGTTCCCAAACAAAAATAGGCCACACTTAAATGGTATGGAATTTAAACAACAGGGAAGAGTTCTTCAAAACATCAATATATTCCACGAAACTCTCATGCCACCATTTTCTTCTATATTTTTCTTTTGGTCAGAGGTCAATAGAACGGTAACCCATGTCCCTGTAATCTTCAAAAAATAAGTAAGATGATTGAGAAAAGAGAAGCAATATCACATGTACACTTTCTCCTTGACTCTCACTGGTGGACCAGGACTCATAATGTGATTTGCAGTTGGAATTGTCTCGGGTCCATTGGCACAGCACCTGTGCCCTTTTCTATTGCCCTTCCAGCAAGAGAGGCTGCCCCAAGCATTGTCACATTTCAGTATGGTACAAATGCTCTTAGTTGGAGGTTTGAAACCACCCCTTTTTGTCAAATGTAAAGAATTTCTGAGCCCTCAAAGGACCTATCTGGCTTCAGATTTCCCCAAGGCTTTCCCTTCCCCAGCAAAGTCAGAAATTGAGGTACTCCATGACTCTACCTTTGATGGATCAAAGTTCTTCACAACTTCCATTTTTCCTTCACTGTAGATACAGACCAGGGTCAGCCCCAGACACAGGAGCAGCAGCTTCTTCTTTGTAGTGGATTCAGCAATGGTTCAATGCTGAAGTGCTTTGGACTTCATATACATCTTGAATCCAGTACTAAACTGCAAGTTTCCACCTTTCATTCTCCCCTTCCAAGAAATAATCCTTGATTCAGTGAAGCCAAAGATTGTTGCTGCCGTTGAAACTTGGCAATTTGTCTCTTTTAGATTTATTTAGTTACCTTACAGTTATCAGAACAAGTTCTCAGGCTGGGAAATGTAGCTCAAATAAAAAAGCACTAAGCCCTGAATTCAAACCCCAGTAATATCAAAAAAAAAAAAAGCAAAACCAGGAAAACACATTCTCAAGAAAAATAGTGAATAACGTAGAGTTGCCACTTGGACCCAGATTTGGATATAGAATTGACAGCAGAATCCAAACTGCTACATTGAAAGTCAAAATGTATCAGCTAGTTTACATCTGAGATCTTTTAGAGTTCAACCTGAAACAATCTGGTGATCAAACTAAGTCTTGTTCAAGGTCACTTGTAGAAGAAGCGCCAAGCCTAGGCCAAGCCTAGGATTTTTCGGGTTTACTTACAAAGAACATAGACACAATGAGAACATGCTTTATGGTATCACAAATCTCATCAGCCTTGGGCCAGACCTATAAAAATAATATTTAGATGTTCAGAATAAAGAACATAAGAAATGGTTGTGCTTTACAGATATTATTTCATTTAATCCGCATAATAGCTCTACATGGTATGTAATATTATCCTGTTTTTACAGTGGTATGGAGGAAGACTCGAAAAGGTTAAGTAATCACACCAAGGTCACACTGCCAATAAATGGGAGAACTCATATTTGGACCTAGACTATCAAATCGCAGAGCCCCTCCTCTTAGTCTACTCCAGAGGTCAAGGCAGAAGGAGGATGGTGCCGTAGAAGGAGCAGGGTGGGCAATGCTGTAGGGTGTGGGAGGTGTCTACCTGGGAATTGCTAGTAAAGACACTGTCCGAAGATTTCTCAAAACACAAGGCACTATGTGTTAGCATTCCCTCAGCCCCTCCCACTTCATTTTCCTGGGGCAGCTTGTAGCCCCCAGCTGCATCCGCAGAATGCCTTCCACCCAGACCTGAACTCCTTCCTGCCCTAGAACTCTCCTGGGATTGGTTGGCATTCGCACTCTCATCCCAGACCTAGCTGCTCATACAGAGTAACTCCCACCTCTAGCTCCAGTGTTACAAGGAGCCACCTGGATAGGGGCAGGCGCCATATTGCTCCCACTCCCATGAGGGAGATGACCATGTCACCAACTTTGATAAACCTCCTTCTCCTGTATGTGATAGCCTCTGAATGGTCTTCTAGGATGGCTGGGTTGGATTCTCGCATTATGGGTGTAGCTGTAAAGGTCTGATTAAGTGAAGAGTGAATAATTCCTCTCTTCTGACATTCAAATATTTGATGGAAAATTTCAGAATCATTGCTTTTCTAATAAGGAATGAGAAAATGTTTCCATAACAAAATTCACAACAATTCTGTATTCATGGCCTCAAAGCAAGTGTCTGGCCACCAACTCTATTAAGATTTGTGCACCCAATTTTACAAATGCAGCATCTTATGAGTGATTCAAAGGAAGGGTGGATAATAGTCTATATCAGGTTGTTGAGAAATGACTAGCCAACGTGGAGAAGAAATTTATGGAGTACTTACATGCCCAGCTAACAGTCCACTTTTAGCCAGATGACCTGATAAAACTCACTGGCTTATTGGAAATGGAATTAGTGACCTTGCACCCAATCATGCTCTAGAATAATTGGACAAATTATTAACTGAAAATACTGAAGGCCATGTTACATAACATGCTAACCTCAGCAAAAAGAAAAAACAAGTGACAGTGCCAGGTTCTCAGTTTAAGCCCTAGTTTGGAAAGAAGGAAGGAAGGAAGGAAGGAAGGAAAGAAGGGAGGGAGGGAGGGAGGGAAGGGAAGGAGAGAGGGCTTGGACAATACTAAAATGTAATAGATTCCTAATAAATATTATTTCCTTCACACTGTCCCTCTCTTCTTTTGAGGTTAGATCCTATCTTGACTGTGTCTTAGGCAAGTTCCTTCCTTTCTCTGGGACTCAGTGCAGTCATGAGAAAAATGAGAAGACTGGTTCTGAAATGGACAGAGAGAACACCACTGACATCTGGCTCTCCAGGATCCTGAGACAAGAAAGCCTGTGGAAAGCCAAGGACAGTCCCCAAAGATGAAAGGATCTGTGTCATCTAACACGTCTACAATACCCACATTGAGAAACACTGTATATTATGTGGGCCTTTGAAAATTTCCCCATTTGACAACAAATGGATGCTTCTAGTGTTTTCTTCAAAGAATGGCAGGTAGGCAACAGTGCTACTGAGACCCGTTTTAGTTAAGGGAAGTATGTTCTTTCTAACCCTTTAATAGTTCCCTAAACAATTAATTTAATGCCTGAAATGTCATCCCATTTTGTTGACCTGCTCCTGTCTAAAGGCTAACTCTTGCTTTTTGCTGCTACCTGCCACACTGAGCAGATATTTTTGTCGGTCATGGGGCTTGAACTCTGGGCCTGGGGGCTTTCCCTGTAGCTCTTCAGCTCAAGGCAAGCACTCTACCACTTGAGCCACAGCGCCACTTCCAGTTTTCTAGTGGTTTATTGGAGATAAGAGTCTGGGGCTGGGAAGGTGGCTCAGTGGTAGAGTGCTTGCCTTGCATGCATGAGGCCCTGGGTTCGATTCCCAGCACCACATAAGCAAAAAGAAAAAAGCCAGAAGTGGCGTGTGGCTCAAGTGGTAGAGTGCTAGTCTTGAGCTGAAGAGCTGAGGGACAGCGCCCAGGTCCAGAGTTCAAGCCCCATGACCGGACCAAAAAAAAAAAAAAAAGGAGTCTAAAGGACTTTCCTGCCCAGGCTGGCTTTGAACTGTAATCCTCAGATCTCAGCCCCCTGAGTAGCTAGGATTACAGGCATGAGCCACCAGCACCCGGTGGAGCAGATTCTTTTTTAATCACAGATTGCTCCAGAGCACCTTTCTTAGGAATGAGCTAGTCATTACTTAGTACCCAGGCCTGATTCAAAGAACCACAGTGTCATTAAAGGCCACAGTACATTCAGCAGAATAAGATATTCCATGCCCAAAACAGCAATGACAGTAAGCTACAGCATTCCAGGAGAATGTGTGAGGTCAACTAGCCTCGTCCTGAGTCTGCTCCAACCAACCTGTGTTCTCTTCACTTGTTTTGAAGTGATACACGTGATACAATTGCCACCACAGCCATGAGAAGTCTAATAGGAAACATAACACTTCAAATAAATGTACTGCCACCAGGCAAGTGTCATAGGACATAGTAATACAAGGAGGTTTAACTGAAGACACCAATTAGGAAAACCTGTCAGCCTGCTGAAGGCAGGGACAATGCCGGTTCACTGCTGCATGCTCACAATTTGGGGTGTTTATTTTTGTTTTTCGAGGCATATGGCTAGCACTGAATAAATATTAACAGAATAAAGAAAAGTGGAAGAGACTTTGTGAAAGTTAAAATGTGTTTGTGACTTAAACTAAGTAGCACTATCCCAAAATACTGTGAATTTTGTGAAATTTATGTAATCACTTCACCTCAATGAAGGAAAAAAAGTGGGAGAGACTGAAAGGAGAAGGAGGATTATGAAACAATCAGGTGATAAGCAAAGGGCCTTCCAAGAAGAGGGAAGAGGAGATATGCAGAAGGTAGCAGCAAGCAGGCTTATAGAAAGTTCAAGGACCAAAAGGAAACCTGTGTTGCTGGAGCGTGGACAGCAGAGGGACTGGAGAGGGGGCTTCGTTCATTAGCTAGGGTTGCCCTCACAAAAGCTCTGGTTGGTTGTGACAGCAGAGATTTAAATTTCACAGCCCTGGAAGTCTGAGATCTCCTTGGATTGTAGATGGACACCTTCTCCTGTGTGTTCACATGGCCTTCACACTGGGTGAACCTGATCCAGAAGTCTCCAAGATCCCTACAACTGTCGATGTGTGGATCTGCTCAGCTCATCTATGGGTGATAAAGGGAGAATCCATCACTACATTTCCCATCAGTAGTTCAGAACACCAGTGGAGTTCATAGAAGTTTGCAATGAGGAAGACTCATGTAGAATAGGCAGATTCAGGAATGGGCAGCGTTGCCACCTACTGGCCACCCGGAGTTGAACTGTATCAGGGTGTCAGGGCAGCAGAAGTTAGAACCCAGGATCTCCTAGACAAGCTAGACAAATGCTCTACTACTTGAATCATGCCTCTAACTCTTTTGTTTGTTTGTTTGTTTTGAGAGTCTAGGAACTCATGTCCAGGCTCTGATCCTGAGCTTCTTTTGCTCAGGCCAGTGCTCTATCACTTCAACCACAGAGTCAATTCCAGCTTTTTCTTTTCTTTCTTGTCAGTCATGGAGCTTGAACTCTAGGGCTGGGCACTGTCCCTCAGCAATTCAGATCAAGGCAAGTGCTCTACCACTTGAACCACAGTGCCACTTCCAGTTTTCTGGTTGTTTATTGGAGATAAGACTTTCCTGTCAGGGCTGGCTTTCAACTGTGATCCTCAGATCTCAGCCTCCTGAATATCTGGGATTATAGGCATGAGCTACCAATGACCTGCACTTCCATCTTTTTCCAACTATTTTATTGGAGATAAGTCTCACAGAGTTTTCTGCCCTTGATGGCTTAGAACTGAGATCCTCAGATCTCAGATCTCTGCTTCCAACTGTGATCTTCATATTCTCAGATCTCAGCCTCTTGAGTAGCTAGGATTACAAGCAGGAGCCACCAGCACTGGGCTTGATTGACAGATTGATTTTTAATTTTTATTGTAAAGGTTATTTACAAAGGGAACATCTGTTACATAAGTTAGGTATTGAGCACATTTCTGTTTGAACAGTGTCACCACCACCCCTAATTTTCTCCCAGTTTTTTCCCTCCTGACCACTCTCCCAAACAAGTTGTATACTTCATTTCCAACATAGCGTCTAGTGAGTATCACTGATTAATTAGTTAACCATTTATCCCAGCATTTCCGTGCATCCCTATCCCCTTCCCAAAGCAGATACTCTTAAATGCAAACCAAAAGGTACAGAAATAAAAAATGCTGACACACAAGAAAAAAAAGAACCACAAATAGTAAAATAAAATAAAAACCTGTTTCCATTTCTTGGAATTTATTTCGATAAACATTTTATATGATCATATACACATAGCTCTTGAGCCCGTGCAATCTTCTCCTAAGAATATCCTCCTTTAGTTTCACTGTGTGTGTGCTTATAGTTTTGTTTAATTTATCAAGTCCAAGTGTAACTTTTTGTCTTTTACTATTCATTGGGTTTACTTGTAGATTTTCTTTTTGTCGGCCGTGGGGCCTAAACACTGGTCCTGGGTGCTGTCCCTCAGCTCTTCCGCTCAAGGTTAGTGCTCTACCACTTGAACTACAGCACCACTTCTGGCTTTTTATGCTTATATGGTGCTGAGAAATCGAACACAGGGCCTCATGCATGCAAGGCAAGCAGTCTACCACTGAGCCACCTTCCCAATTCCTACTTCTAGATTTATAGGAAGGAAACCATGCAGCCTATGTTTCTTGGGCTCTGGCTTACTTCGCTTAATACAATTTTTTCACATTCTTTCCATTTGCTTATGAATGGGACAATGTAATTCTTTCTGATGGAAGCATAGAATTACATTCTGTATATATGCCACATTTTCTTGATCCATGTACCTACTGAGGGACATCTAGGTTGATTCCATATTGTGGCTAGAGTAAGCAAAGCTACAGTGAACATGGCTGTGCTGGTGGCTTTACTGTGGCCTGGTTTGTCATCAATTGGAGGGGGGTGCTGGGTCATAAGGAAGCTGTATGTATGGTCTTTTGAGGAAACTCCACACTGCTTTCCAGAGTGGTTGACAAGTTTATATTCCCACAAAATAGTAGTGTTCCCTTTTGGCCACATCCCTGATGGCATCTGTTATTGTTAGTTTTCTCGATAATGGCCATTCTAACTAGGGTGAATTGGAATTGCAGTGTTTCAATTTGTACTTCTTTTATGGGCAGAGATGTTGACCATCTCTTCATGTGTCTATAGTAAGTTCCATGTGTCTACATGAGCATTCTTACTTCTTCTTCTGAGAACTCTCAAACCTTTAAGTCTTCAGCCCATTTATTAATTTGGTTGTTGTTTCTTTCTTTTTTCTTTTTTTTGGGTCCGGTTGTGGGGCCTGAACTCTGAGCCTGGGCGCTGTCCCTCAGCTCTTCAGCTCAAGGCTAGCGCTCTACCACTTGAGCCACAGCGCCACTTCCAGCTTTTTTCTTTTTGTTTATGTGGTGCTGAGGAATCGAACCCAGGGCCTCGAGCATGCAAGGCAGACGCTCTACCACTGAGCCACCTTCCCAGTCCCTGGTTGTGGTTTCTTTAAGGAATTTTTTGGTGGTTAAGTTTTTGCACTCTAAGTATATTTTGGATATGAGGCCCTTGTCTGATGCATAACTAATAAAGATTTTCTTTTATTCTGTGAGCTTTCTATTTATCTTGTCAGCTATGTCCTTTGCCATGCAGAAATTCTTTATTTTGATATAATCCCATCTATCCAGTCTTTCTTTAATTTTTTGTGATTATGGATCTTTACTTAGGAGTTTCAACCCATGCCAAGGACCTCTATTGTTTCTCCCATCCTTTCCTGTAATACTTTCAGGGTATCTGATCTTACATTAAGGTTTATGATTGATTTGGGATTGATTCTGGTTTAGGGTGATTTATAAGGATCTAGCTTCAATTTTCTGCATGTGTATAGCCAATTCTGACTGCAATGTTTGTTGAAGAGGGTGTTTTAGGCTTCCTTATCAAATATCAGTGGCTATAGGTCTGCAGGTTCCTTTCTGGGTTTTCTATTCTATTCCACTGGTCCTCAGGCATATTCTTGTGCCAGTACCAAGCTGGTTTTATTACTATGGCTTTATAATAAGAGTTTGACATTTCTACAGCACTCTTCTTCTTCTTACTAAGGATTGGTTTTGCTATTCAAGGTCTTCTATTATTCCATATGAATTTTTGGATTGCTTCCTCTAGATCATTGAAGAATGTTGTTGTGATTTTGATGGGTATTGCATTGAATATGTAGACAGATTTGGGTAGTATTGCCATTTGTATAATGTTAATCCTTCCAATCCTGGAGCACGGAAGGTTTTTCCCTTTCTTTAAATCTGCTTTAATTACCTTTTTCAGGTTTTTAAAGTTTTTATTGTAGAGATCCTTCACATCTTTGGTAAAGTTAATTCCTAGGTGTTTTATTTTTTGAGCATATTACAAAAGGAGTTGCTTTCCTGATTTCAGTCTCATTGTACTCATCTTGTTTTTTGCTTTTTGTTTGGTCGCTCGTGGGGCTTGAACTCTGGGCTTGGGTGCTGTCCCTGCACTCTTCAGCTCAAGGCGAGCACTCTACTGCTTCAGCCACAGCACTTCCATTTTCTAGTGGCTTATTGGAGATAAAAGTCTCACAGACTCTCCTGCCCGGTCTGGCTTTGAACAGTGATCCTCAGATCTCAGCCTCCTGAGTAGCTAGGATTACAGGCATGAGCCACCGGTGCCCAGCTTATACTCATTGTTGACATACAGAGAAGCTACTGATTTTTATGGGCTATTTTATACTTTGCTATTTTGCCAATGTTTTAGTTCAGCTCAGGGAACTTGGTAGAATCTATAGGATTCTTTAAAGGATCATGTCATCTGCAATGAAGGTAGTTTTATTTCTTCTTCCACTACTTGGATCCCTTTTATATTTGTCTCTTGTCTTATTGCTCTTGCTAGGAATTCCAGTACTATATTGCAGAGGAGTAGAAAGAGTAGACATCCTTGTCTTGTTGCTGAGTTTAAAGGAAATGGTTTTACCTTTTCACCAGTAAACATGATGCTGGCTGCACATTTGCCATATGCAACTTTTGTTATATTGAGGAATGTTCCATGGATTCCTAGCTTCTCCAGAGCTTTTGTCATAAAAGGGTGTTGAGTTTTGTCTTCTGCATATATTGAGATGATCATGTAGTTGCTTTCCTTGATGTGTTGAATTACGCAATTTGACTTGCATATATTAACCCAGCCTTGCTACCCTGGGATGACCCATTTGATCATAGTGTATGATTTTTTTTGGCTAGTTGTTGAATTCACTTGGCCAGAATTTTATTGAGAAGTTTTGCATTGAGGTTTAATAAGAGATAGATCTATAATTCCCTTTCTTTGATGAGTCCTTATATAATTTTGGGTTCAAGGTTATTCTGGCTTCATAGAATGGGTTCCCTTTCTATTTCATTGAAGAGTTTGAGGAGTATTAGAGTAAGTTCTCTTTTGAAGGCATTATAGAAGATAGTTGTATTCTAATTTTAGTCCCCTGTGGTCTGAGAGAATGGAGGGCATAATTTCAATGTTTTTATATTTGATTTCAATGTTTTTATATTTGGACCAATTTGCTTTGTGACCTAACATGTAGTCTATTTTGGAGAATGTTCCATGTGCTTCTGAGAAAAACGTGTATTCTGTTGCTGATGGGTGAAATATTCTATAGATGTTTGTTAAGTCTAGTTGGTCTATGCAGTTGTTTAGATCTGACGTTTCTCTGTTGACTTTTTGCCGGGTTGATCTATCCAGTGGGGAAAGTGGTGTTAAAGTCATCAACAATCAATGTCTTTGGATTTATGTGTGATTTTAGAGAAAGTAGTGTTTCTTGGATAAATTTGAGTGTTCCAGTATTTGCTGAATATTTAGAATTGTTATATTCTCTTGTAGGAGAGATCTTTTTAATAGTATGTCGTATCCTTCTTTATCTCTTCTCACTAATTTTAATTTTAAGTCTATTTTATCTGATATGAAGATTGCTACTCCAGCCTGTTTGTGGGAGCCATTTGCTTGGTAGATTTTATTCCAGCCTTTCACTTTCAGAATATATTTGTTTTTGTGGGGAAGGTGCATCTCTTGAAGACAGCAGATAGATAGATGGATCCTACTTTTTGATCCAACTAGACATTCTGTCATTTAATTGGAGAATTAAGTCCATTGATATTGAGAATTAGGGTTGAAAGGTGTTTGGTAGTTCCTGCCATGTTATCCACCTTCTTAGGGGCCATATCTCCTAGGTTCTACCTATGTTTGTCTGATTCTTTGTGTGGGGGCTGTTTCTCTGCCTTCATCATGTTCTAGTTGGTTCTCCATGTGTAGGACATCTTTAAGTATCTTTTGTAGTGCTGGTTTTGTGGAGACAGCGCCGGAAGTGGCGCTGTGGCTCAAGTGGTAGAGCACTAGCCTTGAGCTGAAGAGCTGAGGGACAGCGCCCAGGCCCAGAGTTCAGGCCCCACGACCGGACCCCAAAAAAAAAAAAAAAATGCCAGAGGGAATTTTCAGGTAATGTTACATAATATACTAACCTTAGCAAAAAGCCGAATGAGAGTGCTAGGCTCTCAGTTCAAGTCCCATTTGGAAGAGAAGAAGGAAAGAAGGAAGGAAGGAAGGAAGGAAGGAAGGAAGGAAGGAAGGAAGGAAGGAAAGAAGGAAGGAAGGAAGAAAGGAAGGGTGGGTTTAGATGATACTAAAATGTAATAGCTTCCCAATAAATATGATTTCCTTCAACTGTCCCACTCTTCTTTTGAGGTTAGATCTTGTCTTGTCTGTGTCTTAGGTAAGTTCCTTCCTTTCTCTGGGCCTCAGTGTGGTCATGAGAAAATGAGAAGACTGGTTCTGAAATGGGGCGAAGGGAACATCTTTTGTTAATTTGAGAAACTGGAGAACACTACATATATCTGGCCTCCAGGATCCTGAGACAAGAAAGCTTGTGCAAAGCCAAGGCTGGTCGCCAAAGGTAGAAGGGTCTGTGTCATATAACATGTCTATAAAACCTGCATTGAGAAACACTGCATGATACCATGTGAGCCTTGAAAAATTTCTCCTTCTGACAACACATCAATGCTTCTTTCTTCAAAGTATGTCAGATAGGGGCTGGAAAGATGGCTCAGTGGTAGAGAGCATGCCTTGCATGCATGAGGCCCTGGGTTCGATTCCTCAGCACCACATAAGCAAAAAAATAAAAAGCCAGAAGTGGTGTTGTGGCTCAAGTGGTAGAGTGCTAGCCTTGAGCTGAAGAGCTGAGGGACAGCGCCCAGGCCCAGAGTTCAGGCACCATGACCAGGCCCCCCAAAGTATGTCAGATAGGCAGCAGTGCTTCTGAGACCTGTTTTGGTTAATGAAAGTACATTTTGTTTCTAACCCTTTAATTACATAATAATTCATTACATGCCTAAAATGTCATCCCCTTCTGTTGACCTGCTCCTGTCTGAAGGCTAGCTCTTGCTTTTTGCTGCTGCCTGCCACACTGATCAGATCCTTTTTAAATCACAGATTGCTCCAGAGCACCTTTCTTGGGAATCAGCTAGTCATTACTCAGTACCCAGGCCTGGTACAAAGAACCACAGGGTCATTAAAGGCTACAGTACATTCATCAAGAATAATACAAGCATTCTACTGCCCAGAGCAGTAAAGGAAGTAAGCCATAGCATTCCAGGAGAAAGTATGAGGTCAACTAGCCTTGTTCTGAGTCTACTCCAAACAACCTGTATTCTCTTCACTTGTTCTTTTTTTTCTGTCAGTCATGGGGCTTGAACTTTGGTCCTGGGCCCTGTCCCAGAGCTCTTCAGCTCAAGGCTAGAGCTCTATAACTTTTAGCCACAGCACCACTTCTGGTAGTCAGGTGATTAATTGGAATGAGAGTCTCAGATTTTTCTATCCAGGTGGCTTTGAACCATGATCCTCAGATCTCTGCCTCCTGAGTAGCTAGGATTACACGCATGAGCCACTGGCGCCCCACTCTCTACTTGCTCTTGAAGTGATGAACTTGACACAATAGTCACCAAAGTCTAATAGGAAGTTTAGAGCAGTTCAGATAAATGCATTGCCACTGGACAAGTGTCATAGGACACTTAACTGAAGGCCCCAATTAGGAAAATCTGTCAGCCTTCTGAGGGCAGGGACAATGCCTGTTCACAGATGCATGCTCAGGATTTGGGGTGTTTTGTGGGTTTTTTTGACCAGGTGTATGGCCATCACTGAGTAAATATTAGTAGAATGAATAAAAGTGGAAGAGACTGAAAGGAGAAGATTATGAAACAATCAGGTGATAAGCAAAGGGCCTTCCAAGAATAGGGAAGAGGAGATATGCAGAAGGTAGCAGCAAGCATGTCTATAGAAAGTTCAAGGACCAAAAGGAAACCTGTGTTGCTGGAGCGTGGACAGCAGAGGGACTGGAAAGGGGGCTTCGTTCATTAGCTAGGGTTGCCCTCACAAAAGTTCTGCTGTCAGCAGTTTAAATTTCACAGCACTGGAAGTCTGAGACCTTCTGAGATCGCTCTCCTTGGATTGTAGATGGACACCTTCTCCTGTGTGTTCACATGGCCTTCATACTGGGTGAACCAGATCCACAAAAGTCTCCAGCATCCCTACAACTGTCAATATGTGGATCTGTTCAGCTCATCTGTGGGTGACAGAAGCAGAATCCATCACTACATTTCCCATCAGTAGTTCAGGACACCAGTGAAGTTCATAGTGGTAAAGAGGACGACTCAGAAGGGAGCAGGGTTCCCACTTACTGCGCCCCCCCCAGAGTTGAACTGTATCAGTGTAGAAGGTGAGGGTGAGTGTTGAACAGAGTCTCCTACAAGCTATTTAAGTACTCTACTACGTGAATCATGGCCCAGCCCCCTTTTTTCCAGTCCTGAGGCTTGAACTCATAGCTTGGTGCTATCTCTGAGCTTCTTTTGGTCAAGGCTAGTGTTGTGCCACCTGAGCCACAACACCACTTTTGGCTTTTTCTGAGTAGTTTATTGGAAATAAAAGTTTCATGGATTTTCCTGCCCAGGATGGCTTCAAACTAGTAGTATCAGATGTCCCCCTCCTAAGTAGTCAGGATTGCAGGCATGAGATACCAGCACCCAGCCCTGTATTTTTTTGGAGGGGGGAGGTTGAGTGCCAGTGGCTCACACCTTAATCCTAGCCACTCAGGAGGCTGAGAAGCAAAGATCACGGTTCAAAGCCAGCCCAGGCAAGAAAGTCTGTGAGACTCTTATCTCCAAGTAACTACCAGAAATTCAGAAGTGGTGCTATGGCTCAAAATAGCAGAGTACTAGCCTTGAGCACAAAAGCTCAGGGACAGCAGCCAAGCCTCGACCAAAAAAACTGACCAAAACTGACCCCAAAAAAATGTAACTGTGAAAATAATACAAGTACATGATACAAACTTCAAGCAGTATACATAAAAGAAGGTCTTACTCCCAGCTCAGACTCCCCAATCCTGTATTCCTACACTTAATGGCAACTGTTAATAAGTTTCTTCTGGATTGTTTTAAAAACAAAATGAATTCACATACAAATATATAAACATATATGCATACCTACACACACAAGGAGAAACAGAGAGAAATATACACATACCTATTATTACACAACAATGATCATGGTTCCACAATCTACTTTTTAGTAACAGTGTATCTTGGATGTAATTTCCTGTGTATTTCTATGCTCAGCTGCATTTCTCCTATTATTTAAGTTAATGTTAATAATTTTGAGATAAGTGAAAAGCCTTTTATAAACCTTTTTATTTGTTTATAAACTTGGATACACATTAAGCGCTACTTGATAACATCTTTAATGGCGATGAGTTCGTGTGTTTGCATGGTAATTACTAGATAGGCAAATGCAATTCTAATATATGGTGTATAAATACACAGCATCCAAACAACTTAGGAACTGTTGGCACAGTTAACCTGTTCCTTCAATGCTCTGATTATTCAAATCATTCACAATTTGAACTTTATGTTTTTTAGGGCTTTTAAAATGTTTTAATCTTAACATCTAGCTCATGTACAACAGTTGAGAATCATAAAACTATTTTTTTGGTTGGAGTGTGATATCAAGCTAATCTCTCATTTCCATCCATTACTTCTATGTAAGATCTGTATTCGAATTCTCTCATGTAGAACAAGGCAATGTCTAAAGGTTTTCTAACATTTTTCAAGTTCAGACTATCTCTAAGGTTAAATAAAACCATCAGTTCAGCTATCAAATTTCTCATATGAAGGGCTAATCATCCAAGTACTTTATATACATGTATGAAAATAGAACACTGTAACTTACTGGAATTATTTTAAGAAGTGGGAGAGAAGAGGCACTACGAAGGAGATGAGTTTGATTGGGGTATACTATATGAATGTACAAGAATATCACAGTAAACCCCCACTTACAACTAAGATACGCTAATAAAAACGCAAAAATACTTTCCTGCATTAACTTGATTCATGAGGTTTCTCTTCTGAATGAGTTTTCATATGTTTTGTAAGGGATATATTTTGTTTAAAAGCTTTCCCACATTTACTACATTCATAGGGTTTCTCTCCAGTGTGGGATCTCTGATGTATAACAAGTTGTGACTTTGCATTGAAGGCTTTTCCACATTCATTACATTCAAAAGGTTTCTCCCCTGTATGAGTTCTCTGATGTACAATAAGGTGTGCCTTTTGGCTAAAAGCTTTGCCACAATCATTACATTCAAAGGGTTTCTCCCCAGTATGAACTCTCTGGTGTTGAGTAAGGCCTTCAATTTGTTTAAAGGCCTTTCCACACTGACTACATTCAAAGGGACTTTCACCTGTATGTGTTCTCATATGATACGTAAGAGATGAACTATGTCCAAAGGCTTTCCCACACTCATCACACTTATAAGGTTTCTCCTTTGTATGAGTTCGCTGATGTATAAGGAGGTGTGACTTCTTGCTGAATGTCTTCCCACATTCATTACATTCAAAGGGTTTCTCACCAGTATGAATTCGCATATGCTTAGTGAGGGATGAGCTGTACTTAAAGGCTTTGCCACATTCGTTACATTCATACGGTATTTCACCTGTATGAGTTCTCACATGCTCAGTAAGAGACGAATTATACCTAAAGGATTTCCCACATTCCTTGCACTCATAAGGCTTCTCGCCTGTATGAGATCTCACATGTTGAATAAGGTTTGAGCTATGTCTGAAGGTTTTCCCACATTCAGTACATTCATAGGGCTTTTCTCCAGTATGAATTCTTAAGTGGTCAGTGAGGGCATGTTTATGACCATGGGCTTTGCCACACTGAGTACATTCATACGGTTTTTCTCCCGTGTGAGTTCTCTGATGTACAATGAGGTGGGACTTTTGGCTAAAGGCTATCCCACATTCGTTACACTCATAAGGCTTCTCCCCAGTATGAATTCTCTGGTGGTCAATGAGTCCTTGTTTATGGCTAAGAACTTTCCCACATTGATTACATTCATAGGGTTTCACAGAAGCTTCCGTTTTGCCAGGCTTAGTAGATGAACTATGGCTGGATGATTTCTTACGTTTTTCTCCAGTTTTAATTTTGTCTTGCTTAGCAGGGGAGGGGCTAGGATGGCATAATTTGTCACTTTTCTTGCCAATTTGAGTTTTGTCACACTTACCAGACAAATTATGGTTGGATAATTTCTCACATTTCTTTCCGACTTCCTTTTTGTCTTTCTTTGTATCAGAGAAGCCATGCCTGAATGATTTCTCATGTTCTTTAGCTGTATCAGGTTTCTTTTTTGCATTTTTTTTCATCTCATCAGGTGAATCTAAATTCTGTTTCAAACTTTTTTCACGTGAATCAAATTTAAGAAGTCTTTTTTTTGATGGTGCATGTTTCATACTCACATTATTCTTTTCCCCCAATGAACCACTTTCTTCATTGCTTTTTTTCTTATTTGGAGTTTTCTTCTTGAATGTAACTTTCCCAATGAGCTCCTTTTGAGATTTCTGGGTATTCTCTGGCTGGTCATCATCTTGCTGGACTTCTTCTAAAATGAAATTCAATGAGATTCTTGTGAATTTCTAGACTCTCATTTAACATCTTTATAAGTTTCACAAGGAAATGTCTGGTTGTAGGGTTGAATCTTTATTCAACTCTCATATCTCAAAGTGAAATATATATCAATAGCAAATGTCTCTATCTTCCTGGACTTGAAGGGGAAATACTACAATAAAATAAAGAAAAGAAAACTTGATAATAGTGATGAGAAACAGCTTTGGATGCTTGAAAATATAACCCTGTAGGCTGGGACAGAGATACAAGTAGCAGCAAATAAGGAATAACAAGTTAAAAGAGATTAGGATTATAGTTAGTGCTTTTTATGGGAGGGATGGTATTGGGGTTTGAACTCAGGGCACTGCACATGACAAACAGGTGCTCTTATTGTTGAGCCATGTCTACAGTCCTGCAGTTATCCTGCAGTTATCAGAATAAATTCTGATTTTTTTAAAAAAGAAGGGAAGGTAAAAGGAACCTCTAAAGATAAGACTTGAAATTTCTGATGCCTTAAGACAAACTTTTCTATAAGAAGTTAAATAGGGGGCTGGGAAGGTAGCTCAGTGGTAGAGCGCTTGTCTTGCATGCCTGAGGCCCTGGGTTCGATTCCCCAGCACCACATAAGCAAAAAGGAAAAAAGCCGGAAGTGGCGCTGTGGCTCAAGTGGTAGAGCGCTAGCCTTGAGCTGAAGAGCTGAGGGACAGCGCCCAGGCCCAGAGTTCAGGCCCACGACCAGACCCAAAAAACAAGAAGTTAAATAGGAATATAGACGAAGGAATTGGAGATGTCCATTTAAAGTCATCAGAGTTGGATAACCAGCTGTAGTTGCATAATAAATTATCTATTTGATGGGAATATAATAGAAAACAGGAATGGATAGTGGAAGACACAACCTCAGGGGCACTTCAATAGAGTGAAAAGGAGTAGAAGTTGGTGAGTAAATAGTAATGAAGCATTTAGAGGCACAGGACAAACCACTGAAATGGTGTTATTTAGATGTTCAAGAGCCTCAGGCTAATCAAAACTAGTAAAGTATGTACTGGAAGGTAAGCAGTGGTGATGAAGACTTCTGTGGAATCTGGCTGTAAAAATGGAGGAGAAAATGGACATGATTATATGTCATAGACCACAGACCTGGAGCATTTCATAGTGAAAAGAGGGGAAATAAAGTCATTTGAAGGCAGAACCATTATGCCAAGACATTTGGAAGAAAGACCTAAGAATGTTTGAGTATATAAGGAAAGAATTTGACACCTTGGGAAATTAGAGTGCAGATGGAGTATGGTAGAATAATTGAGGATATAAGGAAAACAGGAGAATTTTTTAAGCATTACTTTAAGGAAGGTAAATATAAATGGGATTGAGAGAAGAGCTAAAAGGCATCTTCTGAAAGCTGAGCAAAAGAGTGAATGAATAAGGAAAGGGGGCTATATGAAGGGATCAGTTAACTTTCTGAGGGGCCAATATTAGAGGAATAGAGCCCTGGTTTTTATACTTTTACCTGCCACAATCTGAAAGCATTATAGACTATATTGTTGTTCTCTATGGAATGATTATAGCTCCTAGGCCCTTCAAAAGCACAGCCACTTGAACTGCAGCACACTTCCTGGCGAAAAGATGACCTATTTCCACCCTGTTGGACTAGAAGTAACCTAGTAATGCTCCAACCAGTAACATTTAAGCTGAAAAACCACTTCCAAACAATGTTTTTGAAAGTTATCATGTGTTTCTGCTTACCATTTTCCTCCTTTGCCACATGATCAGAATTTTCCAAAAAAAAAAAAACAATCTTTTACCCTAAGTTCCCAAATGAAAATTATGCAGAGTTGGGGTATAGACTAGGCAAAAACCTTTTCTTATAAGCCATTAAGGGTTTAGGATCATTCCTTAATGGAACAAAACACAGTTTAAGCTGATGGATACAAGTAGAATAACTAAAGTCTCATAAGAAACCTCACTAGAGAAACTTCTATATACAAAGATTCATAAAAGGAAGAGATATTAGACTCTCCAAGGATACAAAATCTTTTTTAATTTGAACTCTTCTTCTGTGGGAGATTCTAATTATAATTAATGTTATTTCCTGTTTTTTTTTTTAAGCTGTTAGGGCAGTGGGGCACATGTGTGCAGGGGCAGCTACAGGAGTTGGGAGGGTGGCACCTAGGCAAAGGCTGTCCTAGTGAACTTATCCATGATTATTAGACCTGGCCATTCGGGCCTCCTGACCTTACACACTGCCTTTCCAAAGTCCTCCACACACTTTCCCAATTATGCTAGTTAAAAACAAAAACAAAAACAAACTTCAATGTGATTTTCCTCCTTTATAAAGAAAGCTTCCTCATATCAGAGCTGTTTGACTCATTCAACTGGAGGATCAGAGCTCTACATAAGAATGCGAAATGCAAGTAGTCCAGCACTCTGAACAGATACTAAAAACAGCCTCAAAGAACCCAGTGCTTGTGAACAGTAGGAGAACCTAGATTCTGGGGGAAAATGCTTAATGAATGAAGCTTTCCAGCCAGCCACTGATCTCTTTAAACCTATTACCTGCAATCACAGTCACATTATATTATCTCTCACCCTGAGCTTCCTCATGCACTATTTATATACAGTCTATAGATCTCTAGAAAACACCAGAGTTATCAGGCAAAGAATATATTAAATGGCTGAAGGGCTACTGTGAGGCATTTTTCTTTTTTCTTTTTTTTGGGGGGTGGGTCCGGTCTTCTTTTTTCTTTTTTACTTTATTTTTATTTATTTATTTTGTTATTGCTGGTTGTGGGTCTTGAACTCAGGACCTGGGTACTTTCTCTGAGCTCTTCTGCTCAAGGCTAGCATTCTACCACTTAAGCCACTGCTCCACTTCCAGTTTTCTGGTGGTTAATTGGAAATAAGAGAGAGTCTCATGGACTTTTCTGCCCAGGCTGGCTTTGAACTGTGATCTTCAGATGTCAGCCTCCTTAGTAGCTAGGATTACAGAGGAGTGAGCCATCAGCACCTGGCTAACTTGTTTCTTTTTATTATTATCTTTAAGTAGTTACCCAAAGGAGTTGCCATTTAACAAAGCAGTTTATGAATACAATATATTTTGATCAATGTCACCCCTTTCAACATTCTCACCCATATCTCACCTACCCACCCCTTCCTTCACTCTTCTTAATTTTGAGGGATATATGTTGGATTCTTGGCTACATTTCCCTTTTCTTCTCTTCATTCATCTACCCCTTTCTCCTTGTCCTCACTCCACTCCATTTGAGTACCCACTTCCTGATATTTTAAAATTTTTGCTTACTTTCTAAGGAATTACCCTGTTTGGGATCTCCCTTGAATCTACCATATTTCAATTAATACATCTGTATACACTTGCATACCACCCAACATATTTACTTATAAGTTTACATGCTAAATCTAGTTTCTATATATAAGGGAAAACATGTATCCTTTGTCACTCTGGGCCTAACTTATATGAAGCATATTTCCATGGCCAGATAATGAAACTCCTAAAACCAGTATCTACAGTGTCTATTTCTGTCAGGAGATGTTCCTTTTATTTATTAATTAATTAATTAATTAATTTTTTTAGTCAGTTGTGGAGCTTTAACTCAGGGCCTGGGCATGCTTGTCCCTGAGCTTTTTCACTCAAAGTTAGCACTCCACCACTTTGAACCACAGCATCATTTCCAGTTTTCTGGGGATTCACTGGAGATAAGAGTCTCATGGCCTTGCCTGCTCAGACTGGCTTTGAACTGAGATCCTCAGATCTCACCCTCCTGAATAGCTAAGATCATGGGCGTGAGCCACCGGCACGCGCTTGTTTTCTAAATCTTTTTTTGAGGTGATCCTTTTGAGTTAGTGATCACACACAGAACTACAGATACATGCAGGGTATACCCTAAAGTTCTTCAAAAGGAAGAAATAGGAAAATGGTAACCTCTCTGTGCAACACCTTAATAATAAGTTGTTTGAAAAAAGAAGAAGTAATGTGAATGAAGATTCCTTCTGTGTTGTGGGGATAAGCATAATTGATCGTTACCCAGGAGACCCCAAGAACTTAGTCTTTGGATAGGCCTCTTTGATGGATGGCAGGGGGATATTCAGCTTTGCCAAGTATGGCAGGGATTTCTATAGCTCACACTATAAGGACAAAGTGAACAAGCCTGAAAGAGTATCTTCCAGTGACTATTCCATTTTTAATAATACTATGTTCCTGAGATCACTGGTGTTTCACTGCTGTGATTCTGTAAGACTTTAACCCATGAGACTGGACACAAACTTGTACTGAGACACAAGTGGCTTATATGCTTAATGCAAGTCTCCAACCACTTGGAAGAAGTTAACTGGCATACTGTACACCTTTGCCCTATCTACTTGCTCAAGTTGTAATGTGCTCTTGCCTTAAATATTGTAGAAAGATACAAAGAACTGATGAGGTGGATGGATGATAAACACACTGACATATCTAGAACAACTTCAAAGCCCAGCTATGAAAACACTGTAAATGTGCCGAAACCAGCAGAAGCCTTTAAGGAATGGAAAAAGTGAGTGATAAGATGCCTTACTGTTCTCTAAAACTAAGGAGTAATTAAATCAATCCTTGTACATTACTTTCATTTGAGTGGAGTATTTCATTGGAATAAACCATTTACCCATTGAAAAAAATGTGATGATAATATGGTCAAAATACTTCATATGAAACTATAGATCAATGAAATCTGTTGAAACCATTTTAAGAAAAGAGGATGAGGATGAATGATAGAGAGATGAGTCTGACAAGAGGACATTTTATTTGTATCTATCTATACATGGAAATATCACAATGAAATCCCCTTGTATAACTGATACATGCTAATAAAAAATCTTTAAAAGAAAATATGGAGCTGGGAAGGTGGCTAAGTGGTAGAGTGCTTGCCTTGCATGCATGAGGCCCTGGGTTTGATTCCTCAGCACCACATAAGCAGAAAAAAAAAAAAAAAGCCAGAAGTGGCACTGTGGCTCAAGTGGAATAGTGCTAGCCTTGAGCTAAAGAGCTGAGGGACAGCACTCAGGCCCAGTTCAAACTCCATGACCAGGCCCCTCCCCCTCCAAAAAAAAAAGAAAAGAAAATATGGTATGAAATCTTTAAGAAGAATTTAAGAATAAATTATTATTTGAAGAACTCCAATGTTACTACCAGGAAATTAGGAACTTACTTCCATTGGCCCTTATTTGCTTGGGTCTTGCCATCTTATTCAGATGACTTTGACTGGGTCTCTTCCTTTTCCCCAGCCATGGCTCTTCTCTTTTTTCCAACTCAGATACCATGTCTGGTTTGGGAGCTTGATACTCTGATCAGGAGAATGGTAGAAATTCAGTGTTAGAACAACCATCCCAGAAATCAATGTTTGCCCTTCAGGGCCTTTCAAGAGTAATAAACACATTAGTCTTCTGAAGTTTCACAATGTGAATGAGCCTATAACTCAACTGAGCAGACCCCTCATTTTTAGAGGGGATGTCAAATATCCTGCTTAGCACTCAGAATGGATTCAAATGCTTCGATCCACTAAAAATTAAGGCCGAACCTACCAAGATTTTAGTAAGATGGCATCACAGTCAACATATTTTGAATGACATGGAACTTGTCCTCACCCTTTGAGACTAGATTGCTGTAATTCTCCAGCACGGCATCCTTATACAGGTCCCTCTGTGCAGGATCCAGTCTTTCCCATTCCACATCTTTAAATGTTATTGATCCCTGTAACAACAAATTGCTTTTAGTCCAAGGTTCCTCCATTTGGTGAGTACTTTGGACAAGACAATACTCTGAGCCTACATTGACCACTCACTATGGACTAGGACTAGGTAAATTTTTGTTAATATTTTGTGGTTTTGCTGGTCTTGGGGCTTGAACTCAGGGCCTGTGCATTGTCCCTGAGCTTCTTTTGTTCGAGGTTAGCACTGTATCACTTGAGCCACAGAGCCAGAATCACTTCTGGCTTTTTCTAAATAGTTTATTGGAGATAAGAGTCTCATGGACTTTTCTGCCCCAGCTGGCTTCGAATTGCAGTCCTCAGATGTCAGCCTCCTGAGTAGCTAAGATTACAGAAATAAGGTACCAGCATCTGGCTATCTAGGTAAATTTAAGTAATTTGTGTAACTGTGAGAAAAAAACCCTTAAAATCAAAAAGTATGATAAAAATAAGTAAATAAATAGATAGATAAACAGGACTATGATAGGAAGGGACTGGAGGAGGGGAGAAATATTAAATTCACAGCTAAATTTACAGTTTTTATATGAGGCAGGTAAACAGAAGATGGTATGGCTTTTGGGGTATTTTGATACTGATAAGTACACATTGAAACATGTTGGTTTAACATTTAAAGATAATCCCTTGCTGGATGCTGGCGGTACACACATAATCCTAGCTACTTAGGCCGCTGAGATCTGAGGATTGTGGTTCAAAGCTACTCAGGCAGGAAAGTCCATAAGACTCACATCTCCAAATAATCACCACAGAACTGGAAGTGGGGCTGTGGCTCAAAATGGTAGAGCACCAGCCTTGAACAGAAAATCTCAGGGACAGCTCCCAGGCCCCGAGTTCAAGCCCCACAACAAACAAAAGAAAAAGATAACCCCTTATTCCACAGAACACTAATTCATGACCTGCATATGTTACTAGTCTCTAGCCCTACACACCTCCAGTCATGGATTCCTAATACCTGCCATCATTGCCAGCGACTGGCCTCCTGATCACTGGACCAGTATAGCTCTCCCTAATCACTGAGCCTCTAATTCCAAAATGACTGACTGCAGCAAACCAAATCACCTGTCCCCACAGATGAACACATATTCCTCCAGGTCCCTCCACCACTAAGACCACCGGACAACTGGAACTCTGTCACCTTTATGTCCCAATATACTTCATCCACCAAACCTAAACACTGACACAAAGAGAACTCTCCAACAGCATCCATATACAGAAACCTCGATCACTGTCAGTAAACCCTACTCTATCCTCAACTTGTTTAGCCAGTCCCATCACTTTCTTGCTTTAACTAATGTTGGCCTGTCATCTGAGGAACCTGCTTCCTTATACAGGTGTCAAGTGGAGAGTCCCCTCCCCCACCATGACATATGTACCTTAAGATCTGAAGATGAGCTAAATAATTACCTCAGCCATCTCTTAATGCATTTCCAAAATTCCAAACTTTTTTCTAGTATCAGGACTCAACCTACACACGTATTCATAGCTATGTTGGTTTTTTTTTTACAGTAAAATAAAACAAAGCAAATTAGTTAACGGTCATGAGATGGAAGTCCAGACAAAATCAGGCACAGGCATCCAGGCTAGGGGAGTCACACAGGATATGTTTAATTCCTCTAGAAGTAATGCATTCTTGTAACACATGTGAAATATTAAATGCTAGGAAAGCTCAAGCCCAGGGTGCTTAACTGGGGAACTAGTCATACAGAAACCTGGGCTTACATGTACAAGAATTCCAGACACCCAAAAGAAAAGCAAGTGTTCAACCTAACCTACATCCTTTCTATATTTTAGCCCTAGGGGCTGCTTTTAGAGTTCTGGGAATGGCTGAAACCTGATTTCCCAGGTGAACCTTCCAAGCAGGTAGTTTTAGGCCTACTGGATTAACTCAGTTTTGTAGTTTCCTTGCCTCAGTCATTGAAAAATAGCATTAACTTCCTCTTTGCCAGATCTGGCCATTTTTCATTCTGTACTATCCCTGTATCACCTCTGGATCAATGTAGAAGAGCCATTCAACAGCCAGTTATCCCTTTCCTGATGCCAACAACCTTTTCTTCCATCTACACTAAGTAACCTATTCATCACTGTTCCATGAGCCACTTTTTCACAACCTTTTACCCCAACATATGCTTATTCCATAAATATGTACGATACACATTCCATTCCATTCCAAACATTAAAGTTTTCATTTTCTTATCCCTCTTCTCCTCCTCTCTGCTCACCTATCAAAGCCTCAACCTTGGTTAAACCCAGCTTGCCTTTTAACATCTTTCTACAGACTGGAAACCAAACATGGCAAGAGAGAAATCAAATGACTATGCTGTCTGGATTCACTTCATATTTATAATACTGATCTCAAATGGGTATCCAAAATTGTCAGCAATCTTACTATTCACCTTCATTTTTTTCCAGGATAATTGCTTCCAACATTTTCCTCTTTCTGAAATCTCAAATATCCCTCCTTTCCTACTCTCAACTGACAAATCTGCCTCATACTTCAAAGAGAAAATCATAGAGAAAAATTACCTTCCCTGCTACCACCAATTTCACTAATTATTTTCCAGACCTTTATATAATATGCCTCCCTCTCTGCTGAAATGGAAGAAAATCTTTCTCTTACCTAAGGCTAGTTTCTCCATTTTGGGCTCTTGATCCCATCCCCAATTACTCTTCAAGAACTTTACCCCACAATTACCTGTTTCTCCTCTGTACTATTAATTTCTCCCTTTGTACTGGATCATTCCATCTGACATACAATATTGCCTTACTGTCATTCATCTGAAGAAAACCCTCTTTTGATTTCCTGTCTTTCCCATATCTATTCTGTGCTTTCTTTTTTTTCTTTTGGGTCCGGTCGTGGGGCTTGAACTCTGGGCCTGGGCGCTGCCCCTCAGCTCTTCAGCTCAAGGCTAGCACTCTACTACTTGAGCCACAGCGCCACTTCCGGCTTTTTTCTTTTTGCTTATGTGGTGCTGAGGAATCGAACCCAAGGCCTCAGGCATGCAAGGCAAGTGCTCTACCACTGAGCCACCTTCCCAGCCCCTCTTGGGCTTTCTTTATCTACAACATTTCTAGAAGCATTTTCTGGACGTGCTATTTCCACTTCATTATTTTCTCCTTCTTTCAACTCACTCCAACAGGATTTTACTCTTGTCACTCCAATAAAAGAGCTCTCAACTGTCAAAATAACCACTGAGCTTCATCTTGTCAAAATCAAATTCTCTACAATCATACTTTGGGACTCATAAAAGCACATGAGATAATTGATTGATCCTGAAACGTTTTCTTCCCTATGCTTCTCTGACACCACACTGGTAGTCCTCCACCCACCTCAGTGAGCACCCTTCATTCTCTTTCTGGTTTTTTTTTTTTTTCTCCCACCAGACTTCTGAATACAAAAATGACTCAAAACTCTACCCCTGGCTCTCTTTAATTCCCCTATATGCTGTTCTCTTCCTGGGTGGCCTCAGTCAGTCTTAGGACTTTCAATATCATCTTTACACTGCTGTCTTCAAATAGCATTCCCTTGTCCCAGACCTTGCCTAGGTTCCATATGCATAGTGGCCACTCAACATTTCTACTAGGATGTGTAATGGTCATCTTGATGTGGCAAAGATAGACTGTCTCATCCCCCTTCAATCCCTTTTCCATCTTCTAAATGTGATGTCCAGCCCGGCACCAGTGGCTCACGACTGTAATCCTAGCTACTCAGGAGGCTGAGATCTGAGGATCAAGGTTCAAAGCCAGACCGGGGAGGAAAGGCCATGAGATTCTTATCTCCAATAAATCACTAGAAAACCGGAAGTGGCGCTGTGGCTCAAGCGGTAGAGCGCTCGCCTTGACCTGAAGAGAGCAGGCACAGTGCGCAGGCCCGGAGTTCAATCCCCACAACAACAACAACAAAAAGTGACGTCCAATACTTGTACCATCCTTTCTCAGAAAGTGGACTCCTTGCCCACCCACTTCCTGAGGCCAGAAGTCTAGATGTTAATCCTGATCCTTCTTTTCCCTTATGTTCTGTTTCAGTCAGGACTCTTGGACGTCACGTAATCCACTGACCACCTTTCCTCCCCAGATTGCACACATATTCACCTTACCATGCTCACAAAGACCTCAACACTGACTCCTCACATCCTATCACTCCTCCCACCCCCCAACCCACAGGTTCCCCCACCGCCCCTCACTGTACACTAACCACTGACTCTCAGAGGCTGCTGATCATACATCCACAGACGTCACCCCCGCCGACCCCAGGGCTCCAAGCTCTGACGGTCACAGGTATTTTCAGGCTCTCAACTCTCCAAATCTCCACACTGCATGTCTTTTGACAGACCAGTCTCGAACCGCCAACACAGGTAGCCAACCTCACAGCCCTTCCCAATCTCTGGTACATCACAAAGCTTCCATTTCTGATCACCGCCCCTCACCCCTCCAGCTCTCCAAACCCTGAGCAGTCAGTAACTGCTACACACACACACACGCACACACACACACACGCGCGCGTGCACACACACGCACACACTCACACACGCGCACACACGCACGCACACACGCGCACACACCCCTGCACACGCACGCACGCGCGCACACACACGCGCACGCGCGCACACACAGACACGCACACGCGCACACGCACACACATACACACGCACGCGCGCGCACACACACGCACACGCACACACATGCGCGCACACACCCCTGCACACACACGCGCGCGCGCGCACACGCACACACACACGCGCGCACACACACACACACACACACACTGTCGCCACAGATCCCCCAAATGTTGATTTCCTAAAACCACAGCAATCACCAATGACTTCCCAAAGAACCCTCAGCATCTGGGCTTCCCAGGTTACGGTGACGCTCCCGCACCGCCAAGCCGCCCCACCTTCGCCTTCTCGCTGCCCCCGGGAGGGGACACAGCCATCTCGGGCGGATGCCCGGCCTCTTCGGCTGCACCCCGGCACTCTTCAGATGCCCCACCTCCGGCTTTGTTAGGATTTGACTACAGCCGGAGGCCGAGATGGCAGCCTCCAGGAGCGCGGCCTCTGCGGGGTCGCACAGACGCGATGGCGGCACCCACAGGCAGTCGTCCACGGGGGCGGCCATCTTGGAAGGCCTCCTCCGTACAACGGCGCGCGGGGGCCTCTGGGACGCTGGCAGCCGGAAGGGGGCGGCGCCGAGGCCCGCAGCCAGTCGCGTTCCTGGCGCGGGAAGCGCTCGGACGGCGCGAGGTGCGCGCTCCGCCCGGCGCTCGCTCCCGGGACAACCCGAGAGACGCCTTTTGGCCTCAGGAGTTCTGTCACCGAACGTGGAGGTGCTTTTTCCAAGAAAGTCGGTGCAGCCGGTTGCGGGGAGCGTCTCGAATCTCGACGCCAGGCCGGGAGCCCAGGGAGGTCGGCTTCTAAAGGGGACTGGGAGGGGAAAGGCGGGCAGTGGGTGGGAAGGAGCGCCGGCGCTCATCCGGGGCCCGCGGCCGGCCTTCGCGTGAACCGGAGGAGCCGCTTGGGAGGGCCCGCCGCCTCCCGCCGCCGGCCTCGCCTCGCCGAGGCGTGCAGTTGGGGATGCCCGCACGCCCTCGCTTCCCGGGCGGAACCTCGCCGGGGCCGAGAGGCCGAGAGCTTTGCTGGAGTCCTGCCTTTCCCTGGGCCGGACATCGTCCCCGCACTGCCCGCGGTGAGCGCAGGCGCGGTGCTTGGCCTCTCCCGCCTGTTCCCTGAGTGCGAGTCTCAGCCCCACTTCCTCCCATAGGAGGAAGGGGAGCGGGAATTCATTATACTTCTACCAAACTTGATATACCCCAAACAGGACGCTGAGATCTGAGGATCGAGGCTCAAAGCCAGCCGTGGCGGGAAAGTTCGTGAGACTCTGATCTCCTATGAACCACCTGAAAACCGCAAGTGGCGCTGTGGCTCAAGTGGTAGAGCGCCAGCCTTGAGCTGAAGAGCTCAGGGACAGCGCCCAGGCCCAGAGTTCAAGTCCCACCGCTCCCCCCCCCCCCACACACACATACACAAAGAAGGGAGATTGATTGAAATACATCGTCACAGTGAAGTCCACCTCCCCCTGATAGAACGGATGTATGCCAATAAAATGATTTTTTTTTGGAGGGGGGGAATCTGGTCGTGGGGCCTGAACTCTGGGCCTGGGCGCTGTCCCTCAGCTCTTCAGCTCAAGGCGAGCGCTCTACCACTTGAGCCACAGTGCCACTTCCGGCTTTTTTCTTTTTGCTTTTGTGGTGCTGAGGAATCGAACCCAGGGCCTCATGCATGCAAGGCAAGCACTGTACCACTGAGCCACATTCCCAGCCCCCAAAAATGATTTAATTTTTTTTAATGATTCCTTAAAAGAAAAAAAAGGCCCTCTTAGACTGCCTACCCTTAGAACAGATTCTAAAATTTAATTGTCTCCCTTCCCTAAATTCCTACATTATGTGAAACATAATTTCTCAAGTCTCATTGTCACTTAAAAGATCTCAGGTTCCTGGGAGGAGGCCCAGGGCATACGGCCAAGGAAAGAACACAATGAGTAAGGGTCAGTTCTACTCTCTATTGGGCAGGCAACTTTTGATGTTTTTCTTGGGGTAGATAAGCTTGAATATTTAACCACCACTCAAACTTACATCCCATGAAAGAGAACAGTGAAAGGGTGACACTGATCAAGATGCATTATATTCATAAACTGATATGTTGAATTGGAACTTCTTTGTACAATGGCTTAAAGGTAATTTTTTAAGCTTAAAAAAAACTATGTCTCATCAAAAGAATAGTTATTTCTGTCCTCTTATTTCCCTTCCCTCTTCTATTTCTTCATTTGTATTGAGTGTAGTTACACTCAAATTTCCAACCCCGTCCTGTAAGGGAAAAAGGTCTAACAGCCTCTGAGGGCCAATAACAAGGACTGGCCATTGTATGCAACCTGGTATTCATCTCCAGCATACCATGGACATGGACTTTGGCCTCTGAGTGAGGACAGAGAGTTACTGATGGGATAAATGCACTGCTCCTCTTTCAAAGAGTAGGGATGGACACTGAATTGTGTCCTGCAGAGACTGGGGAAAAAGGGGAAAGGGCTGTACCGCGTGACTACACAATTTCCCTTCCAGAGGACACCTCCAACCTTGTCAATGGGACTTCAGGTCAGGTTGCGGCTGCCTAGGCCTGATCAAACCAGGACAGGGTATCAGAAAGCTCAGATGACATACTGACTCCACCATCTAGAACTCCAAGAGAAGGAGCAGAGGCACAGAGTGAGAATATTCTATGGGAACAGGGTTTATGGAGCTCATCTGTTTTAATGCTTGGTTAGCCTTTCAGTTCTGTAGTACAGTGGAATAATTTTGATTCTGGAACAGTTGTGTGATAATTTTGGACCTCTTCATAAAGTTGGTCACTTGCCCCTATATACTGTCAGTTGTAAGGATGGAAACTGATGCCACGTGGTAAAGTGTGTAGACAGCTGCCATTTGACATCACCACAGAGCTGCTGGGACTGGGACTGGGAGAAACTCAGCCTATGGAAAGAAGTCTTCATACAATCACAGGGACAGACTCCAGGAAAGGACACTTCCTGGATGAATAAAATCCACTGTGCTTTACATTGCAACTTCACACTGGGACTTTTGAATTCATTATACTTCTACCAAACTTGATATACCCCAAACATTGTCTGTGAATAGACACGGAAGAGAAGTTCCATGAGGTCACACATGACCAACTTGTTCCTTGAATGACAAGGGCCAAGCTGGCTCTGAAGAAGGTGCTGTCCTCTGCCCTCTCCCCCTCCCCCCAATGTCATCACAGCCTCTGCCTGTGGAGGAACTCTGAGGGTTCAGTAGTGCCAACACAGGGCAGCACTGTTGACAGAGCAACCTGCCAAGTGAGCCAGCCACCACCCCATCATGTGTCTCCATCAGGCAGGTGTTTCCAGGGCTATGATGCTATGGGGTCTTTGGGCATCACCTCTGAGGGTTCCTGGCTTCCAGGGTTTGCATTGTGTCCCTGACATAGACCCAGCACTGTTGCTCTGGTGACAGTTCTCATGTCAATCAAGCACATGCATGAGTGACAGAAGCCTTTCAAGGACAAATATTAACTGCTTTTAAAACCTGAGCACTGATGGTTCAAGCCTGCAATCTTAGCTACTTAGAAGGCTAAGATCTGAGGATTTCTGTTCAAGGCAGCCTAGGGAAGAAAGCCTTGGAGACTCTTGTCTCCAATAAATCACTTAGAAAAAACTGGAAGTCACACTATGGCTAAAGGTAGAATGCTAGCCTTGAACAAAAGAAGCTGATGGTCACCTCAGGCCTTGTGTTCAAGCTGCAGGACTGGAACCAAAAGAACAACCACCTGCATTGAAACAATTTCCTTGCTGGGTGCCGGTGACTCATGCCTGAATTCCTAGCTACTCAGGAGGCTGAGATCTGAGGATTGTGGTTTGATGCCAGGACAGGAAGGTCTGTGAGATTTTTTTGTTTGGTCAATGATAATGCTTGAGCTCAGGTCCAGGACCCTGGCCTTGAGCTTTTGTGCACAAAGCTAGCACTTCTACATTGAGCCACAGGCCACATCTCTACTTCTGGTTTTCTGGTATTTACTTGGAGATAAGAGTCTTACGGACTTTCCTAGAATGCCTTGAAGAGAAATCCTTTGATCTCAGCCTCCTGAGTAGGTAGGATTACAGGCCTGATCTACTTAGAGACTCAGCCTTGAGACTCTTATCTCTAGTCAACCACCAGAAAACCAGAAGTGCTTCTCTAGCGATAGCCTTCAGCAAAAAAACTCAGGGACAAGGCCTTGGTGCTGAATTCAAGCCCCCTGACAGACAAAAACATGTTTTTCCTTTAAAAAACAAAACAAAAAACTAGATTTCCCTCAAAATGGATGGTTGGCATCTGGATTTGATGTTTTGAAGGAAGGTATCTGCATACAACTGCCTTGGGTAGAAAAATGACACCTCATCCCTGCCAGTGTGAAGTCAAAGACAGTGAACATCTTGGCAAACATCACATGTGTGGGAGATGGCATTCCCAGTGTAACAGGCACAGGTGGGAGAGGGAGCCATAAGGAGTGGCTGCCTTTGTATCTCCATCATGCCTGGGATGGGCTTGCTCACAAAGGGTGCTCCAGGACCACAGGCAGCAGTGCCGGGATAAGGGCTGCTCATACAAGTCCTCAGGTTCTGCAGGCCTCTGGAAGACACGCTGGTTTGGCTGGGCCTCAGTTTCCCGGGGACCCTGGGCATTGGAGACTGCAGGCCACAGTGGAGCACAGAGAGGGGCAGATACATCCATCCTCAGACTAAGATCTATGCTGGATCCTAATGATCTGATATTCTCATTTATTCATTGAAAATTAGTGCATGAGGACACTAATACACGAAAAAACACAAGTGTTAAGCCCGGATTTAGTGATGAGAAAGTATCCTAAAATAGTCTGGGTCAAACTGGATTCAGATACTAAATTCCTAACAGGACCTGCACATATTCATTGCAGGGCTAGAATATGATTCACATCCAAATTTTCTCATTTAAGTACAATATTGAACCGAAAAAGGGTTGTACTTGGTAACACAAAGATAATTTAAAACACTTTTGGAAAGTTTTTCAGGATAGACAAGAGCATTACATGTTTCACATTGCACACATGCATTAATTATACATAGAGCAATACAAATGGCAAACAAGGCCAGGAGGCACAGAGTCACATGTACACAGGGGCAGAGCCCAGGTGAAGGGGTCAGAGGACCCCTGTTTGCTGCAGGTTCAAGCTCAGGCACACACACTGAAGATCTGGACCCACTGGAGCCAGGAGACTACAAGCCAGGGACACTACTTGGAGTCTACTTCTTCCTGTCCTCCCTGCTTTGATACTTTTGAAATCAGAGCTTCCAGCCTACAGAGCTGGCACTTTACTAGTTGAACCATGCCCAAGCCCTGCTTTTTGCTGCTTATTCTAGAGATGAAGTCTGGAGCACATTTCTGCACTAACAGACCTTCAACTGTAATTCTCCACCTCTCAGCTTCCTGAGTAGATGGGACTACACACACAAGCCACCAGCTACCAGCTATCTGCTCCTGTCCTCCCTGCAATGGGCAAGAGGATGGTCCATTTCTCTCCTGGGCTCAAGCCTGACTCTGCCACTCAGCAGCCTACTGCCCTGCTGAGGTTCTGCTCCACGCTGAGCATCCTCCTTCCTCATGGCTCCAGGTTCCAGAGGGAGAACACAAGTACCAGGGCCCCACTGAGCCTGCACGTCAGCCACCCAGGCTCTGCGGGTCACCAGCGCTCATCCTTGCTCTGCGCGGCTGGCCTGTGGGCCACACTGCCCTGAGATTGTCTCAGGCCAAGGCAGAGCTCGCGTCCTAAGTGCTCACTGGATCTCCTGCTGGACCCCAGGCCCTGCCCGTTACATGCAGTGGAGCCTGGTCAGGCCCACCTTTGGGTCCTAAGGCCTCCTCTGGAAACCCGGAATCATCAGTAGAGGTGCTGTCCCCAAGAGAGGTGCTTGTGAGCATCAAATAGTATGAAGGACAGGACAAAGGAAGGTCCTAAGAGTGAAGGACAGGAGAGGCCCCAGCCTAAGGACCCCCAGAAAGGAGCACCGCTGGTGACTGCACATCTGCATCTCTGCGGAACTCGGTGGGGGAGGAGGCCCCCGGGTCCCGGGGGAAGCCCAGGACGTCCCCACCTTCTGCCCAGTGCTAGGTTACTGTGGTACAACAAAACATTCTTTGATATTCTGAAATAGTACTGGAAAAGTAGAAGAGCCCCTGGGACGTGGTTGGTCCTCTTGTGAGGTGAGTGGCGTTCTTCTAGTATTTGTGTCAGGATGACAGGGAAGCCATGCGAGGCTGGACTTAACAACACAACCAGAAGGTGAAGAGTGGAGGGACACGGCGATCACGGTGACCTGGTGGAGGAGGGGGAACTCAGCTGAGCTGAGTGGCCCCCGAGTGACCACACAGGGGCCACAGGAGAGCTGTGTCCCTTCCAGATGCTGGAGACCCATAGTGATTAACACATGGCAGGGCCTGGGGACTGGAAGTCCCATCACAAGTCCCCAGGTCCTAGCCCCCAAGGAAAGGGACAGATCTGCGAGGACGGGGTGAGGAGTGTGGCCGTGGGCTTGGCCGGACCATGATTCCAGTCCCTGGTTTGGAGGGGGTGACAGGCCTGGGATCTGCTCCCTGTCATGGTAGAAGTCCTCGGCGTCCAATTTGCCAGCCATGAGGAAAACCAACAAGAGTAGGGAAGAGAACCCAGGCCCAGCCAGGAAGCCGGCGACAGCCAGCTTCTCCCCTCTGCTCTGGCCAAAAGAAGCCATGATAGAACTCCAGTGAAGAGGAGGCTCACCACAGAGACTGAGTGGCACAAAGCAAGAACAAACGGGGACCCTGCTCAGGTCCTCAGTCCCTCTGCAGACTGGGAGACTCTGCTCTGCTGCTGCTCACACGCCCAGCATACGTGGGCCTGGGCCAGGCCGGAGAGCTGTCCTGAGAGCAGGACAGAGCACCTCAGAGCTCCTCTTCCCGCCACCCCCCACGCAGATCCAGGACAGCGGGACCTTCCACCAGAGAAAGAGGCCATGGCAGGAATCAGGATCGCAGCCTGCTGCCTCCACACAAAACCGGAGGCGGTTCCCCACTCCCAGGCCCCCCGAGACCTCCACACCCACGGGAACGCTGAGCTCCTGCAGCCCTGTGGGGAGGTGTCTGCCACACAGCCTCCTCCACAGGAGACGGCAGCCACGTTTACAGAGTTTACCCAAATTAAACTCGGCTGAGCTCTGGGCCAGGTGAAGGTCTGGCCTGCAGGGGCGAGGCCGCTGGCAGGCGAGTCCCAGTGTCCCAGGAAGGCGGACCTCACAGGGGCCTCTGGCCTCCCCTTCCCACCCACCCCACCCCACCTCCAGCATGCCCCACACCACAGTGCGTGCACCTCTGTCCCTGCCACACCACACCAGGCCCTGGGGCCTGCTCTGACCTCGTGGTATTCCTTCAAAATTCCTGTGTCAGAACGCCATTTCCACATGAGCTGCAGCGGGGTGTCTTGGGAAATGGTTTGTCAGGGCAGCCCTCATCAGGAGAAGAAACACTACCTGACATGACAGCAAGGAGCTGTGCTGGGCGCCCCTCACCCTTTCCGCCTTAGAACTGAGCAGGAGAGAGGAGGCCGGCATGCACAGGCCTCACCCGGGTCTCCACTGGGTCTCCGTGCGTCCTTCCACTTGGACCTTCCAAGCTCCAGAACTGTGAGCAATCAATGTCTGTGCTTCGTGTGCGCAGTCCACGCGCTCTGAGGGCACCAGCCCCGAGGCACGGACTAGAAGAACCTGTCCCAGAACACTCCACGCCCTCTCCTCATAAATAATTCCTCCTCATCACACCCATTCCCCATGGCACTGGGGTAAGCAAGACTAGGCCAGTGGATGGCTTCCTCCCTTCTGCTCAGAAACTAGAAGACCCTCAGGGTGGGCAAGACTGAGGAGGAGAAGGGTACCAGCCAGCTGCAGAGACCCCCAAGAGACTCAGTAAGAGCTTCAATAGGAGGCAGCAATGGGGACCGCTCTGTAGGGCAGGGCTGCCCACCCACCACACCAGGGGTGGGAGCAGAGGAGCTTGCCAGCCAATCCAACATGGCCTTGCGCTCAGCGGCTTGGTCAGGAACAAGGGACAGGAGAAGCCCAGGATGCAGGGGGCAGAGCCCGAGGCCTCCCCCACAGAGCCATTGCTATGGACAAGAGGGATATTGACACTCTGAAGAGCAAGGCGGGCCTGACCTTGCTACAGATCCTGCCACCTGTGGGGGAGGAGCCAGCCCAGGAACCGAGGACTCCCCCCCCATGTGGGATGGAGCCCTGAACCCCGATACTGTGGGTCCCACCATTCTCCCAGCTGTCAACAGAAAGATGAACTCACATTCTGCTGACTCAGGCAGCTTCTACCCATGGCCCCTCGCTTGTGTCACCAGCACCACGGACGCTCACGAGGGTCACAAATGCCAGGACAGCTAGGCCACCCACCATCACCAGCAACCTTGAGCCAGGCGCTGGGCCAGCTGCCAGGCCCTGCTCAGCGGGAAGGGTGTCCATGACCATACCCACAGTCAGCAGAAACCTCATGTAGAAAGCTGCTCCAGGCCGGAGCACAGCGAAGAGCGAGCTCTGGGGCTGCACAGCTGGCAGGCTCAGGGCTGAGAACCAGTGCCAGGGCCGTGGCTGCCCGTTGCCCAGCATGTGTGAGGGCACCCAGCAGCCACTGGCCTTGCTCCTGTGGACACAGGCCCTTCACCAGTCCCCAGGATTCCTCGCCCCCGGTGCCCAGGCAGAGGCCTGTGCCCACACCAGCCCCATCTCCAGCCGATCCCCACCAGCCCAGCTGCCAGGCGGCCCTTCAGGTCAGCAGCACAAGCTTCTCTGCTGCTCTGACCTTCAGAGCCATGACCAGCTGTGGCCAGCACACTCTGCAAGACCAGCATGAAGCATCTTAGCCGAGGCCGAGGCCTGCTCCAGCCGGTCCCTTGTGCCAGCCACTGCCATGCTGCATGCAGCCATCGGCTCAGGCATCCAGTTGCTAAAACATCTCCTTAAGCTTCATAGAGCAATGCCAGGAGGACTAGAGAATACTCAGGAACTTCCCACCCTGGGGCACACAGAACACTCTAACCAGAGGCACAGACCAAGCCTCTGCTCATCCAGGACACCGTGGCCTCTGACCCTGCTCTGTGGCAGCCTAGGGTGAGGAGACTCCCTCTGGCCTGATGGGCTTGGGGTAGTGAAGGGGGGAAATGCTGCGCATTCCACCCCAGGATGGAGAGGGCTGCAGCTCCCCACTTCCTGGACCTGCAGGGGAAGCCTAGCCAGAGGCCCTGCCTCCAGTGGAGGACAAAACACTTCCTTTGGGGAGGACATTGGCCAGCTAACTCCCAGGAGTCCTGGGCAGAACTGCTGGGTATTGATACAACCTGGAAGTCAGTCCCTCGGTTCCCCTGCCTGTTCCCTGGGTCCCCACAGAACAGCCGGGCTCTGTGACTTGTGCATGGATGGGACCAGCCGTGAAGGCTCAGCCCCTCTTCAAGCCCAGCTGGCTCGCTGGAGCAGACCTGGCGATCCACGGGGCCTGCAAGGTGCCCACACTTCCACGCTTCCCAACCCCAGACGGGGCTGGGTCACCTGCTGAGCTCCAGTGCCACCTCCCAGGCCTCCACGCGTGAACTCCACACACAGATGTTCGTCATACAGGTCACATGGCTGCAGGTGGGCCTCGTGGGTGGTCCTGTCACCCTGCACATGAGGGAGAAGACCAGCAAAGGCCACCCCCGGGCCCAGACAGTCACCTCAGCATGGCACTGACTGTGCTGACTGGCCCTTCCCACACCCCCCATGGAGGCCCAACTCTGAGCCAGCAGCTCAGATTCACACCTTTGTCACGCCTCACCCTGACCAGCCCAGCATCCTGACCACAGGGCTCGGCAGGAGTCCGGACATTCAGCTGCTCTGCCCACAAGGCGCAGTGGACAGGCACAAGGTGGTGGCCATGTGCATCCTTGGCTGAGCTGCGGGGTGTGGGCACCCGCTCCCTGCTAGGCCTGTGTCCTGTCTGTGGTAGACCCTAGCATGTGGCAGCAAGGCTCCGCTGCCTGAGCCTCTGGAGCAGCCGCTGGCAGCTCCTTTCTGGGCCATTCCGCACAGGCCATGAGGACGAGGCTTCCCGATGCAGCCGTGAAGCAGCCCTGTACCAGATTCTTCCCGTTCAGCAGCGCGCCTGAGCCCACAGGCTTCCCTCAGCTGCCGCCTCTTGGTGCAGCCCACGGCACCGTGGACTGCAGAGATTCTCCCGGATGACAGGCCTGTGCACCTTCTCTTCGGGCATCAACACCACCCAGCCGACGGGAGGGGTGCCAGCCCAGATTTCCTTCTGGGGCAGGAAATCCCCCTCCCTCCTCCTGCCCTTCTTCACAAGGGGCATAGGCTCCTGTCCTCCACCCACAGCTGGCCTTCGGCATGGACAAGACCCCCCCCCCGTCCCCCTCCCCCCCCCTGCGTCTTCTGTGGCTCAGCACAGCCACATGGGGCGGGGGCGGGGGTGGGGGTGGGGAGGGAAGGCAGGTCCCTTCCTGCACTCTGGGCTCTCAGACCACATGCAGAACTTCTCATGGAAGAACAGGGAGGCACTGCCCATCCAGCATCCGGCACTCTGCCAAGGAGTCTCAGCAGTTTCTCATCTCTGAATACAGACGTCCTCCAGTCCAGCCTGGTCCACAATGCAACATGACCTGGTGGAGAGAAGAGCCAGGATCAAATGCGGCAGCTAAAGGAGGCCCACCGGTCCCGCGGTGACCCTGATCAGCACACACTGAACACGGAGCCCCTGTGTCTCCACACCGACCACTGTGTCTAGGCTTGAGGTAGCGGGGACAGAGGGGCCCCCTCAGAAGCCTGGCCACTGCTGACTTCTCAGCTCCTCGTTCTCCCTACTACTCAGAAGAAGAAGCAAATTGTTCTATTCTCTGTTCCCACAGAGGAAGACAGACAAGGCAGACTGGACAGTGGATGAAAGGAAGGAGAGAAAGAAGAAAGAGAGAAAGAAAGAGAGGGAGGAAATATATCAATTATAGGTCTATTGGCTGACATACTGGATAGAGGGAGACTATGGAATGAACAGATGATAGATGTACATATTGATATCTATCAATAGAAGATGATAGGAGAAAAGGTAGGTATATAGGTAGGTAGATGGTAGATTCATGTCTAGAAAGATAGACAGGAAGGAAGGATTCAAATGGGACCCATGGCATGGGCTTTCTTTCAATCTGCTCCCATCATTATTTACATCAGTCCCCAGATTCCACAGTGGGTGCTCCTCACAAAGCACTTCAGTGCCCCGCTGGGCTTGTGCCCTGCAGGGGGGGAGCTCACTTTCCCCTGCATGCTCCCCTGGCACAGTCCTGGCACACGCCCCGGAGTTGTGGAAAGCGCTTCTTCCCCATGTTCTGCACACATCATGCTCACTCTCTGGGAAACATGAAATCCTAGGCCACCAAGAATCCTTGAAAACTCTAAAACACAGATGGAGACTGAGAGATGAAGACAGAGTAAGGTAGAGGAGCTGCATCTGATCAATGTTCATTGTACCATGATGTAAACACGACAATGAAACACCTTGGTGCAATCAATGTGTTAATAAAGATAAGTAAAACTGGAGATCCAAAGGACTCCTCGGTATTGCACAGTGAGAAACGTATCAAAATATGGGATGGCCCAAGAGGCTCATACCTGGAATCCTAGCTACTCCGTAGGCTGAGAGCTGAGAATGGAAGTTTCCAGCCAGCTTGGGCAGACAAATCCAGGAGACTCTTCTCCACATGTAGTCAGCAAAACACTAGAGCCAGATCTGTGGCCCAAGGGGTGGAGCACCACTTTTGAGCAAGAAAGCTGCCCCAAGAGTGGCAGGCCTGAGCTCTAGACACAGTACCCAGCAGTACACACGTGTGCACACATACAGTATGAAGAGTTTACCCTGTGATCCTCAGTCATTTCAGTTCTCTGAGGGTTTCAGGATGTGGTTGGTAAGTCAAGTTGGATACATTCCCCCACTCTCTGCAAAGCCTTTATGAAACTGAATGTCCCAGAACCCTCTTGTCAACACAGCCCCAGAGGGCTGGGACGGATCCCTGTGTCCCAGGCTCCCACCGGGCACTGCTGTGCCTCTACCTGGCGTCCTCTCCACGGACCGAGGAAAGTGGGGAGATTTTCTTTTCCGGTGCGCAGGCCATGGCGTCTGTAACCACGTGCCTACAAGGCCCTGAGCACCGTTGCTGCCCAGAAAAGGTGCTCCAGGAATGGCCTGCCGCCAAGCCCTATTTCAAAACGTGGGGCAAGCATGACCTTCAGTTCTGGGTGAGCGTGCAGACCGGCTGCGCGAATCACCGGGCTACTGCTCCAAAACTGGTGACGCGGAAGAGGAAGAATCCGAGGCCCAGGCCTTCCGCGTGGCATGAGCCTGGGACTGAAGTCAGATTCAGATACTCCCTCAGACTGACTGGCGATGTTGGAAATGCGAGTGTCGGGACTCTTTACTCACTGTTCGTGTGCGGCGCGCCGCCTGGGGTCCAGGACAGGCGGTAACCTCTGCTTGGCCCTGGATGTGGGGCGCCCCCCCAACCCGCAGGTGCCTGGCGAGGCTCCCGCAGGCCGCGGTCGTTCGGGGTGGGCGCGCGCCCTCTGCCAGCCGTTGTGCGCCGTTACAGGTCCGCGCCCTCTGGTGCTTGCTGGGTCCCAGGTGCCCTCCCCGTGGGCATTTCAAATTTGAGAAACAGTATTACAAAGTATGTAGGAAATATGCATCGGCTGGGTTTTCTTTCCGTTCAGCAAAGCTTTTGTCCACACAGACTAATACACGTGTCCATTTCCTCCTGTATTCACGGAAGGACCCTAAAGGCAGGCCGTGCTCGCTACCACCCGGAGCGAGCAGCCAGGCGCACGGTGCAGACCTGTAACGGCGCACAACGGCCGGCAGAGGGCGCGCGCCCACCCCGAACGACCGCGGCCTGCGGGAGCCTCGCCAGGCACCTGCGGGTTGGGGGGGCGCCCCACATCCAGGGCCAAGCAGAGGTTACCGCCTGTCCTGGACCCCAGGCGGCGCGCCGCACACGAACAGTGAGTAAAGAGTCCCGACACTCGCATTTCCAACATCGCCAGTCAGTCTGAGGGAGTATCTGAATCTGACTTCAGTCCCAGGCTCATGCCACGCGGAAGGCCTGGGCCTCGGATTCTTCCTCTTCCGCGTCACCAGTTTTGGAGCAGTAGCCCGGTGATTCGCGCAGCCGGTCTGCACGCTCACCCAGAACTGAAGGTCATGCTTGCTCCACGTTTTGAAATAGGGCTTGGCGGCAGGCCATTCCTGGAGCACCTTTTCTGGGCAGCAACGGTGCTCAGGGCCTTGTAGGCACGTGGTTACAGACGCCATGGCCTGCGCACCGGAAAAGAAAATCTCCCCACTTTCCTCGGTCCGTGGAGAGGACGCCAGGTAGAGGCTCAGCAGTGCCCGGTGGGAGCCTGGGACACAGGGATCCGTCCCAGCCCTCTGGGGCTGTGTTGACAAGAGGGTTCTGGGACATTCAGTTTCATAAAGGCTTTGCAGAGAGTGGGGGAATGTATCCAACTTGACTTACCAACCACATCCTGAAACCCTCAGAGAACTGAAATGACTGAGGATCACAGGGTAAACTCTTCATACTGTATGTGTGCACACGTGTGTACTGCTGGGTACTGTGTCTAGAGCTCAGGCCTGCCACTCTTGGGGCAGCTTTCTTGCTCAAAAGTGGTGCTCCACCCCTTGGGCCACAGATCTGGCTCTAGTGTTTTGCTGACTACATGTGGAGAAGAGTCTCCTGGATTTGTCTGCCCAAGCTGGCTGAAAACTTCCATTCTCAGCTCTCAGCCTACGGAGTAGCTAGGATTCCAGGTATGAGCCTCTTGGGCCATCCCATATTTTGATACGTTTCTCACTGTGCAATACCGAGGAGTCCTTTGGATCTCCAGTTTTACTTATCTTTATTAACACATTGATTGCACCAAGGTGTTTCATTGTGGTGTTTACATCATGGTACAATGAACATTGATCAGATGCAGCTCCTCTACCTTACTCTGTCTTCATCTCTCAGTCTCCATCTGTGTTTTAGAGTTTTCAAGGATTCTTGGTGGCCTAGGATTTCATGTTTCCCAGAGAGTGAGCATGATGTGTGCAGAACATGGGGAAGAAGCGCTTTCCACAACTCCGGGGCATGTGCCAGGACTGTGCCAGGGGAGCATGCAGGGGAAAGTGAGCTCCCCCCCTGCAGGGCACAAGCCCAGCGGGGCACTGAAGTGCTTTGTGAGGAGCGCCCACTGCGGAATCTGGGGACTGATGTAAATAATGATGGGAACAGATTGAAAGAAAGCCCATGCCATGGGTCCCATTTGAATCCTTCCTTCCTGTCTATCTTTCTAGACATGAATCTACCATCTACCTACCTATATACCTACCTTTTCTCCTATCATCTTCTATTGATAGATATCAATATGTACATCTATCATCTGTTCATTCCATAGTCTCCCTCTATCCAGTATGTCAGCCAATAGACCTATAATTGATATATTTCCTCCCTCTCTTTCTTTCTCTTTCTTCTTTCTCTCCTTCCTTTCATCCACTGTCCAGTCTGCCTTGTCTGTCTTCCTCCGTGGGAACACAGAATAGAACAATTTGCTTCTTCTTCTGAGTAGTAGGGAGAACGAGGAGCTGAGAAGTCAGCAGTGGCCAGGCTTCTGAGGGGGCCCCTCTGTCCCCGCTACCTCAAGCCTAGACACAGTGGTCGGTGTGGAGACACAGGGGCTCCGTGTTCAGTGTGTGCTGATCAGGGTCACCGCGGGACCGGTGGGCCTCCTTTAGCTGCCGCATTTGATCCTGGCTCTTCTCTCCACCAGGTCATGTTGCATTGTGGACCAGGCTGGACTGGAGGACGTCTGTATTCAGAGATGAGAAACTGCTGAGACTCCTTGGCAGAGTGCCGGATGCTGGATGGGCAGTGCCTCCCTGTTCTTCCATGAGAAGTTCTGCATGTGGTCTGAGAGCCCAGAGTGCAGGAAGGGACCTGCCTTCCCTCCCCACCCCCACCCCCGCCCCCACCCCATGTGGCTGTGCTGAGCCACAGAAGACGCGGGGGGGGGGGGGGGGGGGGGGTCTTGTCCATGCCGAAGGCCAGCTGTGGGTGGAGGACAAGAGCCTATGCCCCTTGTGAAGAAGGGCAGGAGGAGGGAGGGGGATTTCCTGCCCCAGAAGGAAATCTGGGCTGGCACCCCTCCCGTCGGCTGGGTGGTGTTGATGCCCGAAGAGAAGGTGCACAGGCCTGTCATCCGGGAGAATCTCTGCAGTCCACGGTGCCGTGGGCTGCACCAAGAGGCGGCAGCTGAGGGAAGCCTGTGGGCTCAGGCGCGCTGCTGAACGGGAAGAATCTGGTACAGGGCTGCTTCACGGCTGCATCGGGAAGCCTCGTCCTCATGGCCTGTGCGGAATGGCCCAGAAAGGAGCTGCCAGCGGCTGCTCCAGAGGCTCAGGCAGCGGAGCCTTGCTGCCATATGCAAGGGTCTACCACAGACAGGACACAGGCCTAGCAGGGAGCGGGTGCCCACACCCCGCAGCTCAGCCAAGGATGCACATGGCCACCACCTTGTGCCTGTCCACTGCGCCTTGTGGGCAGAGCAGCTGAATGTCCGGACTCCTGCCGAGCCCTGTGGTCAGGATGCTGGGCTGGTCAGGGTGAGGCGTGACAAAGGTGTGAATCTGAGCTGCTGGCTCAGAGTTGGGCCTCCATGGGGGGTGTGGGAAGGGCCAGTCAGCACAGTCAGTGCCATGCTGAGGTGACTGTCTGGGCCCGGGGGTGGCCTTTGCTGGTCTTCTCCCTCATGTGCAGGGTGACAGGACCACCCACGAGGCCCACCTGCAGCCATGTGACCTGTATGACGAACATCTGTGTGTGGAGTTCACGCGTGGAGGCCTGGGAGGTGGCACTGGAGCTCAGCAGGTGACCCAGCCCCGTCTGGGGTTGGGAAGCGTGGAAGTGTGGGCACCTTGCAGGCCCCGTGGATCGCCAGGTCTGCTCCAGCGAGCCAGCTGGGCTTGAAGAGGGGCTGAGCCTTCACGGCTGGTCCCATCCATGCACAAGTCACAGAGCCCGGCTGTTCTGTGGGGACCCAGGGAACAGGCAGGGGAACCGAGGGACTGACTTCCAGGTTGTATCAATGCCCAGAAGTTCTGCCCAGGACTCCTGGGAGTTAGCTGGCCAATGTCCGCCCCAAAGGAAGTGTTTTGTCCTCCACTGGAGGCAGGGCCTCTGGCTAGGCTTCCCCTGCAGGTCCAGGAAGTGGGGAGCTGCAGCCCTCTCCATCCTGGGGTGGAATGCGCAGCATTTCCCCCCTTCACTACCCCAAGCCCATCAGGCCAGAGGGAGTCTCCTCACCCTAGGCTGCCACAGAGCAGGGTCAGAGGCCACGGTGTCCTGGATGAGCAGAGGCTTGGTCTGTGCCTCTGGTTAGAGTGTTCTGTGTGCCCCAGGGTGGGAAGTTCCTGAGTATTCTCTAGTCCTCCTGGCATTGCTCTATGAAGCTTAAGGAGATGTTTTAGCAACTGGATGCCTGAGCCGATGGCTGCATGCAGCATGGCAGTGGCTGGCACAAGGGACCGGCTGGAGCAGGCCTCGGCCTCGGCTAAGATGCTTCATGCTGGTCTTGCAGAGTGTGCTGGCCACAGCTGGTCATGGCTCTGAAGGTCAGAGCAGCAGAGAAGCTTGTGCTGCTGACCTGAAGGGCCGCCTGGCAGCTGGGCTGGTAAGGATCGGCTGGAGATGGGGCTGGTGTGGGCGCAGGCCTCTGCCTGGGCACCGGGGGCGAGGAATCCTGGGGACTGGTGGAAGGCCTGTGTCCACAGGAGCAAGGCCAGTGGCTACTGGGTGCCCTCACACATGCTGGGCAACGGGCAGCCTGGCACTCTGGTTCTCAGCCCTGAGCCTGCCAGCTGTGCAGCCCCAGAGCTCGCTCTTCGCTGTGCTCCGGCCTGGAGCAGCTTTCTACATGAGGTTTCTGCTGACTGTGGGTATGGTCATGGACACCCTTCCCGCTGAGCAGGGCCTGGCAGCTGGCCCAGCGCCTGGCTCAAGGTTGCTGGTGATGGTGGGTGGCCTAGCTGTCCTGGCATTTGTGACCCTCGTGAGCGTCCGTGGTGCTGGTGACACAAGCGAGGGGCCATGGGTAGAAGCTGCCTGAGTCAGCAGAATGTGAGTTCATCTTTCTGTTGACAGCTGGGAGAATGGTGGGACCCACAGTATCGGGGTTCAGGGCTCCATCCCACATAGGGGGGTAGTCCTTGGTTCCTGGGCTGGCTCCTCCCCCACAGGTGGCAGGATCTGTAGCAAGGTCAGGCCCGCCTTGCTCTTCAGAGTGTCAATATCCCTCTTGTCCATAGCAATGGCTCTGTGGGGGAGGCCTCGGGCTTTGCCCCCTGCATCCTGGGCTTCTCCTGTCCCTTGTTCCTGACCAAGCCGCTGAGCGCAAGGCCATGTTGGATTGGCTGGCAAGCTCCTCTGCTCCTAGCCCTGGTGTGGTGGGTGGGCAGCCCTGCCCTACAGAGCGGTCCCCATTGCTGCCTCCCATTGAAGCTCTTGCTGAGTCTCTTGGGGGTCTCTGCAGCTGGCTGGTACCCTTCTCCTCCTCAGTCTTGCCCACCCTGAGGGTCTTCTAGTTTCTGAGCAGAAGGGAGGAAGCCATCCACTGGCCTAGTCTTGCTTACCCCAGTGCCATGGGGAATGGGTGTGATGAGGAATTATTTATGAGGAGAGGGCGTGGTGTGTTCTGGGACAGGTTCTTCTAGTCCGTGCCTCGGGGCTGGTGCCCTTAGAGCGCGTGGACTGCGCACACGAAGCACAGACATTGATTGCTCACAGTTCTGGAGCTTGGAAGGTCCAAGTGGAAGGACGCACGGAGACCCAGTGGAGACCCGGGTGAGGCCTGTGCATGCCGGCCTCCTCTCTCCTGCTCAGTTCTAAGGCGGAAAGGGTGAGGGGCGCCCAGCACAGCTCCTTGCTGTCATGTCAGGTAGTGTTTCTTCTCCTGATGAGGGCTGCCCTGACAAACCATTTCCCAAGACACCCCGCTGCAGCTCATGTGGAAATGGCCTTCCGACACAGGAATTTTGAAGGAATACCACGAGGTCAGAGCGGGCCCCAGGGCCTGGTGTGGTGTGGCAGGGACAGAGGTGCACGCACTGTGGTGTGGGGCATGCTGGAGGTGGGGTGGGGTGGGTGGGAAGGGGAGGCCAGAGGCCCCTGTGAGGTCCGCCTTCCTAGGACACTGGGACTCGCCTGCCAGCAGCCTCGCCCCTGCAGGCCAGACCTTCACCTGGCCCAGAACTCAGCCGAGTTTAATTTGGGTAAACTCTGTAAACGTGGCTGCCGTCTCCTGTGGAGGAGGCTGTGTGGCAGACACCTCCCCACAGGGCTGCAGGAGCTCAGCGTTCCCGTGGGTGTGGAGGTCTCGGGGGGCCTGGGAATGGGGAACCGCCTCCGGTTTTGTGTGGAGGCAGCAGGCTGCGATCCTGATTCCTGCCATGGCCTCTTTCTCTGGTGGAAGGTCCCGCTGTCCTGGATCTGCGTGGGGGGTGGCGGGAAGAGGGGCTCTGAGGGGCTGTGTCCTGCTCTCAGGACAGCTCTCCGGCCTGGCCCAGGCCCACGTATGCTGGGCGTGTGAGCAGCAGCAGAGCAGAGTCTCCCAGTCTGCAGAGGGACTGAGGACCTGAGCAGGGTCCCCGTTTGTTCTTGCTTTGTGCCACTCAGTCTCTGTGGTGAGCCTCCTCTTCACTGGAGTTCTATCATGGCTTCTTTTGGCCAGAGCAGAGGGGAGAAGCTGGCTGTCGCCGGCTTCCTGGCTGGGCCTGGGTTCTCTTCCCTACTCTTGTTGGTTTTCCTCATGGCTGGCAAATTGGACGCCGAGGACTTCTACCATGACAGGGAGCAGATCCCAGGCCTGTCACCCCCTCCAAACCAGGGACTGGAATCATGGTCCGGCCAAGCCCACGGCCACACTCCTCACCCCGTCCTCGCAGGTCTGTCCCTTTCCTTGGGGGCTAGGACCTGGGGACTTGTGATGGGACTTCCAGTCCCCAGGCCCTGCCATGTGTTAATCACTATGGGTCTCCAGCATCTGGAAGGGACACAGCTCACCTGTGGCCCCTGTGTGGTCACTCGGGGGCCACTCTGCTCAGCTGAGTTCCCCCTCCTCCACCAGGTCACCGTGATCGCCGTGTCCCTCCTCTCTTCACCTTCTGGTTGTGTTGTAAGTCCAGCCTCGCATGGCTTCCCTGTCATCCTGACACAAATACTAGAAGAACGCCACTCACCTCACAAGAGGACCAACCACGTCCCAGGGGCTCTTCTACTTTTCCAGTACTATTTCAGAATATCAAAGAATGTTTTGTTGTACCACAGTAACCTAGCACTGGGCAGAAAGTGGGGACGTCCTGGGCTTCCCCCGAGACCCGGGGGCCTCCTCCCCCACCGAGTTCCGCAGAGATGCAGATGTGCAGGCACCAGCGGTGCTCCTTTCTGGGGGTCCTTAGGCTGGGGCCTCTCCTGTCCTTCACTCTTAGGACCTTCCTTTGTCCTGTCCTTCATACTGTTTGATGCTCACAAGCACCTCTCTTGGGGACAGCACCTCTACTGATGATTCCGGGTTTCCAGAGGAGGCCTTAGGACCCAAAGGTGGGCCTGACCCAGGCTCCACTGCAAGTAGAGGGCAGGGCCTGGGGTCCAGCAGGAGATCCAGTGAGCACTTAGGACGCGAGCTCTGCCTTGGCCTGAGACAATCTCAGGGCAGTGTGGCCCACAGGCCAGCCGCGCAGAGCAAGGATGAGCGCTGGTGACCCGCAGAGCCTGGGTGGCTGACGTGCAGGCTCAGTGGGGCCCTGGTACTTGTGTTCTCCCTCTGGAACCTGGACCCATGAGGAAGGAGGATGCTCAGTGTGGAGCAGAACCTCAGCAGTAGGCTGCTTAGTGGCAGAGTCAGGCTTGAGCCCAGGAGAGAAATGGACCATCCTCTTGCCCATTGCACAGTGGAGAATTACAGTTTGAAGGTCTGTTAGTGCAGAAATGTGCTCCAGACTTCATCTCTAGAATAAGCAGCAAAAAGCAGGGCTTGGGCATGGTTCAACTAGTAAAGTGCCAGCTCTGTAGGCTGGAAGCTCTGATTTCAAAAGTATCAAAGCAGGGAGGACAGGAAGAAGTAGACTCCAAGTAGTGTCCCTCGCTTGTAGTCTCCTGGCTCCAGTGGGTCCAGATCTGCAATGTGTGTGTCTGAGCTTGAACCTGCAGCAAAGAGAAGCCCTCTGACCCCTTCCCCTGGTCTTTGTCCCTGCATGCACGTGACCCTGTGCCTCCTGGCCTTGTTTGCCATTTATATTGTTCTATATGTAATTAATGCATGTGTCCAATGTGAAACATGTTCCATGCTCATGTCTAGTCTGAAAAACTTTCAATAAATATTTTCTCTTTATTTCAGTCATTGGGCCTGAACTGTTGGCCTGGGCCACTGTCCCTCAGGTCTTCTGCTCAAGGCTAGTGCTCTACCCCTTGAGCCATAGCGCTACTTCTGGGTTTTTCTGCTTATGTGGAGCTAAGGAATCGAGCCCAGGGCTTCATGCATGCAAGGCAATCACTCTACCTCCAATCCTCCTTCCCAGGCATCTTTGTGTTACTTACAAAGGAAAACCTGTTTGTTCCACTTTGTGCTTAAATGAGAACTAAAATGTGGATGAGACATATTTTATCCAAATGAGTGTGTCCTGAGTTCAAGCCCCAAGACTAATACGTTAACACATTAAATAAAAAGTACACTTAATATGTGGGCCATATTTAACTGTCTAATGCCCATAGAAAGTAAAAAGAAAAAGGCTAAACTTTTTGATAATGACAGTGCTCAACATACCTATCTTGTGACCTTGTTCCAATTTAGATGAGTATTTTTCTATATATGGCATCCCCTGAGATGTTCACCTTGAGATGTCCTTCAGTGCTCTTCAAGGCTTGGCTTTGTGCTTCCCTTATATGCTTGGATTCCTATATCCTTCATTGTGTATCTTCTTTCCTAGTTTCCCATTTTAAGGAAGCTCATCCTGAAGAGAACTTCTTGGGTAAGAGAGCATGCTATTTTAGATTTTGTAGTTGTAAAAGAATTTGTTATATTTGGCTTTAAAATTTGCCTGAATCTGGACATCTACTCAGAACATTACAAGTAATGTATTGGTAAAGACACTTGCACAATCCATGTTCATTTCTGCATAACAATAGGCAAGTTATAGAAACAGCCCAGGTGCCAACAACAGATGAATGGATCCAAAAATGTGGTTCCAATGCATGATAGAATTTTACTCATTGAGTGGAAAGAAGCATATGTCATTTGCAGGGAAATGGATGGACCTAGGACAAGTCATGTTAAATCAGGTAAGCCAAGCTTAGAGAGACCAATGGCACATTGCTTTCCCTTTTATTGTGAAAGCTAGCTCTAAAATACTACTTGTCATGATAACTTATATGGGGCTCTATGAACTTACAAACTAAAGGAGAGGGTAAGTAGGAGAGGAATCCAAAGGCATAATTCCTTACATCTAAAGTACGATTTATTAAATTCCAGTTAGTGGAAACATGTTTTTGGACAGGGGGATAAAAAGCGGCACAGCAATGGAAGGAAGAGTGAGAAAATGGGGGGCTGGGAAGGTGGCTCAGTGGTAGAGCGCTTGCCTTGCATGCATGAGGCCCTGTGTTCGATTCCTCAGTACCACATAAGCAAAAAGAAAAAAGCCAGAAGTGGCGCTGTGGTTCAAGTAGTAGAGCGCTAGCCTTGAGCTGAAGAGCTGAGGGACAGTGCCCAGGCCCAGAGTTCAGGCCCCACGACCGGACCCCCCAAAAAAGAGTGAGAAAATGTGTCATTGTACTCAATATATACTACATAAAAAAATGAACTATGTAACTTGTAGGTGGGACCAGAGGGGAAAATAGGGGAAAGAAGGGGTGAAGTTATTCAAGAAGTGTTGTACTCATTACCTGACTTACGGAATTGTAACCCCTTTGTATAACTCAATAACAAAAAAAAATTGGCTAGCTATAAGTACTCAACTGAATGGCATTTCCCCTTAGATTTTGGAAGGCATTTTTTTCTTTTTCCTTTTTTTTCTGTGTTTATAGTGTTACTATTGAAAATTCCAAAATCCTGATTCCAAATCCCTTTTGTGGGATTTTTATTCTGGAAGACTGAAGAATTTTACTTTCTCTCCTACATTCTGAAATTCTAATACATTTTATTATTGTCTTGATTTCCTCATTCTCTTCATTGTGCTCTTCTCTGGGTAGTTCCATTTTAGTATGAAATTTATGAACTTTTGTGCTAGACAATTCTCTAGAATCGTTTTGATTATTTATCTCTGTCTGGAACTCAGATTCTAAGAATTCTTTTCTTTCCTCCCTTCCTTCTTCCCCCTCCCTCTTATCCATGTTCTCTGTCTTGCTTCTCATTTCCCTTCACTACTCTCAGAGATCCGCCCAGGCCATTTCCTGAGCACCTTGTGGACTTGCTTTCTTGTGGGTATCTAAGTGAAATGAATCCCAAGATAGGGATTTTTCTTTGTCGCTGTTTTAATGTACTATGTGATTTTGTTTCTTTTGCATGTTATTCCCCCATGGTATAACCCCTGTTGTCACTATATCTGATTCCCGTGCCCTGAATCTTGTATACACATTTTACTAATTTGGAAAGGGAAAGGGAAATAACAGAATGCTGAAATGAGGATACAGGTTGACGCATTGTAACAATGAGATGCACAAGACACTATGTTGAAAACGAACTTTGCAACTTGGGAGGAGGAAAGAGGAGATAGGGAGGCGGGGAGGGAAGGGATAGTAGGGAAAAAACAAAGGAGGGCGTACCAGGCACCGGTGGCTCACGCCTGTAATCCTAGCTACCCAGAAGGCTGAGATCGGAGGATCGTGGTTCAAAGCCAACATGAGGCAGGAAAGTCCATGAGACTCTTATCTCCAATAAACTACTAGGAAACTGGATGTGGCACTGTGGCTGAAGTGGTAGAGTGCTCGCTTTGAGCTAAAGAGCTGAGGGCAGCACCCAAGCCTAGAATTCAAGCCCCATGACTGACAAAAAAAAAAAAAAGGAGGGGGTAACAGTGCTCAATAGGAAATGTATTCATTACCTTACTCATGTAAATGCAACTCCTTTGTACAGTATATTTACAATAAAAAATAAAAAAAGATGGATTGCCCATTTATCTTGTAGCTTTCGTGCCCCAGAGTTGTTTCTCAGGGACTTTCTGATAGCCAGCAGGTGAACTTCCACCCATTTCTCCTTTCCTCCTTTTTCTGAATTGCCACTTATAGACTCACAGGCTTGTACATGATCACACATGATTCCAACACTTAACTATATCCTATATCCTAAGCACACAAACAGCTCACATAAACCCAGAATCAGTACCTACTGTGACAAGAATAGAATCATGAGTCCACTACACACTTGCATATACTTGTGTCACACACATCCTTACTTGCATGTCTGCCGTCATTGTGCACGCATAAATACACACACCACTTTGTTAAACTAGCTCTCTCTCTCTCTCTCTCTCTCTCTGCCAATCTCCAAAGGGGCAATTCAGGATTCAGGCATCTTTAGGAGAAGTACAAACTCTCTGTATACATTCTCTGTATGCACACACAAAAAAGTCTCCAAGAACTCTCAACTTCCAGGAGGTTCTCTGACCTACCATCCCTGGGACCTAAACAGAGCAAGGTGTTTGTTGAGTGAATGAATAAAACATTAACTAGTTATAATCTGATTCTTCATGTTTGCCTTAGAACCACCATTATGGTGTGATATCTGTGAGTTAACTTCAATGATTTGCTCCTATCTTTTGTTCAACAGAACAAGTATTCCTAAATACTAATGCCTTCTTAAAGCTTACCTGTTGAGTGTCTCAACCAAAAAGCAAAAGGTAGAAAAGGCACCAACTGTCCAACCTCTCTCCTCACCCAAGTCCTGATGAGGAGTGTAGTTGATGGGTAGGCTACATCTTAAGTAGTATGTTGCTCAAAACAGACAAGATATAGATGAGTTCTTTGGGCCACTGTATAGTGACAGGAGTCCCTCTTCCCTATTCAGAGAGAACTGCAGGTAGGGCAGTGTATCAAAAGTATTTTCCTCATGGTTGCACAGCATGCTAAACACCATATCATTCTTAGACTGTGGCCAGACCTAAGGCTCTTTCCAGTGCCTGCCCAACTCGATACTGCAAAACAACCTCTGCTATTGGAGCAGAACCAGTTTCTCCCCACCTGGCTTCTCCAAGGCGAGTGCATTAGAGCCAGGTGGTTTGTTTCTCATTGGCTTTCTTCTTCCTCAGATGGAGGGAAGAGGGTCCATTTCTGACAGAGGATAGGTTATCTACCTACAGTTGCCTTAGCTAGTACTGGAACTATATGAAATTGTCATCTCTGCAGGTTAAAAATGTCCTTTGTCAGTCGTTTCAACAGGCTCAAAGCTCTACTACACTTTCAGAGATAAGGTAGATAAGAATATTTTCCCAGCTTGATCCTTCCTCCAGTAACAATAGATCGGTTGGATTGGAACCAAAATATACCTAAGAAATCAACAAAAGGATTTGATTAGTGAAGATTATTATCAGCATAATATATTAGTAAAATGATCCCATTGGACCTTTGATGGGGAGTTGGTAGGCGGGGAAATTAGTTTAGTTCTTATTAACAGGAGAAAAGGCTGCTGTGGAGGAAAAATTCCACTCATCTGACCTTCGGTCATTTCTGTGTTGGACCTTTCCCTAAGAAAATAATGTCCAGTCAGGATCAGGATCAGAGTCTCTCAGATTATTCTGCCCAGGCTGGCTTCAAACCACAATCCTCAGATCTCAGCATCCTGAGTAGCTAGGATTACAGGCACCAGCCACCAGTGCCCAAGCTGCGATGGTATTTTTAAAAAAGCATTTGTGGATTGGTATTGGTGGCTCATACCAATAATCCTAGCTACTCAAGAGGCTGAGATCTGGGGATCATGATCCAAAGCCAGCCTGGGCAGGAAAGTTTGAGAGATGCTGAACTCCAATTAACCAGCAAAAAGCCAGAAGTGGAGCTGTAGCTCAAGTGGTAGAGCACCAACTTTAAATGAGAAAACTAAGGGACAATGCCTGAGCTCTGAGTTCAAGCCCCAATATCAGTACACACCCACACGTACCCCCTCACCCCCACATAGAGATTTGTGAGCTGCTATCATTAGCTGACTAGGATATGAGCACTTTTGCCCAACTGAGCCTCAGACCGCAATCCTCCTACTTACACCTCCCAAGTACCTAGAATGAAAGACACCAAGCTCCACAGCCAGCCTGTTTGTGGAGATGGTATCTCACCTTTTTTCCTAGACTAGCCTTGAATCTCAATGTTCCTGATCTCTGCCTTCCTAATAATTAGGAGAGATTACAGTTTTAAATAAGGTGGTTAGGCTGGCATCACTAAAAGAGTAGTGATATTTGGGAAAGAAAAGATATAGGTAGTAAAATATACATGTAAAAACTCTTTAGGTCTTGTGGAAGAATCCAGGAGGTTACCTGGCTGGAAGGCATGCAGAAATCTTGCCATAAGTTTCCAACTCCACTTGCCAGATGATTATCAGTGCAGATCATCAGCATTTGAAAGGTGCAGGTATGGGCAGTCATTCCAGCTCTTACTGTACAGATAGGGAAACCAGTGCCCAGAAAAGGGGCAATGGCATCCTTGGGATACACAGCTTCATCTGCACTTAAAGATTAGATGAGCTGGGCACCATTGGTTCATGCCTACTTAGGAGGCTACTCATAGCTACTCAGGAGGCTGAGATCTGAGGATCATGGTTCAAAGCCAGCCTGGGCAGAAAAGTCTGTGAGACTTTTTTTTTTTTTTTTTGGTCCGGTCATGGGGCCAGAACTCTGGGCCTGGGTGCTGTCCCTCAGCTCTTCAGCTCAAGGCTAGCGCTCTACCACTTGAGCCACACGCCACTTCTGGCTTTTTTCTTTTTTCTTATGTGGTGCTGAGGAATTGAACCCAGGGCCTCAGGCATGCATGGCAAGCGCTCTACCATTGAGCCACCTTCCCAGGACCCTGTGAGACTTTTATCTCCAATTAACCACCAGACAACTGGAAGTGGTGCTGTGGCTCAAGTGGTAGAGCACTCACCTTGAGCTGAAGAGTGCAGGGATAGCTCCCAAGCCCAGAGTTCAAGCCCCATGACCGACCAAAAAAAAAAAAGTAGATGATCTTTCCCTAAGACCTCAACTTCCTCCTTGGAAGGAGAAATGTCAGGTCGGCTTTTCCCTCTCCTGATAGACTGTACAAGCTTCATGTCCAGATTGCGCCCTTCCCCCATGATCTCTGCCACATTTTAGGTAGCACAGTCTGATTGGAGATTTTTTCCAGGCAGGCTCCAGGTGTATGCTAAGAAGATAGCAACAGACTGTTGTTCCTGGACAGGAAGGAGTTCCACAGGCCATCAAAACAGAATCACAAAAGAATCTTTCCACTTGGCTTGGATGACTCATATGGTCTTGTGAGCTAAGATTCTGTGCCTTCCACTCAGTTCCTCTTCCTTGAGGGCCCAAGGAGGGGAAATATCTGGTGGCTCAAAAGAAACTTGGGACTTAAGGGGTCAAGCATTGTAACCCATGAGGAAGTTAGAGCTGTGAAAGGTCATGAGATTGTGACAAAGCCAAGCACAACAGTCAAATGAACGCAGTCCTTCCGTGGGCGAGGAGATTGGGGTATTCAGGAGCCCATTTTTGCAAAGGTCAGACCTTTTGACTCCTGATTCTCAGGTGAGCCCCATAGAGTTGAAGAATGCCTAGATCTCTCCCCAGTTCTTGGGTTCTAAAAGCTTCAAAGATTCCCCATGGCTTAGCACAGCCCCAGCAGTGGTGGGCCTTATCTGGCCTCCTCCAAGTGCCCACCCCTCTTGCACCCACCCATGTGTTTTGCCCCCAATCAGGAGTCAGCCTGGTCCTTGGCTATTCCCACACCCTCTTCTGTTTTCATCTTGAGGCTCACAGAAGCTGTGACTTTGAGCAAGTGGCTTGGCCTTTTGCAGATAGCTTTCTCTCTAGGGCAGAACTGCTAATGATGACAGTAGTCACCATTTATTAAGCAAGCTCCCAGTGCCAGGTTTTAGGCTGAGAATTTAACGTATTTTCATTTTAGTCAACAGCTCCATAATATAGTTCTATTATTTTTATCTTACTAGAATACTGTACAACGTTTGTTTTGTTTTGTTGAGATACCATAGCTCATACTCATGGGCTCAGGATTGAACTGAGGTCAGATTCTAAACTGCTAATCCAAGCCCAGGTCTCTTGAAGGAGCTCCTTTACAGAGGTTGATTGATAAAGGATTTTCAACATATCTGAGAATTAAAATATAGTTTAAAAGTCTCTTACCACCCGACCTGGGGGAGGGGAGAAAACTCCAAGTCAGGCAATCCACAAAAATGGAAATACCAATAAGGGAAAAAGCTAACCACCCTAGTAAAATGAAACAAGTCGAAAGTACTGCCTTGTGAGGAGGTAATGCGAAGTCACCCTCTGTAACCAAGAGAACCATCAGGGAAGAGGGAACCTGGCACCCCGAGCTTGGATTCCCAGCCTGCAGACCTGCGAGAAATAAATTTCTGTTGTTTGTAAGCTCTCTGTCAAAGATAGTACCATGTATTGCCTCTAGGGAAAACCCAGAATTTTTGCAATAAAGGAAATGTAATCAACAGCCGGTAAACGCTTTTTTGCTCGTTAGATTGGAAATGATCGCTTAGAAACCAAATAGCTACACAAAGGTCCAGAGTGTCATTGACAGCATGCCCTCTCTAAATTTGTTTCCCCTCTCTGCATTTTTAATTCATCACAGGCGAAGCCTCACACAGACTATAACAAGGAACAATAAAAACATTTTATGGTAATTGCCAAACGATTTTATGACAAGCAGTTACAGGACCAGAACACCTGGGGCTCGGACAGCTTAGCGTCGCGGTGGGCGGGTGGATCCCGGTGGGTCCTGCGCAGTGGGGTTAGGGGAGTCCAGTGGTGGGCGTGGCCGCAGGCGGGGACGCGCAGAGGGACTACAACTCCCAGGTACCCTCGCGCTGCTTTCCTGGGACCACATGACTGGCGCGGTCCGGGGCGCCGTCGCTGCGGCTGCTAGCGAAGTTGGATCCGAGACCCGGGCCGTGCACCCTTCAAGAGCGCTCACCATGGCGGTGAGTCCCAGGCGCCTCGCAGAATGGACGCGGGTGGGGGAATCCCTCGGAGCAGCAGCCTCCGCACCCCGAGATCCTCCCAGCCCCGAGTCCCGGGCTGGTGAGGGGGTGTGTTGGTGGCATCGTCGCCGCTGGATCGGGGCTGGGGGACGCGGCAGGTGCGGCTGTCAGGGGCTCCCGGAGGTTCTGTCTGTCGGTCCCCGCTGCTGGGAGTCCTTCCAGCCGGACGCACGCGCGAAGGCGGGCTGGGGCGCGGCCCGGGCGGATCGGCGAGTCGCGGGGGGTCCCAGCTCCGGGCGGTGGCCGGAGTCGGGGTGAGTGGGGTGCGGTGGGGTGGGAGCAGACGCGGTGGCTGGGGTTCTAGGGAGGCTTTCCTCAGCCGAGCCCGGCGCCGTCCGCGCACCCCACCACCCCCAGCCTGCCTGGGACAAGTGCCTGTTCCGATCGGAGCTCAGCAAGAGCTTTTTCTTTTCTTTTATCCTGGTTAGGGCTCACCTGGGCTGGAGAGGAGGACAGCTTCTAACAGACTTTGGGAGTTTGGAGAAATCATGTCCCTTCCCTCACCTCATGAAACAAGTCCCAGAAGCTACAGGCTGTGCAGACTCTTTAGCGCCCACCCCGCCCCCTTGCTGTTCTTGAAAAAGAGGCGAGAGCCTTTGCTACACAGCTTCCCCGCCGGCCAGCCTCCCTGCGGGACCCTCAGCCCCTAGTTCTTTTTTTTCAATCGAAGTGTCGGTGACCCCAAAGGAAGAAATTAAAACAAATCTTGTGGATTGTTTACTCCATAATCGGCCACAGCTCCTCCCTGTCCAGGGTGGGGCCCTGACTGAAGCACCGATAAATTACACTGCCAGAGACTGAGATTCCTCCCCAGTGAGAAAACAAGATTGGGGGCCTGCCTTATGCATAAAACTCTGGACCTGAAAATTGCAGATGGAAGTCTCTTAAGTTAGGATGTGCTGATTTGAATTCTTTTCACGAGCAACAGGACAAGAGTGCGGAAGGCCTAGCAACCTGTGGGTCTTTGCCCCTCCCCCAGCTTCCTACTCCCTGGGGAATGGGAACTGATGCTGTCTGGGTTCCTCTAGTTCTGAACGCTCTGCAGACTGTCTTCCCAGTAGTCTCCTGCTCCCTGTACTTCAGAGCTGCTCTACCCACCTGCCCTACCCAAAGGTGTCACCCAGATGGTTTTGTCCCCACACCTCCAGGTTCCCGACACCGTGCCTTGTCACTGGCTTTTTTGAAGTTCTGGATATGGGACATATTGTGACATATGGACCTATGGACTTATGCATCATTGAACTACATCTCCATCCTGCCTTCTGTTTCTGATACCATACAACCTGTTGTAATTATCTGTCTACTTCTCTATCACTAGATAGTGGGCTCCAGGAAGGTTTTTTTTGCAGTCATCTCTGTGTCTCCAGGGTCTGGCACAACAAAAGGAAATGTTGGTCGAGTGAATTTTGCTGTCTGTGGGTGTTCAGGTGTGTGGCAAAAGGTGTTACCTGTTTTGAGCTACTGAGGTAGTTGGCACTGTCTCAAGGATGATAGAGGAAGCCAGTTATGGAAACTCCCTGTGTGAGTAATTAGGGATTGGGGACATTCCATTCATGCCAATGGCTTTATCAGCTGGACTCAAAGAAGTGTTGGGGGTAGGGGGGTGGGCACAGCCCCCCACTTGGCAACGATGGTACTGGAGGCTTCCACTGAAGTTGAAAGAATTCAACTCCAATATAAATGGAATTCACAGAATTGTTTATACTTGCTTATTTTTGCATATTCTTTAGTGAACATTCTGTCATGTTCCAACTCCTAACTGGATAGAACTCAGTCATTTTTCTATTTGGTACTGTTTCAGCTTTTTATATTCAGCAAGTACCACCATTTTCATATTAGGTGGATAGAAATCTGGTTTTAACTTCTTCAACATGGGTGTGTGTGTGTGTGTGTGTGTGTGTGTGTGTGTGTGTGTGTGTGTGTGTGTGTGTGTGTGTGTGTGTGTGTGTGTGTATGGAGTACTGGGGGCCTGAACTCAGGGCCTCTTACTTGGCTTATTTGCTGTCACATGGCACTGTGCCACTTGAGCCAGGCCTCCAACCCAGCATTTGACAGGTTAGTTGGGATGGAGCCTTACAGACTTTTCTTCCCTGGCTGGCTTTGAACCTCCATCCTCAAGGTCTTAGCCTCCTGAGAAGTGAGGGTTACAGGCATGAGCCAGTGGTGCCCAGCTCAAAGTAACTTTTTAAAGCAATTACTTCAGTTTCCGTTGAGGTAATCGTGTAAGCTATCTAACCAGCCCTCATTAGGTAGATTATTTTTCCAAGCATGGTTTCAGTCACCTATTTCAAAACTACCCAGAGTGCTTGTGGAGCATGCTGAAGTGTGAAAAACACACAGTCTTTCCAGAAAAATCTATGGCCCTGGGTACCTGATTCCTGAGTATCTTTGGGCAGCTAAATAGGCCTTTAATGTCAGTGCAAAGGAGTTGAAAATAGGAGGGGACTGCAGAGATGTCAGAGGGAGATAAAAGGATGAAAGGCAGGAAACTGTGCAAGTTCATGCAGGTCCTCAGAAGATGCACCGCTGCATGGCTGTCCTGTTCACTCCTCCCTTTCCATTCCCTGTCCATAGATGCAGGACCTCCAGGGAGCTTGGCCTCTGTGAGGCAAAGGCAAGGCCAGGAGAAAGGGTTTCTAAAGTCCAGTCCCATTTTTCAGGCCATGGAATTGCACTGCCTGCTTGAGGTCATGCAGTTTGTTACTAGCAGAGCTGGGAGACAGAACCCCTTTAGCATCTGAGTCACGAGGCTTTGCTACCTCTGTTCCAGCTGCTACTTAAAGTGAGCCATCAGTGTCCATGAGAAGTGTTTATATATCCTCAGCTCCTGTAGATTTGCTCCTGAATTCTGACTGAAGACCCAGGGAGGCCCAGGCATCTGCATATCAAGTATTCAGAAAGCACATGGCCAATGTTATGCTGGTAGCTTTTTCCTAACTAGTGGAGGATCACTTACCTGGCTTAAAAATTAACCCTGTAGAACCTACCACCCTGGTGGCCAACCCAAAGGGACCTGAGCCGCCTGAGGCTTTGATGGATATGAGTAGTGGCCCTAAATCACAGAAGAAGCCCACAGCCACTCATCCCTGTGGCCAGGGCAGCTCTCAGTGGTACTCACAAAGGAGGGGGTGGGGGAGGTACCAATGGATGGTCTTTGAACAGTCTTGACATGTGTTACAGCTTCCTGTCTTTGATGGGGGGCTCTCATGGCTACTCTTCTATCTCCGTGTGTTTGCCATTTTATATTGTTCTCTCCACAGCAGCACTCAGTGTCTGTAGTCATGGCCAGCTATGCCCTTCTGTTCCAAGATGGCCCTACCTCTTTGCTCTTCATCCTGTTTTTCAACTGTGTCTTGGCCATTCTTTCCAGTCCTGATTGGCCATCCTTTACTTCCTTTATTTTTTGAACAGCTTAACTCCTGCTGTACTAATTGCACAGAGGTGTTTTCTCATCCATTCCTTCCGCTTCCCTGATTCCTTTCCTTCTTTTCTCTCAACGTGGCCATGTCTTCTTTCCACAATGTTAAAACTAACAAAGCAGCCCACTCTCAGTTGGTTTGTTTTCATATCTTAGCTCTATTTTCCTCTGCGTCAAATAAGGGACAAGTGGAAGGATCTGAATTTTAACCATGAAATGGCTTCTACCTTGCAGTATGCCCTGGGAAATCTCACCACTACCTATAGGGATTCCTTTGCTGTTCTGATAGGTGTTGGGGACACAGACTCTGAATCTAATCTACCAGGGCACAACCTAGCTGTACATCTTGGCAAGTGACTGAAACTGAGCCTTGGTATTTTTACCTGTCAAATGGAACTACAAAGAATAATTCCCTCTTAAATGAAGATATAATATTTTTAGAATAGTGCTAGGCACAAAATAGTAACTCACCCCCCCCCAAATAGGGCTGTTTCTAGACTTAGCACTTCTGCAGTTATGTTCTATGGGGTGCTCTCCTACAAAATACTCAGCAATGAGACAGGGAGGGACAGGGCTCTTCGTCCTTCTGGCAGCAAGCAAGGAAAGTGTTAAAAAAAATTTGCTCAGTTCCTGTTTCCCTCAAACTTACATGATCACAGAATCCACTTTTCAGAGACCCTCTCAATAGCCTGTGAGAAAGGCTGGATATTGGTGGCTCATGCCTGTAATCCTAGTTACTCAGGAGGCTGAGATCTGAGGAATGTGGTTTGAAGTAGATAGACTCTTATCTTCAATAAACTAGCAAAGCAAGAAGTAGAGGTATGGCTCAAGTGGCAGAACTCCAGCCTTGATCAGAGAAAGCCAAGGGAGTGTTTGATTCCTGAGTTCAAGCCCCAGGACTGGCACTAAAAAAGAAAAGTGAAAAAGCATTTGACTGTATCAGCTTCAGATTATTTTTGTCCACCTTCCCTTCCCTAGGAAATGCTAAGGCCTGAGAAGGACCCTAACTGGTATGATGTGTCAAATTCTAGACTCAGATTTTTCTTTTTCTTTTTTGGTGCTGGTCCTGGGGCTTGAACTCATGGCCTAGGCACTGGGCTTTTGGGGAACTTAATTGGAGATAAGAGTCTTACAGGCTTTTCTGGCTCTGCTGCTTCAAATCTCAGCCTCCTGAGTAGCTAAGACTACAGGCATGGGCCATCAGCACCTCATTCAGCTATTATTTACTATTGCCTCTGGCCCTACACTTTGAGAGGGGAAGATGGGAAGAAGGTTGGACATGTTGGTCTGTGGCTTAGGGCTGACATTTGCAAACAGAAACGTGCACATCTGGTTTCTGGGAAGATACAGAATACTCACATGACACATTAAGCAAAGTGGTAGCTAACCTAATCTGCCTGTCCCTTTACTCCAGCTCACAGATGCTTGTCTCAGCCTGAAAACCCACAACCGTCCCAGGAACCCATCCTCTGTCTCTCCTGGGCCTCTCCACTAGAACTTAGTCAAAGGCCACAAAAGGATGGGCTTATCTCCACTTGAATGTGAACTGACAGTAATTGTAAACCTTCTTCCGGTGAAGCCTTGGGCAAATCCCTTTCTCTCTTGGAACACACTTTCTCCTCCATCTGGTTTTAGGAGAGGGAGAGAGAGTGGATTGGACCAGATCAGTGAACCAAACTGAGCAGTGAAGCCTGGACCTCCCTTTTTTTTTTAATGCAAACTTTATTTTTTTATTTTTTGCCAGTCCCGGGGCTTGAACTCTGGGCATGGTCCCTGAGCTTCTTTTGCTCAAGGTTAGAACTCTACCACTTGAGCCACAGCACCACTTCTGGATTTTTCTGCGTATGTGGTACTGAGGCATCAAACCCAGGGCTTCATGTATGCAAGGCAAGCACTCTACCACGGAGCCACATTCCTCACCTGATCTCCCTTTCTTAATCCTAGCTACTCAGGAGGCTGAGATCTGAGGATTGCAGTTCAAAGCCAGTCTGGGCAGGAAATTTCATGAGATTCTTACCTCCAATTAACTACTAGAAAACCAGAAGTGGAGCTGTAGCTCAAAGTGGTAGAGCACCAGCCTTGAGCAGAAAATCTCAGGAACAGTGCCCAGTCCTGAGTTCTAGCTCCAAGAATGAAAAAAAAAAAAAGAGTGAAGCCAGAGGACCGAAAATTCTATGTGACATTCAAAGACTCTAGTATTTGGCCATTGTCAAAGGCTGCCATTAAGTGGTCCTATTTATTGCAACCAGGATCTTATTGGCTAGATGAAACTGACAGGTATCTGCAGAGCAACTTGCCTACCCCAGGAGGGTGACCCCTCAGGCCTTAGACTTGGCAAATACCATTCAGCTGGCTAGGCATGCAGAATCACCATTGACTCCTTCTCATCTCTCCCCACCCTTCCCTGGACCACTGGGGTTTTAACTCCCGGCCTTGCACTTGCTAGACAGGTGCCCTTGCTTGCATTAGTTATTTTTAGGACAGCTGTCATTTCTTGCCTGGTCCACACTTGGACACGATCCTCCTGCTGTAGCTGGGCTGACAGGTGTGTACCACCACACCCAGCTGCTTCTGTGGAAAGGGAGTCTCTCAAACTTTTCTGCCAGAGCTAGCCTGGTATTGTGATTTTCTTGGTCTCTGCTTTCTGCTAGCTGAAATGATAAGACACTACCAAACCCAGTTTATTGGTTGATAAATGGACTCAAGACCTTTCTGCCCTGGCTGGCCTCAAACCATGATCCTTCTAGCTTTCTCCTCCCAAGTAGCTACGACTATAGGCTTGGGCCACTGGCTCCTGGTACCACTTCTCTCTTAAAATTTTCTCTTGGAGACTGAGATGCTATGTTCTGGAGTACATGGGATTACCTTAGCTCCCTAGAGTCAGGAACATGACTGAACTTTCTGGGCCTATCCCTCCCAGTTTTTCTTCCTGTAAAATGGGCATAATTGTCCCTGTTACATAGAAGACTATTATGACATCACGCTAAGTTCATGGTCAAATGCCTTGGTGCCACCCCGAACCCGAGGTGGGCAGGCAGTGTCCTGACAGACACTGCATGGCCACGAGCACATCTGGGGCAGAACCATTAACCCTTCTCCTTAGTGCTGGGCATAGAACTGCACCCAGCAAATAGTTTAATCAGTGTGGGGACATTGGAGCCAGCCGCCTCTGGGCCCCCTCTGTGACAATCACTGTCCATCCTGCCCCATCTGCCAGATTTACCAGGACTTCCTGCTTGCTTGGGGAAGCCCAGAGGAAGGTAAGAGGAGCCAGGTACTCCAGGGTCTAGTGCTTCCCTTGGTCTGGAAGGCACCAAGGGGCCATTCTTGAGAGGCCTGAGGGCACTGTCATCTGGTGGCTGGGAAAGCCCTGCTCCATATGGTCTCCACTGGCCCTGATAACCTCTAATGGCCCTTGCAATGTGTGTGGTCCTGCGGTCTCATGTTCTGGGCCCCCAAAGGAGGCTGCTGGGGAGTTTGGAAGCAGGACTTCCATGCCCCCAAGCTCCCTGTGATGTATACTCCCTTTCTCTTTCAGATGCACTTCATCTTCTCAGACAAGGCCGTGCTTCTGTTTGATTTCTGGAGTGTCCACAGTCCTGCAGGTAAGAATCAGGAAGCTCAGACTTGTAACTTAGGAAGCCTTAAAGTGCCAGGCAGTGGAGAGCCTGGGTTCTCTTAATTTCTGAAGGCATTTAATGAGCCTGCTTTTCCAGGTAAACACTGTGCTGGAACTTTGCATTTATAAATCCATTTGCACCAGGGTCCTTCCTATCACAAAGGATCCCAATCCTCAAGGATCCTCAGAAGGTGGCGGGAGGGGGAGAGAGAGGAGGAAGGAGGAAGAAGGGGGAGAGAGAGAGAGAGAGAGAGAGAGAGAGAGAGAGAGAGAGAGAGAGAGAGAGAGAGAGAGAGAGAGCATGCAAGCTGGGCTATGTATTCCAAGGGAAGTAACTGAAGTCCAAACACTGAGACTGCGGGGGGAGGGGGGCGGGGGGGGGGGGTCACAAAAAAACAAGGAAGCATTGACCAGAACTTGATGAAGGCCTCCTGTTGCTTCCTGGCCTGTCTTTCATATTGGCAGCTGCTGCTACAGACTTAGACTTGGGAGGAGATACCAGTCTGCAAGGGAAGAATATTCCTTGATTTCTAACTCATGACTATTGTTTTTGAACCTAAATTAGGTAACTTAAAAATAGACTAACAGCCCCAAAGCCCCCCAGTGGCAGATGTGATCATCCCTACAATGTATTAGTGGTCCCGTTAATTCTTCCTCAGTAAGCAATGGATTAGAATAGTCAGGTAATTATTCTCTCTCAAAGGTTTAGTGAATGGCCTACATTCAGCCAAGTGGCCTTTACTCAAGACTATTTATGCACAGAATCAGACAGTGGCTGGAACCACAGCCATCTGCAAGACTGCCTCCTAGGGCTAGTGGTTGTTCTTGGGCCCCATTTGGGCTCTTGGCTGAATGCCTACATGAAGTGTTCTTGGCCTGAGCTTCCTTGTGGGTGGCAAGTTCAAAGAGCAAGTGCCCGACCACAAAAGAGACAGATATATGAGGTTTTTACAATCTAGTTTTGGAAGTTGAATTACATTTAATTGGCAAAGATTTATGAGGTTCCATAGGACATTTCAAGACACATATACATTGTAAACTGCTCAGGTCAAGGTAAACATTTCTACTTAAACATTTATCATTTACTTTGTGGTTAACACATTTAAAATTCTTGCCTCTAGCGTGTGTGTGTGTGTGTGTGTGTGTGTGTGTGTGTGTGTGTGTGTGTGTGTGTGTGTGTGTGTGTGTGTGTGTGTGTGTGTGTGTGTGTGTGTGTGTGTGTGTGTGTGTGTGTGTGTGTGTGTTGGTCTTGGGGCTTTAACTCAGGGACTGGGTGCTGTCCCTGAGCTTTTTTGTTCAAGGCTAGGGCTTTACCACTTTTGAGCCACAGCTCCAACTCTGGCTTTCTAATGGTTAATTGGAGATCAGTGTCTCATGGATTTTCCTACCCAAGCAGGCTTTGAAGCACAATCCTGATTTCAGCCTCATGAGTAGCTAGGATTACAGGTGTGAGCCACTGGCACCTGGTGCCTCTAGCTTTTTTTTTTTTTTTTTTCTTTCCAAGTATGTAGTGTACCTGGTAATTCTCTGTAGTTTCCATAGGGTCATGTGGGACACCAGAAGCTATTCTGTACTCGGCTTCTTTTGGCAGGCATGGCCCTCTCAGTATTGGTGGTTCTGCTCCTGGCTGTACTATATGAAGGCATCAAGGTTGGCAAAGCCAAGCTGCTTCACCGGACTCTGGAGAGCCTGCCTGTCTCCAGCAGCCAGCAAGTTATCCTGGATACAGATCGGGATTCTGCAAGTTTGGACTCACCCCGGGCTAACAGAAGGCCCTTCAGGTGCAAGCACTGGGTAGGGGAAGGAACAGAGCCCTCACATCACTCTGGGATGTAGGCTGAGCCCAGAGGGTGTCGGCCCAATACACAGAAAGGAGATTGAGGCCCACTGAAGGACCAGGACTAGCCAAGCAAGGTGGTTAGTTAGTAGTAAGGTTAACTATACCATGTGGAGTTCCTGGTACTTTGGCCATAGCCTCATTGCAGGGCACAGAATTTCTTCAGGGAGCTGCAATATTTAGAACTTTGCCACTGTGCACCCCACAATTTCACCAGGCTTCCAAACCTAGGAAGGAGCCGGGTCCTAGTGCTATCCTAGTTAGAAGCTGAAATCTGATGATCATGATTTGAAGTAAGCTCAGGCAGATAAATCTAGAGAAAAAAAGTTGGAAGTGGAGATGTGGTTCAAATGGTAAGAGTGCTAGACTTGAAAGAGCTAAACGAGAACACAAGACCACCACACATACACACATGCAAATTGCAACCAAACCCAGGAGGGGAAGCGGGTATATCCTGAAGCAAGAATGGCTGTCATCAGTGTACCTGAGTTGGTGGAAGAAAGCATCCTTTTATCTCCTCCCATCCCCCACTCTGATCTGGTAACCATTTAAGGTCCCTAGACTGCCCTCTTCAGCCCCATCTGAGCTTACTGAGCCTACCTGCTCTATCAGCAGCACTTACCTGGGAACTTCACACCTTCACAAGCACTGAGCAAGAGAAAGCTCCTGTTCCCCGTTCTTATTTTACCAATGGGGAAATTAACATCCAGATAGGTCAAGAAGTTTTTACTAGGCCAGATTTGGTAAGTGGCTGAACTAGGAACTAATCTGTCATTGAAGTCTCTCATTTTCTATTGCCATTCTGCCTCCCACAGTAAATTTGGGAGAAGAAAAAAAAATCTGTCTTACTAATAATCTACATAAACTGTATATACCATCATTTTCTCTTTGCCTAGGAGGCTAGGAAGCTCAGGGCTAAATAGTGGGCAAGCTTCTTTGTAATCTCAGCCCGGCACAGTGGCTCATGCCTGAAATCCTTGCTATTCAGGAGGCTGAGCTTGGGAGGATTGCAGTTCAAAGCTAGCCAGGCAAAATGTTAGTGCAACTCCATGTCAACCAAGAAAAACCTGGATATAGCGGTAGCTGCAGCTCAGATACTCTCTATTCTTGGTTCATTAGCAGCATTAACTTGTTTCTCTTTTATATCTAGGTGGTTTCTGTGCTACTTTGGCCAGTCTTTGGTTCATGTTGCTCAGGTGGTCATTGGCTACTTTGTGATGCTGACTGTTATGTCCTACAACACTTGGATTTTCCTGGGTGTGGTCCTAGGCTCAGCTGTGGGTTACTACCTTACCTACCCACTTCTCAACACGATGTAGCTGGCAAGGGATGCACAGGTGCTGATGGCTGGAAGGGCCACTCTGCCAGACCGTACTTCCACTCACAGCCACTTCTGATGGCAACTACTCACCGTCTTTTCCAGTTCCTGACAACTTTGAGCTGAAGCCAGCAGGTCCTCTCTGGAGCTCTGAGGCCACTGCATCCACCTCCCATCTCCACCAACCTACTCAGGGCCAAGCCTTGTCTGCTGCCTCAAGAAGGCAGCTGTGACCAATGGGAGAATGGAGAGAATCGAGGCTTGTAGGGGAGAGCAGCTGAGCCTAGCAAGCTGCATGTCTGAGTCAGAACGTGAGCATTTCCAAAGACCTCCGGGACAAAGAGGGTTCTGGGTGATGAAGGCCATGGAACCCACATGGCCTCTCTTCTACTTTGTGCCTTTTCTACAGAAGCATTTTCCATTGGACAAACTGACCTCTTTTGTGCTTAGAAGGACAAAATCCGGGCTCTTTTGTCTCACCTTTAAGCCCTGGGAACACATGAAGATCGACTCTTCCATGAATCATGTTGACAAACTAAGATTTCTCGTTTTTCCCACTCAACTCCTGGTTGGCAATTTTGCACATTCAGTCAAAATAAAAATTTTAATGGTTTCATTCTGTCCATGACAGACGGCAGTGTCTGCCGAGGTCCATCTCCCATTCTTAGGGAAAGATTGGCAGCTGAGAGGCAAAGACCGCAGTCTGTTCCCAAGGCTGCTGGCTTGTCCTTTGGGCACAGTGAGCTCCCACCTCAGCCTGATGGCCAGGGTACTGAGGGGCTCTTTATGGCCTTAATCCTTTTATCCACAATAGAGAACTACTTTTAATACTATTCAGTTATTAATGTTCTTTATTTATTACTGCTCGCTCATAATGATCCAGTGAAGAAACATGATTCAGTCCTTGAAGATAATAATTAAGCCACATTGGGTGGGTGGATGGGTAGACTGTTGATTGAGGGTGCAGTAAACAGACAAACCAAAGTGAGTATATTTTTCGAGTTGGAAAATATACTGCTATATAATACTGTAATGTCTATGCTTAGGCACCTCATGGGCTTGGTGGAAAGATGCTTTTAAGCTTTGGGAATGAAAAACAAATACATTTTAATAAATATATATTTTTAAACAATCTGTCTTCATTCTAATATCAAGAATGCAAAGGCCTTGTACCAACTAATCTTAGGAGCTGAGGGAGGGTATTGCAGGGGAAGTGTGTAAAACTGAAGACAACTGTGTGGCCTTATAGGCTGTGCTACAGGTAGACACCCCACAATGCCTACTTGGTCAGCAACCTTTTGCTGCTGTAGCAAGCAGTAATGGGGTGCCCACTGAAAGAGAATAAAAGTCCCACGGATTCTGCCTCTCCCTGGAGGCAGAAGCAGAAATCTAATGGCCCAGTAAGAAATGTATCCTAAATGCAATCATGTTATTCAGTAATGACTGGATGGGAAATGACCTATGCAATTTGTAGGCAGGGATGTGTTATAAATATGCTCTCCAAGAACCACTGGAGTCACAATGACAGACACAAAAACCTTATATTTCAAAAACGTCCTCATCCCAAAGCAGTTGCTCTTCTAAGACAGCCAAGCCACCAGGTGAAAGCAAGAACTTCAAGCAATACATTTTGATAGCAAAGACAGTCTTTCTCTCAGATGGGAAAGTAAAGGGTAACATTGTCCAAAAAAAAATATGTATTCTGCCTTATGAAATGGTAACCCCTCTGTACAACATCTTAATAATAATAAAATTATATTAAAAAAAAATAACCCTGAAGGAGAAAAGACATCTGGCCCCAAATAGATGTCCAGAAGAGAATAAAAATTCAATGGATAAAAATTCCTTTCTTAGGAAGCTTAAAAAAAAATCCTAGAATTATGTCACACCTCTAGAATTGCTTCATACACTCCCATGCACCAAGGGAACTGAGAACCAACTGTCTGTTACCGTCACAGGTGTAAGATTCCCAGTGTCCAGTGTAGTTGTATTAAAGGAGCCTTCCCCATCTAACAAAAAGCCCTGACCAGCAATGGTCCCCTGCCCTGGGACACTGCTGGGATGAGCATTTTCCTGGAAGATCAGTGAACTACTCAGCTTCAGTCCCTAAATGTACTTAGATATTTGAGGCTTTTACAGAGGAAGAGTTTGAAAAGTTAGGTTTTGTGTTTAATTGTGATTATATGCTTAGACTCAGTAGATGATCCACTGCTCTCATGTCAACATTCTTCAGAGCCAAGTCACAAAAAATAATTTTGATTCAGCAACACCTGTGTGTTTATGATGAGCCAGACACCAATCTAAGCACTCTATACAAACATTAACGTATACAAACATTAAGCTGACTTCATCTTAGAGATAAGGACGCTGAGGTATAGAGAAACAACTCACCTAGCTCATGAGTCGCAGAACTCATCCTGGCTGTTTTTCCTCACCAGCTCACATGGGCTGAAGTGTGAGAGAAAAGGTCACTTGGCTGAAGCCATACAGTACCCCTGAACAAAGAACTGCATTGTGACTGAAGACAAGGCTGTGCTCTACATTTTACCATAAAGGATGGAAATTCTATCTCAACAGATCTGGATTGGAGCTCAGAAGCTTTTTCTTCTCTTTTTCTTTCCTTCCTTTCTGTTTCCTCTCTATTTCTCTTTTCTGTCTTTTTCTGTCTCTGTCTCTGTCTCTGTCAGTGTGTGTGTGTGTGTGTGTGTGTGTGTGTGTGTGTGTGTGTGTGTGTGTGTGTGTGTGTGTGTGTGTGTGTGTGTGTGTGTGTGTGTGTGTGTGTGTATCTGTCTGTCTCCTAATTTCTTTTATATACTGGGGATTCAATCTAGGGTCTGAAAGTGTTAAAGTACTGAATATGTCCAGGTGTCTTTGTGCACATTTACCAACCCAGGTGTAGCTCCTGCCCTTTAGATTCCCAAAGAGCAGCACAGCCATACCTGAAATCAAACTCAGCTTCCTCCCAAGGGCCCAAGTCCAGTTTCATTACAGATGTTTATTTTAGCTTTGTAATTCTTATACCTGTTGACCTCTTGGATAAGATTTAAGGCAGAGAAAAAAAGACACATGTTCTAGGACCACAGCAGGCTACTAATTGAACCGGACTGAGATGGTGTAGTTGCCGTTCTCCAGGGAGCCCTTCCCCCAGGGGACAGGTTTTGTGTGCTAGGCTACAGCTGAGGCCTGAGAGACAGATGGAGGGGAGGCTCACAGGTCCATCTAAGAGTGAAGGGAAAGAAGGAAAAGCTTGGAAGAAAGGGAAGAGTTCTTATAGGTGACCAAATAGAGGGAATCTACCAGCCCTTTCTCCAACTGGGACTCAGGCAGGACCACATGGGCTTCTGACAACACCAGTTCAAAAGGCAGGGTCATGATCCTCTTCCAGGTCACGGGGTCTCAGATATCTGTCCTTAGAGCGCTCACCTGGCCCTCACCCCGTGGCTTGCCTAGACCCAGGGCTGGCTGTGCAAAATCATGCTTAGAGGAGGGTTGGTAGAGAAACCTGTGCACCAGTTTCCTGTCTTCATCCCAGCCAGTCAATGTCATCGTCATCATCATCATCTCCAAAAAGGGGTGTTGGGGGCGGGCGTCCCTTCATGCTCTGACAAAACAGGAAAGAGTGGTCAGTCCTCATCTGTCCCCACCCCAGGTAGCCTTCCTGCCTGTGAGAGGAAGTGGTCCAACGTCTGTTCTGGGCTCTTGGTTGGAAAGGAAGTGCATTGGATGGACCAGCGCAGTAGCCAGAGAGCCTGGGCTTCCAGATGAAGCTAAGACAACAGAGACAGAAGACCAACTTTGTTTGGCTAACTTTGTCATTTATTTGTGCACAGGTATTGATTTAACAGGTTTTCCTCTTATGTAATTTGCACAATTTATGTAGAGAAAGGAGGATCAGAAGAGACAGGAGCAGGAGACAGACAGAGAAGCCAGTAGCCTGAGAGATGAGAGGGGTACAGGCAGATGATGGACCAATCACATTCAAAACACAGTTGTCATGGCCTGAGGTAGCCTGACTGGCTCTGGATGCGACCTCATCATGTGAGAGAAAGACGCGTCTACCCTCCCAGGAGGAAAAATCCTACGTGACAAAGACTAGGAACACAGGGTCCAGCTCCTTCTTCCTGTTCTTTTGGGCTTCTTGGCCATGAGATGAATAATTTTATGTTATCCACATGTGCCTGCCACAATGATAGGTCCAAAGCAAGGGGCCTGATTGAAACTCTGAAACTGGGGAAGGTGCTGTAGCTCAAATGGGAGAGTACTAGTCTTGAGCAAAAGAGCTCAGGGATAGCACCCAGGGTCTGAGTTCAAGCCCCATGACCAACTAAATAAATAAACTTAAATTAAAAAAATAAACCCTGAAACTGGGAGCCAAAATAAATTCCCCTTCTCTCTTTAATGACTCAAGCTTCTGGTCTTTTTCCTCTGGACTAGCAGGGAACTAGTCCCACAGAGGCCATGGAGCCAATGCTAGAGACAGGCACAGACTGAACTGCCTCCTCTAAGGTACTTCATGCTCCGTGAGCTACTGGCTTCTCCAAGATCAATGCTCACAGGAGCCAGGCCAAGGTAAGGGAGCATGGCAAACATCCACTAACAGATCTTGTATGAAGACTCAGTTACTAAATGATGTCTAAACTGATAAAAGTGGGCTTTCAAGTGTAACTGACAATCTGTTCTGTTCTGGAGATGGTTCTGGTTCTGTTTACCAGCCACATACCCTGAGATACGCTTTGCTGAGTCTCAGTCATACGATCTATACAGGATTAAGAGTACCTACTTCAATGGATTAGTAGATGATTAAATGAGAATATGAAGTGATTTCAGAGTACCTGAGAAACAGATGTTCATTTGGTGGTACTGGCAGTCATGCTACTTATATATGGCTAATTAAATTTTTTACCTATAGGCTGTGTACTGGTGGCTCATATCTGGAATCCTAGCTACTCAGGAGGCTAAGATCTGAGGATCTTCTGTGTGAAGTCAGCTTGGGCAGACAAATCCAAGAGACTCTTATATCCAATTAACCAGCAAGAGGCCAGAAGTAGAACTGTGGCTCAAGTGGTAAAGCATGAGCCTTGAGTGAAAGTGCTAAGCGAGAGCATGAGGTCCTGAGTTCAAGCCCCAGGACTGGCACAAAAAGGTAAAATAAGTAAAATTTTCAACTGTACTTAGGGATAGATTTTTTTCCATCTTTTTTTTTTTTTTTTATAAAGTATAGAATTTACATTCAGTATTCTAAATGGAACTATTTTAGGAAGAAAGGCCAATAGGTGGAACTATCATACTTCCCTCAAAGGCAGGCAGGAAGGAGGGAAGGGCTTTGGGATGTAACAAACGATCCCAGATCTGTCATGGCTTTTGGCAAAAGACAAAACCCACTTGGGTGACATAAGAGGAGACAGAAGTTGCCCCTATTTCTGTCCCTGGGATAGCCTGAGGCTGAAGCTCCTCTGCAGACACGCAACTCTTGCCTGAATAATTCCCACCAAGTAATCACAATGGTCTGGTGACAGTCAGCAGGGTTGTAACCTAGTACAATGGGGACAGCAGATGCATGAACTGTCAGCACTTGCTTTGCTGCTTGTCACTCACTAGCAAGGCTATGCTGTCAGCGCTGAAGCTGCCGCCTGGAGGCTTTGTGATGACCAAAGAGGGCAGCAGGTTAGAAAGCAGGAGGAGCCAGCAAAAGTGCAGCTGGAGCCTTGCTCTACCGTCACCTGGCTCTGTGGCTCAGGCAAATTATCCTCTGAGCCTCAGTTTCTCTGTTAAGGAAGAAGGATGCCTCTCAGGTTATCTTCAAGTCCTTCCCACCTTTCCTCCATGGATGGAGAGGGTGACTGCCTCTCAGGAGTGAAGTGGCAGCTGACCATCCCCACTCTGAGAACACAGTGGCCCCCTCACAGCCCCAAAACTACTCCCACATGGCCCGGTACACAGAGTCCAGGGAGCAGGCCACCAGCAGGCTCCTGTTCTCGTCTCCCAGCCAGTGGGGAAGAGACCCCAGGCAGTGGGGTGTGGCCGTGGCAGGCCCTGGGATTTCCTTACCACCTCATCTTCATCCTCATCCTCCGGCTGAGCTTTGGGCCTTGGAACTTTCAGAGTTGCCCCTGGAAACAGTTCATCCTCTTTGTCCCCAGAGAGACTGAAGAAAAATCAAGTCATAGAACATGTTGCTGTTTCTGCTCCCCACCACAGTGTCCTCCAGCCATGAGGCTCACAGGACCTGGCTGAGGCTCCTTAGAAGGCCTCCCACCTCCATTCTATCCCTTCCACATCCTGCATGGCCGATAGCCAAAGTAGTCTTCTAAAGCTAATTAACTGAACTATGTCACTCTTCTGCTTAAATGCCCGTAATAGCTTCTCAGGGTACTTACATGAAGTCCAATTTTAACAGTGATATAAAAAATCTGTGTCTTGGTCCCTCCTAGTTTCCCAATCTCAGCATCATTTGCAACTTACTTACTGTGTCTGCTTTCAGTTTCTTAACTAGGATCTGTCCCCTCCCACTACAGGACCTTTGCATATGCTGTTCTCTCTTTCTGCAATCTCTTCTTCCTGCTCTTGGTATGGATGGCTTCTTTCTATCCTGGATTTCAGTTTAAATGTTACTTTCTAAGACTTTTTCCTTAACGACTCAGTTAATATAGAATATTCCTTTATTCTCTACCATAGCATCCTGTTTGTTTTGTTTTCTTTTTTTTATGTAGGTCACTTTTTTTGTAATTTATAATTTCATTTCTGTGCTCAGGAACCACATTACTGCCACGTTGAACAAATGCATGGGTGAAGGAGTGAGCCAGTATCAGTTACCAGCCCTGGAACAAACATAGCAGCTCTACGCCCAGCCATCCTGTCGCTGCCCCTATGCCAGAGGGACATACCTGGAGTGCGGAGAGCCATGACTGGGTCTGAGGGCAGCTCCGGCAGGACTGGCTTCTGTGCCTGATGGTGCCTTGTGGGGAGCAGCAGGGCGGGGGGCCCTGGCGTCGTCACTGAGCTCTGGAGGCTCAGGCTCTCCTCCTGGGCTTTCAGGCCCCAAGGCCGGTGGCTCCCCCTTCTCAGGGTCTGGAGTCAGTGTCTGTCTCCTGGAGCTTCCCCATGGCGGGCCGTCTGGAGCTACTTCCCCAACGTCCACCTTGTCCAGTGGGTTATCAGGGCTTGCTGCCACCAGGCCAGCAGCAGGTGACTCCTCGAACTCAGAGTCCACAGCTGCAGGACTGGAAGGCTCAGGGGGAATCAAAGCCAGGGGCCCCAGAGCTCTGGGGGGTGGGAGGGAGCCATCTTGGACCTCAGAGAGTGTCTCTGCCTCTGAGGGCTCCCCTTCCCTTGTCTGTGTGCTACCCCGTGGAGCAGGGAGCAGGTCAGCCTCCTCTGCTACCTGCTCCAGTGGCACCTCAGGGGCTTCCTCTCTCTCCCCGCCTGTGGGCACTGGACACGGCTCAGCAGTGGCTGGGCCTGTCTGCTCCTGTTCTTGCTCCTGGATAGGGGGGTGGAGCCGCTCTTCTTCTTCCTCACTGCTGCTTGCTCCCTGCTCTCGCTCCTGCTGGTTCAGTAGCTGCAGAGTCACCATCTGATCAAAACCAAGAAGAGGGACATGAGCACTGAAAGGAAGCCAGGAGGCTCTGCTAGCAGCCCAGCCTCAGCTGGCTGTACCAAGTCCACACCACTGTGCTTCTCCCTAAGAAGCACCTGTCCCCATCAGTGCAGAACACGTCATGTCAGGCATCCCAACCACAAAGAATGATTCTGAAACTGTTCTGTTTTATTCATTCATTCATTTTTGTGTGTGTTTGTTTTGGGACAAGTTCTCACTGTATAGCCCAGGTTGACCTGAACTTGTGATCTTCCTTCCTTCCTCAGCAGTGCTGGGATTACAGGCATGTGCCACCATGATTAGCTTTGAGTCTCTTCTTACTCACAATCCCTTAGAAGGCACTTAGGCAATGAAATACTCAGTCCAATGAAACAACTGACAACTGGCTGGCTGTACCTTGATGGTACTCATGATGGTCCCCAGAACGGTCCTGCCATCATAAGATTCCTCCAGCTCAAATTCTCCCCGCAATGAATGGAACACCTGGTTCATGATCTTCTTGACCTATGTGAAGATCAAAATGCGTGTTACCAAAATGAAGTTATTAGTAGATACACAGAAATCCCAGAGAGGGGCTATAATGAAGGCAACTTGGTACTAGACAGAGGGGCATAGCTAATCATGTCTGCAGATACTGAGTGTACTGTGCAGTGGACAACATTGAGTGACAAGCACACTGTGACAGAAGTTAGCCCTGACAGCCCCCTATTAAGAGCAGGCAAGCTCTGCCAATATGCCAAGACTGTTCTAAGACCATCCATTGGTGCCTCCCTCCCTCCATGAGCACCGCCGAGAGTCCCCTAGCCACAGAGATGAGTGGCTCTGGGCTTCCTCTCCATTAAAGCCTCTGAAGCATCAGACGCCTGAATTAGCCACTATGATGGTAGGTTCTAAAGGATCAATTTTTAAGCCGGACAACTGGTGCATCAGAATTTAGGAAGAAAAACTACCAGCATAACAAGTTGGCCACATGCTTTCTGAATGCTTGATAGACACATTCAATACCTCAGTGGTTTGCCATTTCTTTCAAATACCAGCTCACCTTCTCTGAGGGGTCAGCAGCAGTTTTGACGCCAGACACCTGGGATTTGGTCTTCTCCAGTTCCTTGATATGTCGGTCATTTTGCTCTGTGAGGGCTGTGACTTGGGTCTGGAGAGCTGAGCACTGCAAAATGAACAGACTGTAGCTGTGGCATCAGGAACCTGGACTAGTACACAGAGGTCTGGAAACCCAGGTGGAGAAGATCTATCCCAAGTATCAAGTCCTAACCTCTGAAGGGCTGCTGGGCCCCACCTGTTGGCGTCTACCTGCTAATGTAGAGTATTCACCTCCTCAGAACTTAAGGTTGCTTAAATCTTTAATCAGGTCAAGAATATAATACAGGGGCTGGGAAGGTGGCTCAGTGGCAGAGCGCTTGCCTTGCATGCCTGAGGCCCTGGGTTCGATTCCTCAGCACCACATAAGCAAAAAGAAAAAAGCTGGAAGTGGCGCTGTGGCTCAAGTGGTAGAGTGCTAGCCTTGAGCTGAAGAGCTGAGGGACAGCGCCCGCCCAGAGTTCAGGCCCCACGACCGGACCCAAAAAAAAAAAAAAAAAAGAATATAATACAAAAGCCATGTACCAGTGGCTCACACCTGTAATTCTGGCTACTCAGGAGGCTGAGATCTAAGGATCACAGTTTGAAGCCATTCTAGGCAGGAAAAGTCTGTGAGACTCTTATTTCAATTAAGTAGCAAAAAAAAGTTGGAAGTAGAGTTGTGGCTTAAGTGGTAGAGCACCAGTCTTGAGAAAAAAAAAAAGCAGTACTGCACACACACAAAAAGGAATGTAATAAAGCCAAGCATGGTGGTATATGTCTATAGTTCTAGCTACTTGGAAGGCACAGGTAGAAGAATGAGGTTGCAGACCACCCTGGACAAAAGCACAAGGCTCCATCTAAAGGCAAAACAAAACAACAACAACAAAAACTAAAGCAAAAGGGGCCAGAATTATGGTTCATGCAGTAGAGTGCTTTCCTAGCATGTGCAAGCCCTGAGTTCAACCTCTCATACTGAAAATAAATGATGCAATATAATGAAAATATGGGGGTTGGGTAAGAACACCAGTCATATGCACATAAACTGCCTCATGATCTCTGTGTACTAAAAGGACAGGAACTGGTCTCTACATAGGGCACTTTGGTAGGACCATCTCCCACCTTTCGCCTTTTCACAACTAACAATCCCACCATACCCCCAGCTATACCCCAATCTCAGTGCCTTGACCCAGATGTCCTTCCTCCTACCTTAACACAGCTACCTGGTCTTGGCTCAGTTTGAAGGTCACCTCCTTTGGAACGCTGTCCCAGCTCTCCAAGGCACTTCCTGTTCTAAGCCCTACAGTGCTTAATTGTGTATCTTTGTTTTTCTTTCTGGACTGTGAGGCTCCTGCAAGGCTGAGTTCTTTGTAGGCACCCTTCTCTTACACAGTGGCTCCACCACAACTGACACACAGTAAATATTTTCTTACTAAAGGAGGGATCAAATAATATTAGGAAACATGTTCCAGAACACTGATCCTGCTTTTTCTTTTTCCAGGTCACTGACCCAACACTCTATGTAAGTTGGGAAAGATAACTGATGGACTAAAATGACACAAGCATGTGTTTCCTACCTATGAGGCTCAAAAGGATCCAAAGGACTCAAGCACCTGCTGGCTGGGCCGCTTAAGAGGCATGACCCATGACAGAGCTACCTTTTCCTGAAGCCGGGTGAGCTCCTGCAGGTATGCATCCCTTTGTGCGCACGCCTCCTGGTATTGCTGCAGATGCTCATCCTTGGCAGAGGCCAACAGATGCTCACATTTTGCTTCCCACTGGTTTTGTAGTTCAGCCTGTGCCACAGACAACTGCCAAGACAAAGTAATGACCACATCCTGTAAGTCCTGTTGTACCTTTGAAAGCCCATCCTCTAGAATGCAGAAGAAGCTAACTGCCCAGGTTCTTCATATGTGGGCAAGTAGCTGTTTGAAAGACTTCAATCACTGTGAAAGAAAATGTGTTTTTGAAATGGAGGGAGGAAGATGTCATGACTCTAAAAGGTTTTACTAGACAAAGGTTCCTGGAGGTCAAGACCACAGTGTGATCATCATTTTTCAGGGCTAAGACCCTAAACTTCAGAGGTGCAGAAATGTAAATTGCCACAGGTGACTAAACGGAGGGCACCAATGCACTCTAAAGGGAATGTATGCACAGATATTTTAAATTATTAATTTATGTATTTATTTATTTACTGATTTATGTGTTGCTACTGGGACCTGCGACCTGGGAACTCAGGACCTGGTTTTCATTCTTGATTAGCCTTTTCTTTTTGTTGGTTAATTAGAGGTAAGAGTCTCTTGAATTTGGGGCTGGGAAGATGGCTCAGTGGTAGAATGCTTGCCTTGCATGCCTGAGGCCCTGGGTTCAATTCCTCAGCACCACATAAGCAAAAAGAAAAAAGCTGGAAGTGGTGCTGTGGCTCAAGTGGTAGAGCGCTAGCCTTGAGCTGAAGAGCTGAGGGACAGCGCCCAGGCCCAGAGTTCAGGACCCACGACCGGACCAAAAAAAAAAAAAAAAAGAGTCTCTTGAATTTATCTACAGGGACTGCCATTGAATCGTGATCCTCAGATCTCAGCCTCCTGAGTAACTAGGATTACAAGCATGCCCCTATAGCATCTAGTTCAGGTTTTAAATTTACAATGACAAAGGTTTTCATCAGCTGTGTCCTGCCACTGTCCCTGACCTGCTTTTCTGATGACCTTTAAATAAATCTCTTCTTGTCAAGTATGTTGATGTGTCTGGAGGATGCCTTCAGCAGGCTATGTTTGACTGTATGTTTTTTTTGTAAAGCCATTGGACATTAACTAAGGTCTTAAGAAGAAGAGTCTCCATTTGATTCCTGTTTGCATTTGGATTGCATCTTTCCACCTTTTTGTGAGATGAGAGCTTAAATGTAAGAAATAGGATAGGTAAGGCAGAAGCTATAAGCTCCTTTCTAAGTCATCCACACCCCCTGTAATTCCAGAGTGCTCCAGTGCCACTTACCTGCACGGCAGCTGCCTGGTCTGTAGATACGCGAGCTTTTTTCAAGAGCTGACGGAGTTTGACCAATTCCTCCTGGTGTGACTTGCGAATTTCCTCCATTTCCTCCTCGGCCTGGCAGCGCTCTTGAGCGGATTTCTTCTTCCTTTCTGAGAGGTTCTTAGGCACAAGAGAAGAACCTTGAGCTCTCTCTGGCTAACAGAGGGTGGGTAGGGACGGGGTGCTCCGGTGGTTACTGGCATCAATGTGCCCTTGCTCAGTTCCTGGAAATGGTTCTTACTTTGGCTTCATTCCCCACCCCACCCCCTTTTTGTGTGTGCCAGCACTGGGGTGTAAACTCAGGGCCTCCTGCTCTTGCTTGGCTTTTTCACTTAAGGCTGATGTTCTACCACTCCAGCCACACCTCCACTTCTGGCTTTTCGCTGGTTAACTGGTGATAAGAGTCTCTCTAAGGGCTAGGAATGTGGCCTAGAGGTAGAGTGCTTGCCTAGCTAGCATGCATGAAGCCCTGGGTTTGATTCCTCATTACTATCTAAACAGAAAAAGCCTGAAGTGGTGCTGTGGCTCAAGTGGTAAAGCACAGGCCTTGAGCAAAAGAAGCTCAGGGATAGAGCCCAAGTTCAAGCCCCAGGAATGGAAAAAAAAAAATCGTCTCCCTGACTTTCCTGCTTGGGGCTAGCTTTGAACCTCACTTCTCAGACCTCAGCCTTCTGAGTAGTTAGGATTATAGGTGTGAGCCACTAGTGCCCAGAAAAATCTCATTTTTATGTAATACAATGACCATGTACCTTTTTTGAAGGGTCGGTTGTGGGGCCTGAACTCTAGGCCTAGGCGCTGTCCCCAAGCTCTTCAGCTCAAGGTGAGCACTCTACCACTTGAGCCACGGCACCACTTCTGACTTTTTCTGCTTATGTGGTGCTGAGGACTCGAACCCAGGGCCTCATGCATTACAAGGCAAGCACTCTACCACTGAGCCAACTTCCCAGCACAACAATGTACTTTTTGAAAGTATTAAACATAAGCTTATTTTGGTTTAAAAAATGTTACCAAAGACATTTATGTATAAGTTAATATGTATCCTTTTATGAGTATAGAAAACCATCTGGAAAGATCATGTACTGTTTATCTTGAATGAGAGGAGATAAAGACAATTTTTAAACATTACACTTTTCTGTATTAGCTGTTCTTTTTCTAGTGGATTGATACATATGCATATATATAAGTATGCATATTATATATATATGGATTTGGATTTGAACTTAGGGTCGTGAGCTTGCTAGGCAGGTGTCCTACCACTTGAGCCATGCCCCAGTCTTTCCTGCTTTAATTATTTTTCAAATAGAGTTTCATTTTTTTTTTTGGGTCCGTTCATGGGGTCTGAACTCTGGACCTGGGCGCTGTCCCTCAGCTCTTCAGCTCAAGGCTAGCGCTCTACCACTTGAGCCACAGCGCCACTTCTGGCTTTTTTCTTTTTGCTTATGTGGTGCTGAGGAATCGAACCCAGGGCCTCTGGCATGCAAGGCATGTGCTCTACCACTGAGCCACCTTCCCAGCCCCTAGAGTTTCATTTTTATCTACTAGACAGCTTCCCACATAGCTGGAGCTGGGATGACAAGCACACCACCAGACCTAGCTTTTTATCAGTTGAGATGGGGTCTTGTGAACTTTTTGCCTGGGCTAGCAACTCTCCCAATTTCTGCATAAAATTACAGGCATGAGTCAATAAAAGTTACAACTACAATTGTAATGTTTAAAGGACAAATGAAAAAAAAAAATTTAAGCAACCAATCCAGGCCACGTGTGTGGCTTACAGACTTACCTTTTCCAGGGATTCCTTCTCAGTTCGAAGGTCTGTCAGCTCCTCCTCCAGGGATGTCACCTTAAGTTCCAGCTGTTTCCGGCTCTGCTTTTCACTTTTGAATTTGGACTGTGACTGCTCGAAGGTTTTTTGAAACTCTGGGAGAGAAGCACGGAGAGACCTGGCTGCAGAAGCAGAGCTGCCTTGGCGGGGTGGCCCCTCAGAGGCGCTTTCGGAGCAGCACGCCACAGTCTCCCGATTCTACCATGCAGGCATCCTCCTCTCACCTGTGTGTTATCACCTTACTGACCTGAAATGAGGGCTTCTCAAGCCATCAGCCGACCCTACCACCAACCTGCATTCACCTGTAGGAAGTCATCTCCACATGTGTGGATGTCACCCTGCTCACATGCAAAACAGAAAAGCGACATTCCCAGCAGAGAGACCCACTTGGGAAATGGTCCCAAGGTTGGTTGGGTTCTTTTTTTTTTTTTTTGAACTCAGGGCCCCTCACTAGGCAGGCTTCTATTAGTTGTACCATTTTGGCATTGGTTATTTACGAGGGAAGATCTTGCTTTATGCCCAGGCCAGGCTGGGGCTGCCATCTTCCTACTTGTTCTTCCCTGGGCCACTGGGGATGACAGGCATATGCCATTGTGTGAGATGGAGTTTTACAAATTTCTTTTTGCACAGACTGTCCTCCAACCATGATTCCCGATCTCCACCTCTCATCAGCTAGGACGCTAGGCCTCACCACCAAACTCACCGGGATTTACATTTTTAATTTAGTGCACTAAAATATGCTTATTTGAAAAGTTGCTGAGACTCTTTAGGTAACTCATAGGGCACCACAAAGGCAGAAATGAGAGATCTACACCATATTCAAATTGAAAATGACCTAACTACAAATTGTCTAACATATGTCTGCCTCACTTTGGCACAAGTGAAGCTCCACAGAGAAGGAACATATCTCCAGGAATCACTTCAAAGCTTTTTACCCTTCATTAAGCAGAGAACTGTACTTTGACCCAACTCTGCTGCAGCTCCAGCTGCCCCCACCCAATGCCTCACCGAGGCCACTGCTCCCATCTGCCTTCCACTTGGATCTCTCTATACTGAGATACATTGTGTCCCATTATCAAGACTACCTTGTGCTAGGTACTGAACTAATAACCCTTATGTGGAGGAAGGGACTTGTAGAGATCAAGTCATTTAGGGAATTTGCATTCTGGAAGGGAAAACAGACATTTAAATGTTACTTATTAAAGGCTGTGACAATGATTACCATGTTGCATGAAGAGGCATGGTACCATGGCACATGCCACTTAGGAGATATAGTATAGGACAATGTGGTTTGAGGCTGGCCTGGGCAAAAAGCTAGCAAGACTCCCATCTCAATAAACAAGTGCAGTGTGGTTGTTCATGACTGTCATTCAGATATTGGGGAGGCACAGACAGGAGGATCATAGTCCAAGGTCAGCCTTGGAAAAAAGTGAGAACCAATCTGAAAAATTACCTAAAAAGCAAAAAGAACTAGAAGCATTGTCAAGAGCAACTGCAAGGCACTGAGTGCCCAAAATGATGGCACTAGTGGCTCACGCCTCTTATCCTAGCTTCTCACAATCCTGAGGATTGCGGTTCAAAGCCAGTCCAGGCAAGGAAAGTCCGTGACACTCTTATCTCCAATACAACCACCAGAAAAGCCAGAAGTGGCGCTGTGGCTCAAGTGGTAGAGTGCTCGCCTTGAGCTAAAGAGCTCAGAGGCAGCACCCAGGCCCAGAGTTCAAGCCCCACAACTGACCAAAAAAAAAAAAAAAGATGATGATAGTGATGATAATGAGAATATACGGATTTCAAAGGAGAAAAAAATAGCCTAGAAAAAAAACAGGGAAAGCTTCTGAAAGAATTTTAGAAAGTACTAGAGATTTGGGAGAGGACTAGAAACAAATACCAGTGATGGTAGGCATCCCAAGCCCAAAGAATAGCATTGATAAGAAGCAAAATGGCAGGAGCTGAAGAGTAGCCAGTAAAGGCTCAGATGGGTGGGTAGTATAACAGGTTGGTGAGCCAAGCAGAGGTGCCTGAATGCAGGCCTCAAAATTGGAGTTCAGCATTAAGACAGATGAAAACAGAATAAGAAACACTTCTTTTCTTTTTTTAAGTCCATGAGTCATGAGTTAAAAGAACATGAAGTTAACTGGGTACTAGTGGCTCATGCCTATAATCTACCAACTTAAAAGGTTGAGACTAAAAGATCACAGTTCAAAGCCAGCTCAGGCAGACAAATCTGAGATTCTTATATCCAATAAACCAGCAAGGAAAAAAAAGGTAGAAATATGGCTTAAGTGGTAGAGTGCCAGCCTTAAACAGAAAAAGCTAAGCAAAAGCACAAGGCCCTGATTTCAAACTCCAGTACTATTACAAAAAAACAAGAACATAAAGATAATCATAAGTGCCAAAGACATTGAAGTAACATTTGTCCAAACACAGGAGAATGGTGACAACTGATCAATTCCAAATGAATGGTCAGTTCTCTCTGTTTTTTATCAGCCCACTCTGATGCTCACTCAGGCCTGCACAAATCTCAAGGACATTCTGCCAAAGGGACTGACGGGGAGGAAGCAGTTTTAGTTCTTAAGTTAAAAAGACAGTAACCAGCATCCTCCCCCAAGGACATACCTGAGAGCTCTGCCTGCAGTTTGGTGAGCTGGCCCCTGAGCAAATCTGTCTCCTTTAAGCTTTCTGTCAGTTGCATCTGCAGCTCTGTTTCCTTCTTCTGATGAGCAGTCATTTTCAGCTGTAAGTGAGAGACCTGTGCGGTGGCTGCTGCTAGCTCTTCTGTCACCTTGGCCTGAATAGTGACAAAGAACAATGTCCAAAAGCATAGATGCTGGTTATCTCTAAGTGCTGACCCAACCAACGCTATACCTGAGTTAAGCAAACTGAATTGGTGGATAGGAAGGGAGCTAAAGCCACCTTCAACTTGTACCAACCAAAACCAAGCCTTGAAAATTTGCAATCTCAAATTCAGCTTTTTTACAGAATTTGTCCTTAAGAAATACTATTCATCTTATATACAAGATTATAAAAAATTTGTTACCAGCATGTCAATGCAGCATTGCTTAAGGTTGTTAAGAGAATGGAAAACTCACAAAAAGCTGAGAACAGGCTCACTTAAGCAAATTATGACACATTCATCCTATTTGTAGCTATGAAAAATGGTGTTTGAAAAGAATATTTAATTAAAGCCAGTACCAGTGGCTCACTCCCACAATCCTAGCTACTCAAGAGCCTGAGATCTAAGAATGTCAGTTTGAAGTCAGCTTGGGCAGACAAACTCAAAAGACTCTTATCTTCAATTAACCAGCAAAATACTAGAAGAAAAGGCATGGCTCAAGTGGTAAAGCCCTGGCTTTGAGTGTAATAAAAGCCGAGGAAAAGCTCCAGGACCTGGTTCGAGCTCCAAGACTAGCACATATTCCCCCACCCCCCGCAGCTTCCCCCCCACCCCCCGCACACGCCACACACACACACACACACACACACACACACACAAAAACTCTACCCTTAATGTTATGAAATACAGTCACAAACCTAATATTAAATAAGGAACTTAAGTAGATTATAAAATACATATCAGATATAATTCTATTTTGACAGAATGAACACTTACGTAAAGGAGAGCTTGAATGACCTTTTAAAGCCATAGTTAATCTAGGTAGAATTATGGGTCCTTTGTATTTTCTTTTTGCTTATTAGATTTCTATTTTATTTATTTATTTTTTGTCGGTCATGGGGCCTGAACTCTGGGCCTGGGCACTGTCCCTCAGCTCTTCAGCTCAAGGCTAGTGCTCTACCAGTTGAGCCACAGCACCACTTCTGGCTTTTTCTGCTTATGTGATGCTGAGGAATCAAACCCAGGGCCTCATGCATGCAAGGCAAGCACTCTACCACTAAGTCACCTTCCCAGCCCATAGATTTCTATATTTTATAAATGAGTCTCTTCAAAAAGATGTTTCATAAGTTGTTCTCCTGAAAAAAGTGTTTCTCCTGCTCAGTAGTTAAAAAAAAAATCAATAATGACAATCTTTTCTCATTCCTGTCCACTTCCCATCCCTCAAGCCTGCGAGAGATGCACTCTCACACTGGATGGCATTTATATAAATACTAATATAATTATTTCCCCATTTTCATATAAACTGGGACAATGAAAAAATAAAAAAAATTCAGATACTAACTCCTAAGTCTACAATTTCTCCTAGGAGTACAATACTAACTTCCTTCTACATATACTTAGCCAAACATGGACCATCTTTACTCTGAAGAACCTAAAAATTCTCAAGTAACATTGGACAAAACTGAAATGACTACTCTGGAAAACTATCAGATAATATCTGAATATTAAGGATGACCACAGCAATGATGGTCAATGAATGGCAAACGAAGAACAGATACCATGAAAATGGAACTAGCACAGAGCTCCGAGAACTTTGCATCCATTTATGGCTTAGAGGGTTCATGAATCCCAGAATAAGTACCACCCACACAAGACCTTGCAGCAGCTAAGAACCCCAGGAGGGACATACCTCAAAGGAGAGGCAATGGAATGGAAGGTCACTGTCTCACTGAAGGAAACAGAGTGGAAGGTCACTCCAAAACTCTTTTTACCCATGCCTTCAGCTAGAAAGGCCCGCTTAGAAGCCTAAAATTACAATCACCCAAATACATGTCCATGTGTAAGGAGAATGGTAACATATTAAAAATGATTCTCCTTGACCAGAAAAGCTCTGGATGATTGATATCTTATATTTACCTGCACTTTCTAGAATACAACCTGTATCATTAGGAAAAAGTAGTGTATATATGTATGTGGGTGCATGTACATAGATATATGTATGTACGTATATACACACACATAATTACAATGTTTTTAAAAGGTTAGGATAAATATCATCAAGTAACAAAGGAAATGGCAGCAACCTACACAGCAGATGGGACTAGGATGGCTTCCCAATTCCCACCCCAGATCAAACTCCACTGCACATGTAGAGAGCTGGGAAAGGAAAATCCTGACAGAAGAGCCAGGGGTTCCGAATAACAGAAAAATAGCATTCAAGTTAGAAGCAGGAAAACAGAACCAAAGAAGTAGCAATCTGATATAAGAAACAGACTGATGGGAAGTGAGATTTGGAACAAGTCTTTTACCCCACTCTGGGCCTCAGTCTGTCCCTTTATAAAATAAGTGCATTAAAGTATATGACCTCTAATAGTTCTTCAAGTTTTATTCTTTATCCCATATGAAAATATTGATTCTATCATAGAGAATAGTAATTTCATTTTTTCATTTGTTTAAGGCAGTATCTTGCTATATAACCCAGGCTTTAAGCAAAAAAAAAAAAAAAAAAAAGCCAAGCAAGGCCTCGAGTTCAAGTCCTAGTACTAGCACATACACATGAAAGAAATCCTCATTACTTATTACCAGAATAGGAGAAAGTGAGAGAATGCCACAAGTTATAGAGTATATCCTATTTAACTTTTCAAGTTTTCAAGGAGAAATCAAATGTATATTATATATTATATATAAATTTATACATATATTTATATAAATATAAAATAATAAGAACTCTTGAGGAAATAGCAGATATAAGGATGTTCATCTCCCAGCAGAGAAGTGATGGGCTAAATCAGAAGCAGGACTGGTACCAGAGTCAGCCAACTCAACCCCAGCTCCATTAGCGTTCTCCTCATTGCTACTCTAGGAACTGGTCACAATTCTGAATTTTGAACAGACAGAAGCCATAAAAGTACTATAAGATGCTTGGCAGACTCAGATGAAGGAGCAAACTAGACAATTTTAAATTCCAATTAAAAACCACATACAGATTTACTATGTAGCACTACAGAAATTTTCTGTTGATTTTGTCAACAGAATAAATTTAATTTTTAGTAAATTGTGTAATTCTTACCTTTAGCAAACTATTAGGACTGTGATTGGTTTTTTGTTTTTTGCCAGTCTTAGGGGTTTGAACTTGGCCTGGGCACTGTCCCTGAACTTTTGTGCTCAAGGCTACCTGTTCTACCACTTGAGCCACAGCTCCAATTCAGTTTCCGGCAGTTAAGTACAAATAAAAGTCTCACAGGATTTCTGCCTGGGATGGCTTCAAACTGCAAACCTCAGATCACAGCCTCCTAAGTAGCTAGAATTACAGGCATGAGCCATTGGCGACTGGCTTGGTGACTGTTATTGAGTCAACTTGTTACAAAGTATATTATAAGACAGAAGCATGAATGATAATATATGAAAATCTGGTGAAAGATTTCTCCTTCTCTTCTCAATGATGACAAAAACTGCTGAAAAGACACTTAGGAAGTTCATATGCAGGACCACACCTTAGCACAGTATATTCCCACCTGGGCTTTCCTCTGCCCAGTTACTTTACCTTCTCTTGTTCAGCATGCAATACTCTTGCCTGTGTGTTTTCTGTGGCTGTTAGAAGTGAGTTGTTCCTCTTCTCCATCATCAGGTTACTCTGCTCAACATACCTGAGTCAGAAATGAGGACAAAGAACATTTATTGACCATCACATGTATATATGTCAGGTACAATCTGATGCACACTCAGTCCTCAAAACTTTGTTAATTAAACTAATCTGAAAGCATTTTGTTTTCCTTACACTTGCACTAATCAAGTTTGGAGGCAGTAAACAGGGTGCATGGTAAAAGAGAATTAGGAAAGAAACAGGAGAGAAGAAAAGAAAGCCACTCTTCCAGTGCTACTACCTGGGAGATAAGAGATACACACTGAAGAAAAGAAATATGGGAGAACTTTTTTTCCTTTTTTTTGGTGGTGATATATGGTTTGGTTTTTTTTTTTTATTTCCTTTTTATTTTGAGGCAAGTATAGACATGGTCCTGAGTTCTGGCCCAGCTTTCTTATTCATGGCTCAAGCTCAACCACTTGAGCCATGCCTCAATTTTGGACTTTAATGGTTAGTTCAAGATAAAAAGTTTTTTGTTGTTGTTGGTGGTGGTGGTTGTGGGGCTTGAACTCTGGGCCTAGGAGCTGTCCCTCAGCTCTTCAGCTCAAGGCGAGCACTCTACAGTGCCACTTGTGCCACAGTGCCACTTCCGGTTTTCTGGTGTTTAACTGGAGATAAGAGTCTCATGGACTTTCCTTGCCTGGGCTGGCTTTGAACCACGATCCTCAGATCTCAGCTTCCTAAGTGGCTAGGATTGCAGGCCACCAGTGCCCGGCAAGGTAAGAGTTTTGAAGACTTTTCTACCTGGCTTCAAACCTCGATCCTCCAGGTCTTGGCTTCCTAAGTAGTTAGGATTATAAGTGCAAACCATTGGGCACCTGTCTGGCTCTGGGCTTTGAACTCAGGTCCTTTTGCCTAGTATTTGGCAAGCACTCTACCACTGAGACTTGTCTCCAGTGAGAATGATTTATTTTTAATGAAATACTGTTATATAGCATACTCTCCTGACCTCCCAAATCTTCAGAAGGATCCATAAAAACTATAAAATGCCTGAGTGTCATATAAAAATCAATGTGACTCTGGTTGATTTCCAGTTGATAAAATGGCATACAGAGAAGCAAGAAGAGTTGACATTAGAGCTTTCTAAGTATTAACACCATTTAGAGATGAAAAAACTAGGGCCTGTGACTAACAATAAATGAAGGGTAGAATTGGGAGTCAAATAGAGGTCTGTCTTATGTCAGAGCCAGTGAGTTCTTCCTCCTACCAAACCAGAACATAAGCAGTAATTCCCATGACAGGCAGGAAACAAAAATGACAGAAATAGAGTTGGAAGTTAGCTTAGACGTGCTTAGTATGTTCAATTCCCAGCATTGCAGGAAAGGAAAGAAAAAGAGGAGGAGAAGGAAGGGGCAGAAATAAGTATACACACACACTCCTATCCAGGCCCCGTACCTGTCATTACCTCTGATTTCGTTCAATTAATTCACTAATCTTGTCATTCTGTTCTTCTATCCGACTGCTCTTCTCAAGGATCTCTTGCTTCAATCTTTCATTCTCCTAAATTCCAAATATATGACATACAAGGTGTTTTAATAAGTACTGAATAAAAGGAAACAGCTTGAACTCAGGACCTTGCACATGCTATGCAGGTGCTTCACCATTTGACCCATACCTCCAGCCCATGTTAATGTACTTTGAGACAAAAACCTAGAACTTAACATTCATATGCATATAATAATTTTAAAAAACATATATCTGATGGATACAAATCACTAAGCCAAATGGGCTGTGTGTTTAAATGTCTGTACAATGAAACAAGATTCTGAAATAGGGCCCAAAAGCAATGTTTCCTTTTGACTAATTACTAATATAATGATTAGTATATTATATCACATTAATATGGTATACACCATATAATATGCTAAGCTGTATAGTATATAGTATTAGTATAGTATATAAGAGATACACTAGTCCCTGGGACTAACTGAAGCCCTAATGAATTTTCCTGATTTTCTAACCCAAATGTTAAAGTGCAGCACGTGTGGAGTGAGAGCGTGGTTAGGACCTCGAGGCCAAGTACTGTGCTGGCAACCACTCTCACCTGGATGATCCGCTGGATGTTGCTCATAATCATGCTTGTTTCCAATGTGACGGACATGCCAGGAATAAGCATGGAGCTGCCAGCACTCTGCTTCTGTAACTCTTCAACCTACAGAAGGGATGCCAGAAAGCAGACAATGTAAAAAAAAAATGTAACTTAGATATCCAGTAACTACTATGAATATAAGAAACCAAAGAAGAGCTTGTTTAGAGCTTTGGCTGTTTTGTTTATACCCTACTTTTATACTCCCAACCCCAATATGGCCCCAACCCGGACCCAGTCACCTTAGCCATAAGATGATCCATTTTATCAGCCACTTTACTGACTGCCATTCGAATTTCAGTGTTAGACTGCCGGGCTTCAGTCATCAGAAATGAAGCCATGTCACCTGATCCTAAAGAGATAGAAACCAAAAAGAAACTTACAAAACTAGAGCACGAGGAAGTGAATGGCTCTTTTAGCAGAAGAAAGAAAGGCATGACTGCTTCCTTGACATAGGAAATATAATGAGTATTTTCACACTTTCAGGAAGAAAGGGGATCAAAGGGTCCAAAACTATTAATAACTAAGTAAAGTTCTTCCAAATGTATTAAGGGTTACACTGTGATTCAAGGGCACAAGAATGCCAAGTTTGGGCTGCCATAATAGTCCTGGCAGTTCATATTGCTTCCCATTCATTCCACTGTCCAGGTACCAAGGACACAGTAGTGAGTAAAACAAGTGCTAGGCCTTGTTGAGTTCTCAGTCTGATGGGAATATGGACATGTAAATAAATCATTACAACAGAATATTTTAAGTGCAAAAAATGAACCATGTACAAGGTCCATCACACAATGTGTCCTGGGGAGGAGAAGAGGGAGGGAAGGGGAGAATCAGGGAGGGAAGAAGATGTCAGTTTTGAAGGATGTAAAACTAGTTTTCCAGATGGAAAAACAGGGTTCCAGACAAAGGCTAGATCCAATTCACAGCTGTTGTAAGATATACTTTTTCCTCCTACCACTGTCAAGGCAGAATACCAATACACCTGATGACATTTCATTTTGTTTGGTATGTTTACATGAAACTGGTACAAATATACAAAATACCTGAACTGTTACCTAAGTAACTGCTAACAATGGTTATTCATGGTTGGGGCATGGCGGGGGGGGGGGGGGGCTGGGGGGAGAGGGGACGCTTAATAAGGAAGGACAGTAGTTTTTCCTTTTATATTCATTATAAAAGTGTGTTATTTTCATAACATGCTGAATACCCACAAGTTTGCTCTTTTACTATTTTCCATAAACTCTAGCCACTCTGACAGAAGAAACTGAAAGAACTGGTAGGAGAAAATTCATGAAACACAATCCAGAAAGTGGGAATGGGGATCTTGGGGATGATTGAAATGTTCTAAAATTGGATTGTGGTGACAGATGCAAAACTCTGAAATTTTCCTTAAAACAAAGAATCTTTGAGTTGTACAATTAAAACAAGTGATTTATAAATCATACCTTAGCCAAGCTGTTAGGAAGAAGGGAAAGAAGGAAAGAAGGAAGGAAGGAAAGAAGGAAAGAAGGAAAGGGAAAATGAAAAGGAGAGGAAAATGGAGAAGAGGAAGGAGAGACAAAAGGGAGAAGGGAGAGAGAAAAGGAAGGAGGGAGGAAGGGAAGAGAGCTAGCTGTTGAAGTGCGAACGAAAAAAGGATTAGAGGAAAGTGGAAGATGAGAGATGGAGGAAATCACTTCTTACCTTGAAAATGGGGAGCCTGGGATAGTGGTACTGGATACAAGGGCCGAACAGGCTGCAGTTGCGAGGTGACCGCAGATGCCTGGGGATAGGCATAGGCTTGCATACCTGCATAGGGCTGAGAAAAGACCGAGTTATCGCTGCTTTTGAAGACATTCGTCTTTTTTTTTTTTCTCTTAGTTTCTCTGGTGGAATAAGATGGATAATCAGAGAGGAGATTCAAACTTATTGAAGCTTAAGATAGATGAGATCGGGACTAGGCAGCAGATGAGGACTGTAGCAGTTTTCTAAGGTGTCCTGTCACTGAAGTATTACCTAGAAACACAGGGATGGATATGTTGGATCACTACCCAGTCCACTGGTGATATGACTTAGTGCCGTGTGAATTCATTCCCCTCAATCAGGCCTTCTTTTAAGGGCATTTTAAATACTTGTAAAGTCATTTTTAAATAAGCAAACTCTGATTAGTTTCCCTTGAGGTAAAATGGAGAAGTGTTCAGAGATTTTAAACAAAGTTAGTTAGTTTCTGAGATGAAAGTACCACTCCATCTAGATTTGGAGGTTGATGACATGAAGTGACAGAGGTAAAGTTAAAATTAAGTGTCTGGCAGAAAGTACATGCTCAATAAGCAGCACCTATCATTTTAGTGTAGACAATTATTTTCCCTGAAATTAGGAAATGTGGCTTATTTCTAGAGGCACTGTAACTAGTTGACCATTATTTAAGCAACAAAAAAAATATTAGTCTATGACAGAATAATTTTCTTTTGGTGGGAGGGCTTCTTTTAGTTTGTTTGGCAGTACCAGGCTTGGTTTAGGCCATCAAATTTGCTAGGCAGCCCTCTATCTGAGCCCTGCCCCCAAGTTATATGGTCATACTTCCTGCCCAGGAAGATCTCAATTCACATATTTATAGGTCCTGCAAAGCAGGACAACACGTGCACACCACAATATCCAGCTATTGGATAAGAAGGAAATCTCATGAGTTATTACCATTTGTTTATTGGACTGGACTGGCCTCAAGTCACAAATATCTCAGTCTCCCATATAGCTAGGATTATAGGTGTGGGCCACCAGTACCAGCTTCAGTTTTGATACTTCCCATACTAGTGAGGCATAGTGCCCACCATTGTTCCTCCCCCTTCACTAAGAATCACCGCGAAGTAAGCCTCTGATGTCAATGAGAGTGGATCTTATTCAAGTGTGTTCAGGCAGAAAGAAGAATCATTGCCCTGGCAAAGAGTGAGCAGAGGGCGATAGACTGCTGCCACCACCTTCCATAATAACAGAAAAAGCCTACTTTAAGAGAATACTTTGGGAGGATAACTAGACAGCAGAATTCAGCTGTATTTTCCATAGTTTCCATCCTTAACCTGCAGGTACTCTGCTGATTCTGGTGCCAAATGCTAACCTACTAGAAGGCATGACTATGTGCCCATCAAGTAGGTATGTATGAAAGGAAAGGAAGCACATGTTCACTGCAGACACTGCCTGGATCCTGGCAATGTGCCATACAAAGGTCTTATACAAGGGACTTGGCTTGCTCTTGCATCTCATCTTCACAACTTGGAAGTAGGTAACCCACTGTGTATTAGAGCTGGGAAGGTAGCAACTTGGAAAGGGGAATGATCAACTCCAACTTTGGGGAAGTGATACTATCCAAAGAGGAAGGAAGGAATCTTCTTCCTGTATGCTTACAAGAAAAAAGACTAACCAGAACCATAATAAAGTATAGTTTATAATGAGTATGGTTTGAAAATGTTGTTACCTGAAAGGACTGGGCATTTCCAGATACAGCTGAGTGGGAATCGAGAGATGTAACTTGCATTAAGGCAGGAGAGGGTGCTTGGAGCCCAGAAACAGAAGGCTGAGCTGCTACAATAAAGCAAGATGTTTCCACTGTTATCCACCCTTGCTTACTGGCACAGATCTGGACGAGTACCTTACATACCCCACACATCAGACTCAGCCACTTTCTTCATCTAGTTTCCTACACCTGTTCCACTGACACCCAGCCATAAGCCAGTGGAAGGAAACTGGATGTTCTCATGTGCCTCTGACTTAGACCTCTATGATTCTATCAGCTGATGGGATATGCAAAATAACACACAGAGATGTGTCAGTAGCTGAGTGCAGGTTTCCCAAATGGACAACACAACACAGCAAAAGTCACAATGAGCAGGCCAAATATGTCTCCAAGTCTAAGATGCTCTGACCCAGGGATAAACTGATAAGTTTTACATTCCAGTCCAATAGCCTTACAGTTTAGAATAGTGATGCTAATTTTGGTGCTGACCCGATTCAAGGACATGGAGCCTCAGAGAGGTTCCCTTCTTACCCTGTGAAGCCATCTGTGGTAACACTGGATGAACTGGCTGAAGAGGAGGCTGGCTGGAAGGTGTCACCAGGGGCTGCTCAGCTCCTCGCAAAGCAGTAATTTCCTGGAACAGACACAAGGATTTGGTCACTTATTTGAGAGTCCTTTACTGAAGACTGAGCAAAGAAGAGGAAGGAAACATAAGCAGAAAGCCAAGTTGAGAGACTGAGTCACCGGGGAAGAAGCAACCAATTGTGCAATAAAGAGTCCTTCTAGAAAATCCTATCAAATAGTTTCATATCGTTACTTTCCTCCAACTTTCTACAAAGCTGATGTTTTAATTGTCTGTAGCAACCAAAATGACAGCCCTTTAGGATGTGTCATTTCCCAAACCTTGAGACTGATTTTGAAAAAAAAAAATCTCCATAGACCTCAAGGTGTTCAGTGAAAAATGGGACAGAGTAGGAGTCATCACGCTTCATTAACATGCTGGTTTTGGAAAATAGAGTTTTAGAGTGCTTGCCCATGCTTTCTTTTCATAAAACCAGAGCTGTAATTCTAAAGGAAGTAAGTCTACGTCTTCTTGTTTTATGCAAAGATCAGAAAATGTTACGGCACTGTATAAAGTGACTATAATCTGCTATGCTATAGTACTAGGGCTTGAAGACTGTTGGCTATTCTTTCATTTTAAAACTTCCGAGTGGGGGCTGGGGAAGGTGGCTCAGTGGTAGAGCACTTGCCTTGCATGCCTGAGGCCCTGGGTTTGATTCCTCAGCACCACATAAGCAAAAAGAAAAAAGCCGGAAGTGGTGCCGTGGATCAAGTGGTAGAGCGCTAGCCTTGAGCTGAAGAGCTGAGGGACAGTGCCCAGGCCCAGAGTTCAGGCCCCACGACCGGACCCCAAAAAAAAAAAAAGAAAAAAAAAAGAGCTGAGGGATAGCGCCTAGGCCCAGAGTTCAGGACCCAGGACTGGACCCAAAAAAAATAAAATAAAACTTCCGAGTGTTGGTAGTTTATGTCTGCAATCCTAGCTACTCAGGAGGCTGAGATCTGAGGATTGTGGTTTAAAGCCAGCCTGGGCAGGAAAGTCTGTGAGACTCTTATCTCCAATTAATCACTAAAAAAAAGCCATAAGTTGAGCTATGGCTCAAGTAGTGGAGCATTAGCTTTGAGCAAAAAAGCTGAGACAGTGCCCAGACTCTGAGTTCAAACCTATGGACCAGCATAAAATTAAAAAAAAAAAAATTAAAAAGACTTCTCATCCTCTGAAAAAAAGTAGAAAAAAATTCTACTTTTAAATTATTACAGCTCTAAATCAACCTAAATGTCTAACACTAGAACAAAAGGATTTATGAAGATTGGGGACATGGCTTAAATGGTATAATGCTCACCTAGCATGGGGGATCCCCTGGGTTCAAACCTTAAACCTTAGGAAGGAAGGGAGGAAGGGAGGGAGGGGGGGAGGGAGATACATTGATATAGAATATTGAATTACCTTTAGAAGTAATGATGCCTTGCTTTATTTATTTACATTAGTCAAATTAACAAATATTTATGATATAACATTAAGTGCAAAAAAATCAATTTACAAAGCCAGACATGGTGATATATGCCTATAATCCCAGCATCTGAAAGGCTGAGGCAGGAGGATCATGAGTTTAAGGCAAGCTAGGGCTACATAGTAAATTCTGGATTAGTTTAGACTACACAGCAAGACAAAACAAACAAAAACCTCCACAAGTTTAGAAAACAATATAGGAAGAACACCTGGGTGCCAGTGGCTCACACTTGTAATCTCAGCTACTCAGGAGGCAGAGATCTGAGGATTAAGGTTGGAAGCCGAAGCCAGCACAGGCAGAAAAGTCTGTGAGACTCCCATCTCCAACAAACTACTCAAAAAAAGCCAGAAGCCGGGGCCAGTGGCTCACGCCTGTAATCCTAGCTACTCAGGAGGCTGAGATCTGAGGACCAGGGTTCAAAGCCAGCCCAGGCAGAAAAGTCCGTGAGACTCTTATCTCCAATAAACCACTAGAAAACCAGAAGTGGTGTTGTGGCTCAAGTGGTAGAGCGCTCATCTTGTGCTGAAGAGCTGAGGGACAGTGTTCAGGCCCAGAGTTCAAGCCCCATGACCAACAAAAAACAACAACAACAAAAAGCCAGAAGTAGCACTGTGGCTCAAGTGTTAGAGCAACATCCTTGAGCACAAAGAGGCTCAGGGACAGCACCCAGGCCCTGAGTTCAAGCCCCATGACCAACAAAAAATAAAAAGATAAAAAAATAGCCTATTTCAGGATTTTTTTTTTTAAATCAAGAATATCCATCTTGCCAGGTGCCTGTGGCTTATGACTATAATCTTAGCTAGGGCTAAGATCTGAAGATTGAGGCTCAGAGCCAGCCCAGGTAGACAAATCTAAGAGACTCTTAAATCCAATTAACTAGCAAAAGGCCAGAAGGTGTGGCTAAGAGGCAGAGTGCTAGCAGAGAGTAAAAAGCCAAGGGAAAATGCAAGACCCAGAATTCAAGCCCTAGTACCAAGAAAGAACATCCTTCTTTTCTTCACTTTATATCAAAATGAAAAAGGACATTAAAAGTCAGTCACATATATTTCAACTCAAGAAAGGATGGTTTTAGTTAATATAGTTACTTCATACTGCCAAATTCTATGTGGATTTAGATCTAATGACAAAATAATAAATATTTCTAAAAAAATACATGTGACATTTCTTTTTTTTTTTTTTTTTGCCAGTCATGGGGCTTGAATGCTGGGGCTGGGCGCTATCCCTCAGGTCTTTTGAGCTGAAGGCTAGTACCCTACCACTTGAGCCACAGTACCACTTTCAGCCTTTTCCGTTTATGTGATGTTGAGGAATCAAACCCAGGGCCTCATGCATGGGAGGCATGCACTCTACCACTGAGCCACCTTCCAAGGTCCCACATGTGACATTTCTAATATCTGAAAGTGGGATTTGGAGGGGAGAGGGGAAAGGTCTTACTACATAGTCTAGGTTGGCTTTGAACTCTCAGTCCTCTTGCCTCAGTCTCCCAAGTGCTAGGATTACAGTGTGTACCACCATGCCTGGCTAAAATAGAAATACTAAGCACACACCAAAGCAAAAACAACAAAGAGAAGAAAATTGGCACATTTGATTTCAATAAAATTCCTGAACTTACAAATTTAAACAACAAACAAAAGTACCAAATACAAAGTCAAAACCCAACAGTTTGATTTTTAAGTAATAGGCAACAGTTTTAACTTTAGTAATAGGCAATAAGGAAACATTAAGACCAGCATTTCCCAAAAGGATCTCAACATTTAATCAACAAATATGAATTGGAGCTGGGTGTAATGGTGCATGGTGTAATGGTGCATGCCTGAGTCTCAGCTATCCCAGAAGCTGAGGTAGGAGAATCACCTGAGCTCAGGAGTTCACAGCTTGAGCAATACAGTGGGACTTCATCTCAACAGTGCGTGTGTGCGTGTGCGCGTGCGTGCATGCGTGTGTGTGTGCGTGTGTGTGTGTGTGTGTGTCTCACCTGCTATGGTTTGGGCATTCTGCTGCCTAAAGACTGAACTTATGGGGCTGGGAATGTGGCTCAGTGGTAGAGTGCTTGCCTTGTATGCATGAGGTCCTGGGTTCAATTCCCCAGCACCACATAAGCAAAAAGAAAAAAAGCTGGAAGTGGCGCTGTGGCTCAAGTGGTAGAGCGCTAGCCTTGAGCTGAAGAGCTGAGGGACAGCGCCCAGGCCCAGAGTTCAGGCCCCACGATTGATCTTATGGGGCTGGGAATGTCGGCTTAGAAGTAGAGTGCTTGGCTAGCATGCATGAAGCCCTGGGTTCAATTCCTCAGTACGACATAAACAGAAAAAGCCAAAAGAGAGGCGGTGTGGCTCAAATGCTAGCCTTGAGCAAAAGAAGCTCAGGGACAGTGCCTAGGCCCTAAGTTCAAGCCCTATGACTGGCCAAAAAGAAAAAAAAAAAAGATTGATCTTATGGGCAATGGAGATTCAGGTAAATGATGGCTGATTTAATTATAACACTTAGTTCTTATGGCAGATACATAGATTTTAGTTCCATTTCTACTATTAACCACAGTAGAAAGACATGTGCTAATGCAAACTTATATCATTGTGCATATAAGCTCTTGAGATAATAATTCTGGGTTAGTGGCAGAAAAAGCAATTCTTTTAGCCAAAGCACATCTGTATTACTCATTCAAATACAACAAAGGGACATACTTCAACTTCTGAGTCATTGGACTCCAGCTGTGGTGGAAGGATAGGTAGCATGGGCTGGCCCATTTTAGCCATCCGGGAGATCAGCTTGGCCTTGACTGTATCAGGATTCTAAAAAGAAAGCCACAAAAATCTCTGTGATTAAGGTTCATTATCTTTAGGCAGCTACAACTTTGGCTCTTGTATTAAATCACTAAACAAGTAATCCTACTGTATCCATCTGAAACCATTTCCTCTAGAAAATGAGAATTAATTATACCAGTAAAAATAATTCCTTTCATGTTTGGAATAGATAGAGTGGTTTCATATATATATTACCTCCACACTGGGAATTAATTATTTCTATTTTTCAGATTAAAAGCTAAGGCAGAAATGTTAAGAAAAAGAGGCATTTTAGCTGACAGGACCCCTTCCAAGCATGAATCGAGTCAATAGAAAAATACTTAGAAGAAATTTGTAAAGGGAAGAAAGAGGAGCTCTTTGTGCTAAATTCAAGTTCATTTAGCTTTGATTTGGCTGTATTTTACATCCTGTGTTAGTAGCTCATGTGTCCACTAGGTGGCTCAACATGTAGTCTTCAAAATGAAGTTACATAAAATGTACCTGAAGGGACATAAAATGATTTCCTAGATGTATGAAGAAATGATTATAACCTTCATTGTTACTATTTTTTCAGGTAAAAACATAAAACATTAAACTTGTTTACATGGATTAACAGTCCATTGTGTATATAATTTGTCACAATTCAGGATTGTGTGCCCATTTTTTTTTCCTTAACGGGTACAAATAATCTAAAAAAAAAGGATACATCAAAAGAAGAAAGAGAATTAGACATATAAACCATATCCACACCATGGAACATCACAATCTACAGATTAAAAGAAGAATGAGGAAGGGCTCTACACACTAACATGGAAAGATACCTTATATACTACATATAAAATGCAAGGTGCTCTACTCAGGAGGCTGAGAACTGAGGATTATGGTTCGAAGCCAGCCCAGGCAGGAAAGTCTGTGGGACTCTTATCTCCAATTAATCACAGAAAAAACTGGAAGTGGCTCGTGGCTCAGTTGGTAGAGTTCTAGCCTTGAGCAAAAAGGAGCTTAGAGACAGAGCCCAAGCCCAGAGTTTGAGCTCCAGGACCAGCAAAAAAAAAAAAAAAGCAAAGTACTATCTATCTATCTATCTTACTCTTTTTTATGTGTGAAAGAAGGATGAAAAAATGAAACATACATTCCAGTTTGCCTGCACCAGTATAATGAAACACTGGAAGAATATGCAAGGACACAGTAAAAGTAGTTACCTAAGGAATGAGATGGAGTAGGGCAGACCAGAACATCTATCTACTCCTTACAAGGCCTGAGTAACCACTATATTATCCTGTTATATTATTATGATAACTGTACCATATGATTGCAATTAACTACTCAAAACAAAAAAGGCTTAAATGTAAAAAATGGTTAATTTTATGTTATATGTCTTTTCTTTTCTTTTTTTTGTAAGTCGTGGGGTTTGAACTCTGTACCTGGCACTGTCCCTCAGCTCTTCAGCTCAAGATTAGTGCTCTACCACTTGAGCCAAAACACCACTTCCGGTTTTCTGGTGGTTAATTGGAGATCAGAGTCACATGGACTTTCCTTGCCCGGGCTGGCTTTGAATGCTCAGATCTCAGCCTCCTGAGTAGCTAGGATTAGAGACATGAGCCATGGGTACCTGGCATGATATGTATTTTCTTTTTTAAAATAAGCTAAACTACAAAAAAAAATTTTAATGGTTGGACATCACTGGTCTGACAGAAGCTGCTAAAGTTCAGAAACAGGCGACAAGTACAATGGAGCCCATACTAGGCAACTTTTGCAGCTGTTCAAAGCCTTGAGATTATCACTATTTATGCATTTCTTTTCTGATTCATAGCTTAACCTTCTGGGTTTAGGTGACCATTTTTTATACATATCATACCCATTGTTTGCTTAATAATCCTGCTTTGGGCTGAATATAAACAAGTAAATTAGAGCTGGACAGAAATGAAGCACATCTCTCCAGGTATCTGTGGTTCCTGACATGACAGGTGAAGGCTTCCAGCACTTGACAAGCTTTAGCCACCACATGGCCCACTTGAGGCATGTGTAAAGCCTGCATAATCAGGTAGGGCAGCAGCAGTGTGTTCTTCCTAAAGGTGCGTCCTAATTTTACTAGAACAGAAGGTTGGGGAAACAGAGGCCCAGAGACCTGCTCAAAGTCAATCAGTTGGTGACTAAACCCAAAACTCCCGAGAGAAATAAGTATAAAGATACGTATTATTAGCATTAACTAAGCTAATGTTTATTAAACTCTTACAATATGCCAGACATAATACTAAAAACCACAAGTTCTACTTTGTAGATGAGGAAGTAAATCTGAGGATTTGAAAGCTAGGTTGCTCAAGATCACAGTGAGAAAATAGCAGAGAAGCCTACCACTAACCATTAATATCTCCAATAAATGATGTCTCTACAAGGGAAGTGCATTTTAAGTAAGGTGCTCTTTGCCCAATATAACACAATTCTAATAATAATCACAGATACTATTTACTAAAGACATACTTCACAAAGGTTCTGAGCTCAGAGCTTTGTAAGTATCTCTAATCCTTACAAGAACTGTATTAGGGACTGTGAAAATGGCTTCCATTCTTACAACGAAGCTGAGGAAAAGCAAAGTTAAGATCCTTTCTCAAGGCCTCATACTACTAAGAATCAAGACTGTAGATGCAAGCCAGGCAACTGTGGCTATGCTTGTAATCCTAGATGCTCAAGAGGCTGAGGTCTGAGGATCAAGGTTTGAAGCTAGCCTAGACAGAAAGGTCCATGAGATTCTTATCTCCAATTAACCAGCAAAAAGCCAGAAGTGGAGGTGTGGCACAAGTGGTAGAGTGCAACCTTGAAAAACAAAACGAACCCAAGTAAGATGGCCTTGAGTTCATGCCCCAGTATTGGCACGGGCACACACACACACACACACACACACACACACACACACACACACACACACACACACACACAAAGCTATAGATTCAAAAACCCAGGATAATTTATACTGACTCCAAGTAGAAGAAAATGAATAAATGACCCATGATTTTTAGCCTAAATCAATGGCTAGGCACAGGACACTCTAGCAACCTGAAAGTAAGGGGAACAAACTCATACTTACTGTATTTACCATAAGTTGTTCATTGAGAGAGTTGGATTTGCTACGAAGAACAGGCTCCCTGAAAACAAACAAGACATAACCTGAGATTAAGCAAACTCACAATCACAAACCTAGATTCTGCTATTAAACAAATTGTTTTTTCAAAATGTCCACCAACTGAGAAGCTCTAAAAAGAATTTGAATGTTTTAGCTTACAAAATCTTTGAATGCAAGTGAAAATGAACAACTTTCCACATGAATGCTTGTTTACTTTTTTTCCCATGGTATATATTTTATATTAATGTCCTTCTCCACTTCCTTCCAGGGTTTTTCAAGTACTCTTATTTGAATTAATAGTTTTATAAACTACGAATATTAATCTTTGGTCGGGAAAATCATGTGCAAGTTCTATCTCACTGGTTCCATTTTTTCCCATATATTTCACATTATTGTATTTTAAACTTATGTCCATATTTCTGAAGCCTTCCAAGAGTTGTTTCTACTACATTGGAAGAGCTTGCTACAACCCCAGCACCTCACCCTGATTTAGAAGGCACTGATGTAGGTGACGACACAACAGGATCAGCAGAGAGGCTGTCAGCACCAGGAATGGGAGAGGGAGCTACCGAACCCCGGGAACTGACACTGTGTCCATCAGCACCAGAATCTCGAGCAAACTTCACCTAGGGAAAAAGCCAGCACAGGTGGAATGGGCTACAAGCATCCTCTTCCCTGCCCAGCATGTATTTCTCATGTTTCTACTCCTCAAAACACAATCTATCATCTCTCCATTGTAGATATATCAGAAACTGCTAAAAAAAAATGATTAATTACAACTCAACTATCTTATGTTAGCTAGTGTGTGTGTGTGTGTGTGTGTGTGTGTGTGTGTGCATGTATTTTTTTAATCAAAAATGAAATCATACTGTTTTATAACTGGCACTGTTCACTCACTAGTATGTTAACATGTTCCAGTACTGGGGCTTGAACTCAGGGCCTCAGGCTCTTGCTCAGCTTTTTTGCTCACTGCTGGTACTCTACCACTTGAGCCACCCCTCCAGTTCCAGCTTTTTGTTGGTTAATTAGAAGCAAGAATCTCCTGAACATTGCTGCCCAAGCTGGCTTTGGACCATGATTCCTAGATCTCAGTGCCCTGAGTAGCTAAGATTGTAGGCATGAGCCACCAGCACCTGGCCCGTTTTTAATATTCAAAGAAATCTGTCTGCAGAATCTGGTTCTCAAACACATGCATTTAACACACACTTTAATTTGCAAAGAGGTAGCTCATTACACACAACACAGCCCAGGTCACTCACCCGTCTAACCTCCACCTCGAACACCAGGATTGAGTCTGCTGATTGAGTCCAGCCTATTACCCCTTCAGAGCCAGTGGCACAGGCTGGAGGGACAATTAGCAACCGCTTTCCTCCCTTCTTCATGCCCAGCATTCCATCCTCCCAGCCCTATGGAATCAGAGATGAGGAAAAAGCTCGTCAGAAAGGAAGGCCTCATAAGGCAAAACTAACTGCAGGAGCATTGGATTTCACTTATTCATATACAACCTTAGATAATGCCTCTGGCGGTCAAGATCAACTATTACCAAATTGGTTGTAAGAAAATCTACAATATAGCTTCTAAACCTACTAGTAAAAGCTGTAATCTGGTGTAGGATGAAGTACATGTAACTTAGATAGTAATAGAAAACAAGAGTGATTTAATAGAAGCCCAGAACCAACGGCTCATACCTATAATCCTAGCTACTCTGGAGACTGAGATCTAAGGACTATGATTCAAAGCCAGTCAGGAAGACAAATACTAGAGACTCTTATCTCCAATTAGCCAGCAAAAAGTCAGAACTGGAGATATGACTCAAGTGGCAGAGCACCAGACTTGATCAAAAACCTAAGTGAGAACTTGAGGTCTTGAGTTCAAGCCCCAGTACCAGCATATGCAAGCACATGTGCACGCATACATGCACATACACACACATACAAGTTATCACTTAATATGTTTTTTCTACACAGTGGCTTTTTTTTTTGGGGGGGGGGTCCGGTCATGGGGTCTGAACTCTGGGCCTGGGCGCTGTCCCTGAGCTCTTCAGCTCAAGGCTAGCGCTCTACCACTTGAGCCACAGCGCCATTTCCGACTTTTTTTTCTTTTTGCTTATGTGGTGCTGAGGAATCGAACCCAGGGCCTCATGCATGCAAGGCAAGCGCTCTACCACTGAGCCACCTTCCCAGCCCCACGCAGTGTGTTTTATGTGCTTGTTTAATCCCCAAGATAATCTCCTAACATTGAGACCATTTTTACAGATATGAAAACTGAGGCCTTTGGGGGTGAAGTAACTAAGTAAGTTAAGATTCAAATAAGACCTATCTAGCTCCAAGGATCATGAATGGATGGACACAGCACCATGCACCCATATGTGCTAATATAATACTTCATGTATATAAAATATTCTTTTTTTATTTTGGTTGGTCATGGGGATTGAACTCTGGACTTAGGCATTGTCCCTCAGATCTTCAGCTCAAGGCAAGCACTCTACACTTGAGCCACAGTGCCACTTCCAGTTTTCTGGTAGTTTATTGAAGATAGTCTTGTGGGCTTTCCTGCCCGGGCTGGCTTTGAACCGCGATCCCAGCCTCCTGAGTAGCTAGGATTACAGGTGTGAGCCACCAGTGCCCAGCTAAAATATTCTTTAGTTCATAAAACATTTGCACTTGAATTCAGATCTGCAGATTCCAATCCCCTCCTGTTGTATTGTAGTTGCAAAGTGAGCCAGAGAGATGAGGATCAAACTACTATGACACAATTTTGGAAAAAATAGTTTCACCTCTTTCTCTGTGAAGCTATGGGAAGGGTAGAGTAATTTTGTCAGTCACAGGATGAAAAAGGGTAGGAATTACAGAAAATAAATATACCTGTTTTCAGCACAGTGTCTCATAAAAAAATCTCCCCAAAGTGGACAATGCAACACCTTTGACCATCCTAATTTCTATCCAGGTATTTCTAGACTCTTGGAAGATACATCCAGGTTAGAAATGCCACAATCAAAATATAGTAGATCATTACCTTGATGACTTTTCCTGATCCTAATTTCAGGCGAAGCAGCTTATCTTTGTTTGCGGTGGAGTCAAAAACCTTCAATTTGAACAAAGTAAAGGAGGTCACACAATTTCAAATACAATAATAACTATTCAACTAACCATACTGGTACATTTTTTTTCTTTGTCAGTCAAGGGCCTTGAACTCAGGATCTAGGTGGTGTCCCTGCTTTTTTGCTCAAGGCTAGCACTCTATTACTCTGAGCCACAGCTCCACTTTCAGTTTTTAGATGGTTAATTGGAGATAAAAGTCTCATGGCTTTCCTGTCCCAGGTGGCTTTGAATTGTGATCCCCCGATCTCAGTCTCCTGAGCAGCTAGGATTACAAGGTGGGAGCCATCAGCCCTTGGCCATAGAGATTCTTCTTAAAGAGGAAATATTAGATAAAACAGGAAGACAGTTCTAAAAACAAAAAACTTGAAAAATATAACATTTTGGCTAAGGGGTTATTGATAGTGAAAATCTCTGGAACAATAAATTCCCACACAAGAAAAAAAAACTTTCTTTACCACTAGGAATTTGAACATTTTCTCAAATAATTTGGCTCATTTGATGCTGATACTAACCCTACCAAGTAATTAGTATAAGGATCATTAACTTTTATTCATAAATGGAAAAAAAAAAAGCTTATATGACTTGATTAAGGTCAACGGGTAAAATTGAGACTTTCACCCACATTTTTTTAAGTCATAAAGATCTTCCAGCCAGGCACCTGTGATCCTAGCTACTCAGGAGGCTAAAATCACAGTTTGAAGCCAGTCTGGGCAGAAATGTCCATGAGACTCTAAATCTTCAATTATCAGCAAAAACCTGAAAATGGAGGTATGGCTCCACTAGTAGAGCACCTGCCTTGAACAAAAAAGCCAAGTCCCAGTACCAGAACAACCAAAAACAAGCAACAACAACAAAAAGAAAACCTCAGATCTTTCTGTCCTATTGCATTCGAGGGCTTAATATTAAAAACACAACAAGCCCAATGTGTTTACAGTATCCAATATGAGAAAACACAGGAGGGTGTAAAAAGTACATCCAGGGCTAGGAATGTGGCCTAGTGGTAGAGTGCCTGAGAACATGGGTTTGATTCCTCAGTACTATATAAACAAACAACAACAAAAAAAGTACATCCATCTTTAAGACTGGCATGGGAGAACAACAAACACATGAATATTTGAAAAACTGGTTTCCACTTGTTCAAGTGGAAGAGAGAGAGTAAGGCACTGAACAGACTTTATGCTTCATTTTATTGCTCATGTGGTAGTGCCTAAAAGTTTCCATCTGCCAACAGCCGCAATTCACAGTAATGTGCACAGCCTTCATGGTACCTAAACTACAGAACAACTTGCAAGGCCAGTTTTTTTTTGTTGTTTTTTTTTTTTTGTCGGTCATGAGGCCTGAATTCTGGGCCTGAGCATTGTCCCTCAGCTCTTCAGCTAGCGCTCTACCACTTGAGTCACTGCACCACTTCCCAAGGACAGTTTCTTACCTGACCCAGAACATGATTCTGAAAGAGCCACCCTGTATACGCCACTTCTAAAGAATCTCCATTTTCCACAGCAGGACCCTCTGTCACAACGAGGTCCTGAGACACTACTGCATCAAAGGAAGGGGTGCTGTTGCACTTGGCAATGCACACCTGAAAAAAAAAAATCAGAGCAGCATACATTTGATTTAACCTTCTAAGAACTCATCCCATTATCACAACTGTTCTTTCTCAAACTGCTACACCCACGAACAAACAGATTATAAAGTTTAAAGTGAACAAACAGATTATAAAGTTTAAAAGTAAATCATTCCAAAGCCTGTGATGCTGCCAAGAACCATGAGGCCTAAAAGCATGGCTTTGGAGGCAGAATATCTGAGTATATGTCTGGTACATGCACTGCCAGTTCTTGCTCTGACTGTGGTCAGATAACTTAATCTCCATGTACCCAACATTCCTCATTTGTAAAAATGAAGGAAAAAAACCAACTCTGCATATCTTATATAGGGTGTTGATGAAAATTACAAGGCATTAACACAAGAATAATTAGCAATGCATCTGGGAACTACCCAACAGTATTTGTAACTGTAATTGTATAGTAACTACCAAATAAGCATTTGTTAATGAACTGATTTACTGTCTCAGTATTTGAGACTTTATGGAAAAAAAGGGGAATCTCTAAAAAATTTAAAAGGAGGCAAGTATTGTGGTTTATACCTGTAATCTAACTACTTTGGAGACCAAGATTAGGAGAATCAAGGCTCAAGGCTAGCCCAGGCAAAAAATTTATATCTTATCTCAATAATAAGCTAGATGTGGTGGTATGCACCTGACATTCCAATTAACCAACAGAAAGCCGCAAGTGGTGCTGTGGCTCAAGTGGAAGAGTAATAGCCTTGAGCTGAAGAGCTGAGGCACAGCACCCAGGGCTAGAGTTCAAGCTCCACAACCAGCCAAAAAAATAGGTAAAAGTAGAGCTGTGGCTCAAGTGATAGAGCACCAGGCTTGAATAGAAAAGCTAAGGAACAGTGCCCAGGCCCTGAATTCAAGTCCCAGTATGGGCACTAAAAAAAATTAAAAATAATAAAAGCTTTTCAAAGGACTGGAGAAAAAAAGAGTGGGTTAAGTGGTAGAGTATTTGTCTATCAAGTGAAAGGTCCTGAGTTAAAATCCCAATACTACAAAAATAAATAAGTAAATAAAGGAACTTCTAAAGATAATACTAAGATATAGCCTCATAACTCAATTCATTACCAACTACAGATACAACCATATTAACACAAATCTTATGCTTGTCACTAACAAAGTATAGCAGGTATGGGTTTGCCATATATTTCCTAAAATTGAGACCCTAAACAAGTGATCTAGCTTTGTACAGGAAAGAGAAAGTATCACCTGCTTATTGAACTCCACAGCAGCCTTTTCAGACTCAAACATGATGGACCAGTTTTGTCTCTGGTCATCATAAAAGGTGCTATAGTTATTGGGCCGAACCTGGAGAAGAGAGAAATTCTGGGGTAATTCAAGCACAAGCATCACTGTGGGCTAATCTGTCCAAACTCACAGAAAAGGACTTGGCTCAACTGCACCTAAGGAGAGGTATCAGGGATTCTTCTTCTTCCCTCCCACCATCCACACACCACCCTGAAGTCCCTTCCCCTGAAGGCAACCAAGAGACCTTTCTGAAAGGCTCTGTTTGCTGATACCTAGGCCAAAGTAGTGGACCTAATTTCTACCAGCTATGTTCAGACCCCTCTCTCTTGCAAGCCTATCCCAAAGGTGCAATTGATTTGATCATGGGGAAATCTTACCACCAGCTCAAAGTTCAGATGAATCCTTGCAACAGTAACCGGCTGTTGCTGACTGATATAAAGGAGAATCCTGTACTGTATTCAAACAAAATGGGCAGAAAAGGAAGAAAACAGAAGTTAAAAGGCAATATAAAATCAGCAGTACGATTTAGGCTCCTGCTTCATACAGCTATAAATCCTAAAATTCTGTTCTAACCTTCTAAGTTTAGATTTTAAAACTTCTCTTAAATTTTTAGATTTTGGCCAAGCACTGGTCGCTCATGACTGTAATCCTAGCTACTTAGGTGGCTGAGTTCTGAGGATAAAGGTTCCAAGCCAGTCCAGGCAGACAAATCCATCAGACCTTATCTCCAACTAACCAACAAAATGCCAGAAGCAGAGGTGTGGCTCACATGGTAGAGCACCAGCTTAGAGCAGAAAAAGCCTTGTGACAGTGCCCACACCATGAGTTCAAGCTCCAATACTGTCACCATTAAAAGAAAAAAAGTTTAGATTTTAAATTATAACTTCCCAGTCTTCATTTAATTTTTTTCTTGCTTTGGACTTACTCTTCAAATGTAATTAGCAATGTCTTTATTAGTATTTCTTTCAAGGGTTGAGAACTTTTTTCTTGCTAAAGGACATTTGGATATTTATAATATCACTAAAAAGTTTAGATTTAGAGGGAAGGACAGAGGAACAGAAGGATACCAAGGAAGAAGGGCGGGGGAGGAAAGCGGGAAATTTATTTGAACACTAGTAGTAAGTGAGAATACGTATTATTGTTTACTTTTATTAGGTATGGTAGTTTTGTTCTTAGCTATCTTATTTTCTAGAGTTACATACTAAAGAATTTATAGCTGAAATTGTGTTGGAAATTTGTTCAAATTAATATAACTTTCAGTTTAATAATGAAAATCTGTGCCTTCAATATGCAAGTTCTACAGTTCTATATGTGCTGCAAATTTTCCATAATTAAGGGTTTTCCTTTTTGTTTTTAAGACAATGCGTACTATGTGTCAGTTACTCTAGACAAGTAATTTTATCTCTCTGCCTAAGCATCTCTGAGGAACATGGACTCCATGTGCTCTGGACCTCTGAAATACCAGAAGTTCTTATGCTTATCTCAACAGTATTCAAAATCCTCCAGAGCAGTATTTGAAGCCAGATAGATCTATCTACTCAAGGATGTCCATCTTGGGGCTTTCAGCCATATCTATTTTATCCCTATTACTTTACTATAATCAACTGCCCATTCTTACTTTCAAACTTTCCAAGAATAAAAAGATAATGTTCAAGGTAGGACAATGAATATTCATTAACTACCAAACCAAAAAATATCCTTGATAACTCATTTAAAGCTCTCCAACTTCTTAAACTAGGACCATATCACAAAAGAGATGTCTAAAGAAATCATTTTAAGTGATTAGATTTGTTTTAATACACAATCGTAGCAAACACTATTTACAATATCTTAATATTATATATTAACATTCAAGGCTAACCATCATTTTAATCCTGACAACTGAGACACTGAGCCAGCCCAGATAAATAATCAGCTCACTGGTTATGTTTAGGACAAGGGAACAGGCATAAAATGTGGGATACTCACATCTCTGGCTGTGTGGTTGCCCAGAACAGCAGCACCAAATTTTCCCTGCTTTAGGTACTGACCATTTATGCTATTGAAAAGGAAAAAGAAAGCAGCATTAATACTCCTCTAAATTATGCAGAACCAGCTCTCTTTTCAGGAACACAGAAGTCAAGATCTAGTCATTGGGCCTCTAGAAAAAGAACCAAGATGAGCAGTTTATAACTTAAAGCTCATATACTTTCTTGCCTCTTTAAATATCTAACAATCATAGTTCTTAGGGAAGTAGCTGTCTTTGAGAACTTAAAAAGGTAGTTGTGAGAGAACAGCACTTAAAGAGTAGACAAAACAACCACTGTGCAAGTTTGATCTGGTGAAATCTCCAACCAAAATGTGCGGAGGGTCAAGGGTGCTTTGTCTGTAGAAGGACTAAGAAACCAAACCAGTTAGCCATGAATAGTGACTTCAGGAGAAAAGAGAAGCTAAACTACAGTCTCCTTCCCTCCCTCCTCCAGCTTCCCAGAGCTTTCTTTCTTAATCAGCTACTTACTACCGGTAAGCATGAACTGCTGTTGCAACCAGAACTGCTGCAGTGCCTGTGGGAGCAGGGGCTGGTTTTGGTGGTGTCTGATTTCCTAAATATGAAGAAAACAGAAGTGTAAATCTTTTCTTGCTTGAAATTGATTTTAAATGTTTAGCTTCAAAAATTATGTATATGTTGCAGTTACAATGTTTTCATGATCATTATTCTCACTTGATCTATAAAACAGTGCTTGATCTTGTCTGCTGGTGAAGTAACAATACAAGTGCCCTAGTACTGTACACAATGATAGCAACAAACCCAGGACTAGAACTCAGGACTCAAAACTTTTGAGCAATATAGTACAAATAGAAGTTTTGGGTCTGGACAAGAAGCACTATATAGTAATATGGTCATATTCCATCTGCTTTTTATTTTCCGTCCAATATTATGGCAGCTTTGATACATATAATAATTTCCCTTTCTTGTACTACTGGCATTAGAAATTTAGGGTGATATCTAAATCATGTCCACTACTTAAAGTCACAAAGTGCTAGAGTAATGCTAAAGTTCTGAAATAGCATACTAAGGGTAATTTTTTAAGTTATTTTTTTAAAAATAGGGCCTCGCTATGTAGCCCAGGTTGGCCTTAAATACAAAATCTTCCTGAGTGCTGGGATTAGCATGAATCACTGTGGTTCCTGGTAAACTACGAATTTATGCTCAATAGGCAAAATGTGTAAATGGAAGCGAAGTAAGATAATATTAACACAAATTGCAAGTACTTCTTTTCAAAAACTCTCCTTATTCTACCTTTTTTTTATATTGGATTTTTTTTTATTTTTGAATATAAGTATATTGTAGAAAACTTAGAAAATACAAAAAAAGCCCAAAGAAAATCAAAATGATCGATACTCCATCACCCCAAGTAAACAATGTTAATAATTTCATACATTTATTCCTAGTCCTTTATACACATCAACTCTGAGGCTATTTTCCTGCTCGTTAAGCAAAATTAATGATATGGCTAGGTATCAGTGGCTCACATCTGTAATCTCAACTACTCAAGAAGCTGAGATCTTAGGATCACAATTCAAAGCCATCCCAGGCAGACAAATCTGAGGCTTATTTCCAATTAACCAGCAAAAACTAAATATGGAGCTGTGACTCAAGAGGTAGAACACCAGCCCTAAGTAAAAAAGCCAAGCAAGAGCTCAAAGTGCTACATTTAAGCCCCAGCACTGGCATACATACACAAAATTAATGGTAAAATCTGACATCTTCCTGTTCTCATGCACTATATTATAAGTATTTCTCCATAATGTTCGAAGGTACATAAAATACTAGGACTATCACAATTTACCTAGGTCCTTGTTACTTGACATTTCTTAAGGCTGTTTCCGGTATTTTTCTCTATTGCATATTATAATTCCTTAGAGGACATTCTTTTGTATGAACCCTTTCCATTTTATTAAAATAAATCCCTAAAATAGAGAATTATGAGATGAAAGAATATAAGAGTTTTTAAGGTTTGGTTCCATCCTGCCCCAGTGTCTTCAGAAAGGCCCCATTTTACACTCCATCAGGAGAATGGGTGGGCTTTATCTTTGTTAACAGCAAAATTTTCTTTTTGCAGCTTTACCAACATTGAGGTTGTTTTCATTTGTATTTATTACTTATAGGGAAGCAGAAATTTCAGACTATTAGATTTGCTTTAAAAACAAACAAAAAAAAACACTGACCAAGAGCTGATAGCTCAAGAGTAGAGCACTTGTCTGGCATGGGTGAGTCCTGGGTTCAACGCCAGTGTGCATGTCCACATGTGTGCATACAGTTGCAAAAATAAATTGTCCACTTCTGTTATTTACTTTTTTTCTAGTGACCTTTGCTATATTTCTTTGTTTTATAAATACCTATAACAAGCCAGGCGCTTGTTACACCTGTAATCCTAGCTACTCAATAGGCTTAGATCTGAGGATCATGGTTCAAAGTCATCCTAGGCAGAAAAGTCTGTAAGACTCTTTTGGGGGGAAGGGGAGGGAGTAGGGGAGTCAGTCATGGGGCTTGAATTCTGGGCCTGAGTGCTTTCCCTCAGCTCTTCAGCTCAAGGTGAGCACTCTACCACTTGAGCCACAGCACCACTTCTGGTTTTCTGGTGGTTTATTGGAGATGAGAGTCTCATGGGCTTTCCTGCCTGGGCAGGAACCATGACCCTCAGATCTCAGCCTCCTGAGTAGCTAGGATTATAGGCATGAGCCACCAGTGCCTGGCTCTGTGAGACTCTTAACCCTAATAAACTACTCAGAAAAGGCCGGAAGTGGCAATATGACTTAAGTGATGAGTGGTAGCTTTGAGCCTAAAAAACTCAGAGACAGCACTCAGGTCTTGAGTTCAAGTCCCAGGACTGGCACTTAACAATAAATAAATAAATATTCATGATATAGTTCAGTTCACTTAATACTTTTCAGGTATTGTGTGTATGTGCACACATGTTGTATGTATGTGCATGTGTGTGTTGGTAGTGGAACTTGAACTCAAGGCCTTGAGCTCTAACCTGGCTTTTTCACTCAAGGCTGGTGCTCTATCACTAAAGCCACACTTCAACTTCTGGCTTTTTGCTGGTTAACTGGAGTTAAGAGTCTTGCCAGATGCCAATGGCTCATGCCTATAACCCTAGCTAGTCAGGTGGCTGAGATTTGAGGATCATAGTTTGAAGCTAGCTGAGACAGGAAAAGTCTGACACTTTTATTTCAAACAAACTACTCAGAAAAAGCCAGTAGTGCTGTGGCTCAACTAGTAGAGCACTAGCCTACTCAGAGATAGCACCCAGGCCCTGAGTTCAAATCCCAGGACAGTCAAAAAAAAGTCTCCTGGGATTTGTCTTTGTCTGTTCTGGCTGTTTACAGAGCAAGATTCTCACATCTCAGCCTTCTGAGTAAGTAGGATTATACAGGCAGGAACCACTGGAGCCCAGCATGCATTCTCCAGTTATATGTAACATTACAATAAACCTTTTCTCCTGATAAGCACACTATGGCAGAAAAAACAGTAACTAATGCCAAAATTCGATTATCTGGACAAGCATGGGGCACTGCGTAAAGTTACTGTCTTCCAAGGGCTGACAGCAATTCTTGTTTAGTAGTTCAGCTTCTTCCAGAACTCAAGTCAACATGACCCTATCGGGTCGCTTGGAGAGGGAAGGCTGTTTGCGTGGTTGCCAGATGGATACATGGGCCAGATGCAACAAGTGCGTGGGCTTCTCCTAAGCTTAGCATTCCTTCCTCTAAAATCAGATTTACACAGATTGTGGACTTCCTTCTGAGAAGGAAATCATTGGTTTTTTTTTCCTAAGTATTTTTTTTTTTTTTGGTCCAGTCATGGGGCCTGAACTCTGGGCCTGGGCGCTGTCCCTCAGCTCTTCAGCTCAAGGCTAGTGCTCTACCACTTGAGCCACACGCCACTTCTGGCTTTTTTCTTTTTGCTTATGTGGTGCTGAGGAATCGAACCCAGGGCCTCGAGCATGCAAGGCAAGCGCTCTACCACTGAGCCACCTTCCCAGCCCCTATTCTAAAATTTTTGTTATGTTCTTTTTTTTTCGTTTTTGGTCGGTCGCGGGGCTTGAACTCTGGGCTTGGGTGCTGTCCCTGAGCCCTTCAGCTCAAGGCAAGCACTCTAAGCTTGAGCTACAGCGCCACTTCCTGAGTAAAGTATTTTTTAATTATAGTTTCCTTCTTCAGGGTATACAAATGTATATATATAACATATGTGTATACATATATGTGTGTGTTCACATGTGTATGTGCACATATACGTGCCTATGTATATATACACATATATACATATTCCATAATTGAATCTTCACTATCTTCAACATGTATCACTTTCTCTTGAATCTATTATTACCCCCTTGTATCTCTCTTCTCTCCTCTCTCATCTCTCTCCCTCCTTCTCCTTCTCTCTCTCTCTCTCTCTCTTTCTCTCTGGCAGTATTATAAGGGACTTCCACCTGCTAGGCATGTACTCTACCACTTAAGCCATGCACCCAACTCTTTTTGTTTTAGTTATTTCTGATATAGGATCTTATGTTTATGCTTGAGCCAGACTATTCCTTGATCTTCCTATTTACACTTCCCGACCAGCTGGGATGACAAGCATGCACCAGTCTTCTACACTAGGTTCAAGAGACCAAAATAGAATTACTCATACTTAAGTTCCACATCTCCAAGAAAAAACTGGTTGTCTACTTGACCTTCTCAAATCAAGAGAGAAAATAAGAATAGCCAAATTCCCAATCTAGCATATGTCTACTATGTGTCTGACTTTATGCTGTGCCTTAAGCCATTTTTTGCAGGTAAGATAGTCCCCTAGTCAACCCCCACCCCACCTCAACACACACACACTTTCGCAAAAAAGAAACACTATAGTGACCACTCAGCTTTTTGTTCTTTGCTCTTTTCAGTCCAATCGGCTTTTTGTTCTTTGCTTTCTTCAGCCCTTTTATGCCTATAAGGCCAAGTTCTTCTGCTCAATGAATCAGAATATTCCATTGTATAGAATGAGGTACTGCTCAGTTCTAGAATAGCAGATAAAACCCCACTAAGCGAGGTTGTAAAATTAAATCTGTTATAATTTTGTCTTTTGACAATGCTATTGAGATGACTTAGGCTCAGGCTCTAAAATGGAGCTAGTCATCAGAAAAATGGAAGCTTGTAACTTTCAGCTCTACTCACCAATCTCTAGAAAAAGTAGGCTGGAGATCAAGCTCTAGAAAGTGTCCTGAGAGCAAAAGCTGAAGAGCTTCCAGATTACAGAATATCTAGCTAGCTAGCTAGCTATAAAACTTGGAGGAACAATGTACTGAGAGAGGGCCTAGGAGATATGCACTCTACTACCACACTATACCTCCTTACCTGGCATTCGTCTGAATCTTTACAATATCTTTTTTTTTTTTTTTTTGTCAGTCGTGGGGCTTGAACTCTGGGCCTGGGCACTGTCCCTCAGCTCTTCAGCTCAAGGCTAGTGCTCTCTTGAGCCACAGCGCCACTTACAGTTTTCTGGTGGTTTATGGGAAATAAGAGTTTCATGGACTTTTCTGCCCAGGTTGGCTTTGAATCATGATCCTCAGATCTCAGCCTCCTGAGCAGCTAGTATTACAGGCATGAGCCACCAATGCCCAGCTACAATATCTTTTACAATCAGCTATCAAACATAAGAAAATGTTTCCCTGAGTTCTGTGAGCAATTCTAGCCAATTAATCAAAAATAAGGAAGGGGATCATGGGAACACTGGTTTGTAGCTGTGGTCAGTCAGAATCTTGATTTGTGACTGACATCTGACTAGGAGTTTTATGGAACGAAATCCTCAGTCTGATACTATTTTCAGGGAGATCATCTAAGCACTGAATTAGTTATACTCACTTCATGTTAGCTGGAGAATTACTCTGTATGTGAGCGAAACTCCTACACAGTAAAGCAAAAGGAGGGGCTTTTAACATAGGCCAAATATAAAGGATCTGCTGCAAACACTCAACTCTGAGATGGTTATCCTCAGTGCCAGCACTGTGTCTAACATGTAAAAGACACTCAATATTTCAATATTCATTTGACAATTACTAATTTAATGTCCCTTATAACCTGCTTTCCTTGGGCCTTCATTCCTCATCAGATTCTTACACAAAAACAACCATGTGGAAGAAAGAATAAAAACTGCAGAGTCTGTCAGATCAGAGTTCAACTTTCAACTCTGTCACTTATTAGAGGGTTTTTGTTTGTTTGCTTGTTTGTTTTGGTAATGGAGATTGAACCCTGGCCTTGCTCATGTAAACCACGTATCCTACCACTAGAGTCATGTCCCTAGTCTCTTATTAATATTAACCTTAGAAATCCCTAATCCTTTCTGGGCCTCAAAAATCAGTAGCTCATGACTATAATCCTAGCTTCTCAGAAAGCACAAATCTGAGGACTGAAGATTGAAGCCAGCCCCAGCAAAAAAAATGTAAGACTCTTATCTCTAATCACCAAAAAGCCAGAAGTAGATCTGTGGCTCAATGTTGAACATCAGCTTTGAGCAAAAAAAAACTAAGGAATAAGGAATGACCCATGTGGGGGTGTGGCCATTGGACAGTGTTTATTTTGAGTGCCTTGGACAGTTTTAGAGAGTGGTGGCCACATGAGACAAAAGAACATCCTTGTAACCTTCCCCATCAAAAATTTCCTCCAAGCTGCTAGAGCTCAGGACCACAGAATAGAGAAAGATATCCATTAGTGATGGTGGGCTTAGCCAGGCTGGTCAAGGATGCATGATATAGCACATCAGAAGGAAGGACCGTTTATCATTCCAACTAGCCTGTTAAAGCCCAATCGAATGCTTTACAACTTACCTGTTGCTGCTGTTCCTTGGCCTTTCTTAGGCTGCTTTGGGGCTGTGTACTGAAAGAATTCATTTCCTTGGCCAGAAGTTGCATCATCCAATCCAAAAAGAGAGGCCAATCTGGCACTGTTAATAGAAAATGAAAATAAATTTTCATTGAACATATCTCAAGCCTAGAATCATAACAAAAGCTTCTAATAAATGAATAAATGAATGACTGTAAATCCCATCAACACAACACTGGAAGTGACAGCTAAGGGTCTCTGAAATCAAGATTATATTTTGTGATCTGAAATTATCAGCTGACCTAATCTCTAAACCCATCTGATATTATTTCCAAAATATTTCTCAAACTCATTCCCTGTTCTTTCTCCCCTAGGTCAGGCCTCCATTACCTTTATCTAAGTTCAATGATCACAACAACTTCCTGATCCCCCAGCCTTAGTCTTGTCTGCTTCTTATCTCTTCCCCTAATTGTACCCACAGCAATCTTTCTTAATGATATCTCACTATTACCAAGATGAAATCCAAACTCCACAAGACAGCTTTACAAGGTCCTTCAAGTTTTTACCTCCCCTCCTTTCTCCATCTTCATATTTGGCCATTTCTCATCTTCAACTGAGTGCTACAACTACTCTGAGAAACTCTGTATTTCTCACACAAGCCTTTTTTTTCCATACCCAGGGCGTCATATATGGACTTCATATATGCTAGGCAAGTTCCTTTAACCACATGCTCTGCCCAAGACAAGATCTTTCAAATTCCAGTTTTGTTTTTTGTTTTTTTGTTAGTCATGGGGCTTTAACTCAGCTTGGGCACTATCCCCGTGTCCCCGTGCTCTTCGGCACGGGGTGAGCGCTCTACCGCTTAAGCCACAGCACCACTTCTGATTTTCTAGTGGTTTACTGGAGGTAAGAGTCTCACGGACTTTGCTGCCCAGGCTGGCTTTGAACCTCGATTCTCAGATCTCAGCCTCCTGAGTAGCTAGAATTACAGGCGTGAGCCACCGGCACCTGGCTTCAAATTCCAGCTTTTAAATACTCTACTACCTCTACCTGAAACAGTCCCTGTGTTCCTCCTCTCCCCAGAAGTTACTTGTAATTTAGATTACATGATTGTCCTAAGGCTCCTGAAGGTTTCCATATTTCATTCCTTCAACGTATATCAGACACCATTCTAAATATTAGGTGTACACTGATGAGCACAACAGGATTCTATTTTCAAGGAGTAGTAATCTAATGAGGGGATCAGATATTAATATATGATTGTAAATTATGAATTATGTAGCAAGGACAATGGTTATATGGCACTGTGGTCTGTAAGATCAGTAGAAGTTATGTAATCATTTATCAAATAACATATACTTGATCATTTATTAAAATCACCACTCGATTGCATGTTTTGCTCACAATCTGGCATATAATATACTTCAAAAGTGTCAATGAGGGCTGGGAAGGTGGCTCAGTGGTAGAGTGCTTGCCTTGCATGCATGAGGCCCTGGGTTTAATTCCTTATCACCACATAAGCAGAAAAACCCGGAAGTGGAATTATGGATCAAGTGGTAGAGCGCTAGCTTTGAGCTAAAGAGCTGAGGGAAAGTGCCCAGGCCCAGAATTCAGGCCCCGTGACAGACCAAAAACAAAAACAAAAAGTGTCAATGAATATGTATGTCTCCTCCAACCCAGCAGTGTTGGTAGGTGGGGTCCAATGGGAGGTAGTAAGGTCATGGAGTGATTAACGTTGAATTATAAAATGTCTTGATTTGCAACAAAACAGCTTCTCCCAGATACTAGATACCTTGATACTAGAGGGCTTTCCTGTCTCCAGAACTGTGAAAAATACAGTTCTTTTCCTTATAAATTACCTACTCTGTGGTACTCTGTTATAAAACAAAATGGGTTAATATAATAATTAACTCAAAGTCTAGTCCAGCTTGAGCTCATCTTCTCTAAAGGCATTCTTATGTTGACTGTGTAAATATTCCAACTTCTGTACACATTTTTGGCCACTTTTTAAACAACATTTACATTGATATGTATATCAGCATTTTGTAAAATAAATTCAATATGATTGAAAACGATTGCCTTGTTTTCTCAAAGAACCTAGGATAAGTTTCCTATAAATGGGGCCAAAATGTTTATTGTAAGGTCCAAGAAATTTAAATGAGATAGCAAATATAATACTTGAAGGGAGTAGAGCTGACTTAAATAAGACATTGACAAATGCTAATGGAATTTAGAAAAAAAAAAACAAGATTTCTCCTTAGCCAGTGCAATCTAGGCAGATTCCCTAGAAGTAAAATTTTAGGAGAATTTGGCAATGCCTTTTTTTTTTTTTTTTTTTTTGCTGGTTCTGGGTGCTGTCCTTGAGCTTATTCTGCTCTACTACTTGAGCCACAGCTCCACTTCTAACATTTTTTGACAGTTAATTGGAAATAAGAGTTGCATGGACTTTCCTACCTGGACTGGCTTCGAACTATGATCCTCAGATCTGACTCCTGAGTAGATAGGATTGCCCAGTTATTAATGCCTTTTTTTTTTTATCTGTTGTGGGGCTTGAACTCTGGGCCTGGGCGCTCAAGGTGAGCGCCCTACCACTTGAGCCATAGCGCCACTTCCAGCTTTTTCTGATTATGTGATACTGAGGAATCAAACCCAGGGCCTCATGCATGCAAGGCAAGTGCTCCACCACTGGGCCATCTTCCCAGCCCCTAGTAATGCCTTCTTACAGGGAAAATTTTTTATGAAACTTACAATCTAGTTAAGATTTGCTTATAAATGAATAATTGATTTTTAAAAAGAATGTCAAATGGGGATTATACATGGTTTTAGGTTCAATTCCAGCACAACAACAAAAAATAAACCATCCAGGGCAAATCACATCATTTAATAGATAAGTTATGGAAATATAAGTAGGGGTGCTGACTTGTTCCACCTAATGTTTAACACTCCTAACAGTAGGCATAATCAACATTAGAATTTAGGCTTTATACATAGACTTTATACATAACTGCTGCTTTTAAAAATGCTTGTAGATGGGTGCCAGTGGCTTACGCCTATAATCCTAGCTACTCAGGAGGCTGAGATCTGAGGATCACAGTTCAAAGCAACCCTCGCAGGAATGAGGCTCTTATTTCCAGTTAACCACCAAAAAACCAGAAGTGGAGCTGTGGTGCAAGTAGTAGAGTGCTTTTCTTGAGCTGAAGAGCTCAGGGATAGAGCCCAGGCCCAGAGTTCAAGCTCCACAACCAAATCCCCCCCCACCCCGCAAAAAAAATGCTTTGTAAACTAAGTGCTAATGGATCACACCAGTAATCCTAGCTACTGGGTAGAAAAGTCCATGCAACTCAAACTGGAGGTGTGGTTCCAGTGGCAGAGCATGTCTTGAGCAAAAAAAGCAAAAAACAAAAACAATATAAACAAGAGCTCAAGGTCTTGAGTTCAAATCCCAGTACCATCACCAAAGAGTTGGAGATTCAGAGGATTGTGGTTCAAAGATAGCCCAGGCAGCAAAATTTGTGATAAGTCGTCTCCAAAATAGTCAGCAAAAAGCAGATCTGGAGTGGTAGAGAACCAGCTGAGCAAGCACAAGACCCTGAGATTAACTTAGTACTACAAAAAAAAAGCTTTGTTTAAAAAAAAAGTGGGCATGAGTTGGACATTGGTGGCTCATACCTGTAATCTGAGTCACTATTCAGGAGGCTGAAATCTGAGGATTGTGGTTAGAAGCCAGCCTGGGCAGGAAAATCTGTGGGACTCTTATCTCTTATCTCCAAAAAGAATAAAAAAGATAGAAGTGAAATTATGGCTCAAGTAGTAGAGCACTAGCCCTGAGCAAAAAAAAGCTCAGAAATAATGTTCAAGCCCTGAGTTCAAGTTTCAGGACTGGAACAACAACAACAAAAAAAAGTAGGCATGAAGTTGGGCACCAGTGACTCATGCCAGTAATCCTATCGACTCAGGAGGGTGAGCTTTAAGGATAAAAGTTCAAAGTCAGCCTGAGCAGGAAAGTTATGAAACTCTTATCTCCAATTAACCACCAAAAAGCCAGAAGTGGAGCTGGGGCTCTTAGTAGTAGAGCATCAGCCGTGAGCAAAAGCTCAGGAACAGCTCTCAGACCCTGAGTTCATGCCCCAGGACCAGTTTTTAAAAAATGGGCGCCACTGGGCGCCCGTGGCTCACACCTGTAATCCTAGATACTCAGGAGACTGAGATTTGAGGATCTCGGTTCAAAGCCAGTCTGGGCAGGAAAGTCAGTGAAACTCATCTCCAAAAAACCACCAGAAAACCAAAAGTGGCCCTGTAGCTCAAGTGGTAGAGTGCTAGCCTTAAGCTAAAGAGCTGAGGCACAGCGCTCAGGCCCAGAGTTGAAGCCCTGCGACCCACAGGAAAAAAAAATAGTATAATCTCAGTTATACAAGCAGCTGAAGCAAAAGGATCATTTAAGCCCAGGAGTTCTAGGCTAGCCTGAATAACACAGTGAAAACCTGTCTCAAAACAAAACAAAGGGGTGACACTGATCAAGATTCATTGTATCCACACACTACACATACTGTTGAATGCCAACTCTTTTGTACAGCTACTTAAAGATAAAACAAAAATTATAAAAGAACAAACAAAAAGAATGCTTTGGGATTATTTTGCTGGATTGACTTTCTAACTCCAAAAGTAATTTCTTGGGGGTAAGAACTGTATCTGTGCCTATCTGCATTGAAGCTGAATAGCGTGCCCTTAACAGTCATTCACACATTTCCTTATTTCTATGTCACAATGGTAGGGAAAGAACTAAGGCAGGAAAAAAGGAAAAACAAAAATAAACAACCATCATGCCTCCTAATTACTAGTCTGTAGGTTAAACAGGGACTTTCAGAGGCCCAGAAACATGAAACGGTAGACTCAGTCATTAGCCATGCTAGGCACTGATGCTCTGTTTCTCTTAGGCTTAATATCCTATATAGGATCAAGTAAATCATATAGTTAATTCAAGAGACTTGAAGCTTAAGCAAGTTCATTTGTAGCAAATTGCAGTTGTAAGAGAGGAACTGAGAGCTGCTTGTTCAGTGTCATATGATTTACTTCCTCAGAGAAACCAAAGGAAGAACATCAAACCATAGAATGTTAATGAAATGTTTCCCACTCTTGTTTTAAATTTCATCCGGTTTTCCTGGTTACTGTTGGGGAACAAATATTATCTGTATAGCTTCTTTTCTTTTTTGTTATCAAATCAGCTATTGTCTATGTCTAGACACAGTCACATGCTTAGAATTCAAGTGTCTTGGATCCTAGATAAGCCTACGCATGCTCAGGAAAGCCGACTAGTTAAGCCAGAAAGAATTTATCTTGGACTAGGAATCTAGAAGGAACAGCTGACTGTCATTGTCTCCTTTGTAACTTTTAGTCAGCAGTAAACTGGGTGATCATGAAAGTCAGGAGTGTTCCTTTACAGACTCTCCCAAATACTTTCACATGACAATTGATGTGCCCTGCGCTTGTGGCTCACACTTGTCATCCTAGCTATGCAGGAGGCGGAGATTTGAGGATCACGGTTCAAAGCCAGCCCAGGCAGCAAAGTCTGTGAGACTCTTATCTCCAATTAACCACTAGAAAACCGGAAGTGGTGCTGTGGCTCAAGCGGTAGAGTGTTCGCCTTGAGCTGAAGAGTGCAGGGACAGCTCCCAGGCCCAGAATTCAAGCCCTAGGACTGACCAAAAAAAAAAAAGAACAATTAATGTGAATTTAAGGCTGTAGATGTGGCTTAGTTGTAGAGTACCTTCCTAGCAGGCATAAGGCCCTAGTTCAAACCTCAGTACCGACAAAAAAAAAAAAAAGTACACATAAAATAGATTGGGATAAAAAAAAACAAACATTAATTCAAAAGATTCACAATACAGCAGCAGGGGGGGTGGAACTATGTGGAATTTGTAGTGAAGGTTTAGGGTGAAACAGGAAAGAAAGTAAACAATGAATACCCCAACACTAAAATAATTACAACTCAAAGTGGAACTAAATGGATACAAACAGTCTAAAGTAAAGGCAGGGGTGGAATAAGGTGGTGAGAGAGAAAATAATACTTAGGAGCTAGTCAGTGAGGGCCAAAAGATCCTTTTTGACACCAGGTGAAGGTTGGTTCATTTATTTTATGGTCTTTCATGTCCTGATTCTCCATAGGGCTGAAAGCAACTTGAGGGTGAACACTCTTGGCACTTGTAGAATGATAGATTTATGTCGATAGATCCATCACTCTTCAGTACAGTGTTCATGATGCAGAAAATTTGTAATGCAGATGTTCAAAGAAAGGCTCTGCAAAGATCAGAGTGTGGCAGCTAACAGATGTTGTGTAGACAGAACACAAGGGAGTATAATTACTGGAAGAGAAAAACAAAACGCCTTACCTCTCTTTAAAGACTTCCCAGGTGAGTATACATAATCTTTGAGGGCAGAAAATAAGAGCCTACAGTGTCTCGTATTGGTTTTAAACCTTAGGGTTTACAAAATGCAATTTCATAGCTATTATCAAGGCACTTCCTGGGCACTCAATACAAGCCAGGTACCAGTACCAAGCAAAATGATCAACATAAGCAGTGCCTGTTGTGTCGGGGCTTACAAACACACACTGATGGGAATAAAGAAGAGGAAGAGTCTATCCTGCGTGGGGCTGCGGAAGGGAAAGCACACGCACGCGTACACACAGAGAAGTGACATCTGAGGTAGACTCTGAAGGATGCTTGGAGCTGACACAACCAGGACTTGCTTCTGAAGTGCCATCGCCTTGTTCACAGAAAAGAGAAAGTCTCGTGTAGTTTCAGCTCACAGATTAATGGGCGCTGACTCCCATTCGAAACTCTCTACGGTAGAGTTGCAAACTGTCCCCGGGTTCTAAGACGCCCCAGCACCAGAATGGGGCAAGACCCGGAAGTGGAGAGGAGGCCAGGGAAGAGACGACCCCCCCTCTCCGCTCCAACCATCCTCCGGCCGCTCTCGGCCGGGCCTTCCGGCTCCCGCTTCTCAGTCACTCACCCGCCGTTAGGCGAGAGGAAGTCTGTGTAGTCCTCGTCCTCAGCACCGAACATCGCGTCGGCGTTCGTCCTGTTGCACCTAGGAAGCCGGATGTTCCCAGGACCTGTCACCACCACGGTCGTAAAATGCCGCGGCGGCGCGCTGCTTTCCGGCAGGACAAACTGGCACCGTGGCTTCTACCGAAAGGAGAAACGGGACTCTGGAAGGAAGGTGGAGCAAAGGCAAATGAGAAGGCGAGCGCCCCGTGACGTCAGGTCTCTCCAGGCCGTGGCGGGAGGGGTTGGAGTTCCGAGGCGCTGCGTGTGATTGGCCAGACGGTCCAGGGGGCGGGAAGAGGCGGAGCGAAGGCGGGAATCCTTCGGTGGCCTCTGTGGCGGTTGTGGACACGTCGTGCCGGACAGAACTCAAAGGGGCTTCTGAGAAGTCCTGCGCGGGGACGGGTGGAGGTTCCGAGAGGGCGGCGTTGGTGGCGGGACTCGACCTGGGAAGAAGGTAAGGCCTGCCCGCCCTCTCCTCCAATCCTGGCGTGTGCACCGTCCTTTCCCCTCCGTGGGACCGGGACCCTCCGCCTCTCTTCTCTGCCGGGCGGAAGGAGAAAGAATCCGGGACTACACATTCGGAGCCCCGAGCTCTGGCCTTGGCTTGCGATTGATAGAGTCGGCGTGACCTTAGACACGTTGTTTGCTGCCTCGGCTTCCTCGTCTCTGCAGCGGGTGGTGTTGCCCAGTACCTTCATGTGCCAGGCTTGTCGTGCTTTTCAACTTCGGGAGATCTTCTCCAAGTCCGGTCTCCTCATAATCCCAGAATTTGCACGTAAGGAGACGTAAGAACTCAAGTACCGGAGTGGCCAGCCCGAGGTCACACAGAGTAAAGGGCACACTGCGTCCTCTGAGTCGGGAGTCAGCGCGCCGGCGTCCCGGTCCTTCAAGCGCTGTGCACCCGTACCGAGGTGGCTATGTATTGCTAGACTGTGTGGCAAAAGCCCGGGGAGAGTCACGGTTCTAGAATCCATGCAGGTGAGATACAGAAGAGCTGGGATGTTCTGGAGGTGGATGATGGGAAAGAGGAAACTTCGAACGCGAGACACTGTCTTCTTGCTTGATCTGGATTTGACTCTTGTCTCTCTGCCCCAGGCTCATGGTGGCGATTTTTTCTGCCCACTGTCTGTATGTCTTGCGTCTTTTGTGATTCGGGTGCCATCCTTGGGACTAATCTTGGGGTTCACCTGGCTTAGCTAAGGATAAAAAGATGGGGTGCCAGTGTAGGGACCATTTTCACAGACCTCTCTGGACTTCTTCTACTCCAGATTGTCCCTGATCTTCAGGTGTCCCCAACCTACATGTTTTTCATCTTTTGGCCTGATATTGAAGTGATTGGAAGCTCCCTTCCCAAAGAACTTTGTACCTCTTGGCATTTCTCCTGTTGAACTTTTTATTATAGTTTGTGTACTACTGAACTGTGAGTCTTCTTGCCCACAAGAGGTTCTCATTAATTTTTTATTAGATTGAATAATGGAATTTATTCTTGTTCCCTATTTCTTAATTTGCTCTCAGATTCTTTGGGGTTTTTTGTTGTTGTTTGTTTGTTTTGTTTTTGTTTTTGTTGTTCCCGTGTGTCCCAGAGAGCCCTGCCATGGCTCTTGCCTTTTATAGCCAGCTTCCAGAAAGATAAAAATGCTGTACTGGCTGTGAACTGTCTGGGTTGCTTAGTCTCTTTTGTTAATTGAAGTCGATTGTACTGTTGTCTAAAACTCTAGGGGAGGAGCATGAAGGGAATAGGAGAGTTAGAAATATTACCTGTAACTATAAGTTTGATTTTAAGTAAATTATTCCTTCCTATAACTGAGGATAGGGCTTCTGGTTTGCTTCTTGTATTTATTTTACAGATTAAGATGGCTAAAGCAGTGAAAGGTGAATGTTAAAGGAATAATGCAACTGAAATATAAGTACTAGAACTTGTACCTGTTATAGGAGCTCTGTTTAGATTTGTACTTGGCTTGCTACTTCTGGGGTGGAGGGAGATTGAACAAGATAGGTACCATAATCCTTTCCAACTCTTCTCCCCAGTACTGATGCTCCCTTAAAATGCCAAAGGACCATTTGAGCTCTTATCTTGCATTTTGGGGTAGAATTGTTTTTCTCCAAGGTGTTCTTTAGGTTCTGGAATCCTAAAGTCTGCCTTTTTGGTGACAGGGACACCACCACCAGCCATACCCATATTACCATGGCGGTAATCACACTAATGTGATTTTCATTGGCAGTATGAGGAAGAGAAAGATGGAGTATCTCTCCCAGATTTTCAAACTTGGCAGTGCAGGATTGGGTGCACCTGAAAAAAACATTGTGTTCTAAATTAGAGTATCCCCAGATTGGCAGTAATGAAGTAGGAATTCCGGATACCTGAATTTTTGTCCTGGCCCTTCTGATTCACTCTGTGCCTGAGCCAGCTCCCTCAGCACTGTGTACAAGAAAGTGACTACACATTTAGCCACATCTACTTTGTGTCTATAAGTAAGGCATAACCTTGGTGTCAAGTTTGAATTAAGTATTTTGGTTCATTTGTTTTGCTTAAATATGTACAGTGTATTGATAGATTCATAAAAGATGGCTAGGATTGACTAGAAAGCAGAAATTGTACTTTTAATAATGCCTACATTATTAAATAATTTAAAAATTATTGCTTGAATAATTCCTTTCAAATCATCAGAAAATTTGTGAGATATTTCCATTTAATATACAAGTGTATCCATACTAATCATACTAGTGAGTGCATGCATTTTATGATTAGTGAGGTTATAACCAAATTGTATCATAGAAACGTGAATTGGATATGTGCTTACTAGATTTGTATATTATTCAATCACTAAAAGCAGAAGACTATCTGAACTGAATTCAAGAAAGCCTACTCTGTACAAGGTTCTATGGTGAGTGTTATGTAGGATAGGAAATGAGTAGTCCCAAAACAAAACAAAAAAAAGTAATAATTGCAGAATTTCAGAGGAGGAAGAGATCATATCTAGTTTGGAGGAGATTATAGGGTTAGGTAATAGATTTGGAAGAGAAATGGGACTCCAAGAGGAAGTAAGAAACTAGATTAAGGAGGCAACTTTGGCAAATATACAAAGGCAGGAAAGATGGTACAGACTAATAAGATGGAAGTTGCCCCTCTAATCTGATGTACTTAGGGCCATTTGTTGTTAACTAAAAAATAAAAATGTTAAAACAGGGAATCATATAAGTTTTTGTTACACATATATTTTACATATCTAATTCTAACTTAAAATATAAATATCCTTTGCCATTTTTCAACCTATAGCTATAGCTATGTTTTTGGAATATGGGTTTCTGGATTTAACAAACTATAGGCAAATCTTATCCCAGGCCTCTGTCTATTTTTATAATAGTTTTATTGCAGCACAGCCATCCTGGTTTATTTACATATTATTTATGGCTATTCTCATCCTTGAAAGCAGTTGAAGAGTTTCAGCAGAAGCCATAGGGCCTATACAGTCTTAAAATGTTTGCAGTTGGCCCTTTACAGAAATGTTTGCTATTTGGCCCTTTACAGAAAGTTTACCAACCCCTGGTTTTCTTTAACATACAATGAATAATTAACTTAAAGCTATTTGCAAAGCAGCCTGAGTACAGCATCACTCAGAATCACTAGGTATTCATGAAATTTCTTCCAAAACTCTCACCCCTCTGACAGCAGATCATGTGTATTTGTATGACTCATCTTTATCTAGTCATTTGAAAACATTGAACTCCAATGTGTATAGAAGCACACAGCCAGAGAGTCTGTGTAAGATGATAATAATTGTATTTTAAAGCTCTGGAATCAAATTTCTTTGCTACTTAATACATAGACCTTCGGCAAGTTGCTTATCCTTTGTAAATAGGGGCAATGATAATATCCATTTTCTAGAATTTCTGTGATGATTGTATGAGTTAATTCATATAAAACACATAATGCCAGGAAGGTAATATCTATTCAGTTAATTTCTGCTGTCATTTTTCTTATTCACACTTAATTGTTTTGCATAATAATAAATCAAACTATAGATTGATAACAATAAGCACAACTGGCATAAATTGATCTGTGAGTAAACACAACTGACACCCTTGATAAGCACACACTTCACTAAGGGGAAGAACAGAAGTGTTGATCCTGTCATCTTAGAGAATTGCCTAACCAGTGTGTTCTCCATGCTAAGAAAGTTTTTCAGGATGGTTTCTAAGAGTGTAAGACGATAATGCAGAGTAGAAATAGATCAAAGTTGAAAAGGAATCAAAACCATACTTGCCAGTTACTTTGAAGCCCAAAAAGACAAGTTTGTACTTAGCTTGAGGCCAGACCCTATGTAAGACCTTTCTCCAGGGGTAGTATACACTTGTAATGCTAAATGGGAGGTATAAATAGGAGAACCATATTTGAGGCTGGCCCCAGGCAAAAACACAAGACCCAGTCTCAAAAATAACTAAAGCATAAAGGGCTAGAAGTATAGCTCAAGTGGTAGAGTAACTATCTAACTAGTACAAGTCCCTGAGTTTAAATTTCAGTACCACTAAATTAAAATTAAACAAATGACATGATTATATTAAAAAAAACATTCAAGTGGTTTAGGAATATATGAAAAGACAAAAACTTCATCTAGCTCCACTCCATGTGAGTAGTCCCTAGCACGAAGGGGCTGTGAGGACTGACTGCAACAAGGGAAGCATGGTAATCACGACTAAGCACTAGAATGAATGTTAAGATAAATCAATCAATCAATCAACCTCGATCTACTCTCTCTTTGGATTATAATCTCAATTTTGAGTTGAGAAATAAATTGGTTGCTCAGAAAGTACAAATTTATATTCTAAGTCCCTGACCCTTAACTCTGTACTTTCTGTATAACAGGGAAAAGATGGCAATTATCACTACAAAGCAAATGTTTACAGTGACATGACATCAACTAGTAGAAGTCAGGTGAGTGAGTGTCCTGGGCAGCCAGCACCCAGATAACTCCACCATTTAAATTGGCCAGGCTGCCATGGCTAGGGGAAGGGGAGTGGCAGCTGGAGGAAGTTGCTGATGCCTGTACTCCCACATGGAGCTCTTGGCATAACAAAGCCATTTTAAAAACTCACAGGTGTCCTGTAGTTTGTGACTAAGTGTATAACAAGCCATCAAAAGTCTTAATACTTGATACATTACAATGACCCGTTTATGCCAAAATAAACCTTAGAGTAGGTACTAGGAAGGAAATGCTTTTGAAGTTCCATTGCTTTGAGTAATAGCATTTCATAATTTAGGTAATTTCTCTAAGCAGAGGAGGGGCCCATCCTTAGGAATACAGAGCCCTGCCGAGAAGGAAGGGGTTGAGAAGGATCCACCCTACCTCTTTTTCTTTATACAATGACCCTTGGGTTTTGTATACAAACTGCTTTTGTAGGCTGACATGATGCAATACAGCAAAATGAGATGGAAAATGGCCTCTCTAAAGTAAATATGAGAAATGGCTTGGAAGGAACACATAAAGAGCACAACTCCAGTGATTGCATATTAAAGGACCTTCTTTAGCCAGGTCCAGTGACTGTTGTTTTCAACCTGTGATCTTATATAACTGACAAAAGGTTTAAATATGACCTTAGTCTGCCTTTGATTATAGCAAGAATATAGTTAAAGAAATTGTTTGAGCCACGCAGCTAGCTACTGAGGATCTGAGGATTGTGGTTCAAAGCCAGCCTAGGCAGAAAAGTCTGTGAGACTCTTAAAGCTGGAAGTGCTGCTGTGGCTCAAGAGGTAGAGCCACTATCCTTGAGCACAAAAAGGCTCAGGGACAGTGCCCAGGCCCTAAGTTAAAGCCCCGGGACTGGCAAAAAGAGAGAAATGGTGTGTGTGTGTGTGTGTGTGTGTGTGTGTGTGTGTGTGTGTGTGTGTGTGTGTGTGTGTGTGTGTGTGTGTGTGTGTGTGTGTGTGTGTGTGTGCGCACGTGCATGTGTGTGTGTGTTTATAGATCTGGCTACCCAATATTCTTTTATTCTTTATATTAGACTATGGAAAGCTTTATACTTTAAATGATATGAAAATGAGAAGTAGGGGTGATTTTGATGTTTCCTTTTTATACTTTAGAATTAGAAAGTGTTTGGAATATATTATTCTATTTGATCCTTGCAAACACTGTGAGGTTGGCAGGGTAAATTTTTATTTCTGTTTTGCAATTGAAATGTGGGTGATGTACTTAATGGCATGTGATTATTATGTGGCACACTTTGATACGTACTCTGATGCTGCTCTACTTCCATACTTGGTATGGAACACTGTGAAATCTCACCTAAATCATACTAGAGCTGTTACAGTTAGTGGACTGCAAATGCATGTGGACTACAAAAGGTCCAATAAGAGAAAGAAAGGGTGCATCTCATGACTGCCTTATTCCAGGATGTGGCTTAGCCAGCAACAAAAGGCAGCAGAATGTGGAATATAGTACTGGGAGATCCACTCCCTATTGGACTTAGGCCCTTGTATCATTGCATAACTAACAGACCTTTTCAGTTTGTTTATTTGACATATCAAATTGAGTTGTGCTTTTCGGACCAGACAAATAAAAGCTTTGAAAAGCCTTTGTGAAGACCGTAGTTGTATACTTAATCTTCTTTAAACAGAGGGGTGAGAGAGGGCAAGAGAAATAAGAGCTTCTATGTTACTTGCCACCAGAACAAGATATATAAAGCTCAGAAACCCCTCCTATTTAGCTTCCCAGCAAAACATCTGAGGCAATGAGAACAGAGCCTCATTTCAGCAGCAGATGCTCACTCCACTAGAGCGTATATTAGTGTCATCTTCACGTGATTTGGTTTTCTCATCTTTAAAATAAAGGGATTGGACTTGATAACAACTTTATTTTATTGTATTTTTTATTGTGAAAATATTGTACAGAGGGGTTACAATTACATGGGCAAGATAATGAGTACATTTCTTTTTTTGGGGGGGGGGCTGAACTCTGGGCCTGGGCGCTGTCCCTCATCTCTTCAGCTCAAGGCTAGCGCTCTACCACTTGAGCCACAGCTCCACTTCCAGCTTTTTTCTTTCTGCTTATGTGGTGCTGAGGAATCGAACCCAGGGCCTCAGGCATGCAAGGCAAGCGCTCTACCACTGAGCCACCTTCCCAGCCCATGAGTACATTTCTTATCAAGCATTTGTAGCCTTCTCCTTTGTTTCCCCTCCCTTCCCATCTTCCCCCCCGCCCCCCCCCAACAATTTTATTTTTAAACAGAAATAGCGTATGTGCTTTCCCTCCCTTTTTAAGTTTTTTTAAATAAACTTACTGTTTTCATTTCATAATGTATCTTAGAGATTATTCTATATCAGTGAATAGGTCTTCATCATACTTGTTTATGGCTACAAAGTATTCCCTTTTACAGAAATAGGCTAGCTTGTTTAATCAGTGTCCTACGGATAAGCATTTTGGTTGAATTTTCAGTGTTTTGCTATTACAGACAATCTGTACTGAGTCACTTTGTATATTTAAGAATTCACAGCAGTGCTGGTGCCTCATGCCTATAATCCTCAGTACTCCTGAGGCAGAGATCTGAGGGTCACAGTTTGCAGCCAGCATGGACAGAAAAGTCTGTGGGACTCTTACCCCCAATAGACTATTAAGAAAAAGCCATAAGTAGTGCTGTTGCTCAAGTGGTAGAGTGCTAGTCTTGAACACAAAGAGACTCAGAAACAGTGCCCAGGCCCTGAGTTCAAGCCACAGGACCAGCAAAAAAGAAAAGAAAAAGATTTCACTGTGTGTCAGTATATCTGTACAATAAATACTTAGAAGCTTGGGTCAAGGATGATATGCATCAGATTGGTAACTAAAGAATTTTAATTTTTATCTGTAAAATTGTAATTGCCATTGAGCAATGAAAGAGATGGAGAATATCGTTTATTGATATTATCTCTTAGTTTTTAATCTTATTATTCAGAGACTAAGTCTGAAGAAAAGGCTGGACAGATAACTTTATCAAAATTATGTTGCTTTAAAAGAAATTATGTTGCTTTGCAAACTGCACTAAAGTCATCTACACCATAAGTCCTATAGACTTTTCTTGTGCTTTTCAGTATGACCTTCCTCAAGAGCTCATTTGTAAGATAATTATTATAAACTAAGAGCAAATTGATCTCTCAAAGATTCACTTTTGATTATAGCCCATGTAAGGAATGAAAACTTTAAAAAGCCTCATATCTGTTTGTTCAGTGATTTTTACTACCTTCCCAGATGCTTTAATGATGAGGTGAGAACTCTGTGAACTGTGATACCATCACCAACTCTTGCCTTTGCGGGGTCAATAAAACAAGTTAGACTTGAGTCCCACGTGCCTTCTAACCAACCTACCAACTTTCCCTCCTCCTTTCACCACCTTAATCCTCTTAAGTGCCATTAAGTCATTTATGATACTTGTTCTGTTCAATGACGTGTTCAGTCCCTATTCTTTTTGTCTCTCAGTTTCCTGTAGCCCCTGGGACACAAGGTCTTTCTGCTTTGCTATGGCTCTAAGGTGCCATATCCTTCCTTTCCCCATCACTGCTTGACTGACACACCTTTCAGCCCCACCCCCATGTGTGTAGAGTATGTTTCTGTAAAGGAAGGTAGACCCAGGTAACTCATAAAAGGGAGTGAATGTCTCTTTAATTAAATGCACACACACACACACACACACACACACACACACACACACACACACACACACACACACACACACACACACACACACACACACAGAGTTCAGGCTCCCACTGGCATTCTTGGAGCTGCAGTTAAAATTTTAGAAAATTGCTGGGTGCCAGTGGTTCACGCCTGTAATGCTAACTACTCAAGAGGCTGAGATCTGAGGATCACGGTTCAAAGCCAGCCTAGGCAGGAAAGTCTGTGAGACTCTTATCTCCAATTAACTACCAGAAAACTAGAAGTGACACTGTGGCTCAAGCAGTAGAGAGCTTGCCTTGAGAGCTAAAGAGCGCAGGATCAGCACCCAAGCCCAGAATTCAAGCCCCACAACTGACAAAAAAAAAAACAAAAAGGAAAATTGTCAGGCACCAGTAGGCCCACACCTGTAACCCTAACTACTCAGGAGGTGGAAATCTGTGAGCTGCAGTTCAAAACCAACCCTGGCAAGAAAGACTGACAGACTCTTATCTCTAATTCACCACCAAAAACAAAAACAAAAAAAACAAGTGGAGCTGTGGCTCGAGTGGTGGAGCATCAGCCTTGAGTGATACAACTAAGGAACAGTGCCTAGACCTTGAGTTCAAGTCCCAGTACAAGCAAGAAAAAAATTTTTTTTTAATTACTTGCTTTTTCTGGATATGAAGGTAGTGATACTGAGTTATAACATCAATTCAAACATAGGAACCCAATTCCAACATGTGCCCTTATTTTATATATATATATATATACACACACACACACATATACATATGAAATCTTAAAGATTTAGGTGAATATTAGATGCATAAAGAGCTCCCTTTATAACTGAATGCAGCTATATATTTAGAAGATACACTGCCTAATGTTCTTTTCTGATTTTTGAATAATTTTGTCAATGGACTGTTTTATATGTTCATAGTCTGTGGAATAGCCCTGACAAACTCCAAAACAGTCGCTAAACAGAAGTACATTTCCTATAAGTTATAGAGGACTGAGTTGTAGACCCTAACATGCAGAAAACAGCCATGAAAAAGTTTCTTTCCTTCATTATGTATATGGTTTCTGCAACATTACAGGTATGTTGTGCTTTGTTATAGGGTACAATTATTACTACTACTATTTTTTTTTGAGACAAGGTCTCACTGTGTAGCCCAGGCCAGCCTTAAAGTAATAATCCTCCTGCCTTACCCTCAAAAGTGCTGGCATTATAAGCTTGATCAACCATGCTGGGCTTATTATTATTAAGAAACTAGAATGTAGAAAAGAAAAGATGGACAGACTACAGACTAATGTATCGTATTTCTGTTTCGGAATGGAATTTTGAACTCATCCCTTTTCCTTCCCCAAATCCTAGTGAGATTGCCATAGAAATATAATAAGAAAAGGTGCTGGTGGCTCATGACCATAATCCTAGTTACTCAGGAGGCTGATATCTGAGGATCATGGTTCGAAGCCAACCTGGGCAGGAAAGTCCCTGAAACATTTATCTCCAGTAAATTACCCCCCAAAAGCTTTAGGTAGTGCTTTGGCTCAAGTGGTAGAGTGCTAACCTTGAAGCTCTAGGATAGCACCCAGGCCCTGAGTTCAAGCCCCAGGGGTAGTTTAAAAAAAAAAAAAAAGCATCTTCCCCAATCAGAAAATAGTTAGAAGCTTAGAGAAGCTTAAGCATTTATTTATTTATTTTTTGGGTCCGGTCATGGGGCCTGAACTCTGGGCCTGGGTGCTGTCCCTCAGCTCTTCAGCTCAAGGCTAGTGCTCTACCACTTGAGCCACAGCACCACTTCTGGCTTTTTTTCTTTTTGCTTATGTGGTGCTGGGGAATTGAACCCAGGGCCTCATGCATGCAAGGCAAGCACTCTACCACTGAGCCACCTTCCCAGCCCCTTAAGCATTTATTCTATCAGAATTAATTTGAAGAAAGTGGCTGAGAATATGATCCACTTAGGTGAAATAAAGTTAAGTGGCTAGAATTCACCAGTACACCCTAAAAACCCCCCAACTGAAAATAGTGATTAGAGATAAAGAGTTGGCTATGTGGGCAACAAATCAAAAGATTTGGGAAATTCTGCCTATGTTGAGTTTAGAGAGAACAGTCAGTTAAGAAGTAATAACAGAGCCGGGCATCGGTGACTCAAGCCTGTAAATCCTATTCAGGAGGCTGAGATCTGAGGATCACGGTTCAAAGCTAGCCCGGGCAGGAAAGTCCGTGAAACTCTTATCTCCAATAAACCACCAGAAAACCGCAAGTGGTGGTGTAGCTCAAGTGGTAGAGCGCTAGCCTTGAGTTGAAGAGCGCAGGGACAGTGCTCAAGCCCAGAGTTCAAGCCCCACAACCGACAAAAAGAAAAAAAAAAAAAGAAGTAAGAACACTGAACTTCGTGGGAGAATTTACTGTTTGTGGAGGCTGGGCTTAAGTGAAGGCTGAAATGAACATTGTCCTGGTGTAGGTGATATTGCACCCCTCCTCCCAGGAAACTGCAACTCAGTGAACTCCTAATTATAACTTTAAAAAAATCCTATGAGATAGGTTAGTTTTATTATCCTTATTTTAGAGCTGAAGCACAGAGGTATTAAGTCATTTGCCCAGAGGCTCACAACCGTTTAAGTATAGTTTTACTAGTTAGAGGGAGGGTATGGATCCCTATCTATTTGGAGAGTGGCTAAACCAACAAAAGGGAAAATGCCATCTCTGCCATAGCTTCCTTTTCCTATTTTTTTTGTTTTGTTTTGTTTTCAGGTTTTTTGTTTGTTGTTGTTTATGGTGGGCTATTCAGGATTTCAAACCAAATCCATCTTAAAAATGGAGTTGTTGGTTAGGGACAGTTTGATGAGCTGGGAGCAAATTAATTTCATTAATTAAGTTAAGAATTATACCAGTTTCTTCATGTAGAAGGAATTAAAAGTCTCAGCATGTTTGTAATTGTGAGGGTGTTTTAGGGGATTAGAGGTGGGGAGTGGCATTGAAGTGAGAAGAGATGGTTAGAGGGTGAACCAGACCAAATACATTGCATCAATGAATAAAGATGGCAGAAGGAAGCTCACCGAGAACTGTGGAATAATTGGGGGTGGCGAGAATGGGGAAAGAGGGTCTGATTAATGCACTGTAGATGCCTAGGTGTAATACCATGGTGAAACTCTCTCAGTGGACATGAACTTTTTAAAAAAGTGAATGGCAGGAATGTAAAACAGGTCCTAGCTGAGGTGTGGCTACTAGCAGAAGTGGGAGAGTGAATGGAGAGGCTAAATATGGACAAAATACTTTATGGACATGTGTGAGAAATGGAGCAGTGAGGCTTGCTGAGAATGGTTTGTGAAGCAAGGACGGGGAATGAGGACAGTGATGGGGTGAGAGACACCTTATTACAACTATTTGATGTTAATAAAATGTGGAGAGCTGGGCACTGATGGCTCACTGCTATAATCCTTGCTACTCGGGAGGCTGAGCTCTGAGGATCACGTTCGAAAGGAGCCCCAGCAAGAAAGTCCATGAGACTCTGATTATCTTCAATTAACCACCAGAAAACGGAAGTGGCACTGTGGCACAGAGTGATAGAAAGCTAGCCTTGAGCAGAGAAGCTCAGGGCCAGTGCTCAAGTCCCCCAACTGACACACACAAAAAAGTGGAAACAGTGCACTTATTATTTTAATTCTGTCTATTCAATCCTTGACTTTCAAAACTAATGTAGAAAAGTAAAACGTTAATTTCCCCCTTCATGTGGGACTTAAAGATTTTACTCAAATTGGTTTAAAAATGTCTTTGAAATCCTAAAACTATCCAGTATTAAATGCAGTGCTAGCCCAGAAGGTTATTAAGTGGTAGTGTGTATGAATTGTTTTAGCCCTGTGTCCTTGCCCTGTGACATCTCAAAATAAGCACATGCTTTCAGTTCTTGGTTAATCTTGGCTCCCTTTTTTTTTTTTTTTTTTCCATTTTTGTTTGTTTTGCTTTTAAGCTCTCACTTGTAAAACATCCACATCCCAGATCCTGTATGTAACATTCCCCCCTTACCCAGTAGATGACTGAAACTGAAATCTCAAGTAGTACCAGCCCTATACATGGTTTTATACCTTCTCACCTGTGGTAACATTGAATTTATAGATACAGGAAGAGGGAAATGGCAGCAATAATAAAACTGAACAATTACAGCAATATGGGAAATCAAAGTTAGTTGATTATAGCCTGACTCCCACTTCTCTTTTTCTCCAAGAATGTCTTTTAGTGTGTTGTACTCACCCCTCAAACCACAGAAAGTATAATTATGACTAAAGAAGCATTGTCTGTATTGTACATCTGTGTAATTCAGAACTATGGTTCTCAAACAATGGCTTAAAATTTTTTGTATTGCTTGATAAGCATCTAAGTATCTAATTTTGAGGTTCTACTCATGATAGAGTGGGATCCATTATTCTCCTCCCTTCCTCCTTCCCTCTCCCCTTTTTTCCCCTCCTTCCTTCTTTCCTTCCTTCCTTCCTTTTCTCCCTCCCTTCTTCCCTCTCTTCTTCCTTCCTTCCTTCCTTCTTTCCTATCTCTGTCTGTCTTTTTTTTCCTTTCTTCCTGCCTTTCTTTTTTAATACAGCCTTGCTATATAGCAAGACTGGCCTCAAATTCTTGCTCCTCCAACCCTTGAATCCCTAGTGCTAGAATTACGACATGCACCACCACACCTGCCCCATAATTTTATTTTTAGTCAAACATTCTTGATGATTCTGATCTAGGCTGTTCTTGGGCTATACTTTGAAAATCACCTGAGTTAGAAGGAGAGTAATTAGCTTTCTTTTTTTTTTGGAGGGGGGGGCAGAGAAGGGGGTTCAGTCGTGGGGCTTGAACTCTGGGCCTGGGTGCTGTCCCTGCGCTCTTCAGCTCAAGGCTAGGCTTCAGCTAGGCTAACGCTCTACCACTTGAGCCACAGCACCACTTCTGGTTTTCTGGTAGTTAATTGGAGATAAGAGTCTCACAGACTTTCATGCCCGATCTTGCTTTGAACCGTGATCCTCAAATATCAGCCTCCTGAGTAGCTAGGATTGCAGGTGTGAGCCACCAGTGCCTGGCAGTAATTAACATTTATTTTTTGCTATAAGTTATTAACATGTCAGTTGCTTTCATATGTATATTTACATTTCATATTTATAATATTGTGAGGTTTTATTATCCCAGTTTTATGTCTTCATATTGTTCCCACAAACTTTTAATAACTTGTACTGAGTTCCAAAGATGGCCTACAAAAGACTCCAGAACAGGGAGGGCATTTGCTATTTCTCCTTGGCAAAGTGCCTCTCAGAGGAAATGATTGTTGAAAGGTGATAAATCGGAAATACTAGCTGTATGAAATGTGTTTGGTAAGTAAATCTTAAGTCCCATGAAATGTTAAGAGTGCCATAAAGTATATCAGGTCATTCAGACTGCATTTAGAGCCAGGCACCAGTGGCTCACGCCTGTAATCCTAGTTACTCAGGAGGCTGAGTTGTGGTTCAAAGTCAGCCCGGGCAGGAAAGTAAGTGAGACTCTTGAACACAGGGCTTTAGGCTCCCTAGGCAGGCACTCTACCCATTGAGCCCTTTTTGCTATTGTTATTTTTTAGGTAGTTTCTTGTAATTTTACCTGGGCCAGCCTGGGACAATGATCCTCTTCTGATTGCCTTCTACACAGCTTAGATTACAGGCATGGACCACCATGCCTGGTATATTTGTGGAGATGGAGGTCTTACTAACTTTGTTTCCCAGGCTGGCCTTAAACTAATTCCTCCTGATAACAGCCTCCTGGAATTATGTATGAGAGAGCCCCCATGATCTCTTTTGTCACTTTTATGGTCAGAGGTAATGTAGGATTAAGTATCTTACAATACAGCAAAGTTACCCAATTCAAAACATCAAAAATGCTCAGATTGAGAAAGTGTTTTACTCAAAGAATTCTGCATGATGAAAATGCACTAGAATCCAGACTGGACTCAGCCCTGGTATGTTTTCCCCTGTCTTTGAAGCAGAGCATTCACATCTGGAGTTAACGTAAATCTTACCCTAGTCACGATGGTATAAGGGAGGGATAAGTAAGAGTAGAGTTTATTTTTTATCTGTTGAAGGGTCCAAGTCTGATACACATTGTGTGGTGTAGTACAAGTGTGTTAAACACTTGATGTGTGTCATATACGCTGCTGTTCATGCTCCTGATACTCAGCCTACCTTCTCATTTATTTACTTAGCTAGCAAGTACCAGATTTGAGTTATTTATATAAGTGCTGTTGAAATCAGTTTAACCTCCCACTGCCATCCTTATGAACCACGGGACATTTATAAGAAATGTCAGTGGAAGACTGAGTTAGAATTCTGCAGAGCAGGACTTGAATACGATCTGACTGCAAACTAACAGTTGTCTGGAAGTTTACCTCACCTGCAAAGAGTGACGTATGACTTTAGTGGCCCTTACTGTCAAGGAATACCTCTTACTAGTGCTTGTATAGCATTCTTTGGTTTTGTCTTTGACTCCATATTATAACCCAGATATTATATTGCTTTTATTCCCCTGTTTTTAAAAATGACATTAGCGCATGGCTGTGTAAGGGTTTGCTTTTTCCTTCTACATATCAGCCTCACAGAAGAACATATACAGGAAATACTATGAAGGAAAAACAACTAAAGACTGAGCCAATGTTTAAATACCTCATTTAAAACAAAGTTGCTAAAAATAAAAAATAAAATAAATAAAATAAAACAAAGCTGTTAGATGCCAGTGGCTCATACTGTAATGCCAGTTCCTTGGAGGGCTGAGGATTATTGCCATTCTTGGCCAACCTGGAAGAAAAGTTTGTATGACCTCTTCTCAACTGATAGCTGACTGGAGTCACACACACACACACACACACACACACACACACACACACACACACACACACACACACACACACACACACACACACACACACACACACACACACACACACACACACACACACACACACACACACACCCTCAACTGATAGCTGACTGGGGTCTCACACACACGCACACACATCCTAGCTACATGGGAGGTTAATGGCAGGCTGGAATGATTGCAGTTCCAGGACTGGGGACACACACACACACACACACACACACACACACACACACACACATCCTAGCTACATGGGAGGTTAATGGCAGGCTGGAATGATTGCAGTTCCAGGAAAGAAAAGCCCTTGAAACTCCAACTCATTGGAAGAAACTGGGCATGGCGACATATGCCTGTCACTCCAGTTAGGACAGGATGCCTAAAATAGGCAGATCACAATCCAGGTGCACATCTGGGCAGGAAGTGAGATCTTATCTCAAAAACAACCAATATAAAAAGGGCTGCAGGTGTGACTCTGTAGTACAGAGCCTGCCCAACAAGTACAGTGCTGTGAGTTGAAACCTTAATACTGCCAAAAAAAATAAAAAGCTCAAGGCATATTGTAAAACTCTCTGCTATTGCCCTTGAAATAAAATTTAGACCTATTACAAATGTCCTACAAGGTCTTCTTAATTGATATTCCCCTTGTCTGTCTTCAAATCTCTCAGGTCTTTCCAATTCTTAGTGAGATTCTGTAACCACAAACTAAGAGACAGGCACTCCGGTTTTTTCAAGCAATCGACATATAGATGAAAAAATGACTTATCCATCTCTTTCCAGGTCTACTTAAATAGACTTTACTTCTTAGCTTGGTCAAAAAGAATCCAAGAGTGTTCAGGAAATGTCTGTAGTTGATGAGGAGAAATGCCTTCATTCAGCGGTTTCTTTTACCTTTCTTGTCTCTGTACCATTCTATCAGCATGATGACAGAAACAGGTATAGATTTATTTTTAGTCCTAAAATCATTTTAGGACAGTTGATAAGATCTGGTCCCCAGTTAGAATAATTAGAAAAGGCATAACATGTTAATAGATATTTAGAGATCTTAGAACTGGCCTTGGATGATGTGGAGGACTTGTTGCATCAGAGGTTGGAAAGATGGACATTCCAGGCTGAAGAAACAATGTGAGGAGAAGAAACAAGCGTGGGATATGTCTGAGGAGTCTAGAAACCTTCCTTGTCAGGCTGGTGTGGCTGGAGCACAATGTTCATGTAGGCAGAAAGGTAGATTGGGTTCTTTGTTTTAAAGATTTGTGATTTCATGCTGGGCCCATCAGGAAAACAGGGTCCATCAGGAAAAATCATATTATAGTAACAGAGCTGCTGATGGTGAAAAGCAAAGGTCAGCTGAATAAATCTCCTGTTACTGGGGATTTGAAAAAGTGGCAAAGTTGTGACATTTATGATACTGAGTAGAAAGGAAGACAAGTTTAATGGAGAATAAAGTCTAGACAAGAAGTGAGGAATCCCAGGTTCTGGCTGAGTTTTCTCCATGGCTCTCCAAATTCAGGATTGAACAGGTTGTTTGAGCTCTCTGTTTCTTCCATCTTAGAAGGAAAATATGTTGTGAAGATAAAAATAAAATAATGTAATAGAGTTGGATTTATAGGAAGGATGTAGCATTGTTTCTTTTTATGTTTTATTTGTTCAGGTTCTGTGCAATTTAGTAAATGTACAGAGTAAACTATTTTTTAACTTCATTTTATCTTACACTTTGCCTCATGAGTAGCTAAAATTAACAAGCGTGAATACTGGTACAGGCTACTAACTTACATTTTGCTACTCTTTATGTAGAGCTATTGAATAGTTTCAAGCCCATCAGATATAATTAGGTAACACTGCAAACACATTAAGGTGGTAGAGGAAATTGAGGTTTGCCTGGTATGTCATTAAAACATTAAAGAATTTGTCTGTCTTATACCTAAGTTTTCAAGGGAAACATGCAGAAAAAAATTCATTTCTGGAAACACTGTAATCTACCTACTGTTTGTAGAGTATGAGGAAGTGTGGAAGATCTAGAAATAAATTAGACAGGTTCTGCTTGGAGCTTACCATATAATCTAATAGGAAGGACAGGGAGAAAGAAGCATTCTGTTCTGAAATCGAACTGGAAAATGTAGGATTAAGTTTCAGCTCTGGGTAGAACTCAATTAATCACATAATCTCTGTTGTTTTTACAGCTAAGGAAAATGAAGCCCAATTAAATGTTTGCCATCCATGTCTCTTTTATGTTGAAACTCATTTGTTTCCTTTATTTTGTTGATTACTTGGTAGTAGTGTAATTCATTCATGTTTGTCCAGTAGACTTAAGTGACCTAGGGGTTGGACAATGGGCATTTTACAAATGAAACTTGACATTGGCATTGAAAATGATAGCCCTTGATGGCTTTGGAATTCATCGTGTACTCAGCAACTCTAGGATCTGTCTTGCCCCAACAGGTTTCTCACCTCTTTGGCTCAGTCTAAGTAGCTTAATAAGGTGCAATAATGTGGACAGATGACATTTAAGATAGAAAGAGGGCGACTTCAAACCAGTATCTAGAAATGGAGTAGTTGAGGGTTTTTTGGGCCATCTTTTTAAAAAATACTGTTATTATCTTTTAAGTAGTTGTACAAAGGAGTTGCCATTCAGAACCAAATCCCAGGATTGCTTTCTCTTTTCATAGACGCAGAGAACCATTTTTGGAGCAGGTCCTGAGTTCCTGTCCTTCTTGCTTAATCAAGAGCTTCCAAGTGAAAGAGCTACTCCCACTAATTTATAGCTGCTCTTTCCTTCTTTTAAAAACTTGTCAATCTATGCAGCATTTCTTGTTTGCCTAGATCATTGGCGAATCATAAATGAAGGTCCTTGAAGTTTTAAGTGATTGTTTGATGTAGTTTTGCCCTTTATGTGTCTGGCCGGTTAGTTACCTTTGATGCAGCCCAGGAGTCTGAGACACATTATGAGTAATTCAGTCACATAAATTCTGTGTGAAAAGCACCAATCTGCACCTCTATACAAATTATTTGAAGTAATGCTCACTTTGGTAGATGTTGAAGAAAGAAAATAACATCATAATTATTAAAACTCTGTAAATCACTAAATTCTTAGCCAGTTCTATCAACATCTTAGTCCAATTAGTGCTATGAAGAAAAGTGAAAATTTGTAGTATTATCAACAGGAGCAAAAAAAAAAATTTTGTACCATTATCAACAGAAGCAAAAAGCCAGAAGTTAAATGGTGGTCATTGTTTTATTGGGGAATTTCATAATTTTTTTGTAAGTATCTTGTGTTTTTGTGTGGTAGAGATAATGTGGTGATGAAGAGTTTCTGGAGAAAAAAAAATTGTTTTTGAAACAGCATCTCCCTATGTAGCCCAAGCTGGCCTGGAACTCATGCTTCTCCTGCCTTAGCCTCCTTGAAGAGCTAGGATTACAGGAGAGTCTACCATGCCTGGCTCTAGTTTTAGGAAATTATTCTCAGTTATGACTGAGGAGTCATACTGCCTACTATATCCATTTCTATCACTTGCCAAATTTACTCTGAGAGATATGTATATGTTAGAATATCTATCTTTTTTTCTATTGTTGACCTGACCTATTTTCTCACCTTCACTAATCATTTTACTTCTTTTTCTTTTTTTTTTTTGCCAGTCCTAGAGCTTGAACTCAGAGCCTGGGTGCTGTCCCTGAGCTTCAGGTTCACTTGTGGCTTTTTTTTGGTGCTTAAGTGGAGATAAAACGTCTCATGGACTTTTCTGCCCGGGCTAGCTTCAAATCACAATCCTCAGGTCTCAGCCTCTTGAATAATTAGAATTGTAGGCATAAGCCACCAGCATTGAGCACTATTTTTAATACATTTATGAGGCAGAAATTCTAGAGTCATACATTTCTGCCATTTCTAGCTGAGATCTATGATTTATTCAATCCCAATTCCTTTTATAAAATGAATCAATAAAATTGTCTATTTAGGACTTCTGTACCCCAAGAAAGGCACAGATGAAGGGAAAGCAGCTAAAATATCCAAAGGGAGGTTATGCAGTTGTGGGCCTACAATTACGTTACTATTTCTGGAAGTCCGTTTAGAAGTGTGAGGCCAAGACCTAGGTAACAGATACACTATTGTAGCCTTCAAAGAGGAGGGTTTTCTCCCTATACATACATTGTGTTGTCTTTCTCTCTCCCACTTACTGGAAATTTTTACATTTTTCCCCAAGCAGTTCCAGCACACTGACCTGGAATACCAGACATAGACAGATTTCTTTCTTTCTTTCTTTCTTCCTTTCTTTCTTTCTTCCTTTTTTCTTTCTTTCTTCCTTTCCTTCTTTCTTTCCTTCTTCCTTCCTTCCTTTCTTTCTTTCTTTCCTCCTTCCTTCCTTCCTTCCTTTCTTTTTTTTTGTCATTTGTGGCTTGAACTCAGGACCTGTGTGCTGTCCCTGAGCCTCTGTGCTCAAGACTAGCACTATACCATTTGAGCTACAGTGCTGCTTCCATTTTTTGAGTAGTTAATTGGACGTACAAGTCTCACAGGGCCTTCTCAAGCTGGCTTTGAATCATGATCCTCAGATCTCAGCCTTCTGAATAGCTAGGATTACAGGCATGAACCACTAGTGCCCAGCTCATAAGACAGATTTCTATGCCCTATTTATTACTGTATTAAATCAGAGCCCCGTCCTGATTTCTATATCTTTCACTGCTCTCCACCAAAGAACAATTTAGATGTGGAATTCATAATGCCATCAAGAGAATGTTAAAGTTCACCAGTAGTCTATAGTCTACTCTCAGAAGAGACTGTGAAAGAATTAGACCTTTGATACAAGGAAATTTGAACACTATATGAAGCCAAGCCAGGCTATTTCTCAGACTGTCTACTGACTCCCATACAGGTCATAAAAGGCAGGGTTAACTCTGTTAAACTGGTTACCTGTTGATGAGGATATAGTCCATAGAATGAATCCTTATTTATGGTGGTGTATTGTCTTTTACTTTGAATTTCCCTTATCCATGCTTGCCAAAAGCTTATAAGCCACCACTCATAAGTAATCATTAGAAAAATCAGGCAATCAGCTAGATAGGTTTCTCTTTTTATATTTTTACAAATATAAAAAGGAACATGAACCTAATTGTTTTAAGAATAAAAACTTTCCCTTATAGAAGTCAGGGAAGGCTGTCTCTAGAATGTCTGAAATTCCAGATTACATCTCTCTGAGCCAGGGAAGAGGCCATGTGGCAGATGTGGGAGTCTAATCTGTATGGTCTCTCTGCTTTGTTTCTCATCCACCATTATGCAAAACCAGGAAAAGAAAAGAGAATTTGAATTTTAGACTAAACCTATTATAGATAAATGTCAGTGCTAAAACCAAGAGTAAGTGTCAGATTTTAGCCATCTTGCTAATTTTCTAACTTTTGTCCTCATTCATGTTTATTTTTCTAAAGAGGCTAGATTTTGCATCTGGTTGACAAATTAATCTTTTTGATGAGGGGAGATAGGGAAGGAATAGGGGAAACTTTTTTATAGTGCTCAGAGTTAAATTTGGAAAGAATTATTTCACTGAATACAAGGACTTTGTGTGTGTGTGTGTGTTTTGTGTTGTGTGTTGTGTATGTGTGAGTATTAGGGCTTGAACACAAAGTCTTATGCTCTTGCTTGGATATTTCTGCCTAGGCTGGCTATGAACATGGATCTTCAGATGTCAGCCTCCTGAATAACTAGGTTTACAAGCATGAGCCACCAGTACCTAGCTACAAGGACACTTTGAAAGCTATTTGGGTAATAGTGCACCATACTTGAAAAATAACGGAAAGGGAGAAACACGAAGAAATATAAAACTGTCTTACACTCAGTGTACACTGTGCCATTTCCCATATCTAACAGTACCCAGGATAACAGAAACAAATTGGTATATGGCCAACTTCAAGGCTCCAACTAAAGATAAGATAAATACACTTTAGAAAGCAAATAGTTTAAAGCCTTCCTAGGACAAAGACTTAGTATTTTTTAAGTTTCTTAAAATGTTTATTTCTGTGAGAACAGAACAATTTTCTATTAAGTATTTTGGAATGTTACTATACTAAGCATTCCCCCTTTTAAAAATCCTTTCAAGATATTCTTAACTAGTGAGAGAGAGACAGAGAGATCCTGATTTTTTTTTTTTTTTTTTTTTTTTGCTGGTTGTGGGGCCTGAACTCTGGGCCTGGGCGCTGTCCCTCAGCTCTTCAGCTCAAGGCTAGCAAGCCACAGCACCACTTCTGGCTTTTTCTGCTTATGTTGTGCTGAGGTATCAAACCCAGGGCCTCATGCATGCAAGGCAAGTACTCTACCACTGAGCTACCTTCCCAGCCCAGAGATCCTGATTTTTTTATTTTTTTTGGGGGGGGTCCGGTCATGGGGCCTGAACTCTGGGCCTGGGTACTGTCCCTCAGCTCTTCAGCTCAAGGCGAGCCCTCTACCACTTGAGCCACAGCTCCACTTCCGGCCTTTTTCTTTTTGCTTATGTGGTGCTGAGGAATTGAACCCAGGGCCTCAGGCATGCAAGGCAAGCGCTCTACCACTAAGCCACCTTCCCAGCTCCAAGATCCTGATTTTTTAAAGCAAAATATTCTTAAAATTCCTTTCACTTGACAAATAGAAATAATCTCTTCTTGTTCTTCTCTGGTGAATATAGATATATTTTACACAGCAAAGTATCCCATCACTTATTTTTTTTATTGTGATTAAGTGATTACATAATTTCCCAAATTTCACAGTCTTGTGGGATAGTGATGCTCAGTTAAAGTCACAAACACATTCTAACTTTCCTAGATCAAATTATCTATCACCATCTATAACATACAACGGTGTACACATATACACCATACATGTGATCAGCAGCATGGGGTTATTTAGTAGTGGTTCGACCAGATGAGTGGAAGTTCTTTGTTTCTTAAGTCCTGTTAATTTTGTCATATCACCTAACATTTTGGATTTAGCATCCACTTATCAGGGAGACCATGCACTGTTTGTCTCTTTGCTCTTGGCTTACCTCGCTCAACATGATTTCTTCTAGCTCCATCCATTTCCCTGCAAATGTCATTAGTTTGTCATTTCTGATGGCTGCATAATATTCCACTGTGTATAGATACCATAATTTTTTGATCCATTCATCTGCCCATCACTTATTGACAGAACAAAGGTAAGACATTTGTTTATACATCCTACTCACAGTGCAAACTGCCATGTTCATTTAGACATTTTTTATAGTTACATATACTCTTCTGTCAAAAACAAAGTTTAGGAATGGCAAAAGCAAAAGAAGTTCTAGATAGCAAAGCTCCAGAATGGAATTAATCTGAGTCTTCATCATCAAGATAGTCCTCGCTATTTCTTAATGTTAGAACTGTATCTGTTCCCTGATTCTTTTTCAGGAAAGATGCACAGTCAGCATTCATGGCCATGTCCAAAGCCAGCTTCTTCTCATTGTTTCTTAAGTCTGTTCTCGCACCTTTTGCCAGAAGTAACTGGACAATGTCAGCATAGCCCTTCCAGGCAGCAGTATGCAAAGTTGTGTCCCCCAACTTCTCTGGTTCAGTTCAATATGGGGCTGAATAAATAGAGCTTCCAGCACGTCTTCGTGACCCCGTGGCAGTACAAGACTGTGCTTCCAGCTGTGTCTAAGCCGTTCACGCCCACTCAGTTGTCCAAGCACTCTCTCAGCCAGCTCAGGTTGCCTCTTTCTGCAGTTTCAGGCAATGGATTGTCAATGGATTCTGCCCGCTCAGCCATGTAATTGCTCGGAATGAGCCTCGTCTTGCATTTGCAGGTCCTTTTCCATCAATTGGTATCACTCATGTCAGTCATATAGATAATATCACCTTCTTCAAAGTACAGTTCATCTGGAGTTCTGGATTCAAAAGTATATAGAGCCCTGAAGACTTTAACTTGTCGTGGTTAGACTCGTTTGGGAAGCAGCCTCGACATCTCGCTTCCTTGAGCAGCTGCTTGAGACCATGCACATATAAAGCAACAATTGTTCCTTTCAGCTAAAGCCCCTCAAATCACTTTTTATCCAGTGCTCAGTGGTGTGCCTCCCAGGACCCATGCCCACCCTCACTAGAGAGAACTTATTGACTATTTGCTATGAACTCAGTTCCATATAAATCTGTCCTTGATCTTTTTTTTTCTTTTTGTGCCAGTTCTGGGGCTTGAACTCAAAGCCTGGGCACTAAGCTGCTAGAGGCTAGTGCTCTACTACTTGAGCCACAGCTCCACTTGTGCCTTTTTTCTGGTTAACTGGAGATAAGAATCGCTCAGATGTCAGCCTCCTGAGCAGCTAGGATTACAGGCATGAGCCACGTCTGCCAAATTTGTGCTTGGTTTTCTTTGAAAGGAAATTTTGTAGGCTATTTCTTATTATGCTAAAGATCTAGGAAGTTTTCTGTGCTAGCAGGAGGAATTATTACATCCCTGCTGATAGCCATCTTCTGGTATGAGACAAATCAAGACAGGCAAAAGAAGAACTTGAAAGTGGCCTTAGTTAGGAGACAAAAAGCTGTTGATTAATGCCATCTCCTACAGAGTTCACTCACTGGACTTTCCTTATTCAAGATCTTTTTTACTATAATAATCCACAAAATAATAATAGCTTCCATTTTGTTATATACTTCACTAGATGCTTTATGTATATTACCTCATCTAATGCTCCCAGCAGCCCTTCTCCATGTTCAAAAGACTGGAAGTCAGTTCTAGAAAAGCTCAGTAACTTTTCCTGGGTCAATCATAGCATCTTCCAAATTCTTTGATGGATGTTTTCCTGTTAAATTAGTTCTTCATTACTCCATTATCTAATGTAAAAGTGACTGGATCCCTCTTGGATTCTATTCAAACTAGTTTATTTCACTTGGCAAAGATGTAAATGAAAGTACAGTATTTCTATCTTACCTAGTTATGAACTCAATCTGGTAATACAATAGTATAGGTAAACTTTATCAGAAAGTCAAGAATACTAAGAATTTTTCTTTTGTTTTTCAATTCAATCCATGAGTTATTTATTCAAGGTTTTTTTGTGTTGTTTTTAAATGTCTTCTTTACAAATGGTCTGTAAACTTCATGAAGCAATAGAATAGTGGAGGTTTAGCCTGGTATTAGCATATGTCTATAGATTGTACTTAAGGAGGAAACCCAGTGAATATCACTTGTCATTACTTTTCTTCAAGTTCTTTTTTTTTGGGGGGGGGTCCAGTTGTGGGCCTGAACTCTGGGCCTGGGCGCTGTCCCTCAGCTCTTCAGCTCAAGGCTAGCGCTCTACTACTTGAGCCACAGTGCCACTTCCGGCTTTTTTCTTTTTGCTTATGTGGTGCTGAGGAATCGAATCCAGGGCCTCATGCATGCAAGGCAAGCACTCTACCACTGAGCCACCTTCCCAGCCCTCTTCAAGTTCTTTTAATGATCAGTGCTTTACTTGGTTTAATAAAGATACAGTCCAGCCACTTTGTGGACCTTGAGCCCAGTTCTCAGAAAGAGGTGAAGGTGGAGCTTAAATCAGAGAAAACAGTTCTTAGAGAGCAAGTCAGATTGACTCTAAAGTTCAGAGAAAGTTGAATAAGCCAAAGATAGAGCCCATAATTTCTCTGAAGTCAAACCAATTCAGATTACAGTATTGCTATGATCCTGGCCTTTGACCTATTTATATCAGTATTTATTTATTTTTTTCTGAGCTTGGGTCATTGTAGATTAGAGCCATTGAAGTAAATGTGAAAAACAACAATGCTAGTTTACATCCTGTAAATAGAATTTCTGTTCTACAGGGAATGGTAGGTGTGTTTGCTTGTTTTAGAAGTTGGGTTATTCACATCCATACAATGAGACAAAGGAGGATATTCTTAGGAGAGGATCACAAAGGCTCAATAACTATGTGCATATGATCATATAAAATGATGTTTTTTTAAATGAACTCCAAGAAATGGAAATGAGGTTTGTTGTTACTTTGCTTTTTTTTTCTCCTTTGTTGCTGTTTTTTAATTTTTTGTACCTTTTGTCTGGTAAGTTAATCTGCTTTGGGGAGAGTAAGGGAGAACACAGAAAAACTGGGAGAAAACAAGGGAAAAGGTGGCACTGTCCAAAAAGAAATGTACTCATTACCTGAATTATGTAACTGTAACTACTATGTCACCTCTACAATAACAATTTTAAAAAGGAGAAAATAAAGAAGTTAGGTGATTCAAATACATGTCTCTGAGCATCCAAGTAATCAGAGAAAAAAATTTAGTCATTATTTGTTCTCGTGTGTGTGTGTGTGTGTGTGTGTGTGTGTGTGTGTGTGTGTGTGTGTGTGTGTGTGTGTGTGTGTGTGTGTGTGTTACTTGGGCTCAAACCCAGGGTTTTGTGTAAACCATGCAAGCATTTTACCTTATTACACTAAGGTACATTACCACCTCTTACAATACTTAAACAATTTTTCTCCATTGTAATATCACTTAGGTTTGACATAGTCTGTAGAATTTTTCTTAGAAGGGCTTTCCTCACCTTCCCCTCCAGTACTCAGGATGAAATCCAGAGCCTTACATAAGCTAAGCAAATGCTCTATTGCTGAATTACAATCCCAGTCCAGATGAGGCTTTGAGTGAACATAAGGATTTATTAGGATTGATTTAAGTTTAAGCTACAGTGTATGTGTGTATGTTAATTTCCACCAGATTTATTCCTTCCTATTCAGATACCATTGTAAGCCTTGCATAAGATTCTATTACTGAAGTCCATTGTCTCTTGACAAGGAAAGCAAGTAGATTCTCTTCCTGATCTATTTCCTAGGATGTTTGGATGTGAAATGTATCCTGTACAGGTGACACTTCAAAACAGGTGCATAGTTTGAAAGTATTCAAGTTTGAATATATGAATTCTTGAGTTATTGATATGTCTGAAGAGCTTTTATAATGTATTGTCATTGAACAGCTTCCTCTAATTAGTAGTACAAAGACTGAACAAATAGAAACCTCTGAGTCTTTGAAAATTGTGAATAGGAAGAATGTTGAAGTTAACAGAAATCAAAGACACAATTCAAATAATTTGTGGTGCTGTGTTTTTACTTTTGAAATGAAAATTATGACTGTTGCATTTCTCCTAGCTTTTAGCCTTGAAGCTCTTAAAAGATAATGTCTGGCCATTTCTGTGTCTTTCTCAGTCTCTTACAACAGAAGGCATTTAGTAAATATTCACTGCCTCTATGGAATAAGATTATCCTTTATTGTTTTCTAATGTTATTATTATCATCCAACCTTGCATTGGAAGAGAAACATAATCTGTAACTTGTATTTCAGTCTCTTTATGCAGATGTGTTAGTTGTTGATTTCACTTTGCTTGCTTGCCTCAAAAACATAGTTTGTGATTGCTAAGATATCAATAACCTCTCCACACCACTAATTTCCTCTTTGAAAACTGCTGCCCATTTACCCATTGGTCACTGTGTCGCCTAAGCTGGTCTTTTAACTCCTGCCCTCCTCTCAAACTCTAATTTGCAAGCTTTCTAATTTCATTTATTCTATTATTTAATGTTTACAGCAAAACCTTTTTTTTCTTTTTTTAAATTTTTATTTTTTTATTGTGAAAATACTGTACAGAGGGGTTACAATTACATGGGCAAGATAATGAGTACATTTCTTATCAAGCATTGTAGCCTCCTCCTTTATTTTCCCTTCCCATCCCTTCCTATCCTTCCTCCTCCACCCCCCTACCCATACAGTGAAACCTTTTGTGGACAAAAATATTTATAGTACCAGATTGGCTAGTTGTATAATTTTCAAATAGTATAGTATCTGGCACAAAAGTTATTTGAAATTAAAAGAGGAACTTTGATTATGTCTAACTGATGTTTTGCTGGAAATAAGCATCTTTGATAAGCCATAGCATCTGGAGTAGTTTAAGAAGAAAAAAATAGATTGCTGAATATTTGTATTCGTGAGTTAGACTCATGGCTCCCTCACCCTGGAAGCTTCCTGTCTAACGTGACTTTAGCCAAAAGCAGTGGCTCAGGCCTATAATTCTAGCTGCTAGAGATCAGAAGGATTGCATCTAGAGGCAGCTGGGCAAAAAGTTCACAAGACTTCCTTCTCAACCAATAGCTGACTATGGTGGTGCATTGCTGTCATCCCAGTTACATTGGAGCCTCAGGTCAAGTGGCTTGTAGTTTCATATCAGCCCGGGCAAAAATGTTTGAGAGATTCCCTATAATAGAAGAAGCTGGGTGTGGTGGTGTTCACCTCAATCCAGCTATGGTGGGATGCATGAAATAGGATTATGGTGTAGGCAAGGGCCTAGATAGAAGCAGAACCCTGTCTCAAAAAGTAAACATTGTGAAAAAGTGCTAGTAGCATGGCTAAGCAGTATAGTGTCTGCCTAGCAAATATAAGGCCCTGAGTTCAAATCTCTGTTCCAAATAAATAAATAAATGTTTTCCTACCTCATAGTAATACTTCCACATTACCCTGTTTATTTCACTTCATAGCACTAATCACAATATGAAGTTGTTCTGTTTACTTCATAGTTTCTCTTATCAGGCACTTTGTCTTCACTGTTAAATTACTGGTTTTTAGATCAATGTTTGACTCATAATAATAACTGCATTGAATAAAAAATTCTTCATTGAATAAATGATGAGAAATATACTTAGACTCATGAACAGGAATACCTATTTTTTGTTCTTTCTTTTGAAACAGGGTCTTGTTATATAGCCCAAACTGACCTTGAACTCACAATGTAATCTAAGATGGCCTCTTAACTCTTCATCCTTCTGCCTGAGCCTTCCAAATGAATGGGATTACCAGTATGCACCACTACACCCAGATCCTAGTTAACATTCACAGCTACTTTTTCTTCCACAAATTAAGAGTTGAGAAATGTATAAGCAGATTCTGTGAATACCTCCCTCTCTATCCACACCTCAACTTCCCACTCTCCTGCTCCCAACTCCAGTTATTGCTCTAAGGTTTATGTCCCAGGCTGACTTCTACAATAAAGTATTAATGTGCTAGTAAAGACACAAGGCAGAATACGCACTGTCTAGACTTAATTTAATAAAGAATATCTAATTTATATGTTGCTTTTCACGTTCTTGACTCAAATGTCCTGGTAGGATTGAAATTATACCTAAAGTCTGAGCACATTACTTGCCCAGGGCAACAATAGACCTTTTTTCAAATTTCAATTAGCTGAAGCTAGTTGTCCTATAAGTTACAATGTAATCTGAAAATCCTGATTAAATACAGGCCATCCCAATTAGGTGAATTATCTGAAGTACTGGCTTTTTATCTACTGACATTTATGATTAGAAAGCCTTAGAGAAATTAGATTTCCTTAATGGTATCCATTGGTACATTATTACAAATGATCTTTTTCCTACAACCCATTCTCCTTATCTCATATTCAAATCTGAATGTATCTTACAGGAGCAGTTTGGCAGAATGAGTGTGGGTTGGTTATCTAAAGTCCTGCTATAAATCCTCTGTCCTCATTTCCCAACATGATCCCTATTGGCCCACATTACTTCTCTTTCCATCTATAGATCACAAACAAACAAAATAAATCTAAGTGAAGATTCTAGCAGATCATTCATTTGTTGGGTAAAATTCTGTATTGAAAAAGTATTTAACTGTTTTTACTATTTCCATATACTTATTTATATCATTTCTTTTCTTCAGAGACTCTCCAGCTTATTCTCATCTTTTCCTGGCAAAATGGATCATTCCCACCATATGGGGATGAACAGTATGGACCACAATAGTACCATGCCCCCATCTCACCATCACCCGACCACTTCAGCCTCACACTCCCATGGTGGAGGAGAGCACAACATGATGGTGAGTGTTGGGGGAGGATAAGCAAAGGCCCTTTCCCGTTCACGTAGACAATAGAAGTAATGGAATTGTAGCACTAGAATGTTATTGTCATTAAAGGTCAGCTTTCCAATGAAGTAAAAACCAAAGTATATTAAGGATAGACAGCTAGACAGACAGATCAATCAATCAATATATAGATAGTGTATCTCCAGACAAGTCAAGCAATTTACTTATGTTCATATGGTGAGTCTGCTATAGAGTCACACCAGAACCATGGTTTCTAGGGTTCTTTGTTCTCTAGTTTGCTTCTTTGGAGTTTGCCCTTTCCTGAATGAAGTGTTCAGGTCTTTACACTTCATTTGGGAAGAGAAAAAAGACGTAAGGTGCTCTTAGGGGCCAAGAGAGTAGTATTCTTACTCAGTGCCCATGGTAGAAATGCTGATATGAAGAAGAAAGTCTCCCCTTAACATCTTAGATAAACCTATTTTGCCTTTAAATGTGCCAAAGCTTTTTGCTTGAAATTCTCATTTAGAATATGCAGCCATCTCTAACTGACTTACTTTGGTGTTCTGGCAGCGTATGACCTTCAACTTTGACTTAAAGAATGTGGAACTATTGTTTTCCGGTTTGGTGATCAATACACCTGGAGGTGAGTAATCCATAAATGGTGACAAAAAATTTAGCAAGCCATATCTATCTCTTCCTGTCATAATTATTGAATCATTATGGTCTTGATATATCACCATCATGGATTCTATTCCTTAAATGGAAGGCAGGATATCTAATACTTACTTTGGTCCTCTGCTAAATCTCCCTTAATTAGTATGTATATATTCTAGAACTCTGAAAAGCCATTTAAATACCAGATAGAAATCTTTTGCAATCCATTTTCTTTCATTCTTTTCCAGAGTGTTTCCTTGTTCAGAACATAAGGTGTTGGTCCTGGACCTAATACTACAGTCACATTCATATACTACAAAGTACATATACATATACATATACACACACATATACTACAAAGTAACTACAGGTTAAAAAGCACTCATCTAAGCAAGGTAAGGGGTGGCATTGTCCAAAAAGAAATGTACTCTTTACCTGACTTATAACCATTATAATAACAATAAACAATTTTTTAAAAGATATAATCCAACTAGTGCCCAGCATAAAAAAAAAGCACTGATTCTAATATAATCCTATTGTATAAATAAAGTTTCAAGTGTTGAAATGACTTGTCCTGAATTACACAGAGCTAGGACAATGGTCTGCATCTTATGACCTTATCTAGACCATTGCTATTGGTGTATGTAAATTATGATACACGAAGTTCTTGGTTCTTGGCATTGAATTCTTTAAATTCAAATTGCCAGGCTCAGTAGTCAAGTGGGCCACCTTTGGAACCAGACATATAGTATTTTGTCTTGAGAAAGGGGGAGCATTTAGCTCAAACAGCTTGTTAAATTAACACCATGAATATGTTCTTATTATGAACACTTCACATTGTGAAAGACTTAGCATGGAAATGCCTGTTCATGATATGTAGCCTGAGCCAGGCAAAGATGTCTCAAGCTTGTTCCTACTTTGGAGGCAGAGCCTGGGGGACCATACTTCGAGGCCAGCCCAGACAAAGAGAAATTTACAAGATTTTACCTCAGCCAATGTATGGGTTCAGTGCTGCATGCCTGCCATGTTGTCACCAGCAACCTGGGGAAGAACAAAGAATACAGTCTAGGCATGAAGTGAAACCTTACCTCAAAAATGACCAAGGTTAAAAAAGGGACTGGAGACATGGCTCAAGATGGAGAGCTCCTTCCTTCTATGCACAGGCCCTGAGTTCAGTCCCTAGTATTGAACTTAAAAGTAGTTACTCTTCTTTTCCATATTCTACATTGTGTATTTGAATGGAGCAGAGCTAATTTAATGAAATTAGGCAACAAGATGAAAAGGTTATTTGAGATAAGTTCTTATATCTTAATCAGAAAGTAAATGGATTCTTCAACAGAAGCTATGGTAACTAAAAACATCTCACTTGTTCTAACCAGGCAGGTAAAGAGGTAACAATACAAAAGCATTTTTTTTTTTAATAATGGCTGGAGGTGTGACTAAAGTGGCAAACCACTTACTTGCCTTAACAAAAACCCTAGTACCACCAAAAACAAAACAAAACACACCTGAAAGCAGAACTTTATCTGTATCGTCTTTCTTTCTGAATTATATACTGGCTAATGATCTTGACAGTGCTACTATCTTTTCCTCCCCTCCTTAGAAATGGCTGGAGCTTTTGTGGCTGTGTTTTTACTAGCAATGTTCTATGAAGGACTCAAGATAGCCCGAGAGAGTCTACTGCGAAAGTCACAAGTCAGCATTCGCTACAATTCTATGCCTGTCCCTGGACCAAATGGAACCATCCTTATGGAGACGCACAAAACTGTTGGGTAAGAAGCTTGAACAGATCCAGAGAAAATTTCTAGAGCCTTGGCTTTGTTATTCAGGAAAGATCTGTTTTATTAGTAGGCCTCTTCCTGAATTCTATGCAGCCTCCAGCAAAACTGTCTGGAGATTTGGGATTGTGGGTTATTTTTTTGTGTGTGTGGTTTTTTTTTTTGTGGGTTTATTTGTTTGTCAGTCACGGGACTTGAACTCTGGGCCTGGGCACTGTCCCTCAGTTCTTCAGCTGAAGGTTAGCACTCTACCACTTGAGTCACAGTGCCACTTCCAGTTTTCTGAGCCATTTATTGGGGATAAGAGTCTCACAGACTTTCCTGCCCAGGCTGGCTTTGAACCACGATCCTCAGATCTCAACCTCCTGAATATATAGGATTACAGTCGTGAGCCACTACCACCTGACTGTGGGTTATATTTATTCTGGGTGTATTTGGCACTTGGAAAGAAGATAAGGAGTCCATATTTTAAAACATTTGCCTATAGGTAAAGTTAAGAATTTTCAGATCAAGGTATAAAAGAATGGTATAATACAATTGGTCCTTTCTGTAAAAAGTTTGATCCAGCCAAATCTAACCTCATTTTATAGTTTGCAACTATGCTAGTGTCAGTGTTCTAAGAAAATATTTGAATGATTATTACTTTACCTACACATCAACAATTTTTTTTGAAATTTGGGATTTATAGAAATGTAAGTCTTTAAGGCTGGGACTATGGCTCTGTGGTAGGGTGCTTACCTAGCATGCATGAAGCCCTGGGTTCAATTCCTCTATACCACATACATAGAAAAAGCTGGAAGTGATGCTGTGGCTCAAGTGGTAGAGCACTGCCTTGAGCACTGCTGAAGGACAGTGCCCAAGCCCTGAGTTCAAGCCCCAGGACTGTTAAAAAATAAAAATAAAAAAGTAAATCTTTAATAGAAGTGTAGGTCTTGAGCCTTAAGAAACCATATAGGCCAACATCCTGCTTTCAGGCAAACAGTATTACTTATTCTTAGTGAGGCCAAAATACTTGTTGAGTTTCTCAAGAGTGACACAAGCGATGAGTAGTTGGGTCTCCTGATCACTAGTTAAGTCATTTCTTCTACAGCACCTAACTCTCAGACTGAATTCCATTCTATAGAATGTGAGCTTTGAAAGTGTTCAGGCAAATCAGTGTGGGAAGATTTAGGGTTTCCCTTTCACAGCCAAAGTAGAGATAAGTCAAGATTACTTCACATTTTCCTCTTCTCCCCAGAAGGGCACCTGCCTCCACCTGATATAGGACCAAATAGGGCCAATGCTTATAAACCTCACAGCCCCATGGTGCCTCATTTCAGGAGCTGCTAATCATTCATACAAATGCAGTGAGTTGCCGGGTAGCTGTGAGGAAGTACAGTTGAGGCTGTGCTTATGGCTGCAGCTGCTCACCACTTCTGATCTGCACATGCTCAGAACCCTGTTTACTCCTCAGGCAACAGATGCTGAGCTTCCCTCACCTCCTGCAAACTGTGCTGCATATCATCCAGGTGGTCATCAGCTACTTCCTCATGCTCATCTTCATGACCTACAATGGCTACCTCTGCATCGCAGTAGCAGCAGGGGCTGGAACAGGATACTTTCTCTTCAGCTGGAAGAAAGCAGTGGTAGTGGACATCACAGAGCATTGCCATTAATGCCAGACTCCATGGTGTGGCCTTACCAATTGCAGTGGGAAGCAGCTTGAGTTGGGAAGACATGATTCCTGCTCCAGTCATCCCTTCTCACTCCTCTCTCTTTACACACACATCTGCTGAGTAGAGGTTTAGTTTACAGTCTCCAAGGTAAAGTGATGTTTTTCAGTAAGCTGAGATTCCCATTTCTCTCATAGTGAAGCCACCCATGAGATGTCATCTCCTCCCTCATCATCCTAGATTGTTGGCTAATCCAAGTAGCTTTCTAGTCAGTGACTTGATTATCTGCTGCTTTTTAATCTTCTGGGTTTTCTTTAACACAATATGTGAATTTGATGGGGGTTGTTTTGTTTTTTGTTTCCTGGGTCAGTAATGAAAAGGGATTAACTTCAACCAGGATTGATGATAGTGAGAGACATTCTTGCCCAACTCAACCCAGGACTCAAATGTCACATTAGAACACAAGTTCCAAGTGGTAAAGTGTCTGTCTAGCAAGCCCAAGGCCCTGCATTCAAGCCCTAGTACTGCCAAGGAAGAAAGGAAGGTCCAGTCATTGTACTCAGTGAGTGAAAAATACATTGTGCCTTTCACTAGGCGTGATGTGTTACACCAGAACCTTTGCAGTGTGTGGAGGGGTGATTGGAGACTAAATGTAGGCCTAGAGCTTGTTGGGTTCTGTATTTTTGGGTTGCTCATCAACTTGTTTTCCCACCTGATATTTTGACATTTTGATTAGGATAAGCTTTCCAATCAGAAAGAAAAAGACAGTCCATTTGAGAAAATAGAAATAGGTTTTTAAAAATAAAACTATTGTCATTTTACTTTGATGTCATTTTACCTTGATTTGACCCTGCTGAATGAAGCAGAAGAGTTTGAATTATCTTTTTCCTATTATTATTTTATATCTGCCTGGAAACCACCAGTGGTTTTTCAGACTTTAGTTGCATCAAAATCATCTGGAAGGCTTGTTAAAACACTAGTTTCTAGGCCTCAAACCCAGAACCCCAAAATTGACATTTCTAAGTTCCCAGGTATGCACTTCGAGAATATCTAATATCTGAGGAGGGAGGTACTTAGTATTGGGCATAAGAATTAGAATGTTCAAGCTGGGCACTGGTGGCTCATTCCTGTAATCCTAGCAACTCAGGAGGCTGAGAGCTAAGAATCACGGTTCAGAGCCAGCCCAGGCATGAAAATCCATGAGACTCTTATCTCCAATTAGCCACCAGAAAACCAGAAGTGGTGCTGTGGCTCAAAGTGATGGAGCACTAGCCTTGAGCTGAAGAGCTGAGGGACAGCGCCCAGGCCCAGAGTTCAAGCCCCACAACCAACACACACACACACACAAATTACAAAGTTCAGGATGGGAATGTGGCTTAGTGGTAGAGTGCTTGCCTAGCATGCATGAAGTCCTGGGTTCGATTCCTCAGTACCACATAAACAGAAAAGGCTGGAAGTGGCACGGCTCAAGTGGGAGAGTGCTAGCCTTGAGCAAAGAAGCTCAGGCACAGTGCCCAGGCCCTGAGTTCAAGCCCCATAACTGGCCAAAAAAAAAAAAAAATTAGAATGTTCATTGTAGGTTGTGTGTCTGGGCGGGTGTATTTCCTGTGATGCTGCTCATCAATACTTTATCATTCCATAAACATTTATTCAGCTTCAGCTGCATACACACACGCCCCCACACACAAATACACAAGTGACAGCTATAGTAGCATTTATGAAGCCACTGGTTTTTAAAAATGGTTTCTTGGAAGTGATTTGTAGGCTGCAAGGAACAAAGGCAAAAGCCAGGCATTGTCTTGGAGAGACTTAAGAGTGTGGTTTGCTGATGGGCAGATTTTCCTCTGCCCTCAAATCCCATGCCTCATACCCTAGGTAGAACCTTGTCCACCTTCATTACTCTTGGGAACTTAATCAGATTACGAGTGGCCAAAACCTCTTTGCTCAATGAAGAATCACATTGGATTTTTATTCTGTTCAGTCTTTAGTCTATACTGCAGTCTTATTCCCCAAACTACCTCTTTAAAGTGATTCTTCCAGTCTGTTAATCCTGCCCTTCTTGGTGCTAGATCCAATTGTGCCTCTGGGCAGAGAAGACAAGACAGCTATCCTGTTGGCCTGTGTTGTGGATTTGAAGTTTGTACTTCCTCTGTAGGTGCCAATTCAATACTGGAAAACAAGTAATATGTACTTTGGTGGTCTTGAACCGAGAGGCTTTGAGGCTCTTGGATCAAGGTTAAAATCCAAGAACCAACATTTAGAGCTTTGCTTTTCTCTCAGTTCAGCCCCCTGTAGTGCTGATACTCAGCATGAGAAAAGTGAGTAACAGGTACTGACAGAGCCCAACATTACAGTGTAAATAGTCTGTTGTTTTCTCCAAAGCCAAGGAATAATAAATAAGAAACAATGCTAAGTGGTGACTGGTGCTCTCTAGAAATCTCCATGTGAGCTGCTATCAAGTATCTTCCAGGAGCTAGGAATGTAGCTCAGAGGTAGAGCACTTGGGTACCATGTACAAGGCCCTGGATTCAATCCCCAGCACTGTAAAAATAAAATGAAACACCTTCCAGTACTTAATCAATGAGGTAAGAAAAACCAAGCCCAGTTTAGCCAAAGTACTATGAATTTGCAACTTACAGACAGACCTAGAATGAGTCTTTAGGTATTTAGGGTAGAAATAATCTGAAGCCGGGCGCTGGTGGCTCATGCCTGTAATCCTAGCTACTCAGGAGGCTGAGATCTGAGGATCGAGGTTCAAAGCCGGCCCGGGCAGGAGAGACCGTGAGACTCCTATCTCCAATAAACCACCAGAAAAACCGGAAGTGGCGCTGTAGCTCAAGTGGTAGAGCGCTCGCCTTGAGCTGAAGAGCTGAGGGACAGCGCCCAGGCCCAGAGTTCAAGCCCCACGACCGACAAAAAAAAAAAAGAAATAATCTGAAAATCCTGAATTTTATAAGTCTTTATACTAGGTGGCCAAAGGATGAGGCCAGTGAAAGAGAAAAATCTTAAAGCTTAAATTCTGACTTTCTTGAGCTCTTGGGTTTTTAATAATACAGCAATCTCACTGACTAATTTTTGTCTCATTTCTTATCCCTGTTCATTTGGAATTTGATGCCTATTCTCTGGGTTTTGTTTTTTTTTTAATCTGAAATTCTTCTTGCTCCTTGTTCATGTCTGTTAGAAGACTGTATCTCCATTTTATTTTTTTTAGTTCCCTCCTTTTCTCTCCTTTTTCAGTCTTTTGTCTCTGGTAATCCAGTGCATTGTCTCCCTGGCCCTTCTGATGCAGTGGGCACTGCTGGACTGTGGATTTAGATACCAGCCAGAACTTGATTTCCAAGCCTGCTAGACCTTCCAGAAGCAATGCCACTGAAATTTGTGTAATGCTGGGCAAGGGGGCTACCTAGTACCCTCCCTAGAGATGCAGAATCTCAGGTGCTGACACCACTCCACTCACCACCAGTGCCCACAAACAGAAGGTTAGAAATGAAGTCTCTTCACTTGTCCTATGGTAGGGTTGTCCAGAATTAGTTTTTAGGCCACAGATACTGGGTTTGGGTTCCAGTCTCAAGGAATTCCTTATAAAGATCTGTGGGGTGGGGCATGGGAATACACAGTCTATGTCATTTGATTTTGACCCTGCCCACTCTAGCCACTTCTTCAGAAAATACATCTAAAGATACAAAGTCCGGGTTTGCTATAATGCCTTAATCACTGGTCTACAATTCATGTTGACTGTTTTAGATTGTAAGCTCCTGGAGAGCAGTATTGCTGTCGTAGGAATGTTTTAACAGTGTCATGTGCAAAGGAACAAAATAAATATTTTGATTTTGTGATTGTATGCATGTCTTTCTATCCAGAATGAAATCAGAATAAGCTGGTTTCTTTATAATGTGCAAAGGCTGGTTGTTGCCATTGGTTTTAAGGTGTCAATAATTTTCAGATGTCATGATTCCATTGTCTTCATTTCTCTCTCCTTAAAATGCCAGCCTAGAGTCAGGGTGCCATTGGCTCACACCTGTAATCCTAGCTACTCAGGAAGCTGAGATCTGAGGATCACAGTTCAAAGCCAGCCCAGATGAGAAAGTCTGTGAGACTCTCATCTCTGGTAAACTACACAGGGCTCAAGTGGTAGAGTGCTAGTCTTGAACAAAAGGAGCTTAGAGACATCTCTGAGGCCCAGAGTTCAAGCCCAGGACTGGCAAAAAAAAAAAGCTAGTAACATATGAAGATCTATGTGACTCCTGGGGTTTAAACTCAGGATCTTATGCTTGCTGGGCAGTCTTATCACTGGAGCCACATCTCTTAATCCCCTACATGACCTTTTTCATTCCAGAGACAGAGTTTTCATGAGCCTTTTCATGAATATTTTGAAATAGCAAGGATTCCTGAATTTTTTAAAATTGAGGACGAGGCAGGGTGGCATATTACCTGTCATCCCAACTATGGCAGAGATAGTTGTTGATTGGCATGCGGTAGGCACTCGGTACTTGCTGAATAAATGAGTCAATTAAATGTGACAGGAATCAACCCAAGGCATTTTATGCTTAGAGTCTTTTACTAAATACAGGTAGAATGAGGTTACCTCTTAAAGCCTGGAGCTTAACAATATTATTTACTTCACCAAGGATGTCTCACACTTTTCCAAAAATACATTTATTTTTAAAAACAAAGTCAGATAAGCTTTACACAGTCAAATTTTCCAGACAAACCAGAATTTGGGTTCCAGCTTGTGTGTGTTACACATCAGTAATTTCATGCAAAAATGATTTCTCTCTGCAGGAGGTAAAACATTCTGCTTCACTACAAGCATTCAATGCTCTAAACCTGATTTGTACTTCTGCCATCATTTTATTCCATGCCAGGGTTCTGGCATTCAAGAAAATCCATCTAAAATTCAAAATTTCCAAACTGAGATGCGCGATTGTTGGGCTTGGGCTGGGGTTTATAGCCAATTCGATCATTAATCATTTGTTCCCGGCTTTTGGGGTCACTGTTGAGCCCAATGGCTCCTTCGCCATCACTGCTTCCCACAACATCCACATCTTCTTTCTGTTTCTTACGGGTCTGAAAATACAAAATTATAGGATTAAGGCAACTTTTTTTCAAAATTAGCAAATGTTTGTTTAGCACCTACCATGTTCTCAGTATGGCATGATAAGACAGAATTAGGCTCTAATAAACAATAAATGGAAATCTTGGTTTAAGATAACTAGGGTACCAGTGGCTCACACCTGTAATCTTAGCCACTCAGGAGGCTCAAGGTTCAAAGCGAGGCTGGACAGATAATTCTGAAAGACTCTTACCTCCAATTAACCAACAAAAAAGCCAGAAGTGAAGATGTGGCTCAAGTGGTAGAGTACCAGCCTTAAGTGAAAAAGTGCTCTTAGCTTTGAGTTCAAGCCCCTGTTCCAGCCCAAAATAATAAAATAGTTACAAGAAGGATACAGCATGCAGCAATAAGCTATGTAGCCCCAATATTCCATGGCATTATAGTCTAAGGGACCCACTAAATAGCATAGGGCTGTCAGGGCTATGACAGAAGAGTGCCCACACTGCCAGGGATGCAAAGAAAAGGAGTTGTGCTGTGTGAAGACCCAGCAGGATGCTGCACCAGAGAGACACATAAGAGGTGGCAGGCTAAGGGCATGGAAAGGAATAAGCAAGTTGTATTATTCAAGAGAATGAATGGAAAAGAACATGACTTGTAAAATAACCACCAAAAATTTACAGCCAAACTGACTCACAGACACTGCAAGTACCACCAGAAAGGTCTATACTAGCTCATCAAGAGGTCTCTGTTGAAGGGCTTCATTTTGATTATTTTTTGAAAAGTTAAAATTTCCTTCTACTATCACAAGTGTACAGGGTAATCCTAATTGAATGAAAAGAAGCTACAGAAGATACAGGACCTTAGAGTCATCTAGCGTCACCGTATTCCTCACTAGCCGTGCTTGTTGCAAGCTGTGCTGGGACTATCCAGAACATCCCATTCTAGTACTTGCCGTCATATGGTTATACCACTACCACAACTGCCTCCATCACAAGCATGTCCTCTGGCACCACCACCATATCTGCTACGTTGGTTTCAATATCCTGGGCCGCTCTCCCCACGAAAAATTAATGGAGTAGGTCAGGCTTCTTGCCTATAAGCTTGGAAATCTTTGTGCCTTCACAACCCAAGGACTGGGATGTAGGTGGTTCAACAGGTCCATATAACCTGGAGTCCTGCATGCATGTGCTACCTTAGGTAACCCTGAATATGGCCTTGAGATGAGGTGCATGCATGCACAGCCTTACGTGGTCATCCGTGGGTGGATGCCACTTTTTTGTAAGGGAGTAGAGCCAGCACCATTGGAGGCCAAGGTGTGATGAGGTGCTGCTGGGGGAGAAATGTGAATCTGAACAGAATGAAGCTGTGACACAGTGAGCCTGTGAGTAACAGTGCACTGGTTGGCTACAGGCTGCTGCTGTTACTGCTAGTGACCAATCTATGGACAGAGAACTTTGAGTAAACACAGCCTCCATCCCTGCCTTGCCAGACATCTTTCTATGGTCTGAATCAAAGGAGAACCCGAGGACCACTAGCAACATGCAGCACATTCCCCTCTATTCCTCTAACCAGATCCATTATGGCCACATTGCCACCTCCATGACTTCCTTTGCTGCCACCACCTCCAACACCACAGCTTTATCTTCCACCAATGTTCACCAAGACCAAAATCACTTCCCCCACTTCATAAAGTTGCCAGATCCACGTTCAGGGCATCTTGATCCAGCAGACTGAAGCTCTGGCTTAGAGCTTTTTCCACTTCATGATTATTCCTATTAGTACTGAGAATAGAATTTTATCCATTATGTTGTTTCAAAAGCAAATTCTTTTTTTCCACTCTGCCTGTCTTCTATCACTTCAGTTTTCAATCTAGCCATACTTTTCATAGTAGTCACTCAAATGATATTCTTCTGCATCTTTAATACTACCAACAAAAATCTGTTAAATGTACAGCAGGCTTCTACAGAATTATTTTTATTATTATTATTTGCCAGTCCTAGGTTCCTTTTGCTCAAGGCTAGCATTCTACCTCTTGAGCCACAGCACCACTTCTGGCTTTTTCTGAGTAGTTTATTGGAGGTAAGAATTTTCTGCCTGAGCTGGCTTCCAACCTCCTGAGAGCTAGGATTATAGGTGTGAGCCACCAGCACCTGGCTTCTTTGTAGAATTTTTTCTTGAAACAATTCTTTGGTTCTACCCCACACTCTCACCACTGTAGGCCAAACATGCACTGCTGTATGAACTCATTTAATACCAGACTGAGTCACAAAGTCAAAGCCCCTGATACAGACAATCTGTGAGTACCTATCGTCTGTACTTTCAAAGGCCAGACCAATAAAACACTATAAATGTTTTCTTAAGTTCTCTGGTTGATTCATAAGCCCCATCCCCTTCTCCTCTTGTGACAGTAGTGACGGCTGGAGTCAGGCTGAGTGTGATCTGAGAGTAGTTTTATCACCATTTTGAAACTGTACTCTCCAAATTCAATACAGGATTGGGGTGGAAAAATGGAAAGCCTTACTTAGTTTCAAATAAAAAGGTTGGCTCTTAAATCACAAATGACTTTAGAAAATAAGTCACAAAATAAGTCTTAGTTTGTTCATTTTTAAGAAGAGACTAAGCCCATAACTGCCACTATTGACTATAAAGATGCTATAAAAGAATAAGTAAATCGGATACTGGTGGTATATGCCTATAATCCTAGATACCTGGGAGACTTGAGATTGGGAGGATCAAAGTTCCAGGCCAGTCCAGACAGAAAAGTGTACAAGACCACTTCTCAACTGAAAGCTGTGTGAGGTGGCACACACCTGTAATCCTTGTTATGACAGGAAGCCTAAGAAGGTGGGTCTTGATCCAGGCTTTCACCCAGAAGGAAGTGAGATCCTAACTCAAAAATAACCAGTTGGGGGGGGAAGCGGGGGAGAAGGGAAGGGATGGTAAGAGGAAACAAAGGAAGAGGCAATGCTGGATGAGAAATGTAATCATTACCTTGCTCATGTAATTATAACCCCTCTGTACAGTAGTATTTTTACACACACAAAAAAAATAACCCGTTCAGGAAAGGGCTGGAAGCATGGATCAGTGGTAAGCACCTGCTTAGCAAATACAGAGCTCTGAGTTCAAACCCCAGTACAGAGAGAGAATGACCAAAATTTAATCTAGAGTTCCATACTAGGAGAATAGCTCAACTAACCCCTGCCATCATTCTATACCACTTAATACCGAACCAGCACCCAACATTACAGAGAATTAAATAAGGTACAGATTATCCCCCATCTGAAGTGCCAAAACACCAGAAGTGTTTCAAGCGTTAGAGTTTTCAGATTTGGAAATATCTGCGTTGACTTCAGAGACACAGCATCCCTAATCCAAAAAAAACAAACTCTGAAATGCTCCAAAACCTTAGTCTCTCAGCAGTGACCTCTTATTTGACAAATATAATGACCTTCCTGATTACAATGCAAATAAGTGATATCTGAAGTACTTCCCAAACATTTTCATGAGAACAAGTTCTAAAAAAGCAAAGGGCCCTCTCATTCTGAGAACACTCAATTGGAATGAAATCATTTCAAACACTTCAAAGGCTTCAAACTTTGAACAGCTGTTGGCTCTTTGAGAATCTAGAGTTACATACGTGTAATCAAACTAACATCCATAAAAAAAATTAAATATTAGAGCTATGCATGGTGAGATACAATTGTGCTAGGTTCAGCACTTGGGAGGCTGTGGTGGTAGGATCTTTTTTGTTGCTGTTGTTGGTCATGGGGCTTGAACTCTGGGCCTGGACACTGTTCCTCAGCTCTTCAGCTCAAGGCAAGCACTCTACCACTTGAGCCACAGCACTACTTCCGGTTTTCTGGTGGTTAATTGGAGATAAGAGTCTCACAGACTTTCCTTGCCTAGGCTGGCTTTGAACTGTGATCCTCAGATCTCAGCCTCCTGAGTAGCTAGGATTACAGGCGTGAGCCACTGGTGCCCAGCTGGTGGTAGAATCTTGAGTTTGAGGGCCAGCCTGAACTAAAGACCTTGTCTACAAAACAAAATAAAGCCAGTTGTCTAGCCAGGCACCAGTGGCTCATGCATGTAACCCTAATTACTCAGTAGGCTGAATCTGGGTGATTAAGGGAGTAACTTGAGACTCTTACCTCCAAATAACCAGCAAAAAGCCACATGAGGATATGTAGCTAAAGTGGTACCCATGAGCAAAAGAGCTAATGGGGAGCATCAGATAAGATCCTGAGTTCAAGCCTCAGGACCAGCACAAAACAATAAATTATAAATAACAAAAAAGATTTATTGGTTTTATTTTGGGGTTAAGACTTTCCCTCCCTAAATTGCTCTAAAACAGGTCAAACCCACAAGGTAATTGTCTTTAGTCCAATTATTAACTCAACAGTGAGCTGACTCTGCAGAGTCAAAGTGCAATATGCTAGTATTTTATCAGACTCATTAAACTGAAGCTTTAACCACAGTTAAAACTCATATTTAGCTGGCACTTGTGGATCACACTTGTAATCCTAGTTACTGAGGAGGCTGAGATCCAGAGGATCAAGGTTTAAAGCCAACCTGGAAAGAAAAGTAATTTAGACTTCATCTCTAAAAAAAAAAAAAAAAAAATAGCAAAAACCTGAGCTAGAGAAGTAGCTCAAGTGGTAGAAAATCAGCTGACCAAGCAAAGCTGAATAAGTATGAGGTCCTAAGTTCAAACACCCATACCAGAAAAAAATATATATACTTAATAACATAGAAACTAATACAAGTTCTTAAAAGGTACAAAATGATGATGCTTGCAAAACACTACAGTTGGGTGGGATGAAGAAGAGGGAATAGACATCTAAGGTTACTATGAAGCATATAATATACCTAGAAAAGCCAGTCATGTTTGTGAGTATATGTAAGATGGAATGTCCCGTCTCACAAATAAGAAGTATCCACCAGGGAAGCAAATGAAAATGATTATAGTAAGCCCACCTTTGGGAGTAGATTACAGAGATGAACACATAATCCTTGCCCTACAAGGAACTGAAGGCCTAGTGGAAGAAAAGAGAAAAATAAAGTCTCAGAGAGTGGCAGCCATGGGTCAACACAGGAAGGAGGGAGAACTTAACACAGCAGGGGGCTGGGAGGAGCTGAGTTCAAAGATGAGGAATCAGCCGGACAAAGGAAAGGGCTTTCAGGCCCGGGGAACACAGCCTGCACAGGCACTGAGATCAGGTAAAGATAACTTGGCAGGGGAGATGAAGTGGAGAGATGAGCAAGGTCAGGTCACACAGGGCCTTGTACAGCAGACTGAGGAACTTGAACTTCATCTGAAGACCACTGGAGTATTTAACTATTATTAATGGACCTCTATTACTACGTAGCCAGACCACATTTAAAAATACTGCATGCTAGGTTCTGGGAACTCAGTGGTAAAGAAGGTGGAAACTTTGTCCTAATGAAAGTGATTTTACAAGAAATGTAATTACAAGTTATAATGAATGCTATGAAAAAAATGTGGTTCCTATGCCTAATGAAGGTAAGGCCTCATGGATAAGAATGACACATCTAACTTGTTAGTGTCAGGCAGGTGACATTTAAACTGAGAATGGATTACAGGCAGAGGGGAGCCATGTGTGCAATGGCCAATGATCAACAGTTTGGTATGTTCAAGGAAACATCAGAAGCCAGTGTGGTCAGGGTGTAAAGAACAAGACAAGTCGTATGAGGTGCCAGGTACTGGTCACTCATCCTTGTAATTCCAGCTACTTAAAGAGGCTGAGATTTGAGGATCACAGTTTAGAGCCAGCTCAGACAGAAAAGCCCATGAGATACCTATCTCCAATTAATCAGCAAAAAGCCAAAGTAGAGCTGTGGCTCAAGTGGTAGAATGCCAATCTAGAATGAGAAAAACAAGGGAGAGCATAAGACCATGATTTCAAGCCCCAGCACAGACACTAAATAAACAAATAGACAGTAACATGAGGTCAAATTGCACAAAAACCTCACAGGCCATGGTAAAGAATTCAGATTTTATTCCAGGAACAAGAAACTATTGAAGACTATTAAATAGGAGGATGGCATGTTCTGAATAGATAGAAAGAAGATGGAGAATGTACTTTACAGAGAAATGTGAAGATAGAAAGGCTAATAACAATGTAGTTAAAATCACACAGGGAGAGATGGTCACTTGAAATCTGGCTTCCATGGAGGAGATGTAAGGGTATGAGCAGACATCTGGAACTAGAGGATTGACAAGACACAGTAAAAAGAGAGGGGGAAAGAAAGATTCAAGTGCAACTGCTTGGTTTCTGGCCTAACCCATTAGATGAGCCCTAAAAGGGATGAGTAGTCTAAGGGGAAAAAAATCAAAGAGTTCATTTGTTGTTTTGATTTTTTTTACCCCCTTTGGTGATACTGTGGATTCAACCTTAGGGTCTCAACATGCAGCAAATGCTCTGAGCTACATCATCAGATTTTTATTGTTGGGCTGCTGGTCGTAAACTCAGGACCAGGGTGCTCGCCCTGAGCATTTCTGTTCAAGGTTCGTGCTCTACTTGAAACATTGCTCTACTTCCAGGTTTTTGGTGGTTAATTGAAGACAAGTGTCTCACAGACTTTCCTGCCTGAACTGGCTTCAGTGATCATCAGAGCTCAGCCTCCTGAGAAGCTAGGATAACAAGCATGAGCAACCAGGCCCAGAAACTTTTTTTTTTAATATATTAAATATAGTAAAGTGAATAATGGTCTCCAAAGCTATCAGATCCTAATTCCTAGAACTTATAAATATTACCTTAGGAGACAGGGACAATCTCTGCAGATAGGATTAAGGATCTTGAAATGGGCAAGGCACCAGTGGCTCATGCCTGTAATCCTAACTACTCAGGAGGCTGAGATATGAGCATCAAGGTTCAAAGCTAGGCCAGGCATCCATATCCAAAAAATTCTTACCTCCAATTAACCACTAAAAAGCCAGAAGTAGAAGTATAGCTGAAGTGGTAGAGTGCCAACACTGAGCAGAAAAGCTAAACAAGAGCAAAAGGCCCTCAGCCCAAACCTTAGTATTGGCACACACATTCGAAAAAAAAAAAAATGACTTTGAGATGAACTGATCTGAATTGCCCTGGATTATTGAGGTAAACCCTACAAGTATTTACATATTTTTTTTTTTGGGGGGGGGGGGGTCCGGTCGTGGGGCCTGAACTCTGGGCCTGGGTGCTGTCCCTCAGCTCTTCAGCTCAAGGCTAGTGCTCTACCACTTGAGCCACAGCACCACTTCCGGCTTTTTTCTTTTTGATTATGTTGTGCTGAGGAATCGAACCCAGGGCCTCAGGCATGCAAGGCAAGCGCTCTACCACTGAGCCACCTTCCCAGCCCCTTACATATATTTTTATAAGAAGGAGAGTCTGAGCAGAAGAGGAGGAAGCAATGGAACAAGCAAGCAAGATTGGAGTGATGTGACCTAAGCAGGGAATGCCAGCAGCTTTTTGGCTGAAAGGGCCAAGTCAGGGATTCTCCCTAGACTCTGCAGGAAACATCCTCTGCCTGCCAGTACCTTGACAGCCCAGTAACATCTTGACAGCCCTATAACAATGATTTCAGATTTGTGACCTAAAGATCTGTCAGAGAATAATTTAATTTAATTAATTAGTTAATTTACTTTTTTCTGCTGTAGACCTTGAACTCTGGGCTTGGGCACTGTCCACCAGCTCTTCAGCTCAAGGCTAATGCTCTACAAGTTTTAGCCACAGCACCACTTTCGGTTTTCCGGTGGAGATAAGAGTCTCACGGACTTGCCTGCCTGGGCTGGCTTTGAGCCACAATCCTTGAATCTCAGCCTCCTGACTAGCTAGGATTATAGGCATGAGCCACCGGCACCAGGCTCAAAGAATAAATTTCAATTGTCCACCAGCTTTGTAATATTTTGTTATGGCAATCTCAGGAAACATGCCTACAAAGCACCCAAAGAGAAATTTCAAATCAACTGTTGGTGACTGAGTCCAAGATCCTGAAGTTAAGATTATTGTCTTGAATATCTCCAAAGGGTTTGAAAGTGGTACTCTTACCTCCAGATCCTTTCGAATACTCTCAAACTCTTCAATGTCATCAAGCTTTAGCTCCAGGCGTGTTGGTTTTCGTCGCAGCATACTGAAATCAACACCAAGCCAGGCCCAGTGAACTCAGCTGTTCAAAATGGCAGAGAAGAAAAAAACTGCAGATGATAATGTTTAGCTACAAATGGAAGATCAATTTGTAAGCATGCACACTAAAGTGAATGAGGTATTCAAAACATTCATATACGGCAGGAGCTGTGTCCTAAGTGAAGAACTTGCCTGGCAAGATCAAAGGCTCTGGGTTTAATCCCTAGTACCAGAAAGCAAAAACAAACAAAAACACCCCACCTAATTTAAACTCACGTATAGACTTTCAAAGTCTTTGGGTATAGGATTATTATATTTTTATTACATTATGGAGATCTACAACTCTCTAATCTCCTTTCTAAAGAACTTAAAATAGGGCTGGCAAGGTGGCTCAGTGATAGAGTGCTTGCCTTGCATGCATGAAGCCCTGGGTTCGATTCCTGATCACCACATAAGCAGAAAAAGCTGGAAGTGGCACTATGGCTCAAGTGGTAGAGTGCTAGCCTTGAACTGAATTGCTCAGGGACAGTGCCCAGGCCCAGAGTTCAGGCCCCACGACCAACCAAAAAAAAAAAGAAAAGAAAAAAGAAAGAACTTAAAATAGAATATTGTCTATAAAAGAAAATTCTAGGCAGCTACACTTTAGTTTTGTGCTCAGTCATATTTATTCAAAGAAATATGCTGGGTAGTTGCATTGGCCCAAGCCTGTAATCCTAGCCATCTGAAAGTGAAGATTGGGGGGATTACAGTTCAAGGTATAAAAGTTCATGAGACTTCTTCTCAATCAGTGGCTGGGCACAGTGACACAAGCCTATCATACCAAGCCATGGGAGAAGTATAATAGGTGGGTACAATGGTGTACATCTGTCATCCCAGTGACAAAAAGGAAGCACAAATAAGAGGATCACAGTTCAGGGCGATCCAGGCATAAAAAAAGTGAAACTCTAACCAGGTGCTGGTAGTTCATACCTGTAATCCTAACTACTCAGGACGCTGAGATCTTAGGATCTTGGTTCAAAGCCAGCCCAGGCAGGAATGTCCATAAGACTCTTACCTCCAGTTAACCACCAGAAAACTACAAGTGGTGCTGTGGCTCAAGTGGTAGAGTGTTTGCCTTGAGCTGAAGAGCCGAGGGACAGAGCCCAGGCCCAGAGTTCAATCCACACACACAAAGTGAAACTCTACCTTGAAAATAACCAATTCAAAAAAGGATTGGCAAAGTGGTTCAGGTGATAGAGTACCTGCTTCACAAGCACAAGACCCTAGGTTCAAACCACAGCAATAACTAATTTTAAATAGAAAATGAAATGTGCTAGCTAAAAATAATAAAGTGGTCAGGTGCCAGTGGCTCATGCCTGTAATCCTAGCTACTCAGAAGGCTGAGATCTGAGGATCGTGATTCAAAGCCAGACTGGACAGAAATCTCCAACCAACCACTCAAATACCAGAAGTGGCACTGCAGCTCAAGTGGTAGAGCACTAGCCTTGAGCACTCAGGGACAGCACTCAGGCCCTGAGTTCAAGCCCCTCAACTGACAGAAACAAAAAAATAAAGTAAAATAAAAACAATAAAGTTAACTGGGCATGGTGATATGTGACTTTAGTACTTGAGGCTAGCAAACACAGTGAGAGGTCTGCCTCAAAAATAAATTAAGTTATGACATCGTACTTCAATTTACTTAAGAAGAAGCTAAACCAAGCATGAAATTTAGTCTATACCAGGGATTCTTGAGGCTAAAAACAGTTGCTAAATCACATGAAAACTCTGAATTTACTGACTCACTGGATTTTCCTCAGGATCTAACCAGGTCCTAAACAGATAATTCACTCATTAATGAACTCTTCCTGTGCTCCAGCTACAAAGTTAAAATGCACAATAGCAATCTGTAAAGGAAATAGATGTCTAAGTATGGAGAAGATTCCAATACAAAGTAGTAAGAACTCTAATGAGTGTAATTCAAAGACATCACATGGGCACCCAATTCAGTCTGGGCCGCACAAAGCCTCAATGTCTGGCAAAATTATCCCTATTTTGCAGATTAAAGACTTGAAGCAAGCTGTCCTATTTGGTTAACAATGTCAACCACCCATAAAAATTACACTTAGGTCAATATGATGATTAAAACGATAGTGATATAAATGAATGTTCTGTATATACTGCGAGAAGCATGATTGAAAGGAAATATTTCCTATTTTCATAAGGGTACGGGTGTTATGTAATGTGTCAATATAACCTTGACACATAAGATTTCATGTTGCTTGGTACTAATCAGAGAAATGGTACAGGAAGCCAAAGTTGAAGAAAAATAACAATTAGTTTAACTTTTCTGCCAACTGTGAATGCCTGCCACTGGGTGGCAATATAGAGTAATGGCTAAAAGCCCTGGCTCTGGCAAAATAAGAGGTTCTAATCCCACTCCCCTCTGAAATTTGAACTATTAGCATCCTCTCTCACCAGAATTTAGTTTCTGTGTTTGAACTTTTGTTGTATGACTTGAATGAAGTAACTCAGAGTTACATCCTGAAATATGATTTTCCATTTAGAAGTGTGCAAATAAGTATTATAATCGTTGAGGGGAAGGGGAAGGTTAGAGGGTTAGGGATTCTGTTCAGCCCAGCAAGCACATATATGCTTGTCGGTCGCGAGGCCTGAACTCTGGGCCTCTGAGCTGTCCCTCAGCTCAAGGCTAGAGCTCTACCACTTGAGCCCACAGCAGCTTTTTCGGCTTATGTGATGCTGAGGAATCGAACCCAGGGCCTCATGCATGCAAGGAAAGCGCTCTACTACTGAGCCACCTTCCCAGCCCGCAGCAAGCGTATTTTGAAAATCCCTTCCACATAGAAGGACAAAAACTTTGTCCTTGCTGTGCGTTGGTGGCTACTCAAAAGGCTGAGATTTGAGGATCAAAGCGAGCCTGGGCAGGAAAGTCCGTGAGACTCCAATTAACCACCAAAAAAAAGCTGGAAGTGTATTGTGGCTCAAGTGGTAGAGTGCCAGCCTGGAGCATAAAAGCTTGGGGCCAGCGCCCAGGCACTGAGTTAAAGCCCCAGGACCAGCACATAGGAAACAACAACTCTTGTCCTGCCCGTGACCAGCGAAGCACGGGGCCTGCAGCGGGGCCTGCAGCGCTGTTCGCAGGTCGTTTGCTTGACGCCTCCTACACAACGCCTTCTACCTGACACAAAGAACGGGCTAAAACAAAGAGGATCAACAACATCAGGCCCAGGCGCCTCTGCCAGCTCTTCCCCCCTCTTTCGGCGCTAGAGGGCCCCAGGGCCTAGAGCTTGGCCGCGGCCCACCTCCACCGCGACCCCACCCAGCTGACAGCAGGCCTCCTCCCGCCACTCGGGGGCTGCGCTCAAGATCTGGGGCAAAGGCTGCCATAGCAACGTGGCCCTGTGCTTTGGGAAGACTGAGGCCTCCAGTAGGCCCGGACCCTCGAATCACTCCGGAGCCGCGCGACCCCACAACACATACCTCCTTCCAAGCCTCAGTCCTTTCGCGGAACCTTAGCGCCACCGCCCACCAAAGAAGTGATGGCCAGGCTAGCTAAACTACAGTTCCCAGAATGCTCTGCACATCACTTCCCGCAAAATCTCATTTCCCGCGATACATTTTGGAAAGGGATTGGGGAGGTAGCTGTCCTACGAGCCACGCCCCTCGACGCCTGGCAGAATCTTGGCTACTACGACTCCCAACGTGCCCCGCGCCCGCTCGCGACCCACTTCCTGCCTGTGACGCATTTCCGCTTTGCTGGGCGCGCAGTGGACGGTCTGGATCCCAGAGCGCGGTTTTCAGCTGGGGCCTGGTGGCTCCGGAGCCCGGCATGGCCTCCTCACGGGCCTCCTCCACGGTACAGAGTCCAGGGTCTCAGCCTGCGCGGGCAGCAGCGCAGAGAGGGTTGGGGGCCCGAGTGGAGGGGCCGTTACCGCGGGCTAAGGCGGTGCGGGGCCGGGGAGGAAGTCGGCCGGACACGGGTGTCCTAGAAAGCCCCGCAGCACCCGCCTGTTCCCCGCGCGCCTCCGTGCTGCTGCCTTTTGCAGTTTCTCATTAAATGATTCTCCCGACTGCTCCAGAGTTACAGCGCTTTGGAATGGGGAGGGGTCTTAACCCAGATTCTCTCCCAACACATCTGCGACTCACCTCCGCAGTGGAGAGGCCTGTAACATTCGAACTTGTTCCAACCCTCCTCACCTCTCTTTGGTGTATTTCAATTGTCCTTAGTATTTCCCCACAGATGAGAAATAAAACCCTGAGTGTCACAAATCCCTTCGAAGATATGGCAGTTCCAGCAGAAGGAATTAATAAACATGTTCCAAACAAAATCCGTGATGGAAAAAAAAATCACTCAAGAGAATTTCACTAGTTTTATCAACCTCTCGTTTTCTGTTTGGCAAACACCCCACCCAGTGAGGACTAGTCTTAACTAGTGATCAGCTTGTCTTTGTTATTTTTATTTTTTAATGTGGAAGAGTGTGATTGAAACTCAGGATGAGCTCCAACCTTGGAAGCCCAGTAGATTACTAAAGTTGATTTTTAGGTTAATTTGGGTTCTTTGATTTAACAGGCAACCAAAACTAAAGCACCTGATGACTTAGTTGCTCCTGTTGTGAAGAAACCACATATCTATTATGGAAGTTTGGAAGAGAAGGAAAGGGAACGTCTGGCCAAAGGAGAGTCTGGGATTTTGGGGAAAGAAGGACTTAAAGCAGGAATTGAAGCAGGAAATATTAATATAACCTCTGGTAAGATGCAAATAACAAGTTTCTCTACCTTTTTTCTCTCTCTAGTGCTAAGGATAGAACCTAGGGCCTTGTTCATGCTAGGCAAGGTCTTTACCTTTGAACCACATCCCCAGCCCCTAGGGTTGTTTTTTGTTGTTTTGTTTTTTGTTTTGTTTTTAGCAGTATTGTACTATGTAATTCAGCCTGGCCTTGAACTTGAAATGTAGTCCCTCCTGATCTTAAATTAGCTATCCTCCTGGCTCCACCAGACAGACTGGTTACAGACAGCACCAATGTCACCAGTCCATCTTTTCTCACCTTTTATGCTCCAATTTGAACTTTGTATGCCCCTCTTAATATCTAGAATTCTCCCTCCCCCCCCCCCCTTTTTTTTTCTTCTAGGTCTTGAGGCTTGAACTCTGGGCCTGGACACTTTAGCTCAAGGCTAGCACTATACTACTTGAGCCACAGCACCACTTCCTGTTTTCTGATGGTTAACTGGAAATAAGAGTCTCATTGAATACCCAGGCTGACGTTGAACTGTGATCCTCAGATCTCAGCCTCCTGAGTAGCTAGGATTACAGGCCACCTGGCTCACATTCTGATTTTTTAACCCTTGATATTCATCCAAGTTTGGGTATATGGTGTGGAGTTTAAACCAGATTGCCGGATAATCCAAACAGCTTTCCAGTTGTGGAAATTACTTTTCCTGGTAACTACTCTGAGTTTACTAGTTAGTGTTTTTAACCATTCCTATTTATTTAACCATTGGGACTATTTTAGTAAGTAGCTTTGGAGATCATTAAAATGGTTTGTGGGCTTGGTACCATGGCATCTGTTAACCCCATTGACATATGAAAGCATAAGAAGAAGGATTGAAGTCTATGCATAAAGCAAGACCCTAACCATGAAATAACCAATGGAAAAGGGGGCTGGAAGTGTGGTTCAAGGGGTAGGGTGCCTAGTTAGTGAGCTTGAGGTCCTGAGTTACTTCCCTTGTACTGCCAAAGACTTTCTAAATAGAAAGGCTGGTCAACTGATGCTCTGTACTCTTACTTTCTGATCTCTTCTATAAGTTTAAGATTGCCAAATGAAGCAAATGATGACTTACTTATACCTTTTTCCTGCCTCTAACAGTCATTTAGGTTAAATGCATTTGGCATAATTTAATAAGTTGTAAAGAATGCACTATATCTTTAAAATGTGTAGTGGATTAGGCAATTACCTTGCTCTAAGCTCATATACAGGTTATTGTTAGAAATTATTTTGTTGCTCCTATTTGAAGATCTGGTAATGGTGCTGATGTTGCCTGTTCTTTTTATAGGAGAAGTATTTGAAATTGAAGAGCACATCAGTGAGCGGCAGGCGGAAGTATTGGCTGAGTTTGAGAGAAGGAAGCGTGCCCGGCAAATCAATGTGTCCACAGATGACTCGGAAGTCAAAGCTTGCCTTAGAGCCTTGGGGGAACCCATCACACTTTTTGGAGAGGGACCTGCTGAAAGGAGAGAGAGGTGCCCTTTCTAAATGTTTACTCTTTATTAACAGGATTCTAATCCCAAATCCAGTTGCTCTTGTAGCTGAAACTTTTAAATGTCTCAGAGAGTAGTAACAGTAATACAAATTTTATTGTTATAGTGTATGGTATGTGAAGAGGGTGCCAGCATATGCCTTCTCCACCCCAATGTGAACTTTGAGTTAGACGTTGAGTTTGAGAATGTAAACTTTAAGTACATTCCTTGTTAATGACTTAAAACATGTTAAGTAGGTTAGGCACAGTGGTGTATACCTGTAACTCCAGCTCCTTGGGAGGCAAAGTAGGATTGCAGTTGGAGTCCAGGTAGGCAAAAGTCAGCAAAACTATTTCAAATAAACTAAACAGCAATAGGACCAAGGGCATGATTCAAGTAGTAGAGCACTTGCTTAGTGCAAAACATTTGAGTTCAATGTCAAAAAAAAAAATCTATGATAGCCAGGTGCTAGTGGCTCCTGCCTGTAATCCTAGGTACTCAGGAGGCTGAGATCTGAGAATCATGGTTCAAACCCAGCCCGGGCAAGAAACTCTGTGAGACTCTTATCTCCAAGAAACCACTAGGAAAACTAGAAGTGGAACTGTGGCTCAAGTGGTAGAGTGCTCACCTTGAGCTGAAGAGTGCAGGGAAAGCGCCCAGGCCCACAGTTCAAGTCCCACGACCGACAGAAGAAGAAAAAAAAATATTTTGTAGCTATAAGTGAAGAGGGACACTGTCCTCAGTTGGTACTCCTGTGTTTTGCACAGTATCTTAGATGGGCAGGCTCAGTGTCTTTGGCAGTTATGAAGATTACCTCTTGTCTTTGTGTCCAGATCATACAGTCTCTCCCCTTCATTTTCTACCTTCTGGGAAAGATGGTTTATATTTACTCTCTTAAATTCCTTACTCTTTAGTCCTCAACCCATTGATTAACCCTCAACCACCTGGAACTTATTTTGTGTTAAGGTCTCCAGTCCATTTTAGCTAAGTCAGCCCTTGTCCCTGACCAGCCACTGCATCCTTGACCTCCTTCCTTTCCTTTACTCCCTCTCATAAGACCAAATCAATCTTCTTCCCTTAGTCTCCCCACTTCCCTGAAAGAGAACAACCCACATTCACACATGTTATTATAGATACTCTATTAAAAGTGTCTTGTTGTGCCTAATGTATAAAGTAAGCTTTATCATATGTATGTATGAATAGGAGGAAACCCTAGGGTTTCAGGGTCCCCTGAGCTCCAGGCCTTCACTGGGGATCTTGAAATGTAGCCCCTGAAGATGGCGGGATGTACTTGTCACAGTCTTACGTCATCCATGTCTTTTGTTACAGGTTAAGGAATATTCTCTCAGTAGTCGGTACTGACGCATTAAAAAAGACTAAAAAAGATGATGAGAAATCTAAGAAGTCCAAAGAAGAGGTAAAATACGCTTTTGGCTTCACAGTGTAACCATAAAAGAAGTGGTGAAATAGTTCTCCCACTTTGTTATCAGTTGTTTGCTCTGCTAGCATGGTGGTGGAGAGAATACCTTTGTGTTCTTTGCCATTCAGCAATGGTTGTTGGCAACAGATTGTCAGTAGTATTAGATTAGAATGTTAATGGAGCTCAGTGAATTTTCCATTCAGAAAAGAACAATAGCATTGTTAGAATAACTTAAGAAACAAAAAAAAGCCTAATAAAACATCATAGAAAAAAATACAATAGAAAGTACATACGCCTGACTTCACCCAAGTTACTTTAATTACCAGAGTTTCTTGTGGGTAATTACAGTAGAAAATGAAGGAACAGGCATGCTTCTAGCTTAAACAGTACTGTTGTTCATTTGCCTTTCAGTATCAGCAAACCTGGTACCATGAAGGACCAAACAGCCTGAAAGTAGCCAGACTCTGGATTGCTAACTATTCATTACCTAGGTAAGGGCATCCAGAAGAAGAAAGAATCCTGATTTTTATTGTTTCCTTTCCAGGATGGAGGATGGACTTTATGATGGTGGTGGTGGTGGTGGTTACATGGGATTGATTGGTAGAGACTTGTGCGGAAGCTTGTTGACAACTCCTTTACTCTTGTGATGATGCTCTTTCTGTGTCCCAGGGCAATGAAACGCTTGGAAGAAGCCCGGCTCCATAAAGAGATTCCAGAGACAACCAGGACCTCACAGATGCAGGAGCTGCATAAGTCTCTCCGGGTAAGATGCTCTTGGTGGTGGCTTAGTAGATGTGCTCTATTTCAGCCCAGCCAAAGGAAGGTTTGGCAGCCGCACTTAACTATCCCCACTGGACTATTGTAATAGGGGAGGCACCGTCTGTAACAGTGGCAGGAACCTCCTATGCTTTAGACTCGGCAGAGGCTTGACTTAGACTTTTAATAGAACTATGCAGTAGGTTTCTCTGGGGCTGTTTCCGTTTAGCTGATAAACTGGTAATAAGCTGGGTGTCGATGGCTCAGCCTGTAATCCTAGCTATTCATGAGGCTGAGATCTGAAGAGGGTTTGAAGCCAGCCCAGGCAGAAAAGTTTATGAGAGTCTTATCACAAGTAATCTAGCCAAAAGCTGGAAGTTAGAGGTGTGGTTCAGGTGGTAGTGCACATCTTGAGTGAAAAAGCCAAGCAAGAACACCAGGCCAAAAAAAAGCAGCAGCTAGTGATAAGAAGACTGTGGGAAGCAGCTAGAGTTCCAGATGAGCCCTGAATCCATTTTCCTACAGCTCCAGAAATATATATGAGTCTTGGAATGCATTCAAACTGAAGGATGCTTTTTTTTTCTTTCTAAAGACATTCTTGGATCCACCTACTAATGATCATATTTGTCTTTTTTTAAGTCTTTGAATAATTTCTGCAGTCAGATTGGGGATGATCGACCTATCTCCTACTGTCACTTTAGTCCCAATTCCAAAATGCTGGCCACCGCCTGTTGGTAAGTTCCATTTTATTCCCTAAATAGTGGATAGTTTGGGGGGGAAATTCAGCATTTGTCTTAGGTGTCTGTTTTTACTTCAGTCCTTCTGCTCACAAAGTAGATGGTAGGTTTCTGCCTGCTGTGTGATAGAGCACAACTTTTCTTAGCACTTTTCCTGCTCCCCAGAGCCCCCAGATCTGTTACACGTAACCCTCTGTCATGTTCTTCACATTGGTGCATTGGAGCCGGCCATACATCAAGTAGTGTCTGCACTTCAGAACAGCTTTTCTCGTTTTGTTCTGTTACCATACTTAAGATATATAACACTTCCATTCCTCAGTGCCGTTATGTGTAAACTGGGATATGGTAGCTTTGTGAAGTATTTTTGCCTTGGTGCCTGGTAGGTGGTCAGAACTTAGCATTAATAATTGGTTTTTATCTTGGTTTTCTGCTTAATATCACGTGTGCAGAAAACTCTTGGAACTCTCCTAAGTGCTTTTTGTGGAGCATGGCTGTCTAGTAATGCACAGAAACTGCTTGGCTAGGTGGAAACTAAGACTGTTTCAGGAGAAAGTGAGAGAATTAGAGTCCTCCACCTCGCCAAGCCTTAGTTTTCTTAGCTGCAACTCCTGTCTGTGAAGCAGCTTTGTTATAGTGGTCCTTTGAGACAATAGACATAAAGGAAATTTCATAGAAAAGTTCCAAAGTAAAATCTTTTAAAAAAAATAGCACATTGCTATTCAAATTTATGACAGTATCTTTTTTTTCATGTATTACTTGTTTTGGGTTTTGTTTGTTTGTTTTTGTTGATCGTGGGCCTGAACTCTGGGCGCTGTCCCTCAACTATTCAGCACAAGGCTAGTGTTTTACCACTTGAGCAGTAGGGCTTTTTCTGCTTATGTGGTGCTGAGGAATCAAACCCAGGGCCTCATGCATGCGAGGCAATCGCCCTACCACTGAGCCACCTTCCCAGCCCTACTTGTTTGTTTTTTTTGAGACAAGGTATCCACATTGTAGGTCAGGCTGGCCTAGAAACCTCTTGCCTCTGCCTCTCAAGTGCTGAGATTACAAAAGTGTGGCACTATGCCCATAGTGTGTGTGCGTGTGCGTGTGTGTGTACACTTATGTACTGAGACTTGAACTCAGGAGCTAGGTTCTGTCCCTGAGCTTTTGTCCCCATAGCTAGCACTGTACCATGTGAGCTATAGCTCCACTTGTAGCTTTTTGGTGGTTAATTAGAGATAGAATCCCACAGACTTTCCTGCCCAGTTCAAATCATGATTCTCAGATCGCAGCCTCCTGAGTAGCTTGCTAACAGTGCCCAGCTAATACTGTCATTATTAATAGAAAATAGTAGTTTGATTGGCCTGCCTTCCCTCACAAATTGATCCCAAAGTAAGGAGAGCAGCAGTTTTCCCTTTATTATAGTCCAGTAGAGGTCACTGGTTACTTAATACCTGGCTTGTGTATCTATTACTTCAAATGATCAGCTTTTTCTTTTTTCTATTTGCAACTATTAAATATTGGGGGTGAGAAGAGATTGTCCTTTAGTAATATTACCAAGGTACCTTTTCCTTCCCAGACCACCCCTGGCTGAGATGCTTTCCTTTGTATTTGATAGGAGTGGGCTTTGCAAGCTCTGGTCTGTTCCTGATTGCAACCTCCTTCATACTCTCCGAGGTGAGTTCAAATCTTATTTAGATCTCAGTCTTTTCCCCAGTATGAACTCTATTAAGTAGTAAAAGTGCCTGATATTCAGGACTCAGTTCATATAGCATTGATTCTTGACTTGATTTGATATGGATTGGTCTCTCTCACCATATAGTTAAATTAGATTTACTTCAATACCCATTCAGTTTTGTTCTAAGTTCCAGCCACATTCTGGCATTTCTTTTTGGTTCTGGGCTTGAAGTGGGGCTTGAACTCAGGGCCTGGATGCTGTCCCTGGGCTTTTTTTTTTTTCCTCAAGGCTAAAGTTTACCACATGAGCCATGGATACCTGGCTATTTTGTTTTAGTTTTTAAGGTTTTACTCTTTTCTAGGATGTCCTGAACTCTTCAACCTCCTGTCTTAGCCTCCCAAGTACTAAGATTGCATTCATACACCATTACACCCAGCTTATGATTTAAATATCCGTTCAGTTATTTTTTTACAATAGTTCTTTATACTTGAGTAGTCATTTTAATAATCTGCCCATACATGTTCCCTAATACATTTATCCATGTCATTCATAGTAGTCTGGATTTTGCAAATATGTTATAAAGAGGCAAGAACCCTTTTAACTTTCATGTCTTCATGTCTTGGAATTCTTCAGGCCATAATACAAATGTAGGAGCAATTGTATTCCATCCCAAGTCCACAGTCTCCTTGGACCAAAAGGATGTCAACCTGGCCTCTTGTGCTGCTGATGGTTCTGTGAAGCTTTGGAGCCTCGAGAGGTGAGTGTGGCCCTCAGGACCTCAAGGTGGAAAAAAAGCTGACCTGCTCTTAATATGAAAACAAAATGAAGGATTTCTTTCTTTGTTCTGTTCTTAACTAGGGGAGTGGAGGTGGGAAGCAGAGGAATTCACCAGATTTTTCTTGTTAACTTGGACCTCAGTTTTTGCCTCTGGCACCATTGTTAATATTTCCTGGCCCCAGTTGTTCTGTAAAGAGCCAACTTACCTCCTACAAAATAGATTAATGTTGGAGAGATGCTTGTTTGGAAGATGGACGAAAGATAATCCTCTCTCTGGAAGCCTGTTGAGTCTTAACACACCACCCCCGGAGAGAGAAGAGGTGATGTGGCAGCATTGCCCACAAAGTGGTGGCTCTTCACACCAGAGTCATCTTTTTACTCAGGGTGGATTTGCCAACTACAATAGGGTTTTGTTTCTTAATGTGGTTACTTTTTCTAGTCCCCCCAAAAAAAATTTGGAAATACCTTGTTAACCAAAAGACATCTGAATCCAACTGCTTAGTTTTCTTTCTTAGGAAAAGTACAGGAAGGTTTTTATTTCAGGATTTTTGGAAATACTAAATAGTGTCAACTCCACCAGAGAGGGTCTTGCTCCAAGCTTTATAATTGGCTTTGGTAATACTTAGCAGTGTTTATTTCCCCTGAGGCTTGAGTTGGTTCTGTGTGTGCACATTGACAAAGTTTCCTTCTTAATTGCCTCTTTAGGGCTCATGTTTACTTCCCGTTTGATGTTTTGAGATCTTTCCTGTTGTTGCTGGGGAGCAGAATTTAATGACCATCATAAGGAGACTAAGCTTCTCGGGAGTTCCTTTTCCCATTTGGAGTCTTAACGGGCTAAGATTTGAGGCTTACCTATAATCACTTGTATCAAAACTATTTGACTTCCTGTATCCTCACATGTTTACCAGAGTATGTTTTCTTTCTAGAACCTAAGCACTATTTGGATGCTATTTTTCTCTAATCCCATATGGTATATATCACTCAGATAATACTCAATCTTTTTAAAACTTGTAGAAGTGGCCTATTGTTAGCCCTAATATTTCAACAACTTATTTGTTCAATTACAATTTAGCTTCTCAAACTGTACAGAATAGGTGTATGTGCACAACAATGAATCCATGAATATTTATTTACATTTCTACTAAAATGTTTGAATCCTGTATATGTGTGCTTTCAGTGATGAACCTGTGGCAGATATTGAAGGGCATACAGTACGTGTGGCCCGGGTAATGTGGCATCCATCTGGACGTTTCCTGGGCACCACCTGGTAAGCCAAACTGTCCAGTTTCATCCAGGCTCCTGACATTTTGTTAACCCTTTCGGTTATGTACAAGGTAAATTTTAGAGCAGAGATCCTCGAGCAGGGTTTTCTTGGGCTTCAGTCAGTCAGAGTTAGAAGAGTATCTAATGTAGTCAGAGCTAGGTAGTTTGTTAAGTCTCAGTGAGTGATTTAGAAGTGATATGGTTTTGGTGTTGTTGCAGATGATGTTCAAATCTCTCAGGTACTTTGATGGTACATACCTCTAATGCCAGCACTCAGGAGACTGAGGCAAGGAGGATCACATGTTCAAGGCCAACCCAGGCTAAATATTGAGACTTTACCTCAATTAAACGAAAATAAAATCAACCTCTCCCTCCCCACTCCCATTCCCTCTCTGTGTGTCTGCCAACAAATTGCTTGCCTTTTCTGGTTCTGTAAGTTCAGCTAGGCAAGGATCTGCTAAAGAGCTTTTACTTTGAGGTACAATAGCATGGCTTTATTTTTTTGTTTGTTGGTCGTGGGGCCTGAACTCTGGGCCTGGGCGCTAGCGCTCTACCACTTGAGCCACAGGGCCACTTTGGTTTTCTGGTGGTTTACTAAAGATAAGAGTATCATGAAGGCTGGGAAGGTGGCTCAGAGGTAGAGCGCTTGCCTTGCATGCTCGAGGCCCTGGGTTCGATTCCTCAGCACCACATAAGCAAAAAGAAAAAAGCCAGAAGTGGCGCTGTGGCTCAAGTGGTAGAGTGCTAGCCTTGAGCTGAAGAGCTGAGGGACAGCGCCCAGGCCCAGAGTTCAGGACCCATGACTGGACCCAAAAAAAAAAAAAAAAAGAGTATCACTGACTTTCCTGCCGGGCTGGCTTTGAACCGTGATCCTCAGATCTTAGCTTCCTTAGTAACTAGGGTTACAGGCATGAGCCACCAGCACAGGGCCATGGGTTTATTTTTGAAGTGTACAATTCAGTCCTGACAAGTTCATACTCTATGTAAGCATATAGCTGTCAATATGAAACAAGGTCTGTCACTCAAGTAAGTTCTCAGGCCCTCCTAATTTAACTAAAGCAAACTTTGACCTGGTTTCTATCATTATAAATTCCATCCATTCATGCTTCATGATCTCATTTGTGTCTGGCTTCTTGCACTTAGTAGAACATTGCTAGCATTCATTTGTGGGCTTACACGTGTCAGTAGTCCCTTCTTACTCCTGAGAAATAGTCTGTGTCTGTGCCATGGTTCATCTGTTTTTCTGCTTCTATATTTATACTGGGCAGAATTAAGCTGCTATAAATACTCTTAACACAGGTTTTTTCAGACATACTTGTCTTTTCTGTCTCCTGAGTTCCTACAAATACAATTGCTAGTTGATAGGGCAGATGTATTTTTAACTTTTCTAGAACTTCCAGGCTAGACAGGCACGGTAGTACACCATCCCTGTTATCCAGCACTTGAGAATCAAGTGGAGGAGAATCAAGACCAGGAGGCCAGACTGAGTTGAGATTTTTTCTCAAAAAAACAAAAAACTTGCATGAAAATGGAATAATGAAATCTCTTAAAAATGGTTTTACATGGGAAATGGAAATGAGAATAATAGAAGGTATGAATTATCAAAGTAATTCCATTATATTCATGTTTGCAAACATCACAACAAAGCTTCTATATAAATAAAAATAAAATAGTCCTTTTTTTAAAGCACTTCCAAAGGGTTGGTACCAAATTACATCCCAAGAGTTCTGCTTTGCTTCATGGCCTTGCACCAAATGCTTGGTTCTAATTTTAATTTGTATTACCATGATTGGTAGTAAGTACTTGCTCGCACACTGATCATCTCCTCTTAGCGAGGCATTGTTTGTGCTAGAAAGGCATTTCTTGTTAATGTGGAGTTACAGAAGTGTAAGCTGAGCTGCAGTTATTTATCGTGCATTGTACAAGTAGAATTGGTCTTCTGGTTGGTTGGTAGTGTCATATTTTTGTTTTTGTTTTCTTTTTAAAAGCTATGACCGTTCGTGGCGCTTATGGGATTTGGAAGCTCAAGAGGAGATCCTGCACCAGGAAGGCCACAGCATGGGTGTGTATGATATTGCCTTCCATCAAGACGGCTCTTTGGCTGGCACTGGGTAAGCATCTTCTATAAAGCCGGGCAGCTCAGTAGTCTGGCTCTTACATATATGCCTGCTTCCACAAAGAACGGGATTCAGTGTTCATTTGTATACTATCTTATCAGGGGACTGGATGCATTTGGTCGAGTTTGGGACCTACGCACAGGGCGTTGTATCATGTTCCTGGAAGGCCACCTGAAGGAAATCTATGGGATAAATTTCTCCCCCAATGGGTAACTCACTGAATGGCCATGGGAAGGGTTCTTGTTGAAGCAGCACTTTTTGTTCCTAACTTTGACAACTGCCTCTGCTCTGCAGCTACCACATCGCAACTGGCAGTGGTGACAACACGTGCAAAGTGTGGGACCTTCGACAGCGGCGCTGTGTCTACACCATCCCTGCCCATCAGAACCTAGTGACCGGTGTCAAGTTTGAACGTAAGCTGTCCTTCTGATCGCAGCACCAGACAGGACCTGCAGGCCAGGCTTCACCTTCTAGACATGCAGCTGACCTCTGCTAAAGCACGAAATTCTAACTTCCTTCCCTCTGTCATATCCCCAAACAGAGCTATAGTAGAGCATACTTCTTGCAGCCAGGGAGGAAGAACTTCCATGAGTGCTTGCTTGCTTCCCTTTCTCCATGGACATTCTACCATTGTATTCCCATTGTTACTCTGAACAGATTGTCTATAGGAAGAGCGCCGGTAGACCCTCGTAGTGTTCCTTGTTCTCAGTCTGCCTATGGTTGACCCCTTGTCTTACAAACTCAAGAATGTCAACCCAATGTAGTAGGCTTTTCTAAATGTGGAAATAATCTTTTTTTTCAATGTAGAAGGTTTGGGCAGATTTTTTTATGCTTTTGTTTTCTTAAGCTCTTTGGAATATGTGAATTCTTCAAGTCTTTTCTTCTTGTCTCCTAAAGCTATCCATGGAAACTTCCTGCTCACTGGTGCCTATGATAACACAGCCAAGATCTGGACCCACCCAGGCTGGTCCCCCCTGAAGACTCTGGCTGGCCACGAAGGCAAGGTGATGGGTCTAGACATTTCTTCTGATGGGCAGCTCATAGCCACTTGCTCTTATGACAGGACCTTCAAACTCTGGATGGCTGAGTAGGCAAAACCATGGAAGAAGAACTGTAACCTCAGGCTCCCTCAGGAGCCATTTTCCTCAAAAGAAAAGCATTGGTGTGTTTTGTTCTATCATGTTTTCTATTAATTACCATGTATAGACCCACATTATAATTGGATTTTTATATCCTGGCATGGTGATGCACTCCTGTAATCCTAGCAGTTACAGGGCTGAGACAGGAAGATCCTAAGTTCAAGACCAGAATGAGCTACATTGTGAGATCCTGTATCAAAAAGCAAAATAACAAAAGAAAAAATGAGATGTTCGTGTCAGCCCCACTCCCAGGTAGGCAGTCCAGTCCCTAGGTGATGACAAACCCCTCACGGTTGAAACCTGGAGTCTCATCTTCAGACTTGCTGTGAACTGTATTTTATTAATCTTTTGTTTGAATACCCTACCTCCTCTCCCACCTGGAATTGCAACTGCTGTTTGCATTTTTAATTCTTGAAACTTGGCATTCCCCAACGTGATACGTGCTTCAGGACTGCCTGTGATTGAGCAAGTAAGATAGCAGGCCAAGATTCCGGAAGCCCTCAGGGTGGGAGGGCAGCTCACCACTCGCACTGATTGAACAATGCCAGACGGAGAGCCTCTCCTTCCCACTGAGAATGAGAGGAAGCTCTAGACCACACCTCTGCTGACAGATACACAGTAAAGAAGATTCGCCTGCTTCCTGTGGAGTTCACTGGGAGTGCTAACTGCATCAGGAAATTCAGAACTGAACACTCGCCTTATCAGAAAATGACTTCCTTTTTGCTTTAAAGTTTGGCATTCTTTGTGTTACCCTAAAACAAGGGCCATGTGTCAGCATGCGACATGTCTACTGTACACCCTCCTTCCTGTTGGCTTTTAAAAGGATGCACTTCATGTATCAAAGGATACTTCATGTCAAAATAACTGGGGAAAAAATTCCTTATTGGGCATTCCTAAATGTAAACCCTTTTTCTTTATTATACACTTGCTAAGAGTAAAATCCTACTATAAAAACTACCTTTTAATGAATTACTTTTAATATTTAAGTATGTGTGCATATGCATGCATGTGTGCACACATGCTGATACTGATAATTGGGACTTGGACTCAAGGCCTTGTGCTGAAGACTGACATTCTACCACTTGAGCCATCACTTCACTGTTTCTGGTTAATTGGAGATAAGAGTGTCCAGGCTGGCTTTGAAACTCAGTCCTCAGATCTCAGCCTCCTCAGTAGCTAGGGTTATACAGCAAATTAACACAAAAATGGAATTTGGAAGAAAGGATGTAAACGAATGAGGGGTTTCAATAATACCTTCCCCTTGAATGTTCAAACCCCTTTTCACTTGCTATGCCAGAGAGGTTGAGAATAGCCATGTCTAGTTCTATACTGCAAATTAGGAGTATATGATATGTAGTGAAACCTGCCCTTTAATCTCGTTTCAGTCAAGCAAAAATACATCTCCTATGTAGGTGAACCTCTGAACTCAGATCTATCCAGTTTTGGCCACTTCACTGTTAACTGGTTCTATTTCCTTTGTGGTTTGCCATCAAAAACAACACTCATTACCACTTTTACAGTGAGTATAAATGTAGCATTTGCCTTGTGCCTTGAATATAGTTTGCTAACAAAGGTTGTCAGTTCCTCACATTTAAATTTTTCTATGAGTTCCCTTAGACATGTCTTAGAGATAGTAGTTGGGATGAAAACATTTTATCTAAGCCTTGGACAGAGCTAAGAAGCACAAACCCAAATGTGGCATTGGGTAATGGTGAGGTAGACATCATGGCTACCCCTAACACAACTCTCTGCTAATGTACAAAGTACATTGAGACATCTCATCTTCACAGTTCTATTAGTTTATTCCTTTGTAGGCAACAGCTTGCCCCAAGTTCAAGGAAGTGATGGAACCTGAACTTGACTATCAAGTTTAGCCATTAGGGCCTGTTCCTTGCAAAAAGAAGCCCTCTACCTTATATGTTGTCCTGCTAAGTCACTTTGTGATTTCCTGTTGTGTTCATTTCCCAACTTTTACCTCATGAACTTAGAAGTGATAAAAAATGTTCATTATTTAATACATAAAAAGCCAGGCACTGGTGGCTCATACCTGTAAATAAATCCTAGGTACTCAGGAGGTTGAGATCTGAGGATTGTGGCTCAAAACCAGCCCAGACAGGAAAGTCCGTGAGACTCATCTCCAATAAACCACCAGAAAACTGGAAATGACGCTGTGGTTCAAGTGATAAAGCACTTGCCTTGAGTTGAAGAGCTGAGGGACAGCACCCAGGCTGAGTTCAAGCCCCCACGACAGACCAAAAAACACAAGCTCCATCTAAGTTCACAGAAAAGATTCTCCCACTTCCTAGCTGCTACCCTTGGGCCTGGTTGTTGAACTTGGGGAGCTCTGGTTTCTTCAAAATGAAGGTGATGCCTACTTGGAGTAGTAGGCCTGACTGCAGGAGCAAACGCTCCTTCCCAGGCTCACCCCCTCCCCCCCCTTCTCCATCTTTCACTCGTCCCTTTGAGTGCAGAAAACATGGTGAGGTCATTTCCTGGCTTGTCACAAAGATGTAGAGAAAGGAACTCAGTGGGGAGCCAGGCCCAGCTTCAGTACAATTAGCTTTGATGATGCCAATGGAGACAGGTACTGGTCCCTCGGAGGATTCATAGGTCGCTTTCCAGTTTCGTAATGGAGAATTTTTCTCACATTGGAGTGGAGAAAATAGGTTTTTGCCAAGTCAGAGCATACATCTTGGTTTGGGATGAATATAAGACCTCTGAGGAAGCTAGGCACCCATAACTCCTTAGCTACTCAGGGGGCTGAGGTCTGAGGATTATGATTCAAAGTTGGCCTGAGGCTCTTCAATTAACCACCAGAAGAGGAGCTACGGTTCAAGTTGTAGAGTGCAGCCTTCAGCAGAAAAAGCTAAGGAATAGTGCCTTGGCCCTGACTGAGTTCAAGGGTCAGTATCCACACACACATACATACAAGACCTCTAAGGAACTTCCAGGTAGTTCCGCTAAAAACATTACTTAGAGCAAACTGACTCAAGTTCTGGTCTCTGGCAGCTGATTGGCTAAATTTTAAAAGAAAGCCATTTCCTAATTGTGATAGTATTTTAACTACTTTGGGATTCTTTCAGAGTCCAGGCAAAGTTAAAATGAGAGAAGCAGAAGTCAGGGTTATAAACACTGCATGGTGGCAAGCTATCACCAGCAGCAGACAGTCCATCCATTAAATTCTAGGAGCTTAGTTCCCGGATTGCCAGTGAAATGAAAACCAGGGTCTCCCGCTTACTATGGCTAGGATGAGAGCCAAAGCTTTGCCTCTGCCAGGATTTCTGTGTTACTCTTGAGCCCAGAGTTACATATAGTACTTGTAGAAAGGGAACTGCCTTTACTGTACAGGGTCTAAGCAAGGCCTCAGTACCTACCAGGAAGAAAGACCTTCATTCTCAAGTCCCAGATTCCTAGTCCATCAATCCTGGCTTCCTTTGCCAGGACTGAGCTAACACTCCAAGCACTGTTGATAAAGTGTTATCTTGTCAGAGAACCTGCTGAAAGAGCAGGCTCTCCCTGCCCTATGGGCCATCTGCAGCTCCTGCATCTGCCCGTCTCCTCTCTTCTATATCTGCCCGATAAGTGGGTATAGAATCAATAAATTAACGCAAGCCATTTCAACAGAGGCTGATGGAAAGATATCTAAAAGTAAGCTGGAAAAACAAGACAAACACCACAGAATCAACATTCTCTTTTCAAATATTTTTTTAGCCAGTTTGTAATGCAATGAGCAACTCCACACAACATGAACTAAGCCAAAGCCACTCCACTGAGAAATTCCACTTGTGATGGGGACTAGTCAGAGCTCCTGAGTCCTACTGTCCAGCGTTTGGCACAACTTGTTGTATGGCTTTGCCACCATAGAACCCCTTCTCTGCCCTCCATGACCCCTCTTGGAGGGCTCCCCCTCTCATGGTAGGGCCTCGCTGATCCCTGGGTTGTGAAATGAGCAATCCTACAAGGATGACAATGCCCAGTGAGACTCGGCAGTCCCCTACCCCCCAGCAGCAACTGAGAAAGGTGGGGTTCTTTGTCTGAGACTACCACACTCACCCTACACCCCAAAGGAACTGCTTGCTCCAAAAGATGGAGAAGATCAGCAAGAGTGTGACACTGAGGATGACAGCCATCAGGTAGGCGAAGATCCGGAACTGAGGGTTTCGGAAACACTCTCTCAGAGAGTAATGACTGGGGAGGGGGAGAGGGAGGGGCCTAGGCCTGGTGGCAGGGCCCAAGTCCTGGAGAGGCCCCATCTGGCTCCCAAGCTCAGGGCCTAAGTCCAGTGTGTAGACCCGAGGCTGGCGCAGGAAGTAGCGATTCTTGGGCTGGTCCTTGAGACAAAGCTGACGGCCTTCCAGGATGATGTGGTGGGGCTCCAGGTGGAGAAGGGTCAACATAGCCGTATCCGTGGGCAGGTCAGTGACGGGCTGTCCTAAGGCCAGCACAGTGGGCTGACGACAGAGTGGGCACAGTAAGCGGCGTCGGGCAGGAGTCACCAGGCTGAGGTGGGCCAGGCATTCAATGCAGAAAGAGTGGCAGCAGTCCAGCACTTTGGGGGTGTGGAACGTGTTGTTGAAAGGGTTCCAGCAGACAGGGCACTCGGCTGCCAGCTCCTGGCCCTGTGGTTCAGCCATCCTCAGACAACGCACCCGGTGGCCTCACAGGGGATGGCCTGGCACAGGAAAAAGAAGCAAAGACACACCCGTCATGCTCCGTCCCTTCACAGTGTTAGGGATGTTATTCATTTTACAGGCGATGAGACATCAGTAAACGCATTTTGTACCTAGCTGGGCACCAGTGGCTCACGCCTGTAATCTTAGCTACTCTGGAGGCTGAGGTTTGAAGCTTGCAGTTTGAAGCCAGCCTGGGCAGGAAAGTCCATAAGAATCTTATCTCCAATTAACCACACACACACACACACACACACACACACACACACACAAAGCCACAAGTGGAGCTGTGGCTCAAGTGGTAGAGCTTTGAGCACAAAAGCTCAGGGACAGCACCCAGAGGCTGAGCTTAAGCCCCAGGATCAGCACAAAATAACTACTTTTTTTTCTTTTTTCTGGATTGCTCAGTTCCTCAACCATCAAGTTCAGTTGGATGTTCCACAGCTCTCCCACAGCAAGGGCCTGCGTGTCTCCGCCAGCAGCACTGGAAGGAGGTCAGATTGCAAGGAACTGCCCCCAGGCTTTGGGGCTGATAAAAATGTTCCCTGTGTTTTCCAGTGTTTTCTCTGGAAGGCTCTGACTCCAGGGAGGAAGAGGAGGACAAGACGTATTCAGTCTTGTTTGGAAGACAGATAGCTCCTGTCATTTTCAACCCTTGTCTAGGGCGGAGATGGGCTTTGTGAACATTTGTCCTCTTCTAAGGACAAATGGCAAGCCCTTTCCTTATGCTCGGGCCTACTGACTGGCCTTTCTCCTTGTCCAGAAATCCTCAGCAAGACTCCCCAGCCCAAGTCCCCAGATCAGCCTCTCTGTGCCTCTTGCCTGTCGTGGGCCTGGCTGGCTCCTCCTCCCCGCTGCTGCTTTGTCGAGGGCAAGCTTCAGGACACCCACCTGCGCTCCAGTGGCTGGAGTAGGGCTGGTGGAGCACCCTGCGGGTTCTGAGGCTCTGTTTTCTTCCTCTCCGGAATCCCCAACGCTCTGAGAAACGGCTTTCTCTCCACCAGCCCCTGGGCTGTCTCCATGGCAGCACACTCACAGCACCTGGAGCTGCCAGGTGGCCCAGGCTGCAAGCCTCTAGAGCGCACCTGGTAGGAGCCAAGGCCAAGGAAGTTGCCCAGGTGTTGGCTGGGAGATAGGGGACCTGGGTTTCCCCAAAACACACACCAAGGTTGGGCAACCAAGTCTATGAGCAGTTTTTTCCAAACCTAAAATCCCCAACCGTGGAAAAGTAGAGCAGGCAATTTCTTCTTTGCAGCTTATCAAGGAGGTGCATCTTCTGGGCTTATCTTTCCTAGACCCTCATTTCTTTCCTAAACTTGGCTGAAACCTGCTTCTTGTACCAAGGGGCTACTTGTCCTGCACTTCTCTTGCTGAAATTCACCTGCTTCACAATCTGAAGAGATACACCTGCTTCACAATCTGAACGCTCTTACTAGCTGGGTCAGCAAGGCCCCTTGGTCCCCTGCTTTAGTGGTGTGTGCATGCGCATGTGCACACCAGCTCCATGCTGGAGCTTGAACTCAGGACCGTGTGCTCTTGCTCAGTTTTTTTCATCAAAGCTCTCACTGTACCATTTGAGCCATACCTCTTCCAGCATTTTTCTGGTTAAGTGGAGATAAGAGTCATCTGCCAGCGCTGGCTTTGAACCTCAGTCCTCAGATCTCAACCTCCTGAATAGCTAGGATTACAGACATGAACCATCAGTGCTCAGCTTCCTGCTGATCTTTGGATGCCCCTAAGTAGCTCCCTCCAGAATGAGCAAACTTTGCTGCCTTCTGCTCTGTTCTTAGAACACAGATGGCCAATGGTGGGGATCTTACAGTTCCAGAGCTAATATCCTGCCAACCTTAGGAACTTAAAGAGGACAGGTGAATGGATGGGTAGGAGGGAGGGAAGGGAGAGCTGCCCAGTTGGTTCCCCATTTCAACCCAAAACAATGGGCTTTTATCTGTTGCTCTGATTGGTCATCTAAACTATTTGCAGAGTTCAGTTGCTGGGGAGGAAAAAAAAAGAAAACTTATTTCTCCATCTTTGCCTTTTGCGAAGACAGGAGGAGATTTAGCCAGTGTCAGCTAGTCCTGGGCACATTGGGTTCTAAGTCTTTGGGTTCCCAGTTTACTTCCACACTACAGTCACGAAGGCAGAGCATTAGTCCACCAGCTGGCGGTGCAGGAGCAGACATGTTGGAAAATTGGTCATAGGTTCATGTGAAGGTTCTGACCCCAGACATGGTGCCTGTGAGGACAAGGATTCCAGTTGAGTTACTTAACTTCCCTGTGACTCAGTGAAAAGAAGACTAGATGTAGTGAAGCTTTAGAGCCCAGGTGAAGAGGGTTTGGTTTAAAAGGCAGTTGGTGGCATTATTGCAAACGGATGTATGAGTGAAAGATTGTACAGCCTTTAAACTAATTATTACTGTGGAAATATGTCTGTGATATAATGTCACGAAATGGAAAAAAACAGTACTAAACCATATTGCAACATAATCCTTCTTTCAAGAATATGTGCACAGGTCAAGTGCCAGTGGCTCATGCCTGCAATCTAGCTTATTGGGAGACTGAAACCTGAGGATCATGATTTGAAGCCAAGCTGGACAGGAAAGTCCATGAGACTATTATCCCCAAGTAACCAGCAAAAAGCCAGAAGTGGGGCTGTGGCCCAAGTAGTAGAGCAAACAGCCCTGTGTGAAAAATCTAAGAGACAACACCCAGGCTCAGAAGTCAAGTCCCAATATACTCCCTCTCACACACATACTTTAATGCCTGCATGCACGTGCGCGCACACTCACACACACACAAATAAATAGATGCACAATGGAAAAAGGTCTGCAAAGATAACAGAATTTCACTAGTGTTTGTGGCTGGGGGCTTGGCTTGAATTCTAACTTTACTCTAGTTAAGTTTGTCTTTCTATCCTTAAAGAACTTTTTAACAGCAGGCCAGACCTCCATTCTCCGGAGCTCTGTGGCCAAACTGTAGAAGGTTGTTGAAGAGTCAGGAAGGTGGCCAGGGCCTGAGTCCTAGCAGCTGCGCTCCCTCAGCTATTCCAGGTCAGCTGGTCAGAGACTAACGTATCTCTTCAGGAGACACTTGACTGTGGATTGACCCCAGATTCCTCTCCCCCAAGTCCTTATGGGACAGTTCAGTTTCCGTAAGTCTTGAATATCACCCCACAATCACCACCTTGTTTAAGAACAAATCATCATCAAATTGTACGCCTGTCACATTCCTCCCCTCTCCCCCCAATGTTTTCAACCCCAAGATGGCAGGGCTGGGGAGCAGACACACAGACAACACTTCACAGATTACAAATGGGACCCATCCTTGCTTGGATCTGTATGACAATACCCTCCGTAGTGCACAATTGACTTGGACAATTTGTTTTGCATTTGCATAAAGTCATGTGATTTGCTCCAATCCCCACCCCCACCCCCCATGAAAAGGGGCAGAATGGGAGTAAAAACATGCAAGCTTCAAACCCAGATTCTTTTTCCCACCGATCTGAACAAATGGCTTGACTTGCCTAAACTTTTACTTTCTATGTGAAAGAGTCTGGTGATTCACTTCACAGGTCTGCTTCTTTTATGAGCCAGCAGAACACACACAATACGTGCATGGTGTTTTACAACCAGTTGATAGATGGGGAAGCCAAGGCTCAGGGCTGAAGAGTGGCAGGCTTCAAAGCAGATCCAAGAAACCGGTACTATGACTTGTGCCTGTGATCCTAGCTACTCAGGATGTTGAGATTGAGAGAGTTTTCTAGTTCAAGGCCAGCAAAGACAAAAAGTTTGCAGGACTCTCATCTCAACCAATGAAAAGCGGGCACAGTGGGATGCACCTGTGACTCCACTACATAGGAGGCTAAGATCAGGAGAACCAAAGTTCCAGGCTAGGCCAGGCAAAAAGTGACACCTTGCTCCAAAATAACTAATGCACAAATGGGGCAGAGCTGTGGTTCCGCAGTACGGTGCCTGCCTAGCAAACACAAGATCCTGAGTTCAACCCCCAGGATGACCCCCAAAATAAAGTGACCCAGGAGGCTTCCTCACAGCCTGGAGTTCGCTTTCTGGGTGATGGTGCATCGTAGGGCTCAGGACCTGTGGTCCCAGGCTCCATGACCCTCTGCAGCTCCTTACCTGCTTCCTCAGAGGTTCCTCTTGGCCTCCTCCAGTTTCTCAAGTACAGCCCACAAGCAAGTGCTGGTGCAGACTCCTTAGCCACCCCTGGGGACTGGCCCCTCCCCTGGGGACTGGCGCTTCCCCTGAGGATGGACTTCATTTGCATAGAGCTCTAGTCCTGGCAGCTTGCCCTCTTCCTTCTCGGTTTTTTTTTGGACTGTCAGCGCCTACCCGGAACTCTGGAAGCTTTCTTTGGTCTCTTGTCTTACCTGTGAGTCACTTTTGCTCTGAAGGAAGTTCACTCAGCCATGCTGGCCTCTGCTCCAGGGGGGGCTGGGACCCTGCCATCCACTGGACATCCCTCACCTGTTCCAGGCCAACCACCTGGACTTTGACTAGAAGGCAGCCTGGCTTTGACTGGAAGGCAGGCTAGCCTCCCGGGTACCCCAGGAAGCTGAGGTCAACACAGATGCTCTCCTGTCCTGAGGCCCCGATGTGCAAACACAGAGTTCTGGCAAAACGCAAAGAATCTAACAGTGAAGACAGAATGTAACAGCAGACAGTAAAGTAGGTATAAACAAAAGAAATGGGGAGAACCCTCCCCCACACACACACATTGGCCACCAAAGCCAGATGTCTAGGTCAGGATCAAGACACTGCTGAGAATCAGACGCTACTTGCTAGCCACCAAGATAAGCCACTTCATCACTTCTCCACATCCTGAGTTTCCCCACATGAAATCGGGGACGATTTACCAACACAGTCTATAGAATAAATGAGGTGATACACAGAGAGATTGCAAGGCAGAGAATGCCACGCAGAAACAGTGTTACCTAGTTGTTATTATTATAACACGATCAGCCAGATGAAAAAAGAAATGCACCTGTACTCACAATAGTCTGGCCTTATTTGTAAGTTTATTACATGTTATTTTGACCAGTCAGGGTAAAAAAAAATTTTTTTTTAATCCAAAGAAATTTCAAAAAGAATTTAAATTCCCATGTGTGCAACACGTAGTTCCACTGGTTCAGAGAAGCTTATAGTCGCATATGTGGTCCATTGTGTTTGAATCCATGTGTCCCTGTCCTTAACTTTGTGAAAATACATCGCCCTCCCCCTCCCCCCCCCCCACCAAAAAAATGAAACCCATTGACCCAGGCGAAAGTGAAGGTATTTATGTGATAAGGTGAAGTTTTGAGGTTTGTTGAAAAGACATATGTATTTTTGTGTATGTGTGCTGAAAGGCACTGTCTTTAGAGAGGCTGGGCAGCCATTATGGGGAAATGACACAAGCATCTACAATATAGTACAGAACTCTATGCATCCTGTTTCCTCAATAACAAGGGTATACACACACGTATATGAGATGTGGTCTGGGGGTGTGGGTTGAGTGGTAGCATGTCTTCCTAGCAAGCCCAAGGATCTGAGTTTGAGTTCCAGTACTACTAGAGACGGAAGAGATCAAGCCAGACAGATAGGCAGGCTGGCTGGCAGAAAGGAGGGAGGGGGAAAGAGGCAGGAGGGAGTCAGAGAGAGAGAGAGAGATCTAAAGCCCCACTGGCATGCCTGAGAGGTACACTTGGGGAGGAGGAAGAAGTTGAGGCAGCTCCAAGACAATAGAGAAGGAGCTGCAGAAGATCAGCTGGGCATAGTGGCACACACTTGGAATCCTGGCACTCGGTGGAAGCAGGGCTAAAGGAAGAAGACCGTAGGTTCCAGGCTGGGCTGCATACTGCAAACCTGTTTCAAAAAGGAGGAGGAGGAGGAAGAGGAGGAGGAGGAGGAGGAGGAAGAGGAGAGAGAGAGAGAGAGAGAGAGAGAGAGAGAGGAGAACTGGCATAGCTCTTGCAATTGTACTTGGCCTCACTATCTTCCAAAAGTGTGTTCATGTGACCTATTTTTTTGTTCCCACTCACATTTAGAAAGAATCTTTTTACCTAAATTCATTGCTTAACCATTTACTCTCTCAGCACCCGTCTTATACTTACATTCCTCTTACTCCTTCACTGATCTACTACATTTGAATTAACAGAAATAAATTAAGGTATCTGATGGTCGGCGAATCCAACTGACCTAGTTACCCATTTGAAGTTTTAGTTTTATCTTATTTTTGAATAGGTCATGTGCTATCCAGATGACGCTATGAAAGGCTTGATGCTGTAGTAGACTCTTCTTCCAGCCACTCAGGTAAGGTTTTTTGTTTTTTGTTTTTGCCTTTCCAGAGATGTCTTCTGCACACCCAAGATCCACACACATTTCCCCAGACGTGCTTCATGCAGAGAGTTCTGCTCCTTTCGTTCTTCCCAGCAGCAAAGTAGCAGAGTTGGCATTCTGTACTAGCACCTAGCTTGCTCAGTTTGGGAATGGTTGTCTTTCATTCAATGGCGCCACCATAAATTACTAAACCAATCCCTTAATGATCTAATCCTTTATTTTTAAATATATAAATGTTCAATGGAAGAATGCAGAAGTTGTTACATTTATTAACTGTGGTGGGGGTGGGGGTGGAGGTGTGCATGCAAACTGGTATTGGAGCTTCAACTCAGAGGCCAGGTCACTGTCCTTAGCTTTTTAGCTCTACCACTCGAGCTACACCTCTGCTTCTGGTTTTTGCTGGTTCATTGGAGATCAGAAGATTTTTCTGCCTGGGTTGGCTTTGAATCAAGATCCTTAGATCTCAGCCTCCTCAGTAGTTAAGATGACTCAGCCATGACCATGGGTGACTAGCCTTAGTAATCTTTTTTACCTCAGTTTAGCCAAGTTGTGTGAAGTAAAATTGTGGATGTTGGGACATGTTAGATGAATAAAGCAAATTTCTATTGCTTTTCTTTCCCATCTGCTTCACTCCTATGATACAACAGCTTCCATCCACATACACAGACACACTGTATTCCAAAATCACTCCTCCTCCATCCTTCTCCTTCCCTGTCTCCCTCAGTTACAAGCCTCTATCATCTAAATTCCACACATGAGTGAGAACATTTGAGATCTGGCTTTCTGAGCTTGGCTTTTCTCACTCAACATGATAATCTCCGGTTTCACCCATTCTCCTGCAAGTGACATGATCTTATATTTCTTTATGATTGAGTAATATTCCATAGTATGCACAGACTATATTTCCTTCATCATTTGTTGGGCCATAAAAGAAGTTAATCTGGCTAAGTTATAACATATGACATATGACATATAAAATGTCACGGGTGAAACTCCTTTGTACAATTGATATACATTAAAAATGACAAGAAAACAAAAGACGTTCTGTTGGGAATCAGGTATCAGTAGGAGAGGGGAAGGGCCAATGGAGAGGGTAAATGAGGGGAAGTATGGCTGAAGAACTTTAAATGCATGTATGAAAATAGAATAATGAAACCTAATGGAGGTTTTGTTTTGTTTTTGTTGGTTGTGAGGCTTGAACTGAGGGCCTGGGTGCTGTCCCTGAGCTCTTTTGTTCAAGGCTAGTGCTCTACCACTTTGAGCCACAGCGCCACTTCTAGCTTTTAGGTGGTTAATTGGAGCTAAGAATCACATGGATTTCCCACCCAGGCTGACTTCCAACCACGATCCTCAGATCTCAGCTTCCTGAGTAGTTAGAATTATAGATGTGAGCCACCATCGCCCAGCTGATGAAGTTGTTTTAGGAAGGGGGGGGATGAGGTAGTAATGGCAGGGGTGAGTTTGGTGAGGTACTTCGTGTGTGTATGGATATACTACAATGAAACCCCTCTGTACATCTAATTGATGTTAATTTTTTTTTTTTTTTTGCTTATGTGGTGCTGAGGAATTGAACCCAGGACCTCATGCATGCAAGGCAAACACTCTACCACTGAGCCACCTTCCCAGCCACTGATGTTAATTTTTTTAACCTAAGGAAAAAAAAACCTTTTAATTCTTTCTGCTCTTTCTGAGCAGATGGCAGAGGTGATGGTGGTAGTCTGCAGTTTTCTCTCTGTCTGGAATTCTCTGTTCTCCAGTTAACTGAGGTGAGCAGGGGTTTGGAATACCATTTCAGTTACAAGAGCTGGTTTGTATTTGAGAGTCTGGAAGTCATGCTTTCTGATTTAGCAACAGTCATGCAAAACCATGAAGAAGTTCATATACTTTGGCTTAATAATTAAATCCCCCCACAAGTATACAAAAGGTATCTTTTGGCTGAGTGAAGATGTTCATTGTAGTTTTATTTTAACCACACAGGTGGAAAACAACCTGAAAGCCCATCAATTAAGTAGAAAGCTAGACAATCATTTAAAGTGATGTTGTGAAAGATTTTTCAAAAAATGTATTAGCATAGAGTCAGGCACTGTGGCTCATTCTGTAGTCTTTAGGATTGCAGGTTTGAGGCATTGGCACCCTGCTATAGTTTCAAGACAAGTGCTCTACCACTTCTATCTTAGTCATTCTTAACCCTCTTTCCTGCTTCCCCTTTAAAAGTTATAGAGGGTTTCATTATAACTTCAATCAAATCCATTCCCCACTCTCTCCTTCCCTCCTCCCTCCTTTCACTGGTTATTTCTACTAGACCTCAACTTAAAATCATGTAGTTTTTAAGGTCTAGATTTTGTATGTATGTAAAAATATGTGTTACATGTCTTTCTGAGCTTGGCTTATGTCACTCAACACAATGGTCTCCAGTTACATCTATTTTCCTGTGAGTAACATAATTTCAGTTTGCTTTACTGTGAATAATATTCCATGGTGTACATATGCCACATTAAACAATTATTTATCTACTTATGTTTGTGCTGGTTGTGGGTCTTGAACTCAGGGCCTCAGAGCTATACCTGAATTTTTGTGTTCTACTGCTTGAGCCACAGCTCCACTTTTGACTTTTTGCTCATTAATTGGAGATAAGAGTCTCACAGACGGGCTGGGAAGGTGGCTCAGTGGTAGAGCGCTTGCCTTGGATGCATGAGGCCCTGGGTTCGATTCCTCAGCACCAGATAAGCAAAAAGAAAAAAGCCGGAAGTGGCGTTGTGGCTCAAGTGGTAGAGCGCTAGCCTTGAGCTGAAGAGCTGAGGGACAGTGCCCAGGCCCAGAGTTCAGGCCCCACGACCGGACCCAAAAAAAAAAGAGTCTCACAGACTTTCCTGCCTAGGCTACTGCAAACTGCAATCCTCAGATCTCAGCCTCCTAGTAGCTAGGATTGCAGGTGTGAACCACTGGTACCTGGCTTTTTATATATTTTTGAAATAGTATATGTTAATAGTATGAGGGAGTTTCCTTGTGATGGCCCCAAAGGTGCAAGTGTTCTTTGAGCAAGTTCACCCCTCTGTTGCATTCGCATTATCCCTACCACACTTCATAAGTTGTAGTGCATCTAGGCTGATTCCACAGCTTGGCTATTATGCTCAGGGCTGCTATGAACATGGATGTACAGGAATCTCTATTGTGTGTTGACTTATGTTCCTTCTGACATCTCCCCGTGAGTGGTACAGAATGATCATATGGCAGTTCTATGTTCTGAGGAAACTCCATATTAATTTCCATAGTGGCTACACTAATTTACATTCCTGACAACAGTGTATAAGGCTTCCTTTCTTTTCTTTTCCTGTTCCTCACCAGCATTTGTTGTTTTCTCTATGATAGCCATTCTGACTGGGGTAAGGTGGACCTTAATGCCACCTTCATTTGCTAGAATTTTTATTGACATAATAATAGTCAAAATATACTTGTACACATTGGGGGTGAGTGAGAAGCAGTTCACAAATTGGTGTACGTAATATTAACCAGGTTTGACAAAGCAAAATTGATGTATAAAGATTGAAAATCCATGAGACAAGGTATTAGTTATGGTTATCTATGGGGGAATGTCCACTCCTATTTTCATTGCTTTCTTATCTGTATTTTGTACAACTTCAAATTAATATGTATTCCTTTTTTTTAAAGTAGTATATGAACCCATGATGTATTGCTTTTGTCGTATGAAAGTTCCCTTCGATGGGGCTGGGAAGGTGGCTCAGCGGTAGAGTGTTTGCCTTGCATGCATGAGGCCCTGGGTTCGATTCCTCAGCACCACATAAGCAAAAAGAAAAAAGCCGGAAGTGGCGCTGTGGCTTAAGTGGTAGAGTGCTAGCCTTGAGCTGAAGAGCTGAGGGACAGCGCCCAGGCCCAGAGTTCAGGCCCCACAACCGGACCCCCCCCCCAAAAAAAGGAAGAAAGTTCCCTTCGAAAGGAAGTCAAGTCAGCAACCAAAGAATCCAGAACCCAAATCCAGAAAGCAGGTGGGGCAGTATAAGCAGGAAAACAGACTTAAAATAAGCTGAGCCCTTCCCGGGTCACTAATTGTCTAGCAGGAATAGCATCATCCAGAGACCTGTGAGTGATCAGGGCTAATAAGTGCTCTGCAAACAGTGGAATTTTTTTTTTCCTAAGAGATAACCAGGAGAGCTGCAGAGGCATCTCAGGAATTTGAGAGTTAATTCAGTTTATGCTTGGGGGGCAAGGTAGTCAGCTGGAAAAGTGCTCCACTAAGCAGTCCCTGGAAGCAGTGAGTCATGAGACCAGTGGAGGTGGAGATTCCGTCCGGGAAGAAGAGGCAGAAGCGGGCAGGGGGATGGGCAGTGGAGGCTGGGGAGGAAACACATGAAGGAGGCAGTTCTGGTAGGTTGATGTTCCATGTGAGCGGGTCCTAGCCAAGGGCAGGGGCTACCCTCCACTACCACAGCCCAGGGCACTGGCAGTACCTGATAATAATTATCCATCTCAGACCCACTACAGCAGAATTTGTATTTTACAATGTCCCTGGGTAATGGCAGACACACTGAGGTATGAGGAGCACTGATTTAAGAGAAAGATCTATAATATATTCTCTGTGACTCAAACTGATTAGGTTCATCTCTAGGTCCACAGGCATTTCTCAAGAAACTACTTGTACAGGCAGGTATTTTACAGGTGTTCCTGCCCTGTATTCCTTACCCTGGAGGGGTTCAGGGGACTCCCAGCGTGAGAATGGGTAGCCCTGCCTAGCCATATGCATCGTGAGAATTTGCATTGTAAACCACAAACTCCTATGCAAAATCTGGATGGCCAAAGTGCTTCAGGTGTTTTCCTATTCTAGAATGTTCATATGTGCTTACCTTATATTAAGTAACTTCCCTCAGTGCGATTCCCCCAGATAATATTCTGAAGTTTATTATAAATGTTGACACCAAAAAGAATAAAGGTCCCAAAGATCGGGTTAAGTTTTGGCACCAAATTGAATACAAATTTTTCAGAGTGGGAATTTGGAAATTGTGGATCTAGGTTTATTTTTGTTATTTGACTTTCCTTAAAGTTATATTATTTGAATAAAGTTAGAAACCCTGATGTAGTCTCCTTTCCAGCCCTTATTAACCTCAGATTTGCAGGAGCCATAAGAGCTAGATCTCCTTTTAAACATAAAGCCAACCACATGCTTCCCATCCATAAAGTCATACTTACTAAACACTCACAAGGAACTTCACTGCATTTTTCCATGCCCCGGAAGCTTGTAGAAGGTGGAACTTGAGTAATAACCTGATTATTTTTGTCTCTGTGTGTGCGGTACTAGGGTTTGAACTCAGGGCTTTGCACTTGCTAGGCAGGTGCTCTGTCACGTGTCTCCAGTCCTTTTGGCTGTGGTTAGTTTTAAGGTCTCACTTTTTACTGGGCCAGCCTAGACCATGGTCTTCCTATTTGCACTTCCTTTTGTAGTTGGGTTAACAGGTACATGCCACCACACCCAGATTTTCTACTTAGATGAGGTCTCATGAATTCTACCCAGTCTTGCCTAGAACTAAGATTGTCCTGATTGCAGCCTCCTGAATAACTAGGATTACAGGCATGAACCATTATGACCAGCTTAAATTTTCTTTTCTTTAGAAACAATTTATGTTGCCTTGAACTCCTGTGCTCAACTGAACCTCCTATCTAGCTTCCTCAATATTTTTGAGGCCTTAGTGCATAAATCCATGAATTGATGGTGTGGTGTGTGTGTGTGTGTGTGTGTGTGTGTGTGTGTGCACGCGTGCTAGGCCTTGAACTAGGACCTAGGCACTGTCCCTTAGCTATTTTGCTCAAGGCTGGCACTCTACCAGTCGAGCCACATTCTCTACTTCTGGCCTTTTGGTGGTTAATGGAGCTAAGAATCTCATGGTCTTTTTAGCCTGGGCTGGTTTCAAACCACAATCCTCAGATCTTAGCCTCCTGGGTAGATACGATTACAGGTGTGAGCCACCAGTGCCTGACTGGATGGATGCATTTTTAGCAACAATGTGACAATGCTGTATAGAACTGTTTTGTTACCTGTGCTTTGCAGTTGTAGAGAGTAGTAGATAACATGTCATATAGCTTCGTTTCAAAAATCTGCATGCCCAGCTGTGGTGGCGCATGCCTATAATTCCTATCTATACTCAGGAGGCTGAAGCAGGAGGATTGAAAATTTGAGGCCAAGTTTGGATACCATCCTTTTACACACACACACACACACACACACACACACACACACACACACAACTACCACCACCACCACCACAAAAATATCTGTGATTTGAAATCAGGGCCTTGTACTTGTTGGGCAGGTATTCTACTACTCTAGGACATCTCCAGTCCTTTTCACATTTATTACTTTTTTTTTTTTTTTTTCTTTTTGCTTATGTGGTGCTGAGGAATTGAACCCAGGGCCTCAGGCATGCAAGGCAAGCGCTCAACCACTGAGCCACCTTCCCAGCCCCATTTATTACTTTTTTAAAGGGTTTTTCATTTATGTCCAAGCCAGCATGGACCCAGATCCTATTTTTATTTCTCACATAGCTGAGATGATACGCAGGTGCCAACTGCTTAGCTTTATATTTATCCATGGAGTCTCGAACATTTTGCCTAGGCTGGTCTTGATCTGGATTCCTCTGATCTCTGCTACCTCAATAGCTAGGATTACCAGTGTCACTGCGAGCCTAGTATTTTTTTTTGAAATGAGGTCTTGTAGATCAGGCTGACCTGGAACTTGAGAACCTCTTGTCTCAGTTCCCCAAGTGCTGGGATTACAAGTTTATGCCACCATGCTCAGCTGCAATGAGTGTTCTTTTAAAGACTATGTTGCTTTAATGCAGGGAGATGGAACCTAGTGCTTTACACAGGCAAGTGCTCTTGAGCCAGACCCCAATACCCATCCCCCTTTGTCTTGTTTTTTAGGTAAGAGTGATTTTGAGATAGGGCTCTGTAACTTTGCCTGGACAGGCCTTTAACTCATAATCTACCTGTCTCCAAAGTAGTGTGCCACTTGTTCACCTTGGAGATAGTTATTAAAGAGCAGCTTAAGTTGAGTACAGTGGCAGACGCTGTGGATGAGGCAAAGACTAGGGAAGATTACAGGCTCACACTTGTAATCTTAGTTTCTCAGAGGCTGAGATTTAAGGATCATGTGGATCAAAGCTAGCCAGGCAGGACAGTTCATGAGACTCTTATTTCCAATTAGCCACTAAAAAGCTGAAAGGAGCTCAAATGGTAGAGTGCCAGTCTTGAGGGGAAAAAAAAGCCAAGTGTGAGTGCGAGGTCCTGAGTTCAAGCCTCAGTATTGGCACCAAAATAGAAAACAAAAAGAAAAAAGTAATTAGTCTCCAAGATCCAAAAACAATGTCATGGTGTATGGAATTCTAAGACAAATAGAAAAGCTGTGTGACATCAGGCACAAGGAGGTAGAGGAAATGTTCCAGATCTGAATGAGATTTAAATCTCAGCTCTTCCTCTCCCTCTTTACCTCCTCTCTTTCTTCGTGGGTGAGAAGGAAGAGTGTAGGACTCTGGGCCTCAACTACCTTGTCTATGAAATAACTGGAGATTGTCAGGAGAATCATGTTTGGCTCTCTGTAGGTGTTCAAGGAAATAACTTTCTCTCCCACCTCATAGATATCATAACTTACAGAATCAAATGACCAGAGGGTTAGAACACAGGATGTAAGAGGAATGGAAAAAGGATTATATACATTTATTGTGGAAAAGAGCATCGAGTCTGGACAAGAGAAAATAAATGATGACAGCTACCGGTGACACCTGTCAGCACCTACTCGTTCACGTCAGCACCTACTTGCTTGCCCAATATTTGATTCAGTCTGGCTGGTCCTCACAGCAGGCCACAGGCAGTGAGCTACACTGAGGAAATAATATTGCATAATTTTCCCGAGTCACTCCGCTACATAGAACTGTGGAGCTTCGAACTCGGGCCAGACACAGCACTAGCTTAAGCACAGATTTTATTCCCAGTATGGGAGGCAGCCTGGGGAGGGGTGAAGGACCAGGGCCATGGCTGTCAGCCACTGCTATCAGGGACAGGCATGGCCAGAAAAGACAAAGGCAAACTCTTTGGCTGGTATTCATCAAGAAGGGAAGAGCACAGGACTCTTGTCTTTATTGTGGGTCTCATCTGAATGCAGGAACAATTCCATTTTCCCTAGAAGAAAATGGGCTTTGAGCAGAAAAATCCTAGTGAGAATTTAAGGCCCTGAGTTAACCCTGGGGGGGGGGGAGGGAGGGGGAGTAATGAGAAGAGAGAGGACAGGGGCTGGGAAGGTGGCTCCCTTGTAGTGTGCTTGCCTTGCATGCATGAGGCCCTGGGTTCGATTCCTCAACATCACATAAGCAGAAAAAGCCAGAAGTGGCACTGTGGCTCAAGTGGTAGAGCACTGGCCTTGAGCTGAAGAGCTAAGGGACAGTGTAGTGTTCAGGCCCCATGAAAAGAGGGGGGGGGGAGAGAGAGAGAGGAGAGAGAGAGAGAGAGAGAGAGAAAGAGAGAGAGAGAGAGAGAGAGAAAGAGAGAGAGAGAGAGAGAGAGAGAGAGAGAGAGAACAAGAGAAAGAAAAGGGAAAAAGAAACGGGGTTCTGAGACCTAAGCACCCTGGCCTCCTCACTGAAGGGCACTTGATCCTCCAAATTCTCCTCCATGTCCTGCATTGCAGAGATGCTGCCTTTGCCTCAGGCTGGCCACTCCCAAGAATTTATATATTTGTGTGTATATTTATACACATACCTATACATATATGTGATGTAAAACCACATAAAAATATTCGAATTGAAAGTTAAAGTTTCTCAGCCTCATTTCTCAACCTCTGGGTCTCTGGTCTCTTATTCATGGAACAGGTGTGACAACTTAGGGCTCTGGGCAGTGGAGCTGGCCGTGGAGCTCAGGGCTCCTTTGCATGCACCCAGGGAGTGGGGAGACAGGCGGGGTTTTCCCTTCACCCTCCTTCCCTAATGTAGCTGAGCAGCAATGGCTGGAGCTCCTGCATCTGTGTCCATGTGTACTTTCTCTCTGGGGCAGCACGGTCCTGTTTTATCTCCATCACTTCTCAGGCATTGGAAGCATACTTTCTGTCCCTGCTGGCTTTCCCTTTGGTGGAGCCAGGGAGAGGCCAGCTCACTGACATCTCATATTTTATTCTCACAGACAGAGGCCTACCACAGCCATACGTCCAGCTCATCATAATGGGATACTCAGTTGAAGACGAGTCCCAAAAGCTCACTGGATTTAACTCAGAGAAATTATTTTCGTCCCTTTTTCTAAATCTGATTTTGAACCATGGGACTTAAATTGACTCTGAACAGGGATCCACCTTCTTTTTTTTTTTCTTTTCTTTTTTCTTTTTCTTTCTTTCTTTTTTTTTGCCAATTCTGGAACTTTAACTTAGGGCCTAGGCACTGGCCCTGAGCTTCTTTTGCTCAAGGCTAGCACCCTACCACTTGAGCCACAGCACCACTTCTGGCTTTTTCTGTTTACACAGTACTAAAGAATTGAACCCAGGGCTTCATGCATGCTAGGCAAGCACTCTACCACTAAGCCACATTCCCAGCCCACTGATCTACCTTCTCAGTGACCTAAGAAAGAGCCCAAGCCCTTCATTCCACTCCCCTGAGATCATGTGGGAAACAAAAGCCACACAGAGGAAAGAGGGCCACAGTTTGCTATTGTCCAGTGAGTGTCTCTTGGCTTTAGAATGCTGCCACATCCTGCAGTTCCAGTGCCTGGCCATGGCTCATTTTGAGTAAGTGAATTCCTCGGTGGAAGCTTGCACACAACAAGAAGCTGGTATCACCAACAGCCATGGAGGTCAGAGGTCCCGATCCATCCAGAGACAAGGTGAAAAGGCATGCTGAGGGAATAAGGGGCACCAGCAGGTTAGGCCAAGAGCACCAACCGTCATGTAATGTTTAGCCATTCCCAAAGGAACAGCATCATCAGGGAACTGTATCAATGGACAACATCATAGCATACACATACACATGCCTAGACAGGACAGGACACTATACACCTGACCACAAGGTGTAGATCATTGTACAAGTGGCCTGGCAGTGGCTGAAATGCCATGCAGCGTGTGACTATACATGAGACATGACGTCCTCATGAGCACTGCAGGAACAGAGCATGTGCTGGCTATCTCAGCCAGGAGAGAGCCCCACTGCTTCCACACAATGGGGAAAGCTAACTTGTAGAGAATGGCATCAAGCTAAATAGTATCTTTGCCACCAAGAAGTATGTTCTTGCATAACTGGGGCCATTTCAAAATGTGGAGATCAAGAGTATAGAAGTCCAAGGGCAACCTAGGCAAAAAGTTAGTGAGACTCAATCTCAATCAATAAGCTAGACGCAATGGTATGCCCATGAGAAGCATAAACAGGAGGACTACAGTTCAGCCCTAGACAAAAACAAAAACCCTACCTGAAAAGCAAAAGAAGCTGGGGGTAGAATTCAAAAAGAGCTCAAGTGGTAGAGAGCCTGTCTAGCAGGTGCAAAGCCCTAAGTTCAAACCCCAATACCACTAAAAAAGAAAGTGACAATTCTTGTACCCTTTTCTATTTTTTTGGGGGGGGGGAGAAATGATGGTTCTGGGGTTGAATTCAGGGACTGGGCACTGTCCCTGAGCTTCTTTTGCTCAAGGCTCACAATCTACCACTTGATCACAGCATCACTTCCTGGTTTTTCTGAGTTTATTAGAGATAAGAGTCTTTTGTGCCCTGGCTGGCTTTGAACCACAATCCTCAGATCTCAGCCTCTGGAGTAGCTAGAATTGTAGGCATGAGCACCCAGCTACTTCCTGTCTTTTGAGAAGCAATGACAGCAGACTCCTTACCTCCGGTATCTTGGTTCCAAATCTTCACCTTGGAGTCATGGGATGAGGTAGCAACTACGGGCATCAGGGTCGATTTTCTTGGTAGAAAGACACAGGATGCAACTGTCTGGAAATGCCCTTTATACTCGCATATTCTGTCTCTTGTCTGCCTCAAGTCCCACAGCTGCAAAGAAATGACATTGACCAGCTCATGCAAAAGTAATGACGTTAAGCAGTTCATGCATACATGCTCCTCTATTTCATACCTGCTTTATCCAGCAACATCCATCCTCCTACAGCCCACCTGTTCCTCCAGCTGCCTACTCAGGCAGCTATGCAAACTCTCTACCTTTGGCTAGCATATCACCTGTTCATTGGCCCAGTGACCCCATATGATGTCTTACTGTGGCTTCGCAGCCTTCACCACCAAAGCCATTGCTGCAGGAGATGCATTTGTATCCATCCATGCTGACTTCACAGTGGGTCTGAATGTGCTGCTTTGTGGGAAACATATGAGCTACCTGCAGGCCCCGACTGTCCCACAATCTGAAATGAATGAGGGCAGGAAATGGCTTTTTAGTAAGCCTGACTGAGACTCACCAGTAATATCCTGCTAACATGAAAGTCAGAATGGAATGTCTGGATCTACCTGAACACAGCAGCACAAACCAGACTGAACACTACAACTCCAAGGCTGACAGTAAATAACAAATGAATGACATCTGAGTTCTTTCAACTTTGAGATCACTTCATAGAAATTTGGACCATCGGTTTGATTTTACAAGTTAATGTGGTCCTTTGGGATGTTGCCTTCAGTGTCCAAGAGGCTCTTTGTGTGATTGAATGTGTAAAAATATACTCATTGTGAGATAGCATCATCAGTCCAAAATCAGATATGGGCCTTGGCCTGCTTTGACCATGGAGCCCACAGAAGAGGGATTTGCCTCTTGTCTCATTCTTACACTTTTATAGAAGCTGTTCCAAATGCTGATTTTTAGTCATACTCTCCACACTAAGAATTACTGACCTCCTGTTGTGGATATGAACCCTGATAGGATAGAGGATAGAGGCTGAGGCTGGATGGCTGAGAAATGCAGGAGCCATGCAGGCATAATAAAGGTAGTCAGGCAGCCTTAGAGGAGAGATGTGCAGACAACTGATTGATCCTGAGATCAATGTGGACACATCACTGGATGGGAGCTATCTCAAAACAATCCAGAACGTGGGCCTTTTTCTAACCTACTTTCCTGGCATCTAGTATGGACCCAGAAGACCATGGGGCTAAACCAGAGGCCAAGCACTAGTGAGGGTTAGGGGTGGGAGGCTCTGAAAAGTCCATGGCACGAGGAGAAGCAGAGTGCATGCAGTCATGAGAGCATGGGAGCCACAAACCTTCACCAGAAACATCTCTACTGCTGCTCAGTAGCCCACCTGAGGGTTTTGTCTTCGGAGCTCTGAAGTATGTAGGGCTCGCTGGGGACCCAGCACAAATGGGTGACCTGGAAAAAGCCAGACCTTCAGCACCTCTCCACACCAAGTTGTCCTCTGCATCATCTGGTGAACGGCACTAAGCATCATCTCTTCCCCCTTCCTCACAGATTCTAAACCAGTAAATTTAACTTCCTGGTGTCTTGCTAGTTAGCAGCAGCAGTAGTAGCAGCTGGGCCAGCTCTATGCTCTTAGAGGCATGTGAGCCTTCAAGGTTGGCCTTTTGGTGTGTGACCCCAGGAAGTGGCGAGTGGCTGTTGACAGATTCTGTCTGAAACTAGGGCTGGTGGTGAGATCAGATGTTCATTGCTTGCCTACTATGTGCCAGGCTCTGACTCTTGTCCCCAGCACCACAAAAGAAACAAACGAAAAAACTATACAAACACATGATTTGATGTCAGCTCTGACTGATCTGGCTGTGCAATTTATACTAGTCTGTTGCCAGAAAACAACTGGCCTTCAAAACCAGAGCCACTTATACCCAGCAAAAGTAATGCTCATTTCCACATGGTGTTCCATGGAGAGGGGCCACCTTCTATGCTACCCTGTACATGTCATCTGGGAGCTCCTGAAGGACAAGGAGCTGTCCTTCATCACTAATCTTGGTTCCTAATACGACATCCCTAGCTAGCTAGCCCTTAGAAAGGATTCCACAGGAAGAATGGAATACTTGTATTTCAAGAATGAATAAAGAATGGGCCACCAGTGGCTCATGCCTGTAATCCTAGCTACTTTGAAGGCTGAGGATCTGAGGATCAATGTTCAAAGCCAGCTCAGGCAGGAAAATCTGTGAGACTCTTATCTCCAATTAATCACCAAAGCCAGAAGTAGACTGTGGCTCAAGTGACAGAGCACAAGCCTTGAGTAAAAGCTAAGGGACAGTGCCCAGACCCTGAGTTTAAACAAACAAACAAACAAAACAGAATGAATGCATAGCATTTCAGATTCCAGTATCATCCAATGAGATCATTCTCTAGAGCAGAAGACTCAAGAGTCCATCTAAACCAACAATACTGAGAGGCCAGGGCCTCACAGGAATTTCATGGGACCAAAATTGGGACTTGAGTCTGAAGCCTGACTGAACATCCCTTGACCTATTTCCCAGGCCAGGACCCCCACCCCACGCTGCTAACCATGGAAGCCAGGGCCTGAACACGTACCAGGTTCCTGGAGACAGATGCCCTCTCCACACACTGTCCGGTCCCCACGTCCCACAGCAGCAAGGTGTTGTCTCGTGAGCCAGTACACAGCTGTGATGAGTCTTTGGAAGCAAAGGTGAGAAGACGGCCCATGAGAGGGTACTAGCTGGGGAGCGCGGGGTGTACCGGAGTAGTAGGAAGACAGACGTTTTGTTTACCTGGGCTCACAGCCAATCCGGTGACCACCATGGCATGGCCACTTAGTTGCTGCGTTGGCTGTGAGGTGCCATGCAGGTCCCACATCATGACCATCCTGTCTCGAGAGGCGCTGAAGAACTGGGTGGATTTGGGAATGATGGCTACCTGCTCAGGAGACAAGTAAAAATGGAAATAGCCTGGGTGCTCACAGTTCTGTGAAATCACATCACTACTATCCCTCCCTTTTTTTTAAGTATAACAACTAAATTTGCAATAGAAATGGAAAGTGCACCATTCTCAGTGTTATAGACCCCTCCCATCCCTCCATGTCCTCTACCACCTCCTCAGACTGCCTCCACACCAGGCTCTCTCCCTCTCTGTGTTCTAAGTGGAGCACAGTGTGGCACACGGAGCACACGGCTCTGCTGTATTCCTCTCATCAATTACTTTATGTCGCAATCACTTTCATTGCACCTGGTTTTCAAAGAGGCGGTATCTATTTATACGTGTGTGTGTGTGTGTGTGTAATGAAAGTTACCATTTTAAGCATTCTAAGTTACAATTCAGGGCTATTAAGTGCATTCCCAGTGTTATATAACCATCACCATCACACATTTCTACACCTTTCTCACTATAGCCAGAACTTTCTTATATTCTCCTCTTCCTGGCCTGTTACTACTACTTCATTCTATTTTCTCTCTCAGCTGGGCTATTAGCACCTCAGGAAAGGGGTGATACAGTATTTGTCCTCTCCTGCCTGGCTTCACTCACTAAGCATAGTGCTCTCTGCACTTACCACATAGTAATAGGTACTGAAATTTCCCTCCCTCCCTCCTTCCTTCCCTCCCTCCTTCCTTCCTTCATTCCTTCCTTCCTTCCTTCTTCCCTCCCTCCCTCTCTTCCTTTCCATCCCTCTCCCTCTCTTCATTTCTTGCTTGCTTTTTTCTCTTTCTCCCTTCCTTTTTGTTTTATTCATTTATTCATTTGCAGTGCTAGGGACTGAGGCTAGAGTCTCACACATGCTAGCAGGCATTCTACCACTGAGATACCTCAATTTCATTCTACACCCAGAGTGTCATTGCTTTTCTGAGGCTGAAAAATATTCCACTGTGTGCATAGATTTCCACATTTCATTTTTGTTTGATGCCATGCTCCACTCTTTCTGGAGTCAGGCAGAAAGTTTCACAGTTTTCCTCGACACTGAGTGTTTAGTCATTCTCATATTGCTATCTATCTCTATTCAGTTCCAGATCCCATCAGAATAGTCATTTGACAATTACCTTGGTGACATCACGTTCATGTCCTCTGAACCTCTTCACCACATTTCCCGTTTTCCAATTATAGGCCACAACAGTCTGCAGGAGTCAGGAAAACGGTTTACTCCTCCATTTTCTATTAAGGCTACTATACTGCACTTTCTTTTAGCTTTTTTAGTTGTTGCTTTTGGCTGATCATGGGGCTTGAACTCAGGACCTGGGTGCTGTTGATGAGCTCTTTTCTTCAAGGCTACCATTCTACCACTTTGAGCCACAGCTCCACTCCCTGTTTTCAGGTGGCTAATTGGAGATAAGAGTCTCATGGGGACTTTAAATTGTGATCCTTAGATCTCAGCCTCCTGAGTAGCTAGGATTACAAGCATGAGCCACTGGTAACCAGCTTACTATTTAAACTTTTTTTGTGTGTGTGCTGTCCTTCAGCTCTTCAACTCAAGGCTAGCACTCTACTACTTGAGCCACAGTGCCACTTTCCGTTTTTTTCTGCTTATGTGGTGCTGAGGAATCAAACCCAGGGCCTCATGCATGCGAGGCAAACACTGAGCCACCTTCCCAGCCCTATTTAAACTACTTTTAAATGTACAGTTCGATACTGTCAAGAATATTCACATGACTATGGAACAAATTATTTTTTTAATTTGAAAAACCTCAACATAATCTCATCTACCAAAGAGAATCACTGTGAAAATTTCTCTCTCCATTCTTCTTCTAGTGGTGTACTTGAATATTTTACTGTAAGCATTTCTTTGATTTTAAAGCATTTTCTGCAGTGTCCACAGTGTCCTGTTGCACTTGACATAATACCAGTTTCTTATGACTTAATATGATATAAATGTTAAGACAAGCTGTATCAACTAAGTTATAATACATACATGTATCCTGATTTGAGGTGTTCAGAGTTTGAAAGTACATGTATCTTAGAACAAGCAAAATACAGTACGCAAGCTATAGATTTCTAAAACACTACTGAAATGTATGATTCACTTCAAAAGCAATGAGCATTTCTGTTACCAATATCCTAGCAGCAAGCACTGGCTAGATCCTAATATGAAGGGATGAAAGCGATCGGATTCAAAATGACCCTGGGAGGCAAGTCCAAAACCTACAAGGGAAGAATCATGGTATAATGCCAATGTAGACACTGGCAAAAGAGAAGAGACTAGAATGTGCCTTTTGCCAACAACTCATATGTCTGCATGTTGTCATAAAAATAGCTTAGTTGGAATAATGCCTGTGGTTATAAAAAGCATACAGGTGGCCTGGAAGAGAGTTAAGACTCTTATGTATGTTCTCTCATTTAATTAATCCTCGCAAGGGCCATTATGAGATTGGTGTTATAATCCTCATGGAATAGACACTGAAACTAAAGTTCAAAAAATGTGAAGCTTAGAGGCTGGGAAAGTGGCTCAGTAGTAGAGTGCTGGCCTTGCATGCATGAGGCCCTGGGTTCAATTCCTTAGTACCACAGAAAAAGCCAGAAGTGGCGCTGTGGCTCAAGTGGTAGAGCTCTAGCCTTGAGCTGAAGAGCTGAGGGACTGTGCCCAGGCCCAGAGTTCAAGCCCCACAATTGACAAAAAATAAATAAAAAATAAATTTAAAAAAATGTAAAGTTGAGGCTGGGAGTGGTAGTGTACTTGCCTAGTATACATGAAGCCCTGGATTCCATTTCTCAGAAGCATGTAAACAGAAAAGGCTTTCCTCTGAAAGCATCTTTCCTTCCTGTAGTGAGTTGGCGTCTTGGGGACACAGCAAAGCTCACCTTATCTTTTCCCCCAGAGACACAAAGGTCTGAGTTCAGAGCAGCAACCACAGAGACAGCATCCATATGAGCAGGGCTATACTCTTGAAAAGTTCTACTTTGTATTCTCTCTTCTATAATCCCATCAGACCTGCTGCAGAGAGGACAGAACATGAGAAGCCCAAGGTCTGAAAGTGGACACAGCAACAAGGGACAGAGGAGGGTGGTGGTGGTAGCAATTCAGGGAAGTCTGGGGAAGGGGAGGGTGGAGAGGAAAAAGAGTAAAGAGACATGACAACTTTGTCATATTATTCATTCTGAAAATGGCCAGTGAGTAACTGAAATCCGATCAAAGGGAATCCTGAATCAGGTACAGTGGCTCACACCTACAGTCCCAGCTACTTGGAAGGATCACAGTTCAGGCCAGCCCAGGCAAAAAAGTCATTGAGACTCCTCCTTAACCAATAAAGCCCAGTGTACATCCTTGTCACCCTAGCTATCTGGGAAGTGTAAATAGAAAAATCACAGTCCAGAATGGTTCAGGCAAAAGCACAAGACCCTATTCAAAATAAAAATGGCTAGAAGTATGGAGAGAGTGTGGTAGTGCCTACCTACCAAGACCAAAGCCCTGAATCCAAATCCTCATACTATTAAAAAAAAAATTAAAAAAGAAAAAAAAGGAAGAGAGAACTCCCCAAGAGTCTTTACTCATTCTAGAAACAAATCCCAAAGCTGCAGGGCCCCTGCATGTGCTGGGTAGACACTAGCTAAGAAGCAGACACTATTTCCTATGCACAAGGGAAGCAGACCAAGCTTCTGGGGGAAGGGAAGGTCATTAACAGTGGCTCTGCACATTCTCTTCCTTTAGTAGAGGGTTTTTGTTTTGTTTGTTTCTTTGTTTGCTTGTTGAGACAGGATCTCCCTATGAGGTCTAGGCTACATTATACAAACTCATTATGTAAGAGAATGTGAATGGGGCTTGGTAAGAGTTAGTTGCCCAGGCAGCATTGCTGTACCTGTACTTGTAAGTGCTGTGTTTGAGTTTGCTCTGCAGTTTCCCCATCACAACACCGAGTGTACCCGGAACCTTCTGAGGAGCTTGTTTCAGTTGGCATCTGAGTAGCAGCATTCCTTGTAGTTGCCAGAATTTCTGTTCCCTGTTTAGTAAAGAGAAGAAAGCATATTGTAAAATTTATTAGGCACAGCATGGTAGTATGGTTAGGTTAAATCTTTAAAAAAAAATTATTTCTGGCAGCACTGTCAATTGACAGTGCTTGTGCTTGCTAGGCAAGACCTCTTTCAATTGAGCCAAGGTTCCGGTCCTTTCTTACTTTAGCTATTTTTCAGATAGGGTCTCATGCTTTTTGTCAAGGCCAGACCTTGGACAGGCCACGTATAGGAGAATCACAGTCCAGTATTGATCTCCAGGCAAAATTGCAAAATCCTACCCGAAAAAGCAACTAGGTTCTCACTTGTTAAGTTTCACTTGAGAAATGCCCCCAGTCCCTTTTTTGTTTGTTTCAGTTATTTTTTTTCAGGTAGGATCTTGCAATACAAAAACAAGAAAGAAAGAAAAGAAAGAGGGGTAAGGGTTCCTGAGACTTTTAGAGAGTATGCAAGATCTTTTTTTTTCTTTTTTTGGTGCTAGACCTGGGGCTTGAACTCAGGTCCTGGGCACTGCTTCTGAGTTTTGTTGCTCAAGGCTAGTACTAGACCATTTGAGCTATAACTCTACTTCTGTCTTTTTTTGGTGCTTAATTGGAGATGAGAGTCTCACAGACTCTCCTGCCCAGGATGACGTTGAACCATGATCCAAGGATCTCAGCCTCCTGAGTAACTAGGATTATAGGCATGAGCCATGGGCACCTCACTCTTACTTTCTTTCATACTTCAGCACAAGCAACATATTGTAGTAGATGGAATGTAGAAGCAGATAAGAAAAAAACTTGTGTTCTATTTCAGCCAAACATGAAAGGGATTTGCAAAAACATAATACCATTCTTTCTAACTGATCTAGCAATTAATAACTTGGTGATACATATCTAAATACAAATTGTCTTCCAATTTACTTATATTGGCTCCATCAACAAACAAGGCTAGAACTAAAAGGAAGAATGAATTATGATTCTGAGATATTCTCCATTAACTCAGGAAACACCTTCTAAGCATGTAACAAGTTGTTGGTTCACTAAGAATGGTGATACACCAAGAAGAGACATTTGCTGGCACTGAAGAATCTGTTTAGGGAAAATCTCAGCTACTGAAGGTCCCATGTTATCCACAAGGACTGAGGAGACAAGTGGAATGCCCAGCCACTACTTCTGGAGGTCTGTTTAAAGAAGCTCAGAAAGATAAATGTCTTTGAGTTTTGACCAGCCTGGCTCCAAGAACTGTCTACTATGAGAGCACAGGGAAAACTCATCACACAGACATATCATTCATACCTCTACCATTGAAAAATGGGGTTTCCCAGAAGTGCAGCTTACATTTTGAGAACTTGCCAGGACTGACATCCTTGACAGGGGTAGGGGACCTAAACAAAAACACAATGCAGTGGGCAAGGATACAGGCTGTGGCACAACAGCCGGAGCTCTGGGCCCAGCACTGCCTCATTTTTGTCTCAGCCTTGAGCGGCTCCAGTCCCCACCCTGGGCCTCAGCCTTCCTGTCTAACACAGCAAGACACTAACATGATTTTTAGTAGACTCTGTCATTATTTATCTTTGTACCTCAAGTGGCTCTCAGAAGAGAATCTCAAAGCCTTCTAGTCCAGATGTTCCAGGAGTCTTTGTCAGATATGCTCAAATTTCAGGGTAACTTCCAAAAAGCTTGGGGTGAGTGTTGTTTGTAGCTAGACAGAGGGTTTCTGCCAGCTTAATCCATCAAAATTGTCACACCAAACAGACTCAAGACAGAGGCTGTCCATGAATCTAGGTCACTGGCGACTGCTCCATAAGTGGATTGGCTGGGCTTACAACTGATTGTATTCTTAGCTGCTATCTTCAGAAAGCTATATTGCCCAGGTTAAGGGTACTCACGGGAGAGTTTAAGGAAAAGGAAACATTAGAACCACTTACCCCCAAGTTAGTACGATCTTCTTAGTGAGCTGCCGTGTTCAATCTGTAATGTTTATCCTTTGGAAAATAGTTCAGGCAGCCACTTCCTAATCTCTGTAATTAGTGAAAAGATGTTTACATTAATCTCTTCCCTGGCTAAGCATGTATGTATGCCCTGAAGAGATTCAAGAGATAAATCTTTGTTTTTATACACTTAGTCTGTGTTTAACTGAAAAGATGGCTTTCCCACTCAAAGATAGAAAGAATTTACAACATTCCTAGATTGTAATTTTCATATTTCTACTAGTAAAAATAGCGCTCATTATACATCTTTCTTTTGTGATACTAGGGTTTGAACTTAGGGTCTTTTGTAGGCCATCTACCATGTGAGTCATTCCCCCAGCCTGTTTTTACTTTTCATTAGTTTCTAATAGAATCTTACTTTTAGGCAAGATTAGACCACAATCCTTTTTTTGCTTTTAACACAGCTTTTTATTAGTTGAGTTGAGAGACCTCAAACTTTCCTCCCAGGCTGACTTTGAACCACAATCCTCCCAATCTCAGATTTTCAAGTAGCAAGGATTACAGCTGTGAGGCAGTCAGTGCTCCTGGCTGTTTGTTAAATATACAAAATAGGTGCTCTTGCAAATTAAACACCTTGATCTTACTCAAATTATAGTACTTCTGTTCATCAAGAATCTGCTGTGTTAGGAGGTGAGATGGAGGTGTAAAACATTGTAGAGATGTATGAGAATGTCACAATAAGCGCCCCTCCACCACTTATAAAACAAAGGTATGATAAAAAAAAAAATCTAGGCAGGTGCCAGTGGCTCACACCTGTAATCCTAGCTACTCAGGAGGCTGAGATCTGAGGACTGTAGTTCTGACAATTGGAGATTCTTTTTTGGGGGGGGGGTGGGGGGGGTCCGGTCGTGGGGCCTGAACTCTGGGTCTGGGCGCTGTCCCTCAGCTCTTCAGTTCAAGGCTAGTGCTCTACCACTTGAGCCACAGTACCACTTCTGGCTTTTTTCGTTTTGCTTATGTGGTGTTGAGGAATAGAACCCAGGGCCTCGAGCATGCAAGGCAAGCGCTCTACCACTGAGCCACCTTCCCAGCCCACAATTGGAGATTCTTATCTCCAAATAATCACCGGAAAACAGAAAGAGCTCTGGCTCAAAGTGGCTGAGCACTAGCTGAGTGAAAAAAAACTCAGGAACAGTTCCCAGGCCCTAAGTTCAGGCCCCATGACCACTACTAACAACAATCTGCAGTGTTAGCTGCTTACTTCACAGTTTACTGCTTTTGTCTTTTGTTGTTGGTTGTCAGTTATGGGGCTTGAACTCTGGGCATGGGCAATGTCCCTCAGCTCTTCAGTTCAAGGCTAGCGATCTACCACTTGAGCCACAGCACCACTTCCAGTTTTCTGAGTAGTTTATTGGAAATAAGAGTCTCACAGACTTTCTTGCCTGGGCTGGCTTTGAAGCGCAATCTTCAGATCTCAGCCTCCTGTGTAGATAGGATTACAGGCATGAACCACCAGCACCCGGCTTGCTTTTGTCTTAAATAAGTATGAATCACAGAACTTGAGGTGGAAAATATTTTTCCATATTATCACATATAAACTCTTCATTTAAAGGTATGGAGAACACACGAACATTATTTGATCAAAATTAGAACTAGGTAGATCTCTTGATTTCTAGCACAGAGTCTCCATTATAAACATCTAAACACAACAATTTTATTCCATTTTTAACATCTCTTAGGGTTCAATTAATTCTAATAATTGATTGCCTGTACAGTTTATTTTGAAAATCAAAAGTAGCACAGATTAATGAGAATAACATTTGAATAAAAGAGAAATAACCAACCCTTGGGATTGGAGGCACGGTTCAGTTGATAGAGCACTAGCCAATGAATGAAAGCATAAGGGATTGAGTTCAAGTCCCAGACTCAAGCCAAAATAAAAAATAGAGAGGGAGAATAACATTTGCCAAAGTGCATTACTATCTGAATTTAGGCTAAGTCTGAATTACAGGTTTCCTGTGGCCTTTGGCAAGTTGCTGAGCCTTTTTAAATTTCAGCTTCATAAGTGCAAAATGTGGTAACTCTGTTGCTAGCTCTGTGAACGTTAAAAACAGTACTTAAAGTATGGGCTCAAGCTTATAATCCTAGCTACTTGGGAGATAGAGATCCTTATTTGAGGGTCATTATTTGAGTAAAGACTGGGCAAAAATGGACAAGAGTGCATTTCAACCAATGGTTGGGCATGGTGGTATATGCCTGTCACTACATGGAAAACACAAATGGGAGGATGTTGGTCCAGGCTGCCCTGAGCATGGGGTGAAATTCTATCTCAAAGATGCTAAACTCAGGCTGGGAAGGTAGCTCAGTGGTAGAGTGCTTGTTTTGCATGCATGAGACCCTGGGTTTGATTCTTCAGCACCACATAAGCAGAAAAAACCAGAAGTGGTGCTGTGGCTCAAGTGGTAGAGCGCTAGCCTTGAGTTGAAGAGCTCAAGGACAGCGCCTAGGCCCAGAGTTCAGGCACCATGACTCCCTCCCCTCCTCCCCCCCCCCCCCCCCCCCCCCCGCAAAGATGCTAAACTCAAAAAGGACCGATGGAGTGTCTGAGGAGGTGGTGGAATACCTACCTAGTAAACTCAAGGCCCTAAGTTCAAAATCCAGTGCTGTCAAAAAAAAAAAAAAAAAAGCACTTGCTGGGTGCTGGTGGCACACGCCTGTAATCCTAGCTATTCAGGAGGCTGAGATCTGAGAATCGCAGTTCAAAGCCAGCTAGGGCAGGAAAACCTGTGAGACTCTTATCTCCAATAAACTACCAGAAAATTGGAAGTGACACTGTGGATCAAGTAGTAGAGCACTTGAGCTAAAGAGCTGAGGGACAGCATTCAGGCCCAGCATTCAAACCTCACAACCAAAAACAAAAAACACTTAAGGTAAGTCAGAAACTCCTCTAAGTGCTTTGTATTTATTCATTTAATCTTCCTAAGCCACTAAAACAATCACCATAACCATTTAGTAGATGAAAACAGTAAAGCACAGAGATGAAATAACTCCCTTATGTAAGTCACACTGAGAATAAGCCATAGAGCTGAAACTTGAATCCCACCATGACTCCAAATCCTACTCTTGGCCATAAGGCATTGCACCTCTACAAAAGCTAGTGATAAAAACTTGCAGTTCAACCTATAAACGTTGATAATCTATGATAGTTATAAGTCCAGTATGGTGATACATTACTGTTATCACCAGCACACAGGAGGCTGAGCCTAAAGAATCAAGAGTTCAAGCCCAGCTTGGGCTACATAGCACGTTTCAAGCCAGTCTGAGCTACACAGTAAGAACCTCCTCAAAAACAAAACATGCTGGCTGCTGGTGGCTCACACCTGTAATCCTAGCTACTCAGGAGTGTGAGATCTGAGGATTCAAAGCCAGCCTGGACAAGAAAGTCTGTTAAGACTCTTATCTCCAATCAACCACCAAAAGAGAGAGGCAGGAGTGGTAGAGCTGTGGCTGAAGGGGTAGAGTGCTATCCTTGAGCAGAAAAAGCTCAGGAACAATACGTAGGCCTTGAATTCAAGCCCCAGGACTGGCACGTGTACACACACACACACACACACACGCTCACATTCACATTGTTTATTAGTATAATTACAAGACTAAGAGTAATAACACAATACAGCAAATTCATGTATATTAGTACTATCTTACTACATACATATGTATATACATATATAAACATACCCAATATATACAGAGAGCATGTACAAATGAATACACAAGTCTAGAGGATGTTAAAATGAAGCTCCTTATATTCTTAGAGTGGTGAATCACACTAAGGCTAAGAATTCATTATGTTATACAGCAAGGCAATTTAAAATCTGGTTAATGTCTCTGCTCTTATTCATTATGAGTAGACTAAAAAATGAAAACAGTATTTCATTATTTTTCATTGTTTATATTATGACTGTGCTTGAGAGGAAGGATAATGTCTTATTCACTTTTGTGTCTGTGTTCTGAGCATAGCCTGGAAGAATGGATAGGAGGCAACTAGCTGTTGAATGAATGAACAGCATTCTAAAAATGAAGAATTAGTAGAAAGCTTTTTAAGGACCTGACATAATGGTCTTTTTGTTTCTTTTCTTTTTGCCGTTTTGAGACAGAATTTCACTGTGTTGTTCAAGATGGCCTCAAAGACGGATGCTGGTGGCTCACGCCTGTAATCCTAGCTAGTCAGGAGGCTGAGATCTGAGGAACGCTGTTCAAAGCCAGCCCTGGCAGGAAAGTCTGTGAGACTTGTATCTCCAATTAACCACCAGAAAAACTGAAAGTGGTGCTGTGGCTCAAAGTGGTTGAGTGCTAGCCTTGAGCAAAAGAGCTCAGGGACAGTGCCCAGGCCCTGAGTTCAAGCCCCAGGACTGGCAAAAACAAACAAACAAACAAAACAAACAGAGAAAGAAACAGAGAGAGAGCCTCGAAATGGCAATCCTCCTACCTTAGTCTTCTGAATGCTGGGACTACAGGTATGTACCACAACACTCAACTACAATAGTCTTGGTTTATTTTTCTTGGGGGGGGGGGTAGTCCTGGGTCTTGAATTTGTGACCTGAGCACTGTAATCTGAGCTTTTTTTTTTTTTTTTTTGCTCAAAGCTGGTGCTCTACCACTTGAGACACGTATTCACTCCAGCTTTTTGCTGGCTACTTGGAAATGAGTTTCACAGACTTTTCCTGCCAAAGGTAGCTTTGAACTATGATCCTTGGATCTTAAGCTCCTGAGTAGCTAGAATCACAGGTGTCCCACTTTACAACAGCCTTTTGAAACTATCCAACAACATTCCTGGGGCTCAGTCACCCTATCTCATTTCAGAGTTCAGCCCTGAAAGGCTTGAGAGACTTCCTTTCAGGATGTCCATGTTTGTTCTAGATGAACCCCAGCACCTATTTCTGTCAAAATTTGCTTTCCAAAGACCCTGACGTAACACCACGAGTTACGACGAGTTACTCTATACCTAAGCTCAGAGAACTCTTTGAACCTTCCACAGTGATATTCCTTGATACACATATCCAACCTTCATGTTCCGTGACAAAAAAAAAAAAAAAAAAATAGAACCCAAAGAGTCGTGACTTGTGTTAAGGGTTGTGACAGAGGCAGAGCTGGGTGGACAAGAACGTTATTTCCCCGGTCTTTTTCCTAGCGCTCGTTTCCTATCCTCTCTTCCCAAGTCATCCTCTGCACCCCTCTAGCCTACCGTCTCGGAGATCAAGATATCCAAGCCCATGCTCAGACAGACACAACAGCGCGGCCACAGAGACGCCCGCGGGAGGCCGTCGGAGTCCACATGGGGTTAAGAGAGACCCCGGCCCGGAGGACCGGAGGGCCGAAGCCCGCAGTCACGCACGCTCCCCGGAGCTGGGGGCCGCCTGTGTGCAGGTGTCCCCTTGTGGCTCTTCAGATCTGAACCGCGTCCCGCCCCGTCCGCGATTCGCCCTGCAGCGGCTGTGCGCAAGCACGGGGGGCCGGCCTCGCCGCGGCCCGCGGCCCGCGCCAAGCCAGCAGCCCCCAGCCCGGCGCACACGCTCGGAACCCCCCCCCCCTGCCGCGACTAGGTGAGCCCCCAACTCCCCGTCGCTCCCCTTTCTGCCACCTCCGGCTCCGTACCCACCGGTGGGCTGGCAGGGATGATGCCCAGGCCCGCGGGGACGCGAAGCTGGCAGCCGCAGCCTCCACGGCCGGCCCAACCTCCCGCCCCCCAGCAACCAGGCGCGCGTTGCTAGGGCGGGAGTCCCCGCAAAAAGGCTCCGGGCGCCTCCCAAGGACTCAGAACTTAGGTTCCGGACCGCTTCCCGGAAGTCTCCCAAGGACCGGGAACCGAGAGCACCTGGCGCCCCCGTTCTACTGTAAAAGTGGCAGTGCGCAGGATCGTGCCCCCGGGTAATTTACATAACCCGAGCAAAGCAGGGCCTCTGGAAGAGCCACTGACAAGCGCGTAACAACCCCAACTTTGAACTCACCACTTACCCTGCAGAAGGTGTTGCCTTATTTGCCCCAGATCTTTCTCTTGGACACTTCCTCAGCACCCCACTCTCCTATTTTTCTTTTTTTCAACAAACTGTGACAGCCTGGCGTCGTGGCAAGAAATTGTGCGTATCTTTTGAGCTCATCCAAGTGGGAAGACAGACAAACTAACAGTAACTATAAGTTTGGGCAACTCCAGTTGCATCGCTTCCAGACTAGAGTCTACTCCTCTCGACTCTGATGCACACAGCATGAGGCTTGTTGGGGGTCTGATCATTTAATAGGGGCTTATTGAAAAAAACGTTGTTGTTTTTGTTTTTCAATAGCAAAGGGCAGGTGGCTCACACCTGTACTCGTAACTGCTCAGAAGGCTGAGATCTGAGAATCTCAGTTCGAAGCCAGCACAAGTAGGAAAAGTCCAAGAAATTCTTGTCTCAATTAACCAGAAAAAAAAAAAAAAGCTGGAAATGGCGTTGTGGTTCAAGTGGTAAAAGACCAGCCTTGGGCAAAAAAAAAGCTAAGGCACAGTGACCAGGCCCTGAGTTCAAGCCCATGTGGCATATACATAAAAAGGATATTGAATGAGTGAATGTATAGGTTCCTAACCAACATTTCTTTCACACTCTATGATAGAGGGCCCCTCTTCAATGGGTAGATCTCCCAGTAGAAGGGATTTGTAAAATCTCTGACAGTTGGGTGACTATGGGCAGTGGGTTTGACCGGAGAAGTTTTTTTTTTTTTGCCAGTCATGGGGCCTGAGCTCTGGGCCTGGGCGCTGTCCCTCAGCTCTTCAACTCAAGGCTAGCACTCTACCACTTAAGCCACAGCTCCACTTCTGGCTTTTTCTGCTTATGTGGTGCTGAGGAATTGAACTCAGGGCCTCATGCATGCAAGGCAAGCACTCTACCACTGAGCCACCTTACCAGCCCCGTTGACCGAAGAAGTTTTGTCTTCACAAAATATCAATTCTGGCCGGGCGCTGGTGGCTCACGCCTGTAATCCTAGCTACTCAGGAGGCTGAGATCTGAGGATTGCGGTTCAAAGCCAGCCCGGGCAGGAGAGACCGTGAGACTCCTATCTCCAATAAACCACCAGAAAACCGGAAAAGGCGCTGTAGCTCAAGTGGTAGAGCGCTCGCCTTGAGCTGAAGAGCTGAGGGACAGCGCCCAGGCCCAGAGTTCAAGCCCCACGACCGACCCCCCCCCCCCCCAAAAAAAAAATCAATTCTGGCCACTGGGTCTATCTTCCAACCCAGGGAGGGAATCTCCTTTGAAGCAACTCTGGTTGGAGCCTTTCTAGCCCCTGATGCTCCCTCCTTGATGATGCATTCATTACATTCTAAGTTAGTGGACTGTTATTGGGAGACTCCCCACCCCACACCCCTGGCAGGTACTAGGCTATACCCTCATGCCACTTAAAACACTGATCTTATTCAGATTGAAGACTCTTCCTACAAGTTTTGTCCCTCTTCTTATTGCTTTGTGCTAGGATTTATGCTGTGTGCTAGGGCAACTGGGCTTGGCTCAGGTTGAGTTGCTAGATTCCCGCCCTCAATATGCTGCTGGCTAGGGGTGAAGCCCTTTTGGGAGGTACTTAAGGATTACAACATCTGATATTTATTCCAACCTGATTGTGCAGACCTCTGGGAGAGGTCTCTGTCTCTGAGCCACACCTGTATATCCACTTTCACCCTGCCCACCCGCCTAAAAGACTCATCATCCTTCTCATGACTCACACGAGAAACATCATTCCCCCCCCCACAACCTGTTCCTCCTCTTTTTTTCTCTAGCTGCTGGCTGCTATCATTTATCAATCACCCACACTAAGGATCTAGGAGTTATTTTTAACATCTCTCTTTTAAAAATAAAATCTACCCATTACTCCCAAGACATCATCTGGGTTTCAAGCCAACATCATCTAAGAGAGGTGAAAATGACCACCAATCTTTGCAGCATCTGCCCATCAGTACTGCTTTGTAAACTTGATTTTGCCCAAGTCTGTTTGAAAGGCATGACCCATCTAACAGCTAGCACCAAATGATACTGTTTTATATTATCCACCCCTTGTTGAACAATAAATGATGTAACTAAGAATAACCACTGGCAGAACAGCCCAGCTAAACCCAGCCCAATTTGTTAAAACCCCAGAATGAAGAGCAAATACAGAGTTTTCATTTTATGCCACTAAACTATGGATAGTGTGTTATGTTGAATAGATAACTGATGCCCAGGGTGAAGTCTAAATGTATTTATCAGGTCTATAAGACTTGTTCTATTTCTCTTTAGCTTCATTTTCTCATCTTCCTTTTTTTTTTTTCTGGTACTGAGGCTTAATCCCAGGGTCTCGATGCTGTTTCTTAGCCTTTTCACTCAAGGTTGGCACTTTATTGCTCAAGCCACACCTCCACTTCTGGTGCTTTTTTTTTTTTTTTTCAGGTTAACTGGAGATAAGTTTCATGAATTTTCCTGCCCAGGCTGGCTTCAACCCTCAGATCTCAGCTTCCTGAATAGCTAGGATTACGGGGGTCAGCCACCAGCACCCAGAGAGGATTATCCTTTTAAAAAATACTTTCTAGAGTGCTCATGAAAAACAAACAGCTGGGGATGTAGCTCAGTGGAAAATGCTTGCCTTCATGTGCTAGCCCCTGGATTTAATCCCCAACACTGAAAAAAAAAAAGACCCAAATCACATATTATCAAAAAAGTAAACGAAAATGCAGGATATTGAGCAGGTGGACACACGTTTATAAGAATAAATACCTCTACTTGTATCATACAGTGGGGGTGAATAAATGCTTTGTCATACTTGATTTGAAAATACACCTGTTCCAGGGCTGGGGATATGGCTTAGTGGTAGAGTGTTTGCCTAACATGCATGAACCCCTGGGTTTAATTCCTCAGTACTACATAAACAGAAAAAGCTGGAAGTGGCACTGTGGCTCAAGTGTAGAGTGCTAGCCTTAAGCAAAAGCAGCTCAGGGAATCCCCAGGCCCTCAGTAAGAGCCCCAGGACTTTATATATATCTCCCATGTGAATGTGTGTGTGTGTGTGTGTGTGTGTGTGTGTGTGTGTGTGTACATTTGTTCCAGATTTTCATACCACGTAAGCTGTAAGAGTCATTGTTGAAGGGCAGCACAAGTTATAACATAAAAAGAAATCTTGTAGGCCAGGTATTGTGGCTCCTGCCAGTAATCATAGCTACTTAGGAGGCTGAGACTTGGAGGATCAAAATTAGAGGGCAGCCCAAATGGAGTTTGTAACATTTCAATCAGTAGTTAGGTGTAGAGGACACATGCCTGTCATTCCAGCTATCGGGGAGGCTGAGATTGGGAGGAAGGTAGTTCTGGGCCAACATGAACCAAAAAAGTTTCTGAGACTCCATCTTCATGGAAGAAGCTGGATGTAGTAGTGTTTACCTATCACTCCACCATGTTTACCTATCATTCCAGCTATGTTGGAAAGGGTGAAATAGGAGGATCGTGGTTCAGGTGTGAGTCCAGGTAAAAATCAAGACTGATCTCAAAAAATAATAATCAGTGCAAAGGAAGGCTGGAGATGAGGGTTCCGTGGTAGAATGCCTGCTTCACAAGCATGGAAGGAAGGAGAAAGAAAAGAATTTTGCACTGGATGAGCAACACTAACACCAACCCCAGCTACTTGGAAGATAATAAGATCACAATTTTGAATCCTGTCTGGGCTGCACAGAAAGACATTGTTTCTAGATAAAATATTGTCAAAAGTGGCTGGGGATGTAGCTCAGTGGTAGAGTACTTGCCAGCATTCTGAGGCCCTACAAACAATCCCCAGCACTGAAGAAAGAAAAGAAAAGAAAGGGGGTAGGGGAGAATGAGGCAGAAGGGAATGAGGAGAGGGAGATGGATTTTTGAAATAAAAGGTTCACTGAGCAGTTACAGATGCCACAATTACCAGCAGCTGAACTAGGTAACAGTTGGACCAGAGCTAAGAACATTTTTTTTAAAATGAGGGTGGTGAGATGTAATATTTTCAATACAAAAGACAAATAGCAAATCTTTAAAAATGCATATATATTACCATAAATGTACCCTAGGCCATAAAACGCATGGATGAAAAGGGATGAAATGACTGTTTGCAGAAATAAAACGGTAGCATTTTATGAGTTAAATCTTATGATAATGACTATGATCCTTTTTTTTTTGTTTTAGCCAGTATACAAAGTGTGCAGAGCCCATACACTTTCATGTCTAAATTGAGTTTTGCTTGCATGCATGCATGGCATTCCTCCAGCTATTTTATGAACCTCGAGCTTATTAGATTTCATTGTTGAAAATGCAGCATTTTTTTCATATTGAAAATTAGAGGAAGAAGGTAGAAGTTGTTTACATTGAACCTACATTGGCTGTCCATAAAAGATGTAGAACATATTCAGAACTACAAAAATCTTTTGTTCTTGGCCTATAGTTTATTAACTGATCAACAAGTCCCATTTAGTGCCCCTCCATTCTCACACCCTTGTGATTAAAATTAGGGACATCTTGGAAACTTTCTCAGCTAGGTAAGGTGGTTCACACCTGTAATCCTAGCTACTCAAAAAACAGATCTGCCAGGCGCCACTGGCTCAGGCCTGCAATCCTAGCTACTCAGCAGGCGGTGATCAGGAGGATCACGGTTCAAAGCCAGCCGGAGCAGGAAAGTCTGTGAGACTCTTATCTTCAATAAACCACTAGAAAAGCAGAAGTGGCACTGTGGCTCAAGTGGTAGAGTGCTTGCTTTGAGCTGAAGAGTGCAGGGATAGCACCCAAGCCCAGAGTTCAAGGCCCACGATTGACAAAAAAAACCCAAAAACAAAAACAAAAAACAGATCTGAGAATAGTGGTTTGAAGCCAGTCCAGGCAAGAAAGTTCATGATACTAATCTTCAATTAACCATCAAAAAAACTGGAAGGGGTGCTTGAGTGAAAAAGTTAAGAAACAGTGCCAGGCTCTGAGTTCAAGCTCCACTACTGACACCAAAAAGAGAGACAGACAGACAGACAGAGAGGGGAATTTTCTCTTATCATACATTTGAATCTTTTTATAGCTCTTATCACAAGTGATGTTATGTGTTATATTACATATCCATCTCTTTCATTTGTCCCTGGTAGTAAATTTGTTCTACTTGACGGTTGAATCTCCGTGTCTTAAGGCCAGATACATAGGTGGGTGCCCAATAAATTTGTTGAATCACTGGAACATAACAAAGAGGTCTATTCTTCTCCATCTCCAGCTCAGGCTGTCCTGCTTATACCAGCCTTGAAGTTCATATACAGCCCTCTCCACACCCCTCCAAGGCTCCAGAAGTCTGGCAGAACTCAATGCGTCTTTGAAGCTTTTTTGACCATGATCTCCAGTAAGAAACATATCAGGGGGCCAGGAACAGGTGATTCATGCCTGTAATCCTTGCTGTTCTATGGTAGTGTTGTATGGTAGATCCAATTCTTAGAACAGAGAAGTCACCACTTAAAAGGCTGAATTTGGAGTCTTTACTGGAGTGCTAGCAGGTGGAGGGGGGACTCTTGTCACAAAGCTCTACCTGAATACAACTAACACATGGCTTATACACCCAAAAACCATACAAGGTGCGTGGAATTAATCTTAATAAAGTAGAAAGCAAATCAGATGTAAACACAATCAAAGTAAATAAAAACAAGTGAACATTCAAAATCTAACAAAAGTGTTAAATATAAACCAAAACAAATCAAATGTGGTCACAATCAAGGGAAATCAAGAACCAATCATCTAAGGAGGGTAAGACTTTTCTGGAACCCACCAACTTAAAACACATCTGCAAATCAATGAATATCCTCTACCATCAAGGCCCAATGCCAAGACCTAGTCACTTTACTTCATCCGGAGGCTGAGACCAGAGGATTGTGGTTCAAAGCCAGCCCCAACAGGAAAGTCTGCGAGACTCTTATCTCCACTAAACTACCAAAAGAAAAAAAAGCCAGAAGTGGAGGAGCTGTGGCTCAAGTGGTAGAGCACTAGCCTTGAGCACAAAAACTCAGGGATAGCTCCCAGGCCCAGAGTTCAAGCCTTAGGACCAGCCAAAAAAAAAAAAAACACAAAACATATTCAATCCATTTTAGTCCTCAGTGCCTATTATATCCATGCATGTATACAATATACACACACTCAGACATATATTCAAAAGACCAAATTAGAATACAGTTAGGTAGTCTAGTTGGCTTTTAGATTCTAGAATTGGGCAATATCTTATTCTGTGAAATACGTGGCTGAGCAGAGGAGGGCAGAAAAGGACTGAAATAAGCAGAAATCAGGTCGTCTCAAATTTCTTTCCTCTGGCACAAAGCAGAGAAGCTTTCCTGATTTGAATCTGACCTGTTCGGTAATAATCTCTCTCTCTTCAATTTCCTATTTCAGACAATAATATGTCTCCTCTCCTCCCCTCATTCTGAAAGATAGAGTAAGACAAATTTGTGATAACTTAAATTTTGTCATGCAGAAATTTAGCATGACCATCTATGACTCCATTTGGTCTGGTCTAGTCTGAGTTCTACTGCAGGGGCTTAGTCCAGAATAGCACTGCCCATAAATATTACATATATATATATATATATATATATATATATATACACACACACACATATATACCATAATCACATTCCCTCCCTTCTTCCCTCCCTCTCTCCCTCTCTGCCTCCCCCTCCCCTCCTCCTCCTCCTTCTTCTTCCTCTTCCCTTCTCCCCTCCCTCTCCCTCTCCCCCTCCCTCCCTCCTCTCTCCTTCCCCCCCTCTTTTCCTTACTTGATATCCTTACTTTATTAATAAGGGACTGTTACTGCTTAGGGCATTGTTTAGTTCAGAAAGCTCATTTACATCCTAGTCACGAAGTGGCTGCTAGAAATGCAGATTCATCACTCCACCTTAGACCTAGTGAATGATAATCTTACTAAGAAATCTTACACACACACACACACACACACACACACACACACACACACACACACATACATACGCACGCACACACCTCTTAAGCCAAATCAAGTTTGGTAGTCACAGTCTCTAGGGGTTAATAAGTGCCCTTGGCCATGTGGGCACAGCATCCTGCAGTGCTGGCTACACTTTTCAGACAGAGACCCGTTGTCTGGTACCAGTTCCGCCCATCCTATGAGCCAGAGAACAGACACAGCCACCTTCCTAAACAAAATTCACTTCCATCTTCGCTCTTTATATTGACTAGTCCCTGTCCTGGAAGCATGACTGGTGATCTTACTGCAGCTTTCTGGACCTTCCTGGATGTTGCTGGACCTTTCTGGACCTGAGAGCCACTAACTGCTTCCTGGGCCAGCCCAATGGCCCAGTTTTCCCCAAGTGCCACATGGCATATCTTTCTCTCCCTGCCCCCTTTATCTCCAAAATAACAACAGCAATTCTCACCAGTCTTTAATTACCATGGCCCACTTCTATCCTCATGTCAGGGGAGTGTGGACACTGTTATGAGGTCATGACCCTACTCCCATCCTGGGATGCACTGGTCATTTCTCTAGAGGGCAGGACCACTGCACCTGATACTCCAAAGAATGTTCCACAGCTTGCATTCTGAAACTTGTAACATGTTTATTTACAGATCCTCATAGGTATAACCAAACAGGTATTATTCCATAGTATCCATGAACACCCAGGCTAAGTACTTCACAGACAACAAGATCACAGGTAATTCTGGAAGCAGCCCTCTTCACTGTCCCTGATTAGGGCATTAGCTAGCTACTATTATTATCGCCGTTATAGACATGAGGCAAGAGACAGGTCAGCAGGACAAGTAACTTGACCAAGGTCCCATAGCTGCATGTGGTATAGCTGGAATGGAGCCAGTGACCTATATTCATTCTCTGTTCTCTCTCTAGTCACATGGTGTAATGTTTGTATTTTGAGGGTGACTGTGTCCATACTGGAAGATAACTCCACTAAAGTCTCAGTGGTTCCAGGGCTGTTAGCACTCTTACCCCTTGGGGATTGAAGCCTAGAGTTTTATCTACCTCTGTGTAGTGGTGGCTTAGAGGGCTCTCGGGGTAGAAGTGTTTAAGCACCTACCAGTCTCAGGATGTAGGGTTCCTGTTGTAGATTTTGCTTCTACCTGCATCTAATTGTGATGAACTTAAAACTCTCCACCACCAGGAACTGGGCACTTCTACCTTTGGCCAGGCTGTCTGATCAGCTCTCTGCCAAGACCTCCTAAGGCCAAGTATGGGTTTGGGGAGCAGTGTCTCCCTCTTATGCTCAGACTGGACAGGATTCCTGCCAGGGAGCCCCTTCAGACTCAGACTGGTATTTCAGATGTGGGGATGGGGATGGGAGGGGGGGAGCTGAAACAACTCAGATACATACTGGAAGCTGATCATAAAGGAGTGGGTGATCTGTTTATATGCATATTCTTTAAAATAAATATATATTACCTTTTCTTAATGCAAACTAAAAAAGAAAAGCCCAAAATAATCAAATTTAAAACTTTTGGAAGCAAATACCATAGTTGGTGAAAAATCAACCTTTTTGCTGGGCTCAATATGTAATTTAAAAAATAATTCATCATATTGAGTGTCCATGGCGCACATCTGTAATCCTAGTTAATCAGGAGGCTGATATTTGAGGATCTTGGTTCAAAGCCAGCTCCTGCAGGAAAATCCATGAGACTTTAATCTCTAATTAATTATTAAAAATCTGGAAATGGCCCTATGGGTCAAAGTGATATAGCACCAGCCTTGAGCACAAAAGCTCAGGGAAAGTGCCCAGGCCCTGATTTCAAGCCCCAGGACTGGCACAAAAGGGGGAGAGAAAGAAAGGGAGAGGGGGGAGAAAGAGAGAGAGTGTTCATCATCATAGTAACCTTAAGTCTAACCGCCTGAGTTTCTGTCTCATTGCCACCCACCACTAACTGCAATCCTGTTATAAAAATAGGAATCATAATAGTATTCCCCACCTACTACCAGATGCTTACTTAACCAGTGCAGCCATGGTATGCCAGATGAGGCTTTGTGATTTTTATTCCTCATCCACATTTTATAGCCAAGGACACCAATCCTCTAAGAGAGATCTTCTAAGAGCTGAACAGCCTAACACTAGACCCTCTTTTTGAGCCCCTGGTCTGAAGCTTCCTCTCAAAGGGCTGCACTTGTACCTGTGGCTCAGGCCTGTAATCCTAGCTGCTCAGGAGACTGAGATCTGAGGATCATGGTTCCAAGTTAGTCAGGGCAGAAAAGTCTGTGAGACTCTTATTTCCAATTAACCAGCAAAGAGCCAGAGGTGGAGGTATAGCTCAAGTTGGTAGAGAGTCAACCATAAGCAAAAGAAGCTAAGTAAGAGTGCCCCGGCCCTGAGTTCAACCCTCAATATGTGCATGAAAACAAAGCTTAGCAAAAACTTGACAATTAAAAAGTGCATAATAAAGTTTCCTATGGCCGCGTCCGTATTTGATGGCCTATGTTCATTTAAAATCGCACGGGACGCTAATTGAGCCGAGAAGTTGGAGGGACGTGGGTGAGACGCAGTGGAAGGCATGGCTAGTGTGGAGGAGGCTCTGGCGCGCACCGGCGGGGCCCAGGGGCGGGCCCGGCCTGGGGGCGGGGCCAGAAAAGACCACGCCCATCCGCACCTGCGACAGGTGGAGCGCCCTGCGAGCGGCTCGCAGCGCTCGGCCATGGCCGCGGAGAGCGTGGGGCTCGAACCTGAGCCGGGGTCCGAGCCGGATCCGCTGTGCTCCGAGCACGGCCGGCCTCTGAGCTGGTTCTGCGGCTCCGACCGGCGGCCCGTGTGCGACGCCTGCACGGGGCCGGGCGGCCGCTGCCGGGGACACCGCCTCTGCCGGACGGAGGAGCGCGCGGAGGAGCTGCGGGTGAGCCGGGGTGACCCGGGGATCGGGGAGGGGGGAGGAGTGAGCGGATGGAGGAGTGAGCGGGGGGGGGGGGGGGGGGGAATGAGTGGAGGGGGGGATGGGCTGGGGGGCGGTGGCCCGGGCCGAGGGGACGCGCCAGGCCCGACCCGCAGTGACCAGGAAACCTGGGCCCTGCTCCTCTGTTGAACCAGAAGGTTAAAGGTGTGGCCAATGGGAGTCTGATCGCCCCGAGTTCGAATCCCATGCCCTCGAATCGTGTAACATCCAGAGCCTCCGTGACTGAATGTGGTGGGCAGCCTTACCAGCACATTTATTACAGCCGATCTAGGAAAAGATAAATCCCTTGCCTTAGAAGCCACTACCCTTACTTGCCATGGGATTTCCTGGTGGGGTGATCTAGTTCTCTTCTTGGATTGGCCTTGATTGTACTTGAAGCTGGTTTCACCTGGGTAAACGCAGCCGGTTGGCAGGAGGTGAGGACGTTCTGTCTCAACCTAAGCTTTCAGCTCACTTCCACTTTGAGCTTGGCTCTAGGCAATTCACCCTCCCCTCCTTGGAGCCTCTGAGACTGGACAACCTGGTCACCCTGGTGCTCCTCTCTCCTTCCACCCAAGCTGCAGTCTCTGAGGGGTTCCTAGCAATTTGATTAAATAGCATAATATTTCCAGCCCTACGGTAGACTTCAGCCTGACTGTGCATCGGTTGCAGGGAACTTCACCTCCTTAGATAGAACTGTGGGGGGTGGGGGAGTAGAGGAGGAAGCTACAAGGTGCACAAGGTGCTGGATCCAGGAGATGACACACAGGAGGCTCCTGGTTGGTTCTATCTGTCCAACAATAGTGATGCTAAAACTAATCTTGGATAAGGTGATACAATCAGCTGGCCTAATGGTTAGAACTTTGCAAATTCCAAAGCACTTAAATACCTGTCATCTTATCCCAAGCAGACCAAGCCATTGAGGAGTTTTTTTTAAAAACGAGATGAGGAATCTGAGGCCCAGAGCAAGGCCGGAATTCCTCCTCCCAGGTTGCTAGTATGCAGGGGCTGAAGGGTTGGGGGGTGGGGGGGATTCATTGGTTAGGCCAGAGGAAACCACTCCTTTGCTTCAGTGGTTATGATGGAGGAAGTGACACTAATAGAAACCCTTACAAAAAGTGACCGTCTGGGCCTGAGGGTGGAGCCTGGCCAGGTGAAGCCTGGCCACAGTGGTAGGCCTGGTGCTTGTTTTGGAGTGTACTCTGCCCCTGGTTCCTTCTCTGGACCACATCTGCTTTACCTAAAGGGAGGTGAGTTTTGCTCTTGCTGTTCTTGTGATTTAGAATAAATGGTTTTTCTTTTCTTTTTTTGACATGCTAGGCAAGTACTCTACCACTGAGATGTACCCCTAACCCTAGAATAGGTAAAGTCTTTCATACCATCTTTCCCTTATCCCTGTTGTCAGCAAAGAAATTGTACCCCACGGCAAAATTGTTATGAACTAGGGGAAAATAGTGCCAGTTCAGTTGATCTCATATATTGTGGAGAGATGATTCCTACCCTGTAGCTTTTTGGAAGCTAGGCTCAAGTTAGGGAATCTGCCTAGGTGCCTATCAATGGATAATTGGATAAGAGAAATGTGGTATATGTACACAATGGAGTATTAGTCAACCTTAAAGAAGAGCAAAATTATGTCATCTACAGGAAAATGGATGAAACTGAGATCATGTTAAGTGAAGTATGCCAGACTCAGATAAATATTGCATAGTTTTTCTCATATGTATACTATAGAAGCAAACAAACCATGACATGAAATTAGGAAGGAAGCTGGACTCTGGTAGCTCATGCCTGTAATCCTAGCTTCTCAGAAGGCTGAGATCTGAGGATCGAGGTTTGAAGCCAGCTGTGCCAGACAAATCCTCAAGACTCTATCTCCAATTAACAAGCCAGACCAGAGGCATGGCTCAAGTGATAGAGCTCCAGCTAGAAGCAAAAAGGTGAGCAAGAGTCTAAAGCCCTGAGTTTAAACTCCAGACAAGCACAAAAAGAAAATAGAATAGAGATTATTAGAGAGAGGAAAGAGATATAGGAAGGGATAAGGAAGAATAAGGGGCGATATTGGAAAGTCAGACACAATTAAAGTACGTTATATGCATGTATAAAAAAAAAATCACAACGGTTGGGCACGGTGACTTACACCTATAATCCTAGCAACTTAGAAGGCCGAGCTCTGAGGCTCATGGTTCAAAGTCAGCCCGGGCAGGAAAGTCTGTGAGACACATCTCCAATTAAGTACCACAAAAATGTGAGAAATGAAGTAGAGAAGCTGGGACCTAGCCATATTTCCTGGGGTGAGCCACTTATCCATGAGCTACACTCCCTTATCTAGAACTCTCCCTGCCCCCATGGCTGATGTTAGTAGCTCTGGGAGCTGTAGACTGCTGACCCTCTTATGGTCAAGACAGTGGATATTTGTTCATTCATTCAACAAATACTTATTTAGGACCCTTTGTGTTCAGGAACTCCCTTTTAAGTACTAGAATATAGAGAACAGGTGAAGTTATGATGCTTGTGCTTCAATACAGAGGAGACAGTACATACATACCTACCAGATAGATAGATATATATAGTGTGTGTATATATATATATATATATATATATATATATATATATATGGTACTAGGAAGAAAACTAAAGCAGAGTAAAGGCAGGAATGTGTTGGTGGGAGGCCTCTCTAAAGAGGCAACATCTACCCGGGTGCCGGTGGCTCATGCCTGTAATCCTAGCTACTCAGGAGGCTGAGATCTAAGGATCACAGTTCAAAGCCAGCCTGGGCAGGAAAGTCCATGAAACTCTTGTCTCCGATAAACCACCAGAAAACTGTTAAGTGGCGCTGTAGCTCAAGTGGTAGAGCGCTCGCTTTGAGCTGAAGAGCTGAGGGATAGCACTCAGGCCCAGAGTTCAAGCCCCACGACCAACAAAAAAAAAAAAAAGAGGCAACATCTAGATGGAATGAAGGAGCAAGACACGCAGGGAGAGTAGAAGGAAAGGCAAAGCAGGTACAAAGGCCAGGATAAGTTCAATGTCTTTAAGGAACAGAAAGGAGGTCAGTGTGGAGTGTAGTAGGAGGTGACACTAAAGACATGGCTGAGTCATGTCAGCTAGGGCCTGTTTGCTTAGGTAAGATGCTTGATCTCACCGTGAGTGAATCAGAAAGGCGTTTGAAGGCTTGGAGCAGCACACAGCCTGCTCTGATTTCCTTAAGAAAAAGAAAGTGGCTGTGGTTAATAGGAGGTGGGTGGTGAGAATGAAAGCTCAATTTGGAGGAGTTTCTAACAGGATTTCTTTAAGAGGCAATGGCCAGTTGAACAGAACAACAGAAGTAGAAGTGCCAGGAAAGAGATAGACACTTTGGACATGGGGCTGATAGGGCTCACTAGCCATTTAAATATGGAGTTAGAGAAAATTCTGGATTTTTTTGTCTGGGTGACAAGTTGGTGGCTGTGAGAATACCTTCAGCAAGAGCACTTTAGAAGCCATGTTCTGTACAGGACATGAGCAGGTGCAGAGGGGCAGGGGCCCTGCATAAGGAGGGTTTAGAGCATATGCAGGAAGTGATCATAATGACAGGTCATGAGCCTTGGGGATAAAGAAGAAAATGAGGCTGCAGGAGGGGATGAGGGACAGTGAAAGGGAGATGAGTGCATTTGTGGCCTCACCTGAGCTGTTAAAATGCAGCATTGGTGAGCTAACAGGATAAGATAATGGTGGACAAGATGTGTGATTCTTGATATGAAGGACTGGAAAGTGGTATTTTGTGTGTATGTATACACCAGTTCTGGGGCTTGAACTCAGACCCTAGCACTTGTCCCTTAGCTTTTTACTCAAGGATGGCTCTCTACCACTTGAGCCACAGCTCTACTTCTGGAGGTAAGAGTCTCAGGGAGGGATGGTAGGGGAAAAACAAAGGAGGGGGTAACAATGCTCAATAGGAAATGTACTTATTACTTTACTCATGTAACTGTAACCCCTCTGTACATTATCTTTACAACAAAAAAATATATTAAGCCGGGCGCAAAGTCCGTGAGACTCTTATCTCCCATAAACCAGTAGAAAACCGGAAATGGTGCTGTGGCTCAAGTGGTAGAGTGCTCGGCTTGAGCTGAAGAGCGCAGGGACAGTGCCCAAGCCCAGGGTTCAAGCCCAAGACCAACAAAAAAACAAAAACAAATATTAAAAAAAAGAGTCTCAGGGACTTTCCTATTCAGAGTGGCTTTGAGCTGCCGTCCTCAGATCTCAGCCTCCTTAATAGCCTAGTTGGTGTTTTTGTTTTTTAATAACAATGAGGTCTGGGATATGACCAAGGGAATGAGGTAGCTGAGGGGAGGTGCAAAGGGGGAAAAATTACCGGAATAACAGAACAGCTTGAATTGTGGATGGAGACACCATGAGCATTGTTTATGTTACAGAACAAGATTGTGGACCAATGTGAGAGACTGCAGTTACAGAGTGCCGGCATCAGCAAGTATGTGGCTGAGGTCCTGCCAGGGAAGAACCAGAGAGCAGTGGTAATTCCTCCCTTTCCTGTCTGTGCTGTATTCTCTCCCAGGATAAAGCTCTGGCCCAAAGACTTGGACAATCTGGGGATCCTTTCCCAACTCATAGACTCACTCAGATTTCTCTAAAGGTGACTAGAATCAGAAACTGGAAAACTGCAAGAAATTGCTGGAAGCATAGCTCAGGAATAGAGTGCTTGACTTACAAGTGCAAGGCCAGTTCAAGGACAACTGTTCTACATTTATTTCTGTGTCAGTTTGCTCAGTGATCTCTTTCTCACTATCATCATCATATTTTACTTCATTGTCTTCTTTCACTGCCTATAACCTCAGTACAATGTTGACTACAGTAGCTGATCGTGACTTTAAGGGAAAAACTTCAAAACATTTTCCTTTATTCAATTTTTGTTGTTGTTGTTATGCTGGTACCAGGGCTTGAATTCGGGGCCTGGTTCCTTAGTTGTTTTTTTTTTTTTGCTCAAGGCTGGCATTCTACCACTTGAGCCACACCTCTACTTCAGGCTTTTTGGTGGTTAATTGGAGGTAAGAGTCACAGGGAATTTCCTGCCCAGGCTGGCTTCAAACTGTGCTTTTTAGACTTCACCTGCCTGTGTAGCTAGGATTACAGGCGTGGTCCACTGGCATTCAGCTCCCATTTATTTATTTAACAAATTCTCACTGAGCATCTAATGTGTGCCAGGCCCTGAACATGTGCTTTGCAGTGAACAAAACATGAAAATTCTGCTTTTCCTGAGGTCTATATTCTTGTTACGGGGAGGGGGGGAGAGACAATAAAAAAATAACATAATATGATAGACTACAGGCATGGCTTAAGTGAGAGTACATAGCAAGTACAAGGCCCTGAGTTCAAACCCTAGTCACAGCAAATAAAATAGAAAATAAAAACATGTGCTTTGTAAGAAGGTGGTGGTGTGGAGAAGTGTAAAACAGAAGATGGAATAACACGTATTGAGGACAGAGCTTGCAACTAACTACACTGCACTGTACAGAGCAGGTCTTTGGGGAAAGGGCCTCAGGGACAGGGATGACTACCCTGTGCTCTGACAGAAAGGAGGAAGCTCTACCTGGATAGTGAGAGTACAGGTGTAGTACAGGTGTGGAGGCATTGTACATCAGATGCCACTGGGGAGGACTGGTACCAATATGGGAATAATAGTGAGCTGAGAGGAAAATGGTTGTAGCTTCCAGACAAGGATTCTTGTTTCAGCTTTGCCACTGATTTACTCTCTTTCCCTCCCTCCCTCCCTCCCTCCTTCCCTCCCTCCCTTTCTCCCTCCCTTTCTCCCTCCTTCTCCCCCTCTGTGTGTGTGTGTGTGTGTGTGTGTGTGTGTGTGTGTGTGTGTGTCTGTACCCAGGGTCCCACAGTTGTTTAAGCAGGCAGTACTGCCACTTGAGCCATGCCTCCAGCCCTTTTTTGCTTTTGTTTATTCTTCAGATAGAGTCTCACTTTGCCTTATTGGGCCTGGATTGCAATCCTCCTGCTCATGCCTAGTTGGCACAAAGGTACACTACCACATCTGGCTCTCCAAGGTATTTTTTACTATATCAGAAAAAAGTCCCATTCATTGATTCAGTGAATACTGGGAATACTTACTAAGTGCCAGACACTCATTAACCTCATTGACTGAAGCTTCAGCTCTTCTCTATGGCAGATGAAAATTCCATTAATGGCTGAGTACAGGGGCTCACATTTATAATCCTAGCCTCTCAAAAGCCTGAGATCTGAGAACTGAACTTAGAAGCCAGTCCAGGGAGACGAATCCAAGTCTCTTATTTCCAATTAACCAGCAAAAAGCCAGTGGAGGTATAGCTCAAGTGGTAGAGCACCAGCCTTGAGTGAAAAAGTAAAAAAAGAGCATGAGGCTCTGAATTCAAGCCCCAGTATGGTGTATACACACACACACACACACACACACACACTCACACACACAGAAAGAGAGAAAGAGAGAGATTTTATTAATGAACCAGTTGGAACGGAACAGCTTTAGGAAGAATATTTTTGTCCTCCGATATCATGAAATATCAACTGGAAATTACAGTTGTTAGGGTTCCATCTGATGGGGATAACTTTAGGTCCTTCACCATGTCTGATATTTCTTCTCATCATGGTCTCTTGGCTTTGGTATTTGTGCCTGTGAAAATACCAAGGAATTGATGTCTAAGCCCTGCTTAGCAATTCCATTCTGTAGTCATGGCCTCATGAGATATGAGCCAAATGTCTCGATCTCAAATTTGTTTACCCTAAACCACATTTAGGGAGTCTTAAGTCTGGGATGTCAAAGTAAGTAGCTTAAGTTTTATTGTTCCCATTCTTATGCCATGGCAGACATTACCAATCAATCCCAGCACTCATTCTCAGTGGACTCAAACCCTACTAATCCTGACTCTCATTTTATCCCCTGTTAGAGTAGGGCCAGCGCAGCACGGGAACTGGTTATCCAGCGGTTGAGTCTGGTGCGGAGTCTGTGTGAAAGTGAGGAGCAGCGGTTACTGGAACAGGTGCATGGTGAAGAGGAGCGGACTCACCAGAGCATCCTGACCCAGAGAGTACACTGGGCTGAGGCACTGCAGAAGCTTGACACCATCCGCACCAGTCTGGTAGGCTTGCTCACCCATCTGGATGACATCCAGCTGATTGTAAGTCTGAAAACCCTGAGGTGGTTTCTTGCTAGGGGATGAATGGCAAACAGAATTCTGTGTCTGGACAGACTTCCGCTTCTAAAGCTCCTTCCAGGCCCATCTGGGCACTGCCTTTAAAACTCAGAACCCTAGTAAGTCAGGTTGGCTAGAACACCCTCATTCTTGATATCACTCTTGTTATCAGGTTCCTCATTTTCCCTCCCTCCCTCAGGGTGATGTCTGATACCCCAGCCTGTCTTCAGCAAGAATCTTGTTAGGTCAGTTTAACTGGAATCCCACTTACCTTTAATGTTCCTTCTGGAATTTTCCATCTACTGACCTAACCTACCTTGGTGATAAATTCCCTCTTGCCTAGGCTGTATGCAGAGCTGAACCTAGTTTTTCTCCCTCCTTGTAAGGCCCTGCAGCAGAAGTCCCTATTCTTATCTTCCTTATTGTGCTTTAGCAAATATTGAATGATTTAACATGAGGCAGAAGAATAAAATTACATGAATCTTTTGGCATCCAATGACAATATTCTTTCAACACTGAAGAATACTGAGTGCCTGTCACGTGCTAAGCATTATGCTGTGGGGGGCAGGGATGAGAGTTACGAGATACAGTTCTCAGCTGTGCCCAGCCCTTAAACTGACAGAACATGGAAGGATAGGTGCTTTGGTGAAGGACATCATGCTGTACTTGAACCTCACAGTCCAGGCAGAGGGTGGTCAGGGAAGGCTTCCTGGATGAAGTGGTAAGAAGAGTGCCTGTCTTCAAGGAACTGAGGAGGTAGAGAATTCAGAATTACTACATACTTAAGCAAAGGCTCCACTATGACAATACGGAGATTCTTCTTATAATCTTACATATAATTTTATGCCGGGCACTGGTGGCTCGTGTCTGTAATCCTAGTTACTCAGGAAGCTGAGATCTGAGGATCACAGTTTGAAGCCAGCTTGGGCAGACAAATCTGAGAGACTTATCTCCAATTAACTACTAAAACTTCAGGAGTGGGATGGGAATGGGAGGGGAAAATTAGGAGAGAGCAAGGGAAGGGGTAAGATTGTCCAAAAACAAGTGTACTCTTTTCTTTGTTTTGTTTTGTTTTTTTTTCTTCTGTCAGTTGTAGGGCTTGAACTCAGGACCTTGGTACTATCCCTGAGCTTTTTAGCTCAAGGCTAGTACTCTACCACTTTGAGCTACAGTGCTGCCTCTGGTTTTCTGGTGGTTAGTTGAAGATAAGAATCTCATGGGTTGGGTACCGATTGCTTATGCCTGTAATCCTAACTACTCAGGAGGCTGAGATCTGAGGATCGTTGTTTGAAGCTAGCCTAGACAGGAAATTCTGTGAGACTCTTACCTCCAGTTAACCACCAGAAAACTGAAAGTGGAGCTGTGGCTCAAAGTGGTAGACCCCTACCTAGCCTGGAGTGAAAGAGCTCAAATATAGCACCCAGGCTCTGAGTTCAGGCCTCACGACCAACAAAAAAAATGGACTTTCCTGCTTGGGCTGGCTTCGAACCGCAATCCTCAGATCTCAGCCTCTTGAGTAGCTAGGAGTATAGGTGTGAGCCACCAGGGCCTAGTAAGAAATGTATTCTTGACCTGACTTAGGTGACTATAACCCCTCTGTAGATCATCTTTATAATAACAATTAAAAAAAACACCTCCAGGAGTGGAGCTGTGGTTCAAGTGGTAAAACACCACCATTGAGTGGAAAAAGCCAAGTGACAGCATGAGATTCTGAGTTCAAACCCCAGTACTAGCAACAGAAGGGGTGGGAGGGTAGGGAAGTCATGCAATTTTATTCTTTCACGGTTATCCACAAATTAGCATGGTTAATATTGGTCCATAGGCAAAGGGTTTTGGAGCAGTATAGCCAACTGCAGTTTTGAGAAGACAATGTGACATCTGTCATGCAGAGGAAAGGGATTGTGGCAAACTGAATGGCCTGCCTGGCTTTTCAAGTAGGGCAGTGTCACAGCTGCCCTAGATCAGGCCTTCAGCCATCAGCTTCCAGAATGTAGCACATTTTGTCCTAGACACTGGGACAGTCACAGCAGAAGAAAGTCACAGCTATACAGGAGCAGACAGTCTTCCTGGGGGTTGTGGGATGGCCCTAAAGTGGAGAGGAAGAACCCCAGGATGTTGGGGGCATTCATTGTGACCACCTGCTGGGGTTCTGCTGCCAGCCTGACTTTGTTTTTGCTTTTTCTTGCAGCAGAAAGAACAGGAGATTTTCGAGAGGTGAGTGTGGCCCTGTGATTTGCTTGGACCATCCCAGAGACCCTCAGACCTCCTCTAGTCAGTTGCATTCAGGGCCACAGGGCTAAGTGACTACCCGAAAGCCTAGCTTGATGGACAGGGAACTTCCTATTGCAGGCTTGGACCCACTTGATGCCTGGAATAGTGGTATCTAAGGTGCTTTCCACCACATTATAAAGTTCTAGTTCCTTTTTATAATTAGTGAGCAAGCTATGAAGAGTTTTTTGTTTGTTTTTGCCAGTGATGGGGCTTGAACTCAAGGCCTAGTGCTTTACCACTCAGAGCCACAAGCTCTACTTCCTTTTTTCTTTTTTGGTGGTTAATTGGAGATAAGAGTTTCATGGACTTTTCTGCCCGAGCTGGCTTTGAACTGTGATCCTTAGATCTCAGCTTCCTGTGTAGCTAGGATTACAGGTGTGAGCCACTGGGCCCCGGCTCTCATCTTTTGTGTGTGTGCTGATACTGAGGCTTGAACTCAGGGCCTAGCCACTTTCCCTTAGCTTTTTGGCTCAAGGTTGGTGCTCTACCACTTGAGCCGCAGTCCCACTTTTTGCTTTCTGGTAGTTCATTGGAGATAAGAGTCTCACAGACTTTCCATGCCCAGGCTGGCTCCATATCTTGATCCTCAGATCTGACTGAGCCTCCTAAGTGGCTAGGGTTGCAGGCATGAGCCACCGGAGCTCAGACATCCTCATCATCTTTGAGCACTTTCTAGCTTTCTGGCACAAAAAGCTGTCTCAATTTCATTTTTTTTTTCAGAGATCTTAGTTAACTTTAGTGGGGAAAGGAATTTAGAAGCCAGCCCTGGGTATTAAATGTAGTGGGCCCAGGTGTTTCCCTGTTGATTCTCCTGTCCATATTTGGTCCCAGTTTGTCCTAGGAAGATAGCTTGGCCCTGCTGGCCCTGGCTCCTCCTTCCTTCCCTGCCTGTTGTCTGGAGCTTTGAGAAGGTGCCAACACACCCTTTCTTGTCCTCACCACAAAGAGCCTTTGTTAGCAATGCCCTCCCAGAGCATTTCTAAGACTCTATTCATCTCAGTTCTCTCTGCTGGGATAGTCAGGGACAGCCTTGCAAAGAGCTTGTGTGCACCAGGGGAAGAAGGCATCCTCTGGTCACTGCTGAGTGACCTCAAGCCACCTTCGGGGTTAGAAGTGGTAAGTTCTTTCTGGGGAGCCATGTCAGAGGGCTGCAAAACTCTGTGATAAATCCTGACTTCATCCTGAGACTTCAGAAGTCTGAAAACTCAGAGTGGATTTCTCAAATCCCTTTGAGATTTCATTTTAGGTCAAGGAAAAATGTACATTGAATGGTGCCTAGGCTCCATTCTGAGTTTGCTCTATTTTTGCAAGGAGGGAAGACTTGAATCCAGCTCCCTTTTTTGGCTGAGCATCTTTCTCTGAATCTCTGTTCCCTCATGTCAGTTTGAATAATGGTCTACCTCCTGGTAATTCTGGAAGAGTTTTGAATCTGCATAGAAAACAGTAAGCCTATGGGCTGGGAATGTGGCTTAGTAATAGAGTGCTTGCCTAGCATGCACGAAACTCTATGTTTGATTCCTCAGCACCACATAAACAGAAAAGGCCAGAAGTGGTGCTATGGCTCAAATGGTAGAGTCCATCCTTGAACAAAAAGCAGCTCAGGAACAGTGCCTAGGCCCCGAGTTCAAGCCCCAGTACTGGCAAAAAAAAAAAAAAAAAAGATAGGGAGGGAAAGAGGGAAGGATGGGAAGGATTGGGAAAGGAGGAAAATAGCCAGGTGCCAGTGACTCATGCCTGTAATCCTAGCTATGCAGGAGGCTGAGATCTGAGGATCGCCATTCAAAGCCAGCCAGAGCAGGAAACTGTGAGACTCTTATCCCCAATAAACCACTCAGAAAACCAGAAGTGGTGCTGTGGCTCAAGTGGTAGAGTGCTCATCTTGAACTGAAGAGCTGAGGGACAGCATCCAGGCCCAGATTTCAAGCCCCAGGACCCACAAAAAAAGAAAAGAAAAGAGTAAGCCCAGAGCTCAGAATCTGAGTGAATGTCACACTCCACCTAAGTGTGTTATGTTCTCAAATTCTCTCTGGATGATTGATGGTCCTTTTTTGTGTGGCTTTATTATTATTACTAGTAGTAGTACCAGTGTTGGAACTCAGGCCTTGTGTCAGCTCAGCTTATTTGCTGAGCTGGCCCTCTACCACTTGAGCCATACCCTCAGCCTGGCTTTTTTACTAGTTATTTTTGGAGATGTAGTTGTGTGGACTTTTCTGCCCTGGCCAGTTTCAAACTGCGACCCTTCTGAACTCAGCCTCCTGAGTAGCTAGGATTACAGGGGTGAGCCACCAGTACCCGGCTGAGGCTTACATTTTAAGAGCAGAGGCATGGCTATAACTTACGATCAAAGCAAAGCAAAGATTACTGTTGCGGGGGTGGGGTTTTCTGGATAGAATGTTGGCATGGCAACACTATCACCTAGGAATTCCAGCAGCCCATGTCTGAGCCCTAGCTCTGCTGCCAGCTTATTGAGGAACAGCTTTGTAGTCACTTGCTCCCCTAGCCCCCAGAGCACGTTGCTTCCAGTTTTTCAAACTGGCCCTGAGTAGGCACCTGCTGTACACTTATTTGCTCTGCTGGAATGCAACTTCTTGGGGTGGTGGAAGAAATGCCCACCTCCTTTTCTGGTTCTAGTCCTCTTTAGCAGCCCCTGGGTGGGGCTTGCTTGTCAGTTGAAGGCCCTATACTAGGATTTTACTTCTGTCCTCTTACCCCATGTTGTTCCAGATTCATTTTCCAGAGCCTTCCTGAATCTCTTAATCTCTTTTCTTGCTTAAGGACTGAGGAAGCAGAGGGCATTTTGGATCCCCAGGAGTCAGAAAAGTTGAACTTTAATGAAAAATGTACTCGGAGTCCACTACTGACCCAGCTCTGGGCAACAGCCGTGCTTGGGTCCCTCTCAGGTGAGAAGCTGCCAGAGCCCCAGCCCAGCTGGAGTGACCCCACTTCTGTCTGTCTGTCTGCCTGCCGGCCTGTTTGTCAGGCTTTGCTAATTGGTTACCTTCACACCAAGACTTCTGGGATGGTAGGTAGGTAGCGGGTGGTGCTGGTGGCAGGCTGCTCAGTGGGGTCAAGGCGGTAGATGGGGCTGAGCAGCTAGGCCAGGTTCCTCCCATTTCCACACCAGCATACTTTGTGCTGGGTCTAAGATGAATCTTATTACTAGAAATCACATCCTCTTTTATCTCCTGCTTTTTCTGCTGCTGCCTGTTATGACTTATTGAAATTCTATATTTCTAATAATCTAATAATTTTAACTACTCAGGAGGCTGAGATCTAAGGATTGCTGTTCAAAGCTATCCTGATCAGGAAAGTCTGTGAGACTGTTAGGTCCAGTTAACTAGCTGGAAGTGGATCTGTGGCTCACATGGTAGAGTGCTAGCCTTGAGCCAAAGAAGCTCAAGGACAGCAACCAGATCCTGAATCAAGCCCCAGAACCAGTACACACACACATAAAAGTGAAAAAAAAAATTTTAAAGGTTGGGCTGGGCACTGGTGGTTCATGCCTGTAATGCTAGCTACTCAGGAGGTGAAGATCAGAGCCAGCCTAGGCAGGAAAGTCTGTAATATTCTTTTTTTTTTTTTGGTCGTGAGGCCTGAACTCTGGGCCTGGGCGCTGTCCCTCAGCTCTTCAGCTCAAGGCTAGCACTCTACCACTTGAGCCTCAGCCCCACTTCCAGCTTTTTCTGCTTATGTGGTGCTGAGGAGTCGAACCCAGGGCCTCGTGCATGCAAGGCAAGCACTCTACCACTAAGCCACCTTCCCAGCCCTGTAATATTCTTATCTCCAATTAACTACCCCCAAACCAGAAGTGGAACTGTGACTCAAAAGTGGTAGAGCTCTAGCCTTGAGCAGAAAAGCTCAGGGTCAGTGCCCAGGCCCTGAGTTCAAGCCCCAGGACTGACAAACAACAACAACAACAAAAATCTGGATGCAGTAGCTTATGCCTGTAATCCCAACTATATAGGAGGTGGAGATTAGGAGAACAGTGGTTTGAGACCAGCCTGGGCAAAACTTAATAGTGGATCTGGGTGCCAATGGCTCATACCTGTAGTCCTAGCTATTCAGGAGACTGAGATAGGAGAAGATGGTGGTTTGAAGCCAGCCTGGGGAAAAAGTTTGAGAGACTATCTCCAATTAACCAAGAAAAAAGAGACTTTGCCTCTAATCAACTGGAGATACAGCTCAAGCAGTAGAGAAGTAGTAGAGAGCCAGCAGTGAGCAAGAAAGCCAAGCAAGAGGATGAAGTCTTAACTTCAAGAAAAAAAATTAATAATGGGCTGGAGGCATGGCTCAGTGGAAGTACCTGCCTAGCATACACAGGAAGGAAAAAAAGATTCCATCTGAACTAATAGCTGGGCATGCTGGTCACCCAGCTATGCAGGAGGCATAAGTAGGAAAATCATAGTCCAGATTGTTCTGAGCAAAAACTCAAAACCCATCCCTAAAATAACTAAAGCAAAAAGAGATCGGGGCGTGGCTCAACTGGTAGAGCACCTGCCTCGCAAGCACAAGATCCCTAGTTCAACCCAATGGTACATGAGGTACATGGTACATGAGGGCATCTAGGCCAGGTATAAAGCTGCCTAGATCCACTTCACTTATTCAGTTAACTGAGGCAGCTAGTGGGCGTGACCACACTGCACGCTGAGCCTCATGGGTCAATGTTATATAGCCTGAGGGTTCTCAGAGCAGATGTGGCTAGGCTGGATGAAGGTGTCATGTTACTAGGCTCGTCTGTACAGTTTGAGGAAGGGATAAGGTTTAGCTTGAATCTAAATGCTCCCTACATACTGGCCTTAAAATTGTAGTGCAGCTGCATCTTGTCTAGACTAGATTCCAGTATCTGATGGTGCCTGATTTCCTAGCAGTCCTTTTAGTTATCTGTTCAAAACCGTGTATCTCATGTTTCCTAGCTTCAAGGCCTCTCTCTCCAGGTCTGGAAGCCATAGATAGGACTAGCATACAAACAGGATGGCTTGGCTAGATATGGAAACATTTATCCTGCAACCAACTGTGTATGGAAGCTGGCCTTACTTTCTTCTCTGCTCCTCCCCTTCTCTTCTTCCTTCCTCTTCTTTTTTTTTTTTTTTGTGGTACTGGGGTTTGAACTCAAGGCCTCATGCTTGTTAGACAGGCATTCTACCACATGAGCTTTAGTTATTTTTAAATCTCTCTCTATTTCGTTGTTGTTTTGTGTTTTTTTTTTTTTTTTTGTCAATCATGGGGCTTGAACAGAAAAAGCTGAACAGAAAAAGCTGAAAGTGGCACTGTGGCTCAATTGGTAAAGTGATGCCAAGGCCCTGAGTTCAAGGACCCCAGGATAAGGGGGGGGGGGGCGCTGGTGGCTCACGCCTGTAATCCTAGCTACTCAGGAGGCTGAGATCTGAGGATCGCGGTTCTAAGCCAGCCCGGGCAGGAGAGACCGTGAGACTCCTATCTCCAATAAACCACCAGAAAACCGGAAGTGGCGCTGTAGCTCAAGTGGTAGAGGGCTTGCCTTGAGCTGAAGAGCTGAGGGACAGCGCCCAGGCCCAGAGTTCAAGCCCCACGACCGACAAAAAAAAAAGGGGGGGGGGAGGGAGAGAAAGAGAAAGAGAGAGGTGATATTCAGAGGGGTTACTGTTTTATAAGTTAGGCAATGAGAATGGTTTCTTTTTGGATAGTGTCACCCCTTCCTTTGCTTTCTCCCAGATTTTCCCTCTTTATCTTTTTGAATAGAGTCTTATGTTTTTTATGTCTAGGCTGGCCTGAAGCACAGTCCTTCTATTTATACTACCCATGTAGCTGGAATCATAGGCATATACCACCATAGCAGCCTTTTTTTTTTTTTGGCTGGTCATGGGGCTTGAACTCTGGGCCTGGGCGTTGTCCCTCAGCTCTTCAGCTCAAGGCTAGCACTCTATCACTTGAGCCACAGTGCCACCTCTGGTTTTCTGAGCAGTTTGTTAGTGATAAAAATCTCACAGACTTTCCTGACCAGGCTGGCTTCGAACTACAATCCTCAGATCTCAGCCTCCTGAGTAGCTAGGATTACAGGTATGGTGCCCAGCTAGCTTTTATTGGTTGAGAATGGGGGGGTCCCATGAACTTTTTGCTTGGGTCATTCCTGAGCCACAATCCTCCCCATCTCAGCCTTCTAAACAGCCACTGTGCCTGGCTCCTAGGCCTTGTTTCTATCAGAGTTTACAGATAAAAATCCTGGAGTAATAGAAACTACCATTTTTGTTACTTGTGCTTATTAAGAACTTATTTTATGCTAGAATTTTACATATATTTCACCTGATTCTCATAAACATTCTCTGATAAGTCCAATTGGGTCCTTACTTTACTGATGGGAAAACTGAGGCTCAAAGAGAATAAATGGCTCATGTGAGAACTGAGGTCTTACTTCAGTGGTGGGCAAGGAAGCCCCTTCCTACCTAGTGGTACCAGATTAGGTCTTTAGATGCGAGCATGTGGACAACTCATGGGAATTTTTTCTGGCAGGCATGGAGGATGTGCGTATCAATGAGAAGACTGTCAGCCCCTTATTACAACTGTCAGACGACCGAAGGACCCTGACCTTCAGTGCCAAGAAGCCTAAGGTCTGTGTGGATGGCCCAGAGCGCTTTGACCACTGGCCCAACGCCCTGGCAGCCACTTCTTTCCAGGAGGGGCTCCATGCCTGGGTGGTAAACGTCCAGAACAGTTGTGCCTATAAAGTGGGCGTGGCCTCGGGTCAGCTGCCCCGCAAGGGTTCTGGCAATGACTGCCGCCTGGGCCACAATGAGTTCTCATGGGTTTTCTCACGCTACGACCAAGAGTTCCGTTTCTTGCACAATGGGCAGCATGAGCCCCTGGGGCTGCTGCAGTGCCCAGCCCAGTTGGGTGTGCTGCTGGACCTCCAAGCAGGAGAACTGCTCTTCTATGAGCCGGCATCAGGGACCGTGTTATTCACCTTCCATACGTCCTTCCCCGCACCCCTCTTCCCAGTCTTCGCTGTGGCCGACCAGACCATCTCCATCATCCACTGACCTCTGATCACAGGGGGCCCAGCTTCACTTCCGCACCATCTTGGAAGATGAAATCACATTTCTCCCTGGAGTCCTTTTTCCCAGTTGATGTATAGGGGGGCTTCTTAAGGGAAATGGCCCCTGCTTAGTGGGCAGCTGTAGGAGCAGTGGGAATCTGTCTTGGATCTGGCACACCCTTTAAATGTTGGGTGTCTGCAGGGAGTGGATGTCTCAGCATCAGTGTCTCCAACCCACCATATGTGTGCCCTTGCGAGGGCCTCTTGTTCAACAGACTAGGTCTAGCTTCCAGCATATAGAGTGCCTGATGCAAAATGAGTGTGTAGTAATTATTTGGTGAGTGGATGGATGTGTGGATGGATGGACAGGTAACCGGATGAGGTATTTCCTGGAGAACCCCCAAGCTTTGGGTGGTGGAAGTAATTTTCTACAAAGAAACCTGTGGCCAAAGCTTCTTTATTTTCCCCATCCTGTGCCTCTCCATCTTCTTCATGACATGGCCCATACAGAAGATATTTTTCTAGTGACAGAAGAGCAGCCTGAGAGTGCTGTATTCCCCCACCCCTGGGCCCAGCCATGGAAACTGCCACCAGCCTGCCTGTGATAATGGAGTAAAATTCCCTGTAACTATGGCTGATGGGTGTCCCACCTAAGGGTCTTCTTCCTTAAAGCAGAGCCTGGGCTGAGCGCTTCAAGACTGAGATTGCTGAGGAGGAAAGAGGGCTGGCCCTAAGGACATGAATGTTATTAAAGGTTTTCAAAGACTAAAAGATGTCTCCCTTGATCTCTGTGGGTGATTGCTTACATACTACATGCCCTAGTCTTCTGTACCCTTAGGCCTGTACTGAGGTGATGTCACTAGGGCCCAAGGGAAAATACTTCACTTGTGTTCTCCACATGGATTTCAGCCAGGAATAATGATCATCAATTTTTTTATATTTTTTTATTTATTTTTTGGTTCATGGGGCTTGAACTCTGGGCCTGGGCACTCACTGTTCCTGAGCTCTTCAGCTCAAGGCAAGCACTCTACTACTTGAGCCACAGCGCCACTTCCAGTTTTTTTCTGGTGGTTAATTGGAGGTAAGAGTCTCACAGACTTTCCTGCCTAGGCTGGCTTTGAACCACGATCCTCAGACCTTAGCCTCCTGAGTAGCTAAGATTATAGGTGTGAGCTGCTTGTGCCCAGCCCTCAAACTTTTGTCTAAAAACACTTTTTTTTTTTGTGGTGGTGGTGGGTACTTAGATTTGAACCCATGATTTCATGCTAGCTAGTCAGGCACTCTACCACTTGAGCCATACCTCCAGCCTTTTTTTGCTTCTTACTTTTCAGGTAGGGCTTTGCTTTTTTGCCTGGACTGACTTCAAACTAGGATCTTCCTGCTCTTGCCCTTCTGAGTAGTTGGGCTTACAGGTGTGAGCTACTGCACCCAGCCAGGAACAATCTTTAAAAGCAGGACTGGGGTTATGACTTAATGATAGAGTCCATGCTTACCTGCTGAAGGCCCTGGATTGTTTGCAGAAAGCATTGCAAACAAAACCTTCACTGACTTTGTTTCTGGGTCCAGACCAATGTGATCAGAGTTTTCTCCACTTTGGGAGCCGCAGAGCTGTTTGAAAAATCACTGCTTCATTGGGGGAGATGACAAAAAGTAAGGCTGGCTGGTGTCAGTGAGCAATAAACTGAAATAACCCAAGATTCCAGATAAGTGCTACTCTGTCAAGCTATTTGTAAAATGCTAAAATGTAGTACAGATTGGCTGGGAGAAGACACCTTTGAATAAAAGCTGAAGGATCACAATGTTTATGTGAAATCTTTTTTTCTTAGTGCTGGGGATGGATCCGGAACTTGCCCATACTAGGCCAGTTCTCCTAGAACAGTTTTAGATGAAATCTCCACAGCTTACTCCCAGCACTGGGCAGATCAAACCCACAGGCCTTCTGCTCAACTCTTGATTGAGATGATCTCTGAGCCCTTGCAATAGTGAAACCATAGTTTGTGACCTGTGTCCTCCCTGCCCGATTCTTGGGGAAATGACTGCTTAACTACCTGGCCTGGTGTCAGGTCCAATGAAGACAGATCTAGAGGCTTTGTTCAACCCAGAGTTTTCTGCTTCTGCCTGGACACAGCCCTTTCTTAGAAATCTGAGTCAAATCAGATACTGGTGGCTCATTCCTGTAATTCCAGCTACTCTGGAGGCTGAAATCTGAGGATTAAAGTTTGAACTAGCTTTTTGCTAGTTAGAGGCATGGCTTAAGTGGTAGAGCACCAGCCTTAAGTGAAGAAAGCCAAGCAAGAGCTCAAGGCCCTGAATTCAAGCCTGCAGTATTGGCACCAAAAACAAAAACACCTTTGTCAAAGCCAATATCTACTTGGCATTTGCAGGCCATAGCATGTTCCTTCTACCAACCCAGCTCCCCAAAGAAGCTTCATAGCCTGCTTCAGAGACTACCCCTCATCCTGTCCAAGTACCACCCCAACTCCAAGCCAGTTCAAGTACCAGAGCCCTCCCTGCTTTTGGTACCTGCTTTTGCTACACTCACACCTGCCTATCACACTAGGCAAAGCACAGAGATGACCAGTGTAGACAAGGCAGGAAGAAAGGGAATTTTAACCAGGTGCTAATGGCTCACGCCTATAATCCCAGCTACTTAGGAGGTTGTGATCTGAGGATGGTGGTTTGAAGTCAACCTGGTCAGGAAAGCCCATGAGCCTTATCTCCAATAAATTACAAAACAAAACAAAACACCAGAAGTACACTGTGGCTCAAGTGGTAAAGTGCTAACGAGCAAAAGAGGCTCAGGGACCGTTCCCAGGCCCAGAGTTCAAACCCCAGGACAGGACAGGGAATTTTTAAATGTCCTGTGGTTCTCCTCTCATCCCTGAAACCAGCAGTGGCTCCCTGAGGTGTCTTACCCTGTGCTGAACCTATAGGTCTAATCAGGTACCCCATAAAATTGACACTGCTCTAGATAGCTCTCCTCCTCTCCCTGGATCAACAACACTTTACTGTCTCCTGTGATATGGCTCCTACCTGTTTGTAACCTAATGGCCAAACTCAGTGGTGCCACCTTACTTATTCCCACATCTAGTTCATTTGTGGTGAGGGTCTACCACTTGTGCCCACTATAAAATTTGGAGAGCTGTATATACAGATGAACTGAGATGTAAGGACAGATGTAAGTTAGCAGTGTTCCTTGTGTGCCTGTGTGCACATGCTCAGATACTGGGAATTGATCCCAAGCCAACTCTCAGTTGGCTTTAATTCCCACTGAGGTTGGCACTCTACCACTTCTGACCTTTTGCTCATTAATTGGAAATGAGTGTTTCAGATTTGTCTGCCTGGGCTGGATTTAAATAGGGATCCTCAGATCTCAGCTTCCTGTGTAGCTAGGTTTATAGACAGGAGCTACTGGCATGTCTTATAATTATGACATTATATCTTATAATTATGACATTCTTTGTTTTGAATCTGTTCTCCAAACTATGAGTGTTAGTGGACAGTGTCCCTACAGCATAGCACACCACTCTGACTTTCAAACTAATCTGACCTTAGGATTCCAAGGGCGGGAATGGGGGAGGTCTCTGAGGCATAATGAGAAGCCTTAGGACTTCTGCTCAGCATTTTTTTAAAAAATTTGTTTCGCATTAGTGACTTTCAGATCTCTAGTTGCAAAAGGACCTCACAAACTGAAGTTTGAAAGTACCTGGTATAAGCCAGGCACTGGTGGCTCACACCTATAATCCTAGCTACTCAGGAGGCGGAGATCTGAGGATCGAGGCTCAAAGCCAGCCCAGGAAAGAAAGTCCGTGAGACTCTTAACTCCAATTACCCACCAAAAAACCGGAAGTGGCGCTGTGGATCAAGTGGTAGAGAGCTAGCCTTGAGTTGAAGAGCTCAGGGACAGTGCCCAGGCCCAGCGTTCAAGCCCCATGACCGAAACATACCAAAAAAGCAAGGCCTCATCTCAAAAACAAGTTGTAGCTGGGTGCCAGTGGCTCACGCCTATAATCCTAGCTTCTCAGGAGACTGAGATCTGAGGATCACAGTTCAAAGCCAGCCTGGGCAGGTAAAGCTGTGAGACATCTCTAATAAGCCACCAGAAAACCAGAAGTGGCATGCTGTGGCTCAAAGTGGTAGAGCACTACCCTTGAGTAAAAAAGCTCAGGGACAGTGCCCAGGCCCTGAGTTTAAGTCCCACAACCAAAAATAAATAAAAATAAAAAGTTGCATGTTGTACATGTCTACAATCCCATCTACTTGGGGGTGGAAGTCCAAAGCCAACAAATACAGGGGGCGGGGGGGAATGGGGGTTGAGGGAGGAATTACTGAGGGCATGGATCCAATGGTAGAGTATTTACCTAGTGAGCTAAGGCTCTGAACTCAATCTTTATTATCACCACACAGAGCGAGTGAGGGGGGGAGGGGGAGGAGATGAATGAGGGCTCTGAGACCAGGAGCTGGTTAATAGGACAAGGCTAAAGCCCAGTTTTATGGTCAAAATAGAGGATGGAGGCTGCAGAAGGAAGATCCCAGTCCAGAGCTGAGGAAAAGGAGGGGCTCCCTGCCTCAACTGTTCATTGACACACACCCTCCAGGCGGCCAAGGGCAGGTAGGAGATGGGACAGTGAGGGAAGAAGATGTTCTTCAGGCACAGAGTTCCTGATCACAGGGTCTAGAGGTGCTGGACCAGCTATCAGGAAGCTGTGCATGCCTGCAGCCCGAGCCCCCTGGTAATCACAGTGGTAATTGTCCCCAATATGGGCTGCCACTGTGGGTTCCATTTGAGCAAGCCGCAAAGCTTCATGGAAAATTCGGGGGTCTGGTTTGGGCCATCCAGTAGCCTCAGAAGTCAACACAAAGTCAAAGTGTTCCCGCAGGCCAAGGCCCACCAGGATATCCTCAAGCCGTCTATCAAAGTTGGAGACCACTGCTAGCTTCAGACCTCGCTTGCGGCACCCCTTCAGGGTGGTCTCAGCTCCCTCCAACACCTGCCAGGTGCTGGGGCTGCTGAAGTCTTCATACAGTTGTGTGGCAATGGGGGCCACAGCCTGGGCATCCTGCACCCCTGCCAGGTGGAAGGTCTGTAGGACCACATCCAGCCACCATTGGCGGGAGGTGAGGCCCTGGCTCAGGCCATAGTTGGGGAGATTGTGACTCTGGGCCTTGTATGCCTGTCCAAAGGCTCGTCCCAGGGCTGTGGGCTCCACCACCAGGCCATGGGCCCGGGCTTTGGTGGCATACTCCTCCCCCACAGTGCGGCGGAGCCGGACCAGTGTGTCCTTCACATCCCACGTCAGTAGGCGAATCTGCAGCCGGTGTGCCATGGAAGAGGCCAAGTCTGCCTCAGGTCCCTCTCAGTTCAAGGAGATGCTGGGCTGGATAAGTCCTCCCTTCCACAAGGCCTTGTTGGCCACAAGATCTTCACAATCTTCTCCTTCCTGGAAGGAGAAACAGCTGGTGAGGAGGAGGAGGAGGTCCTGAGGTCCCAGAGACGGGGTCCAAACCCTAGTACTGTCAACTGCAGAACCTTCAGAAGTCATTTTGTGAACTGTCTCATGTGTAAGAGTAGCACAATGATACTGACCTCATATGACTATGGCTTAAATATGATTGTACATCCCACAGCAAATAATGAGCTAGATGCTGGGGAACAAGACACATTTCCAGCTCTCCTGGCATTTATAGACATTAAAGAATACAGGAGATAGATATTAGAGGAAGAACTATACACCAGTAGTTTGTGAAGTCAGTATGTATCAGGAGGATATAAAATCCAGGGACCCAGTCTGATCTTGGAAATCAAGTGGAGATCTGAAGAACAAACAGGGGCAAGTTGTGGAAGTGGTTAACTTGGTCCTGGCAGTGAAAATAAGTGCAAAGGTCCTTTGGGCAAAGCAAAGAGTCTTGTACTTTGTGTAGACAGATTTCAGCACAGGCAGCCTTATAGGTGGAGATAAGGAATATGACTGCTATTGCTATTACTAGCAATGTCAAAAGGCTGAAAGTCCTTTACAGACCACATGGCCAGCACCCTGGTTGCTGAGCAGTGAAGACAATGAGGCAGACAGAGGAGCTTTTGTGCCTACGGTCACAGTGAGCCAGCAAAACAGCCAGGCAGGCCTAGAACTTGAACTTCCTATTCTGGCTGTGTTCCCTTCCACTTTGCCATGCTTAGACATAACATCATGTAAAGTAGGGGCCCATACAGGTAAACGAGGGGCCCGGATTGTGGACCCTATTGCTGAGCAGTTATCTACAGGCAGACTTTGCACCTGGCAGGTAGGTGTTGGGGGAGGGTTGAGGCCACCCTGAGGGGGGGCCACAGGTGGGATTAGAGGCAGGCAGTGGTCTCCACGTGTGATCAACATGGACTCTGCCGAACCTATACAACACAGCACAGCCTGTCCCTAACCTTCCCTGAAGCTGAGCCCCATCTTCTCCATCCTTCCCGGGAATCAACAACACCTGTCTGGCAGGCCAGCCCAAGGGATAATCCCTGACCCGATGGGTGCACAGGAAAGCAGTTCTCAGCCAGGGGCTGAACGCAGCTGTTTTGTTTTTGTTTCTCTCCAGACACAGATGATGGCTGTCCCCTGACCCGGATGTGCCAGAGTGCAGAGTGCAGCTAGGCTGCTTTTGGGGGGGGGGGGGGGAGGGTAGAAAAGGGGGGGGCGAGCAGATGGACTTAGGGCTTCCTGGAGCAGGGCGATCCACTTGGAGCCTCCGTGCAGGCGGGTGGATGTGGAGCCCCAGCGAGGGCCACACTCGTCCCGGCTCCCACAGGGGTCTCTGGCTCAGGCTCCCGACCACCGCCCTCGTCCAGGTACGGGAGGTGGGGCTGGGGGTTCGGACTGCACGCCCGATGGCTCCCCTTCCCCCTCCTCCGGGGTCCGGCGGAGCCAGGTCCGGGGAGCCCGGGGGTAAAACCCAACCTGCCTCCAGCTGACCCAGGCCGCGTGGTCCGGGAGGGGCCTGCGAGCTCCCACGATCGACGCGGGGCCCGGGCCCAGCACCCACCGGGCGCGGAAGGCACCGGCCAGGATGGGGGCCGCGGGCTCCGGAACCGCCGTCCCCGCTCGGCTCCGCCTCCCGCCCCGCCTCCGGCCCTCGAGGCCCGGTCCCCGGCGCCCGGGTCCCGCGTCCCCGTCGCTGCCTTCCGTTACCTCGCACCGTCCAGGCTCCCGGCCCCGCCCCCATCCCGCCCCCGTACGCCCTCTCCCCACCGGGCTGACCTCACCACCCAGCACCCCCGGATCTCCTTGGCGTCAGGACGTCCGGAGAGGCACCGGGCCGAAGCGGAGCCCCAGCTTTTCATCCTTGCCTGGGAGACTAAACACCGGCCTGGCGGGCCAGCCCACGGGGCGATCACTGACCCGGTGCACCGGAAAGCCGTCCTCCGTCCTCCGGCCCGGAGCCCTGAGACCGCAAGCCGCTTCTCTCCCCAGTCAGAGCTGAGCCCTCAGAGGGAGGTTTGTCCCCGACCCGGGGGCCAGAGTGCAGCCTGGGCACACAAGGCGGGGCGGAGGGAGGGAAGAGGGGGAAGGCTGGCCTGACTGGTTAATCTGGGGAGGAGCCTTGGATGAGTGATTTAAGGAGCCTGGAGCTGGGAGATGCCTTCAGAGCCTCTCCTTGTGCAGAGTGGTATGAGGCTGGACAGATCAAGGACAATGAGGCATGGGAACAGCAGCCACGAATTCAGAGAGAAATGCTAGATTAATGAATAGCTTGGTTAAAAGCACAGAAGATTATATATATATATATACACACACACACATTTATGTATAATGCCTATGTGTATACACACATATACACATACATATATATACACACACATATACCGTGTCTGTGTGCCATGGGAACTGAACAAGAATACAGTATCTTAAACTTATGCTGGAAAAACAAGCCATATGGTAAATGACTCCTCTGGATACCAAATGAGTTTATAAAGAAAAATATTTATCTCAAGGATAGATGCCTACCTTGAAGAGAATATCTGGTAGAATACACCCTTGGTTTAAAGAGATCTTGAACCACTTTTTGTCGCAGTAACCCAAAGTTAATGAAGAGACCAACTCCAGTCTCTGGAGACAAGGCACTGTAACCATCAAGAATGTAAAAATGTTCTAGACTTCAGATCAAAGAGAAACACTCAACCTAGGGTAAACTTGAGCCAAACCTCCGACTGTACTTTTTCACTGTAAATTCTTGAGATGCCAGACCCTCCTTTGTATGGGTTTTGAGAAATGCCCAGAAGTGCTCCCACTGGTGTCTGGCTGTGTACTGTCTTCCCTTCGCTTTGTTTTATTAATACCCTTCGTTGGCTTCTACTTTGATGAGTTTTAAAGTTTTTTTGCAACATCACAAACTAGACACCCAGGAGCCAAGTAGCAGGCCCCTTCCCTTTTGGAAGGCCCTCCTCCCTAGTGATGATTAGTCCTCAACCCATACTAGGAGGGAACTACTTTTGGTTGAAGGCATGTCTGTCTCACCCAGGACAACTTGCTGATGGCGGATATGGTTCTCTGTAATAAACAAGCTGCCCTTAAAAAAAAAAAATTCTTAAAAAAGAAAAGCTGGGTGCTGGTGACTCAAGCCTGTAATCCTACTCAGGAGGCTGAGATCTGAGGATCATGATTCAAAGCCAGCCCAGGCAGGAAAGTCCTTAAGACTCTTACCTCCAAAATTAACCATCAGAAAACTGGAAATGGAGCTGTGGCTCAAAGTAGTAGAGTGGAAACACTTCAGAGACAGCACCTAGGCTCTGAGTTCAAGCCCCACAACCGACAGGGGGGTATTGGGGGGAAAAAGGAAAGGCTGGAAATGGCACTTCGGCTTAAATGGTAGAGCACTAAGCTTGAGTACAAAGAGGTTCAGAGACAATGTCTAGGCCCTGAGTTCAAGTGCCAGGACCAGCACCAAAAAAAAAAGGAAAAAGACTAGGCCTGCAAAAGTAATATGTATTCATCTAAATACTTAACTGGTCTGGTGGCTTATGCCTATAATCCTAGCTACTCAGGAGGCTGAGATATAAGGATTGCAGTTCAAAGCCAGCTTGGGCAGTTAAGTCCACTTAGACTCTTATCTCCAGTTAACCACAGAAAAAGCTGGAAGTGGTGCTGTGGCTCAAAGTGGTAAAGTGGTACAGTGCTAACCTTGAGCAAGCTCCAGTACTTGCAAAAAAAAAAAAAATCAACTAAAAATATCAGTATGATCAAAGTAAAAAGTGAAAGTTGTTTCCCAGCCTCATTTATTTACCAACTGCTAAATAAGTATCTGTGCTCAGTGTCTGACCTTGGTCTTCTCAGAGACTTTGTGAGAAGCCAGCTGCTTCCTGCTTGAATGGAAGAGGGGCTGGGACAGGAAAAAATCAAGTAAATAACCAGTTTGATTTCAGAGTGCTGAGGTCGCACAGCAAGGGGAGACTTGGGAGGAAAGACGCAGCTTCCTCACCCCACCTGGCATTCTTCTTATGCTCCACCCTCTTAAACCGCTTCCTGTATTCCTTGGCTGTCAGTTGCTTCCACTCAGAACTAACAGCACCTCCCTGGGCTGGGGCTCAGGGGAGGACAAAGTGCAAAAGCACAGAGCAGGAGCCTCTGGGAGGAAGAACTTGATTCTGGGACTCACCTGGGAAACCGGCTTTGTGTCACTAGCATAATATCCAGAGTGGGGATGGGGAAGTTGACTGAGAGTGCAGAAGTCCAATCCAGAGATTCTTGGGGTCACCATTTTTCAAGATCTACTAAAACCTAAGCCCAGGTTCTGGCTGTCCTGACAGGAAGTGATTTTAGAGACCTAATCCTAAGCCTGGTTCCAACTGATTCACCCTCTTTCTTTCCCTTTTTGGGTCTTAGCTTCTCAATATGCTAAGTGAGGGTATGTGGGTGTGTGTAGGACTAGACACATTTACTAGAGAAGTAAATTTTTTATCTTAAGATACTGTTATATATTGGCTTTTGTTATATCCACAGATCCTGAATCCTAATACAGAGGATGACTTTAGACCAGGTGTTGAGTCAGGCTTGAGGAAGTGACAGTTAAACTGAGATCATAACATCATAAAAGGAATCAGGAAAGTGTTCCATGTAAAGAGGACTGATCATTGGTCTAAACTGGGCATGGTGGTGGCACTCGGGAGGCAGAGGCAGGGCAGGATGATGGCCTACATAGTGGGTTCTAAGCTAGACCCAGTCTTACCTGAGTCCCTACCAGCCTTACTGTAATGAGTATACACTTTAATCTTGGGGCCCTATCTCTCTTCCCTGTTTGCTGTTACTGAGCCAGGTGATCATGTGACTCAAGGAGCCAATCAGAGACTTCTAGAGAGACTTGCAATATAGTAGGGCAGAAGGGAGCTTTCTGTGGGATTTCATAAACCTTAAGGACCACTTAAGCCTGTAGTTAGTAGGAATCATGTTGCTGCCAAGTGGCTAAGATTCACCTGAGAATAAAGCCAAGTGGAGGCACTTACAGATGTGCCCTAGAAGGGGACAGAGTGGGTTGGAGGTATGCCTCAGTTGGTAGAGCACTAGCCAATGAATGAAATCATCAGATACCCAATGTTAAGTCCTAGTCTTGGACCAAAACAAAAACAAAGGGACAAGAGTCCTCCATGAAAGCCTTTGACTGAGACTCACCCACAGCTGGCTATATTTAGATCCAGCTATGAAATCTAGCCAGTTCACTTCTTACTACTTGGCTCTAATTTATGCTCCTGGCAGAGTCCTCATGGGGCTGGGAACCTTTCCTAATTGGAAAACTTTCCCTAATTGGAAAACTGGTGATTTTTGCTGTCAGGAATGCGGACAATTAAAATGCCTGCTGAAAGGATAAGCTATAGTCTAAGCTGGCACCTCTGAAAGGGAAACAAGAAAATCAGGTCTGTGAGAGGCTCCTGATGCTCATCACCTGCTGAGATGCCTGCAAGACTAATAAGATGCTTTGACAGATTGTGAAAGCCTGAGCTTCAGTCCCGGGATAAACTTAACCACAAGGTAGGGCAGGGCACAGAGCAGGACCCAACCCTTCCAGTTCATTCCTGATGCCCGCCTGTTACTAGATGTGTAGACAAAATACTGTGGGGTTGAAGGCAAATGTCCCTGGGGTCTTCCCTCAGTATCTGAGCCAACTCTCCCATTAGATCCATTGTTTTGCTAAGGGCAGAGGCCTTAGAGTTGGGACTATATAGGTTTGGATCCTCACCCTGGCTTTTTGCATAATTAAGATTTCAACTCAGTTCTGCCACAAACTTACTGAGTTGCCATTGGTGAGTGACATAAAACCCTGTGGTCTTTGTCACTGCACACCATCCCAAGCTCAATTTAGGATTTCTCTTGTGTCCTACACCTGTTTTATGTGTTGCTGTCTCACTTAATCAGCACTCAGATTAAGCTCATTGCTCATCTCTACTTTATGTCCTAAACACTTCCTGAATCTGTTTTCTGCTTTCCATCTCATCACCACGCCAGTCCAGTCCCTCCAGATTTCTCATCTGCATTTTGCATGGTGCAATCAAAATGGTTTGATAAAAATGTCCATTAATGGGGTCGTTCTCCTGCTAACACCCATCAAATGTCTCCCTTAGATCTTGGAAGATCCAAGTCTGAAAGGGCTAATGTGGCCTTTGGGCCCCTGCACGGTGGGCCTGGGCTGTCTTTCTTCTGGCCTCCTCTTCCCCAGTCCTTTCTGATGCCCCAGCGACACCAGCCTTGTTTCCTCCAGCTCCATCTAGCTCCTCTAGCTGTGGCGTAACCATTCCTTCAGTTTTGAATGCTCTTGCTCAGTCATGTCTTAGCCTGGACTCTCATCCAAATGTTATTGCTTCAGGGAAGCATTTTCTGATCCTTTGAATCAGGTCAGGGCCTGGTGGCCTCATTCCCACCCCTAGTCACTGTGTCTGCCTCCTGGTTCTCAGGGACTCCTCCTTAGGCTGCTCAGCATTTATTCACCAAGTGCTCCCTGGTGGGTCTGGTTTGTACATACACAGTTCTATATAATGGTGGCATCGCCCTGTGCCTGAACAGTTACTTGCTCAGCAATGATGGGTCCGGGATAGTCAAGGAAATAATATTTTGCTTCTGCATTGATCCTCTCAACCAGGAAAGAAGAGCCTGAGGTTAGGTGACTAGAGGTCCAGAAGGGATGGTTTCTGGTTAGCTCCATGCCTGGCTCACCAAGGCTTGTCTGTGATTAGTGATTTGGGCCCTAGGTGGTAGATCCTGGCTAATGCTTCCAGAGGTCAAGGACTGAGGCCCTTTATTTACTTGTCAGTCATAGGCTTGAACTCGGGGCCTGGATGCTATCCCTGAGCTCTTTTGCTCAAGGTTAGTACTCTATCATAGCTTTCTTGCCCAGGCTGGCTTTCAACCACGATCCTGATTTCAGCCTCCTGAGTAGCTAGGATTACAGGTGTGATCCACCAGTGCCCAGTATTTGAGGCTGTTTAAAAACCTGATCTTGGCCTGACACTGTCTGGAAGGCAGAGAACAGGTGACATTAGGTCTTGAGTTGGCCACACAGGCCTCTGTAAGGTCCATTCCTGGATGATGAGCAGACCCCGCCCATTACCTGCGTTACCTAGGCAACTGGGACACCTGGAAGAGGTCACATCTGCATCCGCTGAGGTCACATCTGGATCTGATGTGGCCACACCTTTCTCCCACCTGGTCCCACCTCTCTTTACCTGGACACACCTTTCCCCGCCCCTACCCTAGATAAGGCCTAACCTAGGGCCAGTCGCCCTCTTTGCCAGCCTCGTGGAGTGCCAACCTGGCCTGGTCCCAGAAGGTCTACTGAATAAACCTACCCCTTACCTGAGTATCATGTGCATGGTGCTGTTCTTACTCTGCTACCTCTTTTTATAAACCTAACAGCCTCTAAGAATGAAAAAGAATTGGGCTTACTGCAGCAGCTCCAATTCTCCACTTACCAAAAACAAAACCTAGTATGAAAGCTGGCCTATTCTACCTCTGCCGTTATTCACCTTCCTGTTCCTCCCCTGTCCCCACTGCCCTGCTAAGCTCCTCCCATCACAGGGTCTTTGCCTTTTTGGGGCTAGGGGTGGTGAGGATTGAACCCAGGGCCTCCAGCATGTCTGGCAAGCACTCTACCTCTTCAGCTACTCTGCTGGCTCTTTTGTTTGTATTTTGTTCTTGAGATATAGTCTAGCATTTTTACCCTGGCTTGCTTGAGCTTAATCAGAGTTGGGATTACAGGTGTCTGCCACCAGATCTGGCTTATATTTGTTGTCTTATGGCTGTTATGACTTCCTCTCAGTTAGGATCTTTTTTTTTTTGGGTCTGGTCATGGGGCCTGAAATCTGGGCCTGGGCACTGTCCCTCAGCTCTTCAGCTCAAGGCTAGCACTCTACCACTTGAGCCACAGCATCACTTCCGGCTTTTTTTCTTTTTGCTTATGTGGTGCTGAGGAATCGAACCCAGGGCCTCAGGCATGCAAGGCAAGCGCTCTACCACTGAGCCACCTTTGTCCCTCTCTAGTCTCAACCCCAGGGAGTGCTTTCCAAACATTCTCAAGAGGGAACTTGACACTGGGTGTGGTAAATGCCTATAATTCTAGCAGGAATCCAGAGAAGTTAGAGGACGTGTGTTGGAGGCCAATCTGGGCTCTCTATATACCAAGGCCCTTTCTCCAAATGCCAACAATTCAGATATTACTTGGTGGTAGAGTACTTGCTTAGCCTATACAGGGCCTGGGTTTGATCTTCAGTGCCACCAAAAAACCAAAATGAAACAAAAAACAGAGGGTTCTCCCCTTTGATTTTCAAACCCTTTTCTTCCTTTAAAATACTTATCATTATTTATAACTGCTTTATTAGTCTGTTTTCTTATCTCCCCCTTTCTCTCTGCATAAACTGCATGAAGACACAAGCTGGTTGCCTTTGTTGTCACATTCATAGCACCCTGCACTGTGCCCAGGAAGAGCTGAGATTCTCAAAACTTCTCTCATGAATAAAAGCCTTGCTGGTGGTTGTATCTCCAGCAGTCAGGAACTCCTTCTTGCTTCTGGATTTCGATCCTTGTTAATAAATCTTCTCCCCGGTCTATGGCTCTGAGTGGAACAGATTTCAGGCTGCCTGGTGATCACTGGTCTATGTGGGAAATGCTTTTCTCTGGAATCACAACACAGCTCAACTCTAAACTCAGATGTCAAGCTAGGCCTCACTCCTGATCTACTGTCAGAGGACTTAGGCTTTCCTGAGCCAACTGCTTTCCTCTGGCTTAATGATCCAAGCCCCTCTGCTAGGCCCTAGGCTTATGCCTGGGACTCTAGGTTGCAGTTTGCTAAAGCCACAACTGAAAAGTGTGGGAGGTGGGGAGACGAGACTCAGGCCTGAGCCTGAGCAAGCAAGGAAGAGCATGTGAGGCTGCAGCTGTGACTGCTAAGGTTTGGTGTGCGGCATAAACCACTCAGGGTGCTGGGCCTCTGCCAGCATGTGGGCAGGAATCGGGCACAGGGCACAGTTCAAACAGCAGCATTTACTTTGGTTTTCACATCTCCATGGCTCTGGGAACCTTCTCAAAGTCTGGCTCTTGAGTCCTGTCCTCTCTGTCACTCCTCCTTCAGCCACTGCAATAGCTGAGGTGTGTAGTAGGTGATGATGATATCAGCACCTGTGTGGGGAAGCAGGGGAGGAAACAAGGTGTCAGTTCTGAGCAGACCTGGGAGACGAACGAGGCTCAGGCAAGGAGGCCACCATGAAGGTTGCAGCCTGTAAGGACACAGCCTAAGTCTAAGCCTGGTTTCAGTCATCTCCAGACCTTGGGTTAGGCATTTTCTCTTTCTGGGCCTCAGTTTGCCAATGCATGAAATGCAGGGGGTGAGACAGGTGACTCCAAGTTCCCTTCCTATGCTGGTATGTGGAAGTCAAGGCCCGGCATTGCAATGAAACTGAGCTATAGACATGCTGAGACCTCCTCTAGAAATAAGGACATCTTAATAAAAGTTAATAGAATTGGGGCTGGGAATGTGGCTTAGTGGTAGAGTGCTTGTCTAGCATGCACGAAGCCCTGGGTTTGATTCCTCAGTACCACATAAACAGAAAAGGCCAGAAGTGGCACTGTGGCTCAAGTGGTAGAGCACTTGCCTTGAGCACAGAGAAGCTTAAGGATAGTCCCCAGGCCCTGAGTTCAAGCCCCAGGAACAGCAAATAAATAAATAAATAAATAAATAAATAAAGTTAATAGAAGATGAGGACTTTCTGCGAACTCTAGAGGTGACAGAGGACATTCTTTGGATTACAGATGTATCATGAATTGTTGAGCTCCAGGAAAGCCATACTTCCCCTAGATAACTGGGGTCCTGATGGCCCTGATTATTCCCCTGGATAGCTGGTTTTGCCTATGTATAACACGCTTATTAGACATAAGTATCATCCTTATCTAGTTTGTTTTGTTTTATGTATAACACCTCTGATAAGGCTGTTAAGGCTTAGTCACTACTCCAAGCATGTGGTTTTTGTCTTTAAAAGCTATGTACTAGCTCTGTTCTGTGGGGGGCTGCTGCTCTTTGAGACAGGAGTCTACCATGCAGTCACTGGCCTTTTAATAAAGACTCCTCTTAAAATGTGGTATCTCTGTTTTCTTGCTGTACAAACCTCTCTCCTTGCCATGAGGTCACCTTATGGCATCTAGGAAAACTGGCTGATCCTAGGCCACACTGTCTCCCTTCAGGGATCAGTGGTCAGCTATAGTACCCAATTTGCTTCCTGTTTCTTTTTGTTGTTGGTCATGGGGGCTGAACTCTGGGCCTGGGCACTGATCCTTAGCTCTTCAGCTCAAGGCTAATGCTCTACCACTTGAGCCACAGCGCCACTTTCAGCTTTTTTTCTGCCTATATGGTACTGAGGAATTGAACCTAGGACCTCATGCATGCAAGGCAGCACTCTACCACTGAGCCACCTTCCCAGCCCCTTTGCTTCCTGTTTCTCTGCACCTTTCCAGTGAATGGGGTAGGTCAGGGTCTAGTGTTAAAACTCTGGCTGCCCCTGCACCCAAAGCTGGAGCTGAAGCTGGAATCCATCCCAATGACCAGGATGCTATGCAATAGTAACAAAACGTGCTCCTGTTTATGGAGAAGTAAGTATATGTCAAATACCCACAGTATCACTGAATCCTCAGGATAACCATGTACCCTAGTTTACAGATAGAGGCCTGAAAGTGGACAGAAATGGCTTAAGTTCTCAAAGCAAAAAAGAAGTAGAAACTAGGCACTGGTGTCTCACACCTATACTTCTTGCTACTTCAGGAGGCTGAGATCTGAGGATTGTGGTTTAAAGCCAGCCCAGGTAGTAAAGTCTGTGAGTCCCTTATCTCCAATAAACTACAAAAAAAGCCTTGAGCATAAAAGCTCAGGGACAGTGCCCAGGCCCTGAATTCAAGCCCCAGAACTGGCACCTAAATAAATAAATAAATAATAAATAAATAAATGGAGTTCAAGTGCTGGGTGCTGGTGGCTCATGCCTGTCCCTCCTAGCTACTCAGGAGGCTGAAGAAATCAGAACTTTCAGGCAAAGAGTGCAGGCTTCAAATGATTTTGTTTCCCTATCTGGGCAAAGTGCCCATCAGTCCCCATGGCAGGTCACAAACCCCACCCTGCCTGTTTACCTGCTCTGCGGAAGGCGGTCATGGCCTCCAACACGGCAGCCTTGAGATCAAAGGCCCCAGCCCGGGCTCCATGCCACAACATGGCAAACTCTCCAGACACATGGTACACAGCAAGTGGGAGCTCAGGGTGCTAAAGGAAAGCAGTCATGGATATATAGGTTAAAGTGGAGGGTGCATGTGCTCTAGGAGTGTCCCTCCCTCTCTGCCCATGCTGTGATGGTCTTGATCCCTATTCTGAATCACGGCTGCTGGCAGCCCAGCCTGTTCTAGGGCTGTTCAATCAGAGCTGTTGAAAGACCCCTGCAAACTCAGGTGTAGCAGCTAGATTGTTAGCTGGGAGGAGTGAGAGGGAAGGACTGCTTGGGGAAGAGTGCTTCCAACTCAGAGTTCAGAGCCCCTCCCTCTAAGTCCTTGTATCCACAGGTGAAGGCTCTGAGCCCCCTGAGCCGCTCCCTTTGCCTCGTACTCACCTTGTCCTTCACTTCCCGTACAATGTCCAGGTAGGGCATTCCTGGCTTTACCATAAGCATGTCGGCTCCTTCCCGAACATCCCGGTCCTGAAGGATGCAGAAAAAAGGGGGCAGAGGGGCTGGGAAGGTGGCTCAGTAGAGCACTTGCCTTGCATGCCTGAGGCCCTGGTTTCGATTCCTCAGCACCACATAAGCAAAAAGAAAAAAGCCGGAAGTGGCGCTGTGGCTCAAGTGGTAGAGCGCTAGCCTTGAGCTGAAGAGGTGAGGGACAGCGCCCAGGCCCAGAGTTCAGGCCCCAAGACCGGACCAAAAAAAAAAAAAAGGGGGGGGGCAGGGGATGACAACGCTGGAAGGGGACAGGCTGAGGTTGGGGTTGGGGAGACCCAGGCTCTGGTCACTCACCACTGCACGGAGGGCCAGGCCCCGGGCTCCAGGGGGCAGCTGGTAGCAGCGGCGGTCTCCAAAAGCTGGGCTTGACTGGGCTGCATCCCTGCAAAGTCACCAGGATGGACTCCAGCTTTGCCCCCAAGTGGCATATAAAGTAACAGACCCCTGCCTGCCCCACTTACCGGAAAGGTCCATAGAAAAAGGAAGCAAATTTGGCACTGTAGCTCATCACTGATACCTGTATGGAGAGACAGTGGGGGTATAGGCCCAGCCAATCCTTTCTATATGCCTCAGGGTGAAAAGAGGAGGATACAGGGGCTCAGCTAGGAAGCAGTGCCGATAGCCCAGACTCACTGCAGACTCACAGCCTTGGTTTCCCAAATTTGAGGAAAAGTCTAGACAGCTCTTAAAGTCCTCATCTGGTGCTGTCTGATTCTTGGTACTCGGGGGCAGGATTTGTCCTGGTGTTCTCCTCCCTGCCCATGTCCCTCCCTGCACGCCTTGCCAGTACCCTGTTGCCAAGTCCGTGTGCCATCAGGGCCTCCTTGATAGCCTCCACGCGCCCATCCATCATGTCCGACGGGGCTACTACCTGACATCCTGGAGAGCAGAGGGTGGCGTTCAGAACTCCCAACCCCTCCTACCCACTCTGCCACCTCCCAGTCCCTACTGGGGACTTTACTCACCAGCCTTGGCATAGGCAAGTGCCACCTCAGCCAGCCGTTGGCGGCTCTCCTCAGCCTGGAAAGCTCCCTTCTCACTCAGAAGCCCTGTGGGACAAGATGGCTGGGTTTCCAGAACACTTTGGGCCCAGCTTGGGGGTGAGGTGGGCAAGTGGAGGTATGTGCCTGCAGGGCTGGTGGGAGGGAGGGGAGGAACTAACCACAGTGACCATGAGAGGTGTAGGGGCACAGGCAGACATCACAGGCCACCAGGAGGCTAGGGAAGGTCTTCCTCAACAGCCGGATTGCCTCTATAGTTGGGGATTCCTCGGAGTCTGCTGAGGAGCCCCGCTCATCCTAGAAGAACATGGTATGTGTGACATATGAAGATCTGGGAGCCACATTTGGTAGAGCACAGCCAGGCCCTTTCTTTTAATTACATCATAGCCACTGCATGGGGGACCAGCCCATTTGCAGAGAGGCCAGCAAAGATGCAGAGAGGGGGCTTGACTTATTTAGCTAGGGTATTACAGCCCTACTTAACTTCCTGGCCCTACACAAGTGTTATTTAAGAGCAGTCATGATGGTCATCGACCAATGACACCCATGTTAGCACAAAGTAGGAGGGGAGGACTAAGCCAGTGTGTAAACCTCAGCCCACTCTGGCCCAGCCTCCCTCCTTCAGCCTTCCTCTGATTCTTCACCTTGGGAACTCTGCTGGGGACACCAAAGATCAGCACACAGCGTAGGCCATCTTCCACCAGTGGCTTCAGCATCTCTTCCAGCCGGTTCACTCCATACCTGAGGGGAAGGAAGGGAGAGGGACTGAAGTAAGCAGGTTCCTCTAATCCCTCCCTCCCCACACACACAGTTACACACAGCAGCAGGAGGGCATAAAATCCCACAAATAGCACAGGGAGGAATGCACCCACCCAAAGACAGGCACCAAAGCAGCAGGGTTATGGAATTAGTTGTGGGTGAACCTCCAAGGTTCTCTTACTGAACTCTCCCTCTAGCTCAGCTTCTCTCTGCAACAGCCTTTGCTATGGTGACCAAGGTGATGGAGCGAGTATGCATTATCTTATCAGGCTGTCTCCTCCACTGGGCTATAGCTTCAGTCCCCAGAAAACCCTTATCCTCACTGAGCTACAATTTACCTGTCTGGATCTGCCGCCTTCTGGGTCTGCTGCTTCCTTCTGGTACCCTCAACCATGAAATCTCTTCCCACACCATCCTTTTACCCTCCCTGCCCATCTCTTACCTGGCCACTCCTGGGAGGCTGGCGATGGGCTGGATGTCGTCAGGAACATCCCTGCAAGAGCGAGAGGCGGGCTATGGAATGGGGGCAGTGGGAAGGGCCATTGGTGGTAGGGTGAGTGGGAGGGGTGGCCAGGAAGCTGGGAAGGGAAGTAGGAGTGGAGATGGAAGGATGGGGGTGGAATTCAGGTTCTGGTGCCCTTGCCTAGCCAAGCCCAGGGCCTAAAATAAGAATAATAGGAACAACAAGAATAACAGTGGCAGTGAGAGCAGCTGTACTCAAAGAACAGTAACCACAGGAAAGAATCAGTGCTTAAGAACTTGGACTTTGAAGCTAGAAGGTCCTGTCTTCCTATCCCATGCATTCTGATTATTGGGCAACTTTGGCCAACTTGAACCTTAGTCCCTTCAACAAAAATATACTGAGTATTTTGTGTGTGTGTGTGTGTGTGTGTGTGCATGGGCGCGTGCCAGAATTGGGGGCTTGAACTCAGGATCTGTGTAGGAGCTATCCCTTAGCTTTTTCTACTCAAGACTGGCACTTTACCACTTGAGCCATAGCTCTACTTCTAGCTTTTTGGTGATTAAATGGTGGTAAGAATCTCACAGACTTTCTCAGATATTAGACTTCATAGCAGCTAGGCTTATAGGTGTGAGCCACCAGCACCTGACTGTATTAAGTACTTATTATCTACTGGGTACTATTTTAAGTGAACAAAATAGACAAAAGTCCTTGCCATGAATTGACATATCTATTTATCTCTCATGTGGATGCTGAAAGGAATGAAGAAAAAAAGAAGAGAACGAAAAAGAGATTGAGCTAGGCCCAGCGGCTCATGCCTATAATTCTAGTTACTAAAGAGACTGAGATCTGAGGACTTTGGTTCGAAGCCAGCTTGGGTTGGTAAATCTGTGAGACTCTTACGTCCATTAAACTACAAAAAAGCTGGAAGTGGACTGTGGCTCAAATGGTAGAGTGCTAGCCCCAGGCCCTGAGTTCAAGCCCCAGAAATGGCACAAAAAAAAAAAAAAAAGATTGAATAAAGTGCTTAGCACAGTACCTGGTACACAGTAAGTATTCAGCAAATGTTTGTTACTATCATTAATAATCACGATTGCATGATTATTATTAACAATCATGTCTAACATACATAGTACTATACCACTGAGAGAACCTATTGCAGAAGCTCAGGGTAACTGGCAAAGGTACTTCTTTTACAAATGGGGTGAGCTCATTTCCCTAAGACTGCTATTCTTTTTTTTTTTTTTTGTCGGTCATGGGTCTTAAACTCTGGGCCTGGGCGCTGACCCTCAGCTCTTCAGCTCAAGGCGAGCGCTCTACCACTTGAGCTACAGTGCCACTTCCCCTAAGACTGCTATTCTTAACCTTTAGGCCACTTCTAACACTTCTGATTCTAACTGTCAGCCCACTTTAACCCCTGATCATCAGACTGATGTCTGCTTCAGTCACACGCTGCCCCCCACCCTGGGCAGATCAGACCAGGCCCATTCCTGGGGACTCACGTGACAAAGATGGGGTAGATGAGGTTGGAGGCACTGAGGGTGGTGTTGGCTCCCTGCCAGAACCGAAGCAGTGGGTGGAAATACCCACTGTGCAGAACCGACTGGGGCTGCATGGTAAGGGTGTCAGCTGGATGCAATCAAGGCTCCTGGGTTGTGTGCTGGGACTCAGCTCTGTGGGGGCAACAGGACACCATGAGACATGAATCCTATATTCACATCTAGAAGATGGCTCTTCCACATCCCTGCTGGTCCACAAGGTAAGAGGAGTGAAAGGAACCCTTCAGAAGCTTCAGAGGAATCTGGATCTAAAGACAGAACACTGTCTGGCATCTATCTATCTATCTGTCTGTCTGTCTGTATATATAGCTGTTGTTCGTGGGGCTTGAATTCTGGTTCTGGGTGCTGTTCCTGAGCTCTTCAGTTCAAGGTGAGCGCTCTACCACTTGAGCCACAGTGCCACTTCCATTTTCTGGTGGTTAATTGGAGATAAGAGTCTCATGGAGTTTCCTGCCTGGGCTGGCTTTGAACCACCAATCTTAGATCTCAGCCTCCTGAGTAGCTAGGATTACAGGTGGGAGTCACCAGCACCCAGCATTTTTTTTTTTGGTCGGTTCTGGGGCCTGAACTCTGGGCCTGGGCACTATTCCTCAGCTCTTCAGCTCAAGGCTAGTGCTCTACCACTTGAGTCACAGCACCACTTCTGGCTTTTCTGATTATGTGGTGCTGAGGAATCAAACCCAAGGCCTCATGCATGCAAGACAAGCACTCTACCACTGAGCCACCTTCCCAGCCCCGCCCCCCCCCCCTTTTTTGCCAGTCTTGGGGCTTGAACTCAAGGCCAGGTCACCGTCCCTGAGCTGCTCTTTGCTCAAAGTTAGCACTCTCCCACTTGAGCCACAGTGCCACTTCCGGCTTTTTCTGTGTATGTGGGGCTGAAATTGAACCCAGGGCCTCATGCATTCAAGGCAAGCACTCTTCCAACTGAGCCACATTCCCAGCATTTTTTTTTTTTTTAAGTAACAACTAAGCTGGGCACTGGTGGCTCACACTTGAAATCCTAGCTACTCAGGAGGCTGAGATCTAAGAACTGTAATTTGAAGCCACTCTGGGCAGGAAAGCTCATGAGACTCTTATCTCCATTTAACCACCCCAAAAAGGTGGAAGTGGACCCATAGCTCAAGTGGTAGAGTGCTAGTCTTGATTAAAAAAAAAAAATCTAGGAAAACTGGGTGCCAATGGCTCACACCTGTAATCCTAGCTACTTTGGAAGCTGAGATCTGAGGCTCATGCTTAGAAGCCAGCCCAAACAAGAAAGTTTGTGAGATTCTTATCTTCAATTAAGGGTAAGAAATCATAAAAATCAGAAATAAAACAAAAAAGTCTGGAAGTGGAGGCTATGCCGTAAGTGTAGATGCTGGCCTTAAGAAAAAAAGCTCAGGGACAGTGCCTAGGCCCTGAATTCAAGCCCTAGTACTGACACACAAAAGTAACAACTTACACTGGGCATTGGTGGCTCATACCTGCAATCCTAGTTAGGCAGAAGCCTGAGATCTGAGGATCAGGGTTTGAAGTCAGCCTGGGGAATGAAAGTTGTTGAGACTTTTTTTTTTTTGCTGGTCCTAGTACTTGAAGTCTGGGCCTGGGTGCTTGTCCCTGAGCTTTTGAGCTCAAGACTAGAGCTCTACCACTTGAACCACAGCTCTACTTCCAACTTTTTAAATTTAACTGGAGATAAGTCTCATGGACTTTCCTCCCCAGGCTTGCTTTGAACCTTAACCCTTAGATTTCAGTCTCCTGAGTAGGTAGGTATACAGGCATGAGCTAGACTCCTGAGCCTGAGACTCTTTTATTTTTAATAAACTACAAAAAGCCTGAAATGGAGCTGTGGCTCAAGTGGTACAGTGCTATCCTTGAGCAAAAGAAGCTCAGAGACAGCTCCCAGGCCCTGAGTTCAAGTACCACAAGACTGGTACACACACACACACACACACACACACACACACACACACACACACACACGCGCGCACACACACACACACACACACAATGTAACAAGTTACCCTGGTACAACACACACACACACACACACACACACACACACACACACACACACAAAATGTAACAAGTTACTAGTTATTTAACCAAAGGATTGGAAATAAAAAAGAAAGAAAACCAGAATGCATCCTTGCTTACTCATACTTCAAAAAGCACTGGTCCAGCCAAGATTTTAACTTTGCATATCCCTATGATCCCAGCAGAAGTCTTAGAAAGATACAGGTAAGCAAAAAGAGAAAAATATCCTGTAATTCTACCTTCATCAAAAAAAGTGCTGCTAACTCCTTGGTGTATGGTCTTTGAACTGGGCACAACATATACAAAGCCACCAAATAGTACCTGTAAGGCCAATAGAGGGCCAGACACCCAGCTGCCGTCCCCACACAAGGGCACCTTGTCCCCTTTACCTGGAAAGACTGAGTTCTCTGCACAACCTCCCACACCCAAAGCCTCTAGCTTCTCCTTCTCTTGGGCTGATATTTCCTGCTTTGCAGTGTGTCTTATGAAACAGCCCTTGTGGCCCAGCTTATCTCATGCCAGTAGAAGGAATTTCTGCAGGGCAGGGCCCAGGATGAGTTCATTTCACCTCTCCCTCCCAAGGACTCTGCTAGTAAACACTGATTACTATGAAGTAGAAGACAGTATGAGTACCATGCCAAGCAAGGGAGGGACAGAAGACAGAAAGAAGCAGAGCATCACTTTTGTGCCTTGAGCCTGTATGATGTGCCAGGGGGAGCTGGCATATTCACAGGTGACTTCCTCCCAAGTTCACAAGCTGACTAAAAGTGCACTGCAGAGTGAGGAGCCTGGCACACTAGGGCCTTGGGTCCCATGTGAGTTGGGAGGGTTTGCATTCTGTTCTGCAGGTGTATGCGTTCAGCCAGGCTGGGGAAGGGAGGACAGTGTGCCTTCAGGTAAGGGGATGGGAGATGGCTGCTCACTGTCCTGAAGATAGGCAGAAGAAGAGGGGACAAGAAGGGCCAGAATAAGCCAGGAAAAAGTTCTGAGCAGGGAGTAAAGCTGTGGCCAAAGCCACTGTGAAGATAAATCTTGTGGCTGCACAGAGCAGACAGGAAGCAGAGGAGCACAGAGGCTCTGAGGAGCCAGGAGGCAGGAAGGAAGGGCCATCTTGAGTCAGCCAAGAGTCAGTCTCTTAGGGCAAATGCTCCAAATTCGCCTGACCTGGAGGGCAGCAGGGCCAGGGCCAGGCCAGAAGATGATGGGAAACTAGAGTGGGAGATGACTGGGAAGAGTTCCATTTTAGATATTTCCTTTTAGAGGTGCCTGGAGGAACAATGAATAGCCAAGCAAAGGGAGAAAATTAGAGCTGCAGGGACTGGTAGGCCCTAGCCCAACTGCTCCTTGTACAAATGGATGCTCAAGCTACAGAGAGGGCAAGGACTTACCTAAGTTAAGAGGCAAAAACAGGACTAGAACACTGGTGGTCAGTGTGCTGGTACAGTCTTTCTGCCTGTCCCCTGGGCCCCTTCAGCTTCCCTACAATCAGCCCAGGGGCTCCTCTTATCCTATCTTCCTCCTTGCTGGGGTAGGAATTATCAGGAGCTACACAAGGTCTCACTCAGCTACCACACCCCTGGGTGGGCCAGCCTCATCACTGGATGCAGGCAGGCCAGAGTTTCCCAGGGCTGTCTCAACAATCATTCAGCAGATAGGAGGTCTAGTCTGTCTATTTTCTGTAAGACTTCGTTCATGTCTGCCAGGAGCAGGCTTAGAGAGGTTAAGTTACTTCCCCAAGAATACACAGCTAGTGTGTACTAGCAGCTAGGGTTTAACTTTGGTCTAGACCCCAAGTGCAAGATTGTACATACTATACCTCCATATTACTAGTAAACATTTGATTCAGTAGGTGTCTCTTCTCACCATACTGTTTCTGCTTTGTATGGAGAGCTGGAGAAAAAATAACAGAAACTATACTTCATGTATCAGTAATGTGCTGCGCCCTGGAGTTGGAACTTTATATTTCTATTATCTTGTTCAAGGGCAAGAACTGTCCTGACTTTTAGTGATAAGGAAACAAAGGTTCAAAGGAGTTATGTGACTTGTTCAAAGTCATTCTGAAAAAAGAGAGTGTGTGTGTGTGTGTGTGCGCGTGCGCTCGTGCGCCAGTCCTGGGGACCTTGAACTCAGGGCCTAGGTGCTGTCCTTGGGCTTCTTTTCCTCAAGGCTAGCATTCAGCCACTTGAAACACAGTTCCACTTCAGCTTTTTCTGGTAGTTTAATGGAGATACAAGTCTCACAGATTTTCCTGCCTAGGGTGGCTTTGAACCGTAATCTTCATATCTAAGCTTCCTGAGTAGCTAAGTAGCTAGGAATACAGGTATGAGGCACCTGGCTAAATAAAACTTTACAACCACGTCTATGCTCTTATTCCCCTGTACTTAACTCTTGCAGCACACCCTAGATTCTGGAATTCAAACTTGTATTCCACTGTCCTAAAGGAACATCCTTTAGAAGCCTAAGGGAACACAGACACAGGCTCCTGGCTTACCAGACGCAGGGTTGCTAGGAGCTGGGCTGTCCAAGTTTCACCCTGAGGATCCTGGGAGAGGTAGGGAAGGGAAGAGAAGCTAGAGCAGATTCATTGCAAACTGACTTTCATCGGGGGGGTGAGAGATGGTCAGAAAGACAATAGACTGAGAAACAGATCTCAGTGCTGAAAGAATTTAAAGACTGAAAATTAGCGATCCCACTTAATTCCTTCCATTTTAATGTGGAAGATGGTCTTGAGATGGCAGTGAGTGAGGCACAGAGGAAGGAATTGACCTTGAGGCTCTTTTTGGCTTCTAGTGCACTGTGACCTCTACCACACAGATGCAGTCAGTTACAAACAGTACTTAGTAAACATCTTTGCAAAATGTCCTGAACAAACCCTGTACACAAGGCCAAGGTGTGCCTTGTGAAAAACCCTCAAAATTTGGAACACTTTCCCACTGGGAGAAGGGACTCTCTCCCCCCAAATTAAGGAAACTTGCACCTTTCAGCTTAAGTCCTATGTCACATCATTCAGAGGAATATGCTACCATGAGGTCTAGCACATCCACTCATTCATGTCATTACAGGTTAGCTTTGCTGGCAAGCAGTGGCTTAGAAAGAATCACGTTTCAAGCTCCTGCCTGTAATTCTTGCTACTCAGGAGGATGAGATCTGAGAATCTCAGTTCAAAGCCAGCCAGGGCAGAAAAATCCATGTATCTCTAATTAATCATCAAAAATCTGGAAGTGGAGCTGTGGCTCAAGTGGTAGAGTGCTAGCCTTAAGCAAAAAAGCGTAGGAACAGCACCTAAGACCTGTGTTCAAGCCCCAGGATCAACACATCAACACACACACATACACCATCCCACTCCACTCCACCCACAAAGGAAAGGGAAAGAGAGAATTAAAAAAACAGGTTTCAGAGTCAAATAGTGCCCAGGTCTGATTTTAGCTCAGCTCAAGGCTGGTAGCCTTTCAGAACCTTCCTTTCATAATGCATGAAGTGGGCTAATATTCCAAAACTTGCAGGGCTATGCAGAAAATTAAAAGTGAGATATGAATCTGGCATCAAGGGGCTTCACAGTAAATATGTGGTTCATTTGATTACTATTTGTTGCTGGTACTCCTGTGCCACATGGAGGGGAAGGCATTTGTTCAAGCCATGCAGGCCATAGATGTTTCAAGATACCTGAGGTGAGGTCCCTGTCCACCAGGCAGCTTTGGTGGGAGAGAAATAAAATAACCACCACACAGATCCTAAGCAGAAGGCTGCCCAGGGCTTGTGTCTCTGGAGTCACAGCTTCAAGGACACCAAAGCACAGCTCTTGACAATAACTGTGAAATCTCCTTTTGATTTGGCAACAAACCCCTCCACCTGGTGTAACTTAATTTGAGTTATGGGAGTGGTTGTGAAGGAGCCCCAGGTTGTGCTCCAGAGGATTCCAGAGGCTGTGCTCTTGGCACAGAGCATTTGGAGCTGCTGGCAGATCTGGTAGGCGCTGTACCAGCTGAGGAGGAGGCAGTTAAGAGGGCCAGCTAGGTAGAAGGGCCCAGCCTGAGAAATCCAAAGTCCCACAAAGACTCAGAACAGCAGCTGTCTGGCAGTTTCTGCAAAGGGACAGACTAGTGGTCTATTTGCATTTTCTGAATACTTTGTGCCCGCTGGACCAGAACTTAATTTAGGTATAAAAGGAAGAGGGAGACTCTCACCTGGCCCTAGGGCTTTGATAATCTTTGGGTTAGATAGTCATCTGGAGTTGGAAGGAGAAGCTGCTGTTTCCACAGCCTCCTAGAATATCTTGGCTTAGAATTTACATCATTCAAACAAGGCTGAAACTGGGCTCCGGAGTAGGAGAAACACTGACTGAAGTTCATGCAGCAGGTCAGCTGCAGATTGGACTAGAATTCGGGTGTTGGGCAGCCTAGTCCTCAGTTTCCACCATAACTGTAACGTAGATTTCAAATTTTCTTCCCAGCAGAGCTGTGTTTATGGATCAAGGAAGAAAGGGGGCGTAATGGTAATTCTGAATCTGGTTGCTGCTGGTAGCAGGGTATGTGGGCTCTGGAGTCTGAGATGTGGTGACAAATTCTATTTCCAGCTATGTGACCTCAGTTTTCTCATCTGCTAAGTGGGGACCTAACCCGACCTCAATGAGTTGTTGTAAGGACTGAATGGGACAAAGCGATGGGACTCCTAGCACAAGCGGCTCCTATTGTTTCCAGCTCCTTCCTCCAGCCCGCTAGATACCTCTGACCCCGCTCTGATGGAGACTGCCTGGCAGTCTCCAGAGATGAGAAACGGGGCCTGCATTCAGGCCTCGACCCTAGGTATTGCCGGGCTGTCAAAGCCTAAAGCGCCGGGCAACTGGGGCGGGGGGGGGGAGGGAGGTTCACCCCCAGCAGCACAACACAATCCTCGGGGCACAACACAATCTTGGGATGCGAGATTCTCGGTGCAACAGCACTTGTCTCGCTCTGGAGCTGCCCTCTCAAGCCCGCCACCTCCTGGAACGCCGGTTCCCGCTTACCTGACTCGCCAGAGCTCCGAACCGCTGGCGCAGCCACCGCGGTCTCCCGACTCCAGGCTCCGGGTCCCACGTGGGGGCGGGGCGGCTCACCCGGAAGCAGCTCTCCCCCCCCTCCTGCCCGCCCCTCATAGCGTGAAACCACGCCCCGCATGGGCATTCAAGGGACAATTGGCCAGTTCCCGCGAGGCCCCTCCCCCTCCCCGGCCAATCGGATATGCCCTCGGGCTTCAGAGCCACCCCTCCGGGTGCTAGGACTTCTCTGGCGCTGGCTGGACCACAGAGCTACCACGTGGGCCCGTTGGATCTCTGCGGGAGTGTGAGGCGGGCTTAACCGTACCTTCACCCCAGCTTTTACCCGAGTTCACTTTGCAGTTCTGTTACCCTCCTCGGGCCAACTTGGCTCTGGTTCATTGATGAAAGAACAATGAGCATCAAGGAAAACACCACCACAATGGCCTAACACAATAAATTAAGTCCCCTTTCGCAGACTGAGCACTTTAGAGTTGTTGAGTTCAGCATCAGACTTGTTTTCTCATTTCAGTGGGAATTTAATCCAGCGTAACTAATTTACTCAGAACCTAATCTGTGCCATGGGTTGGGAGATGGGATATGAATAGACAGGAGAATTAAAAAAGCAAACAACAAAAAAAAACCTTCCAAGTCTGACAGGGGCTTCAGACAGGACAATAATGGGTACATTAAAATCTGACCGGAGGTCTGTGGGTAGTGGTTTTGGAGCAGAGTATGTGCAGGGGCAGCAGAAAGCGGTTTGGTGGTTATGAAGGCCTGGGAAATGTCTTGAAGCTAAAGGTAGTAGTTGTTTAATACCAAATTGTTCACTTAAACATGTTTAATCTTATGTTTTGTAATTTTTTTCAACTCTTGAAGAAAAACCCACTAAATACAATCTGATATTCTACAACTTGTTAAGAGAAAAAGGATATGAAAGACTGGTTAAATACCAGAATAGTGAGATTAATCTTTGTCAATTTTGACCAAGTGTACCATAGTTCTAAAAGATGTTAACATGCGGAGAAAGTTGGATAAGTATATAATTCTACTTTGTAACTTAAAAAGTCTTTGTAGCTTTCTTCATAAATCTAAAATTATTTCAAGACAAAATGTTTATTAAAACAAAAGCCAGGAGTCGGGCCAAAGACCACCGAGACATAATCCCAATTTTCATAAATTAATGGTAAGATCTTAAATCAATTCTCTCTAAAAAGCCTCAACTTCCCATTGGTAAAAACACAGGACTAGGGTATATAAGTAGTTTTGAATGGGTTAGGATAGAAATCCTTTTAACATCCAAATATAGATTACAATCTCTGGGCATGTATGGCCTTGCTAAAGGTGTAACATTACCTTAGTAATAAGGGCTGGAGGTGTGGCTAGTGTACCTGCTCAGCTTGCACAAGAGCTTAAATTCAAATCCCAGTATGACCCCCTCCCATCTCCCTAATCCCAATACTACTATAGGAATGATGGAGGTGTGTTTGGGAAAAACTGATGGCTGTCCTAAGATTTCTCTCAGTTGGTAAATTCCATAGCTTTAAATCAACATGTTTTTCTTTCTAAGTTTGCTAAGGGATGGAGCAGAATTCATGAAATTGTTTTCCGACTCATTCTTGACTAGAACACAAACAGCTTTATATAGGAGGGTAGAAGGTTAGAATAGATGGTAGTGAGCCTGTCTTACTCAGTCTTAAGTATAGATTTCATTTCATAGGAAGCAGGTAGGGATTGTAGTCGTCATGTTTCAGAAAGGATCCAGTTGTCAACTAATACCCAGGGGAAACTAGGGGATGCAGATGAAGTTAGACACTGAGCTCAAAGAAAATCATTTTTATTTTTTGGGTCCGGTTGTGGGGCCTGAACTCTGGGCCTGGGCGCTGTCCCTCAGCTCTTCAGCTCAAGGGTAGCGCTCTACCACTTGAGCCATAGCACCACTTCCGGCTTTTTTCTTTTTGCTTATGTGGTGCTGAGGAATCGAACCCAGGGCCTCAGGCATGCAAGGCAAGCGCTCTACCACTGAGCCACCTTCCCAGCCCTGAGCTCAAAGAAAATCAACATCCAGATGAGACTAGGGATTAGCCTAGAGTGGTGCTTGTAGGGGTGCTTGAAAGGATGTTTCTGATGATGAAAATGAGGGGAAAAATCACCTAAGTGAACACTGAGTTGAATCTTTGAGAAACTTTCTTGAGAGGGTCTTAACATGTGACACAGGCTGTCATACAACTTTCACTGATCCTCAAGTGCTAGGATGATTGCCATGTGCCATCATGCCTAATGTAACTTTTACAATTTGACTTGAGATCTGATAGCTATGTAGATTGGATAGGTAGTAGAGTTGTGATTAAGAAATAGCAGAGGTTAAAGCTGGGCACTGGTGGCCCACACCCATAATCCCAGCCACTCAGGAAGCTGAGCTCTGAGACTGTGGTTCAAAGCCAGCTGGGGCAGGAAACTCTGAGATGCGTATCTCCAATTAACTACCAAAAAAGCTGGAAATGGAGCTGTGGCTCCAAGTGGTAGTGTTAGCCTTGAGCACAAAAGCTCAAGAACAGTGCCCAGGACCAGCACCAAAAAAAGGGAGAAAAAGAAGTTTAAAAAGGAGGTAACAGTAATGCTACTATATAGGGTTTAAGATTTAATTCCTGAAGGCATTTAAAGCAGTCCCAGACACAACAACTATTCAAGAAGTCACGAAAGCATTTGTTCTGGTATTAGAAGAGCAACACCTACTGGTCATCCAAGGTGATATAAGACCCAATGTTTGTTACAAAGGGCTGGCCTAGTCCACATTCCACATACTGTACTGAGTCATGATCAGTAGGTCCTCTCCAAAACTAAACTCTGAGTCATCACTTTAAACAAGAATGTTCTTTATTTATACAAAGCATTACAATCTTCTCAAGTCTTCAGTCACTTATCAACAAACTTTTCACTGTATTCATTTAACAAAAAGCATCCAACTATATTACACTACCTGCCAACCCCAAATGCTCAAGTAAGACAAGAATGTGCTTGGAGTACTGAATGGAAGAGAAGACTAAGAAAAGCCAACAAGGATACTTTAGAGACAGTTAAAGGAGAAGGATTTGTGTGTGTGTGTATGTGTGCGTGCACACACACACATATGCATGTGATTCCTGAGCACCATCATATTTCCCTTAAGGTTGAGGAGTTTTATAAAACCATTTTTAAGACACGACACTAAGGAACCAGAAGAAATCTGAACCTTGGGATACAAGCAGGTATTCAAAGTTCCTAGACTGGCCAACAAAGTGAGTAAAAGAAAGTGGGACTAGAAAGCAGAAAGGTAAAAAGAAACAAAGAGAAGCATAGAGGGAGAAAGTTGTGTTTAGGAGAAATAAAGTCTAGAGCTTGTCACAAATTAAGAGAATGCAAAGTCACACCCAGTCTGGGAAATGGGAAAGAAAAAGCCTGGGATTTTACACCTTCCAGGAGGTGATAATCCCAAAGCTTTACAGTGGTAGGCAGTGAGGTACATGTAGCACTAAGTCATGTGTTTTGTAAGACCTCAGTGGCACCTTTGCATGACCAACTTTAATCTCCACTGCTATTTTAAGCCCCTAAGTGCTCAGAGTGCAGCTACTCCACCAAGTTAAATGGGCAGGTAATAAAGAAATGCAGCAAAGTGGGCATAGTGAAAAACAAAACAATGTTATTATGTCAAATAAAGAGATGGCAGATTGGATTTCATTATTCACCCAGCGTTCCAGTAGTTTCCTAAAGCTGAAACATTCAGACTACTATTCTTTGGTGCTAGGGATGGAATCTAGGGCCCTGCATAGCTGCACATGCTAGGCAAGTGCTCTATTACTCAACTATATCCCCAGCCACCTGGCCATTCTTAATAAGCTACTATTGCCCAATACTGTACAATCAAATGTAGGCTGACCATGATCAAAGCCCCAATTTGTCCTGAGCCTTCACTGCCCCTGTGATCTGAAACACAGCTAGCAGCATGGAAATTACTGTTACTTTTATGGAGGGACAGGGAGACAGGGATCAAAACACTACCTAAACCTACACCTAAGTAGACAGAAGATTTCAACTGGCCAATTTAATCAGCTTTCAGAATCCTCCTTACTAAAAAGTTATAACTTTCAGACCAATCAAGCAAATCAGGATTCTGCTACTCAGATGTTCTGAGGCTGGGAGAGCTGGTTTGGATAATTCTATTCAGTTTTTATTTTGATCTCAGGCACTTGTGCCTAAGACCACTTACCCAGCAGGGAAAAGCTTCATATAAACACAAGATATTTCTAGATGGTATCTTCTACAATGCCATCCTGCCCACCCTATTCAGTTGTCTACTTCCTCCTCTTCATTTTGCTCATCTTCTTCCAGTCTTTCTTCATCTTCATCATTGTCTTCATCCCTGCTCTTGTCTGGCTCTTCTGAATCTGTTTTTTTGTCTTTGTCCTTCTTCTTTTGCTCTGAGGCTTCCTTCTTGCCTTTCTGCTCCCGCCTATATGCTGTTAGGAAGGATAAATGGGGTTTTCTAGTGACCTTTGCTATATTTCTTTGTTTTATAAATATCTATAACAAGCCGGGCGCTTGTTATAGGGAGAAGTGGGGTTAGAAGGCAGAACTGGAAGCATAAAGTGGACCATGTAGCCATTATATAATAAGAAAAATGGAGGCACAGAGGAAGAATAAAGAGCTCAGCCTCCCAAATAACTGAGATGGTACCAACTAATCTGTGTGGCGTCAACCCTAGTACTGACTTATTGGACCTCAAGGTAAGTATACTGAAAGCCTCAAGACTGGGTGATCAAAGCACAGAGGATGAACATCTTCCTGATTCAGAAAACAGAAGGGATACCTTCTAGAGCTTCTTTTAAGGGGGTAATAAATCGCTGGAACTCCATCTCTTCCATGGCGGAGAGCACATCACTAGCATTGAGTGTCTTACGCTTCCCTTTCATTGCGAAGTTGTTGGCACTGGAAGAAAGAGAAGAGAAAGGCTATCAGAGATCAGAGGCTGGCAGACTCTCTCCTGCCAGGTGTGGAGTGATGGGAACCACGCAGAGTGGGGACGGGGGGGGGGGGGAGAGGGGGGGAAGGTCGTGTATATCCTAGATGTATGGGCTTTTGTGTGACTTAAGAGTTAATCCTTCCTTTCCCTGCACAAAGGGCGAAGGCAGAAATTATGTTTACTTTGCTCCAGAACTTGTAGAAACTGCAGGAGGCTCTCTCTCCTCCACGGATTCATTACTGGGGTCTGTGTGTGCCAGGCCACCAACTGGAGGCAGGGGCTCTCTGCGCTCCAGCAGTGCCCTGGGTAGCTCCGCCGCACTCACCAGGACGTGGCATACAGCACGAAGACGCTGGCGGCGCGGGAGATGGCGCTCCGGGCCTCCTTGGAGATGTTGACTCCGTCCGGGAGCTGTAAGGAGAGCGGAGGTGAGCACCAATACCAGCCCAGGACTTGCTTCCCGCCCGTCCGCCCTGACCTATCCGCCAGCCCCCGCAGCTCACCGCCTCCTTGATAATTCTAGTGATGACAGCGTTGGGCAGATTTAGGTCCTCGGGCCTCTCTGCCATTGCCACCGCCGGGGCCCGAGCTTTCTCCGCCCCAGGCCTCCTTCTTCAGGGTACCACAGCGTCCGGACTTCCCGCGTCGCTGAGGTTTGGCCCTCGGACGCTTCCGTCCCACCCCACGTTGCTCACAGTGTCCCACAGTGCCCCGCGCGCCACACCTTCCTTCCTGCCGTAAGCCCGCCCTCGCTTTAAGTAGTCGGAGCATCTGAACTCTGCAGATATCCGCGTTTTTGGCCCATTGGCGTTTCCGTCCAAGCCAACGTAGCGTTCGCTTTCTCCCCAGGCTTTCTCTGTCTGTCTCTCTCTTTTTTGTGTGATTCACATTATCACCACGTCAGGAGCTTTCGCGTCAAATGAAATATGCCTCTTGAGGCTTCCGTTCATTCCCCACCGTGCTTTGCGCGGCTACTTGGCGACTACAGGTCCGGGAAGCTCTAGCGTGAGCGGCGAAGGCGTGTCTGGAGCCGGCTGGGCGGGATCTTTCCTGCAGGAGGCGGGTTGATAGGCGGAGCCTTTCCTGAAGGAGGCGGGTGATAGGCGGGGCCTTTCCTGAAGGAGGCGGGTGATAGGCGGGGCCTTTCCTGAAGGAGGCGGGTGATAGGCGGGGACTTTCCTGAAGGAGGCGGGTGATAGGCGGGGCCTTTCCTGAGGGACACAGGCGTTGTGGGCGGGGCATTTACCGACCGGGGGCTGGGGGGTGGGGTTACGGGTGTGGTAGGCGGGGCCTCTTGAAAGAGGCGGGAGCCGCTGCCCAGCCAGAGACTTCTCTTCCCCGCGGGAGCTGGCAGCACGGTGTCCCCAAGACTCCGTTATCTGCTTTGGTCCCCCAACAGGAGTCCCCATTATTTTTTCCTCGTTCGGAATGAAACGGGACCTTCTTGGGTTCTTTTCCCCTTTCAAATCTACTGGAGCAGTTGTCCATTCTTCTTACCTCGAGGCTTTGTAATGATCGCATTAAGTGTTACGCAGTTTTGTTGCTTTTGTTTTTAACGTGAACTAACAACGCGGACAAGATGAACCTGATGAGATCGCGGAGTGCCATGCAGTCCAGACAGGTAACCGAGGGGCGAGAAGCGGCAGCTTCAACGAGTCACGCAACCGCTCCTAGACATTCACAGATCACCCCTGTCAACACTGCATTTGCTTTTTAGTTTATGGAATGGTCCACTGTGCATCATTTCCAGTCAGAATCATTACCCACGTGTCGCATTGGCGTTTTAAGTTATATTAATGTCAGGCTCAACCCCTCCCCATCTGTCCCCATTCTGGGGATTCAACTCAGGGCCTTTCACTAGCTAGGCAAGCGCTCTAGCGCTTGACACATACCCCTAGTTTGTATTTTTCCCCCATATCTAATTGCGTGGAAACTCTCCTACTGAGAACATTACAATGCAGCTTTTCTCCTTGAAATACACAGTCTTAAGGCTCTTGTTTTCCTGCCTTCTGTGGAGCCATGATTATAGAGATGTGTTTCCCTATTTGGAGAAACAACAGAGCATTTCAATGATAAATTCCCACTGAAACTGCTTCAGTGAGACTGTTGGTCTGGTGTGGAGAACTCTGCACTTGGACAGAACAGACCTGGCTTCAAGACTTCAGTAGCTGTTCAGTTCCAGTCACTTGCTCTTTACTTGGCCCTATGTTGTCAGATGTTTTGATCTCTAAGAGGAGCCAGAAATCTGGACATTATGGACTATTCCAGTTTTAAAATACTGGCTCAAAGTGCCTATCAAACAAGTCATAGGTCAAGTGCAATCCCAGGCCAATAGTTGGTTATCTCTGATAACCAAGTTGTTTAGTTGTTTAGAATAAGGAGTTTGTTTGTTACTGTTTTCCATGCCCCAAACAAGGTCCTCCTATGCATTTTGTATTCCACAAATGTGAAATGGGCAATGTCCTTATAAAGTAAACTGGCTCACATCTGTAGTCCTAGTTACTTAGAAAGCAGAGATCTGAGAATCAATGTTCAAAGTCATGTTAGGCACCAAAATCCATTACCTCATCAAAAAGCTGGAAGTGGAGCTGTGGCTCCAGTAGTATGGTACTAGCTTTGAGTGAAAAAAGTGAAGGGATGGTGCCTAGGACTTGAGTTAAAGCACAGAAAATAGCTCTTGAGGATAAGGTAGTAGTGGTTGCCTAAAACATCTTAGAGAAAGGAAGTTAATATTTATCAAGCACCTATTATATATGATACACAACAATGTAGTATCTCATTTAACACTTCTGTAATCTTCTTTAAGACATCTGTTCCTGAGGAAAACAGGCTGGGAGGGATGAAGTTACTTGGCTAAGGCCATATACCCAGTCCATAGAAAGACAGTGACCTGAGAAGCAATGGCAAATCCACTGATTTACAATTTGAACAAGCCTATTCACGATTGGTAGATGTCTTACCTGCTTCATGGGAATTAGAGTGTATTGAAAACGGAACCACATCTTCCAAAAGTTTGAGCCGTTAAAAACACTTATGTGACTTCATTGATTGTAATTTCAGAAGGCCTTTCAAAAACGGTGACCTCTTTTCACTGATGATTAATGAAGAGAAAAATGAAAGGGTGCCAACATTTATTCTGAACTAATTGTATGGCAAGCTTTTTGTTTTGTTTTTGTGGTCATGGGGGCTGAACTCTGGGCCTGAGCACTGTCCCTCAGCTCTTCAGCTCAAGGCTAGCAACCTACCACTTGAGCCACAGCACCACTTCCAGATTTTTTTCTGCTTATGTGGTGCCGAGGAATTGAACCCAGGGTCTCATGCATGCCAGGTAAGCACTCTAACACTGAGCCAACTTCCCAGCCCTGTATGACAAGCTTTTTAATGCCTACAACTAATTGTAATGATTAGGACAGACTTTTCCTCATTTTACAGATGAGGAAAATGAAGCTCAGATTGCTTAAGTCTAGACAGTTGGCTGTTAAATGCTCCACCAGGAGATCTTTTGCTCTCCATACTTCCTATTGGACCTTGCCCTGAGATATTTTCATATATATTTGTTGCCTGTCCTGAATTATTCTGTGACCATCATATACCTAAATGGGTTTCATAGAAGTATTTTATTATTTGAATTCCAGTTAGGACCTAGACTATCTAGCTACTGTATAATATTACTCCTCATTTATGCAATTCTTACTCTCCAGAGACTAGAAAAGTACAGGATTGGCCTTCCTCCTAAATCACTGATGGTTATGAACTTGCCGGATGATAGCCAGTGGGATGAAACCACCTGTGACCAGGCTGTCTGTCAGCATCCGCAATGCTGGGCATCTATTCGCCGCGTTGAGAGGGGCCATCCTCGAATCATGGGAGCACCTGGCAAATCCCCCCTGGAAGCTAGAGGTGAATAAGCTAGTTCTGCCTTCTTTGTCATAAGATCCTTAAAATGTTTCTGTTTGGCTCCCTTTCTCCATGTAATATCACCCATTCTTTCTTCTGGTCTGCTTTCTCAGAAAAACTCCCAGTGCTCTCTATTATGAACATGTCAGATTCCAGCTTGCAGACCAAGCGACTTGCTAACCAACAGTTATCACACTTCCCCTATAGAAAGACTTCATTGTCTCCGGGTTCAAAGCTTAAATATAAACATTCCAGCAGGTAAATTATCACGGAATCTCCTTAGTAGACTGCTTCTCCAAATTGTAGTTTATGATTTTCCCTTACCCTCACAGTAGGCTTTGAGAAATCTGAATGAAAAAGGAAATAGTCATTCAGTTAAAGAAGTAGTGACTAAGCAGGGAGAAACAAACAGAAGACATACCTGCTTATGTTTTAGGATTTGGACCATTTGGGACTTAGACTGGGTGGCTTAAAGAATGAAATTCATTTCTTTGGATTAGCCTTACATATATTTATTCATATGTTTAGTACTGGTATCAGAGCTTTTTCTTTTATTATTTTTGCTTTTATTGTTATTATAAAGGTGTTATACAGAGGGGCTACAGTTACATAAGTCAAGTAATAACTTTTTTGGAAGAATGTCATCCCTTCCCTCGCTCTCTCCCAGGAAGTTCATTTTCTTTTGAGTGCCAGGAAATACTTCTGCCTAGTAGTTCCTAACTCAGGGCACTTTCATCTGTACAAGTGGCATTGATCCCAACATCTGAAGTTTGAGCTGACTGCTGAAAGTGGGGATTGTGTGCAGGAGGTGAACTGGAAGAGAGTTCTAAACAATAAGAATAGCATATGTAAAGGCATGAAGGACAGAAGAAATCTTTTTTTTTTTTTGGTGGTGGTGGTGGGGCTTGAACTCGGGGCCTATACACTGTCCCTGAGCAATTTTACTCAAAGCTAGTGCACTAGCACTTTGAGAAACAGTGCCACTTTCCATGTTCTAGCTGTTAATTGGAGATAAGCATCTCATGGACTTTCCTGCCCTGACTGGCTTTGAACCATGATCCTTGGATCTCAGCCTCCTGAGTAGCTAGGATTACAGGTGTGAGTTACCAGCGCCTGACAGAAGACATCTTTTAAGTACTGTTGAACTATGTATCTGGCCCATCCAGCAGGGATGAGGCTTTACAAATCAAGCTGAAAGTTGGAAATTTATTTTATGCTTCTACATTATTCTTTCATTTATAAATTTAAGATGTCTATAAAGTAAGGGAAACAATAGTATCTTTATTATTGTAGGATGTGTAGTTGATAATTTTTTTGTTTTTTAGACATGGTCTTGTCATGTAGCCCAGTGATCTAAATATATATGCTCTACTATAATACAGGTTGGCCTTGAACTCACAATTCTACTTCAGCTTCCTAAGTGCTGGGATTATAGCCATACATTTCCAGGCTTGGGTACAATTTTCACACGTGTGTGTGTGTGTGTGTGTGTGTGCATATGTGAACATTCAGAGCTATTGCTTGTTGTTTTTTTTCCTCAAGGCTAGGGCTCTACCATTGGAGCCACACTTCTACTTCAGGATTCTTGCTGGTTAATTGGAGATTAGAGTCTCACTGACTTTTCTGTCCAGATTGGCTTTGAACTGCATTTCTCAGATCTTATGCTAGGATTACAGGTGTGAGCCACCAGCACTTCGCAGTTTTCACTATTTTTAAGTATAACTAATTGGTAGTAAGTATATTCACCATGTTATACAACCATTACCACTATCCACCTCCAGGATTCTTATCATCTCAAACTATATCCATTAAACCATAACCCTTCATTCTCTCTATTGAACCCTTAGTAATCCCTACTCTATTTCCTGTCTGTTTGAGACAGGTATCTAGTCTGGGTACCTAATATAAGTGAAATCATGGGAATCTGTCTTATTATATCTGGCTTGTATCACTTGCTATAGTGTTTTCTAAATTCATCTATGTAGTAGTTATGTATCAGAATTCCATTATATTTTAAATCAGTAAAATTCTCATTTCTTTAGGCCTCAGAGGTTACCTAACAAAAATGAGATGAATCAAATTAAGTTTCCAAAAGTAAGTTGTGAAATAAAAAGGTAACTCTTCTACATTTTCTCCTTATTTATGAAAAAAATAGTTTGCTTTTAACATTGTTTTTCAGAATCACTATGCTGGAATAATGATAGCACTGTCTAGTATTGTGACTTAATGTGTGTAAGGCTCTATAGTAACAGCTTTATAGGTTAATTTTCAGAATCCCAGGCACAAGATGGATTGGTTTGTGAAGGTTTGGTATAAGTTTCCTGCTTAGGGGCAAAGCAAATAGTTGTCTCATAGTCAGAAAATTAAAATGCTGTAATATCAAACCTAAAGTGAACCTTAGGTCATCTACTCTGATGACTTTCAAACATACATTTGTTTATTTATATATTTATTTACTTACTTACTTATCAATCATAGGCTGGAACTCCAGGCCTGGATGCTGTCCCTGAACTTTTCTGCTCAAAGCTAGCACTCTATGGCTTTGAGCCACAGGTCCACTTCTGGTTTTCTGGTGGTTAATTGGTCATAAGAGTCTCAGGGATTTAAGTATTTATGGTTAAGAAATAGATTTATGGGCTGGGAAGGTGGCTCAGTGGTAGAGCGCTTGCCTTGCATGCATGAGGCCCTGGGTTCGAGTCCTCAGCACCACATAAGCAAAAAGAAAAAAAACCTGGAAGTGGCACTGTGGCTCAAGTGGTAGAGTGCTAGCCTTGAGCTGAAGAGCTGAGGACAGCGCCCAGGCCCAGAGTTCAGGCCCCATGACTGGGCTCCACCCCCCCAAAAAAAGAAATAGATTTAATAACAAAAACATGAGATAATCTATATAGTGTTTAAGGGGGAGGTAATCTAATCTTTTTCTTCTTTGGTTTATTCTAGTATTTCACTTTTACTTATTTACTTGTTTTTATTTTTATTTTTTTGGTGTCAGTAGTGGGGCTTGAACTCAGGTCCTGGCATTCTCATTCTTGCTTAGTTTTTTTTCTGCTCAAGACTGGCAGTCTATCACTTGAGCCACAGCTCCACTTCTTGCCTTTTGCTGGTTAAAAGTCTCATGGACTTTTCTGCCTGGACTGGCCTTAAACCTCAATCCTCAGATATCGGCCTCTTGAATAGCTAGGAATGTAGTCTTGAGACACTAGTGCCTTGCCTTCTCCCATGTGTGTGTGTGTGTGTGTGTGTGTGTGTGTGTGTGTGTTTGCTGATCCTGGGGTTTGAACTCAGGGCTTGAGTACTGTTCCTGAGCTTCCTTTTGCTCAAGGCTAGTGCTCCACCACTTGAGCCACAGATCCACATCTGGGTTTTTCTGAGTAGTTTATTAGAGAAAAGAGTCTCTGGGACTTTCCTTCCTGGTCTGGCTTCAAGCTGTGATCCTCAGATCTCAGCCTCTTGAGTAGCTAGGATTACAGGTGTGAACCACTGGCATCCAGTTCCTTTCCTCTTTTGACAAACGCTTTTTTAACAGGTTTTATTATTCTATTTTTATTTATGCCCAAGAAGTACTTTGATCATATTCACTACGCCCACATGTGCTTTTAGGTCAACTACTGAGCCATAATCTTTTTGGTTAGCATAATATTGTAGCCTGATAGAGTACCAGCAAAAGCCTAACATTTCCAGCCATCTTGTTCTATCTTTCTCTTAGCTTTCAATATTGAATTTCAATGGGACAGAACTACCTTACTCTGAAACTGCCAGAAACATGGTTGTAGTCTGGATCCCAAAAGATGTAGAGAAGAAAGAGAGGTGAGTACCATGTCTAGAACTTGGAGACCTTTGACCCTTATGTTCTGTACTTCCTCTTAGTCCTCTTCAGTCCTCCATTTTGTGATCTCCCTTTCAGCCAGAGGCCAAGCTTCTGCATTTTACCACCCTGACATTCTGTTTTAATTCATGTTGAGATCATGCTATGAGACTTCTTCATATCAGATTCTACATAGCAAGTGGTAAATAGCATATAAACCAGGACTCAATTTATTTGTGAAATTAGGTTAAGAAATAAATTCTCTCTCTACTAGTTTAATCTTTTGTTTTTGGCAGTACTGGGTTTTTGAACTTGGAGCCTTGTTCTTTCTTTGTTGTCTTGTTCATGGCTGATGCGCTACCATTTGAACCATACCTTCAGTTTGGCATTTCATTGGTTAATTTGAAATATTCTCTTAGAGACTTATCTGCCTGAGATCTCCAGATCTCAGTCTCCTCATTAGTAGCTAGGATTGCAGGTGTGAGCCACCAGTGCTGTGGAGTTTTTCTTTTAAAGTAATCCAGGGCATCCAGTGAAAGAGCTTTCAGTGAAGCATTTGAATCTCTGCTCTCAACCCCAAGGCTTAAGACAGTGGTACAAAATGAACAGTTTGTAGGGCTTGTGTATACAGTAGAGCATGACAGAGATCATTAGGCAAAACGCCAAAGGCTTGCTAGGATTGACAGCTATGGGAAAAGTGTTTAGCTGGTGCTTAATGACCACTGAGGCTTTCCTATTCTTGTTAAGTGATGGAATTTCTTTTTAGCCAGTCATTTTTTTTTCTTTTTGAACTCAGGGCATAGGCACTGTCCCTGAACTCTTTTGCTCAAGATTAATGCCCTACCACTTGAGCTTTAGGGAGCTGGGGTCCAGCTCTTCCGTAAAGCTGAAGGACATCTAAGCAGTGTGCTCTCCCTGAGCAGGGCAAGTAAGCTGTCGCCCCACTTGCTTACTGAAGTCTTAGGCAGGGATGACAATTCTTGCTAAACCATTAGTGAACACTTCCCATCTGCTAGGTCCTGGGCTAAGCATATCTGTGTATTGTCATTTAACCCCTACCCAGAGGTAGGCACTATTCATAGATGAATTATGGATAAGGGGGAGGCAGAATGGTCTATATAATTTGGAGTGTGATAGCCTTTGGGTTTCATTTTGAATCTTAACTGGCTTTGTGAACGCCAATGAGTTATTTAGCTTCTTTCAACTTTATTTTCTTTAGTGGCAAAAGGGTGCTGTCTTCCCCTGTGTTGTTGGTGAACACAGCTCTGATTATGGAAGCTGCTTACAAAGGTGTTGCTGGATGAACACCTGTGGGCACCTTTGCAGATCTACCTCAGATTTAGAGACTTTTTCTGTCTTTGCCTCTGTCTCTGTCTCTGTCTCTCTGTCTGGTTCTGTCTATATATCTCTCTTTAGCCACACTCTCTGGGAAGAGCTGTTACTAATAGTCATCTGCTTGTCCTCTTCAGCCTTTTGCCAGATGTGGATAGAGATGTTCCTTGTTCAGAGATGAAGATACAATTAGCCATGATGAAAAATAATCTGCCCTTGAAAAAGGCTAGACCCGGTAGTGCGATTTCTTCTAAGATGTTTCTAACTATACACGGCCTCACGCTGCAAGTAAGAGCCAGGGTGCACCAGGGGGAGAGGCCCACATACAAATCCAAACCCAGCTCTCCAGGGGAGGAAGAGCTGGGCTTACAATCCCTCTTTCTCTATCCTGCCACTCTGGATCCAGGTCCCACAGAAGGCTGAGCTTGTGTGTCGGTGAAAGCCAATGGAGGGGGAAGGGATGATGAGGACAATATCTCGATGTCTTCTGCTCTTCTTTTCTCATATCTCTTCCTTCCTCTATAGCCTCTGCGATGGTGCTGCAAAATGTGGGGTTTCCAAAAACATGCTTGTTTTGAATAACTACACTTCTTTTCCTTCAGAGGCGTTCATGGCAACAACCTGAATATTTGATGAAGTCACAGAAGAAAGAAGGTAGAGGTGCTGGTGCTGGAGGAATTCTAGGCACCTCCCCTCACACTGCTCCCTAGCCCCCATCTCTCTTTTTAACTTGGTCCCTATTTAGTTATGTTTCTGGCCACAGTGCTTCAAGGCCATATGTAGAACTCAGAAATTCCAGTTAGGAAGCAGTGCCCCCAGCTTTGGTCCTGACCAGTGAGGAAGTCATGGAGCAGGGCAGGCCATACAAGGTGGCCTTGTAGGGGGCTGTGGGCCCTCACAGAGAGGACAATTGAGCTGGCCCTCTGCTCACCAGGTTCCCTGAACAAGCATCTCCCATCGTTGCTGTGGCACCAGCAACAGCTTCAGAAGAGGAAGGCAAAGATCTCAGCTAAAAAACAGAGTAGACTGAAGTCGGCAATGTCCAAGGACTTGCTAAAAGTGAGTGCAGCCCGCCATGGGAAGAAATCCTTGAGAGATGTGTTTTCCCTGTCTTCTCTCTGCTCGTGGATATAACTGTTAAGTTCTATATTTCCAAGTGCTTTGCAAAAATTTTACTTCCAAATGTTAATGTTGTTTGTCCTCATGGGTTTTAGGAAACTGACAAGGAAGTCAAGATTGTCTCAGAGAAAGAGGAAATTCCAGGTAAACATTTGATTGACATTCTTGCTTCTCTCCCCACCCCCCCTTTCTTTGTGCCAGTACTAGTGCTTGGACTCAGGACCTGGGTACTGTCCCTTAGTTTTTTGTTAAAGGCTGGCATTCTACCACTTGAGCCATAGATCCATTTGTAGCTTTTTGGTGGTCAATTAGAAATGAATCTCAGGGACTTTTCTGCCTGGATTGGCTTTGAACTGTGATCCTCAGATCTTAGCCTTCTGAGTAGCTAGAATTATAGGCATGAGCCACCTGTACCTGGTGCAATTGCCATTTATTCACTAGCCTGTCTATGGTAAGGAGATGTGTAAGGAGTATGTGCTTTGTTAAGATGTATGGGAAGGCAGGAAAAGACATACATGCTTTTGTCATTTTGAGCTCTGCCTTTGTCCGGCTCTCAGAACTCTTCCGGAAATGCTCAAGTCAGTCTGTCTGGCCTACCAAATACCATCTCCCTACTGCTTACTAAGGAAGGAAGTGGGCCAGATGTCACTTCCCATGGGGATCTGAGAGATGACTGTGAGTGTGAATCACAGGCAGGTGTCCCCAGGTCCTACCTTAGAAAAGAGAGTGAGATCCAGGTGCTGTAGCACATACTTGTAATCTCAGTTCTCAGGAGACTGAGGCAGGAGGATCTTGAGTTTGGGGCCAGCCTGCACTATACAGTGACACGTTATCTCAAGGGAAGAGCTGAAAGCAAAGCAAAGAAGGCCAAATGATTTGAGGACTCAGAGTAGGAACAAACCCAGGTTTGGGGAGAGAATAATTCTGGAGGCCCATGTGCCAACAAGGCAGGGAATTTCTGGTGCTCTTCGCTGGAGTCCCAGAAGGGTCCCAGGAAGCAGAGCTGCAGGGCCCTCTGGCTTCCCACCACTAGCTGCAGAGTTCAGAACACGGTTGGGAATCAGCACACACAGAAGGCAGTTGCCAGTTCACTGCAGTCAGCTCTTCCTTTTCTTCAGTGTTCATGCTGGAGACCAGAAGGATCTCCTTTCACAGGACTGATCTTGTGTGAGCAGAGGGTTGAGCTTAGCCATGTTCCCCTGCCATTTCTCAGTTTGAGTTCAGAGAAGAAAGAACCCTTGCAGGGTTCAAGTGAGAGGTTCCTGAGGACTTCCCTTTCCCCTTCTCCTTCCTTTCTCTTATCCCTTTCCTTTTTCCTTTTCTTCTGTTTTACACTAGTTCTAGGGCTTTAACTCAGAATTTCAGGCTCTTGCCTGGCTTTTTTGCTCAAAGCTAGTGCTCTCTCACACCTCTACTGCCTTTCTTTTGCTGGTTGAATTTGTCTGCTCCAGCTGGTTTCAAATTGCAATCCTCAAATCTCAGCCTCCTGAGTAGCTAGGATTATAGGCATAAACTATGGTGCCTGGCTCCCTCTTGTTTTTCTTCCCACCTCACTGTGCTCTTTGCTACTCCTACTGTCTTGTAACCTGAAGATGTGAGAAGGGTTCTGACTTTCTTGTGGGTGTAGAAGAACCAGGGCAGGGGTCCAGGGTGGGTGGTGACTTGTCCAATAGCACTCTATCCAAAGTGACCTCTACTGCTCCCAAATTTCAATTGGGTGCCTTTTGCATCTCTTCTAGATGTCTCTAACAGGAGCTGTTTTGCTTAGTAACTGGGGTGCACTTTGAGTCATGTTCTTAGAGAAGTGTCCTGTCCTTACTGAGTTGAGGGATTCACAGAAGAGATGGCTTTTCAATTGGATCCTGAATGTCTTAGTTTTCCTGACATGGAAAAGGATTCCTGGGAGTGGGAATAACCTGTGCAAAGTCATCTTGCAGGAGCATGGCTGTTCAGTAAGCATGCATCATTTCAGCCTGTCGGTTGTGGGGACTGAACTCTGAGCGTGGGTGCTGTCCCTCAGCTCTTCAGCTCAAGGCTAGCACTCTACCACTTGAGCCACAATGCCTCTTCTGGTTTTTCTGCTTATGTGGTGCTGAGGAATTGAACCCAGGGCCTCATGCATGCAAGGCAAGCACTCTACCACTGAGCCACCTTCTCAGCCCCTTGTGGGTATTTCACTGACCAATCAAGGTAGGTAGAGACTTGTCATAGATTGAACATGCATTTGAACTTTGTCCCTGAGAAGCTGTTAATACTCAATAACTAGGCTGTACCCCGGAGCAATTAGATAAAAATTCCTGGTACGGAGAACCAAGCCTCAGTTATCTTTTTTTATTCTGTTCTATTCATGCCAGTACTGGGACTTGAATTCAGAGCCTGTGCGATGTCCCTTAGCTTTTTTGTTCAAGGCTGATGATGCTCTACCACATGAGCCATGGCTTCCCCCCTGGATTTTTGGTGATTAATTGGAGACAAGAGTCTCATGGGCTTTCCTGCCTTGGCTGGCTTTAAACCATGATCCTCAGACTTCACCTTTTTAAGAAGCTTAGGATTACACCTGTGAGCCCCTGGTGCCCAGCTCAGTTCTCTTTTAAAGCTTTCTAGTCCTCTTAGTATGCATCTAAGTGAGAACCAGTGCTTAGGGTCCAACTGTCTTTTAGCATGATATCTCTGGTGATAGCTTGGAAAAAGTTTATTTACAGAAAGGGAGTTTGAGAAAGGAAACGATGAGTGCATTCAGGGACCAGTTAGGGGCACAGCTGGTGCAAAAGGAATGTAAGACTAGAGCCTTCTTTTCAGAAAGCTAATATGGGTATATTAGAGATGGCACAGGAAGCTGATATTTTCTGGCCATTCAAGCTGGCAAGAGTGCTGGGAAGGTGGCTCAGTGGTAGAGTGCTTGCCTTGCATGCATGAGGCCCTGGGTTCGATTCCTTCGCACCACATAAGCAGAAAAAGCTGGAAGTGGTGCTGTGGCTCAAGTGGAAGAGCACCAGCCTTGAGCTGAAGAGCTGAGGGACAGTGCCCAGGCCCAGAGTTCAGGCACCATGACTGGCAAAAAAAAAAAAAAAAAAAAAAAGACAGAAAAAGTTTATTTGGAAGTGGCGCTGTAGCTCAAGTGGTAGAGCGCTCGCCTTGAGCTGAAGAGCTGAGGGACAGTGCCCAGGCCCAGAGTTCAAGCCCCACGACCGACAAAAAAAAAAAAAAAAAAAAAAAAGCCTCTCCTCAAGCTGGCAAGAGTAGTCATGAATGGAAGCAGAGTTCTAGTTTCTCTTGCAACATGCTCTATGGAGAACTCCTGGGTATATGAACATACACATTGCCATCATCTCTAATTCGATAGCAGATGTGATTATAGCCCTGGTAAATATGATTACAAATAGAACTCAGAAGACCTGACATAGTGTGCATGTATATTCAAATATCACATGGCATCCCATAAATAGATATAACATTTTTTTGTGTGTGTAAATTGAAACAATAAAACAAAAAAGGAATTTAGAATGGTTAAGTCCTTTTCGTCTGCCATGCAATTCTGGTCTGTTTTTGTTTATTTGTGCCATACCAGAACTTGATCTCAGGGCCTCCAGCTTTGTTCAACTTTCTTGCTCACAGCTGGCATCTTCTACTTAAGCCATGCCTACAGTCTGGTATTTTGCTGGTTAATTGGAGATAAAGACTTTTCTGTCTGGGATGGCTTCAAACTGTGATCCTCCAGTCTTAGCCTCCTGAGTAGTGAGGATTCTTAGGTATGAGCCACAAGTCCCCAGCTCTACAAGTGACTAGGGATCAATTAGAAGTCCAATAATGGGATATGAAGCATCAATGAAAAGGTAATTCTTTTGTGATTATTAGGTGATACAACCCCTCCAAGTCAGGAAAGTGCCCTGAAGCTGGAGCAAATGGAGAAAGCAGACGCTATGAGACTGGTGAGCATGTGTGAGGACTTCTGCCAGGGGCCACTTTCAGTTACCTCCCACTAAGTAACAAGTCACTCACAGTGCAAGCCATGGCCATTCATTCTTTTTTTTCTTCTGTTTCCCTCCCTCCCTCCCTCCTTCCCTCTCTTCCTTCCTACCTTCCGTCCTTCCTTCCTTCCCTCCCTCCCTCCATCTCTCCCTCCCCCCTCTATTTCTCTCTTTCCTTCTCTCTTTGTCTCTTTCTTCTTTCTTTCATGCTGGTCCTTGGCTTGAACTCAGGATCTGCATGCTGTCCCTGGGCAATCTTTTGCCTCAAGGCTAGCACTCTACCACTTGAGCCACACTTTCACTTCTGGCTTTTTAGTGGTTTATTGGAGATTAGAGTCTCATGGACATTACTACCTGGTGGCTTTAAGCTGTGATACTCAGATCTCAGCCTCCTGAATCACTGGGATTACAGGCATGAGCTGCTGGTGCTCTGTGGGATTCTTTATTTCTAATGAACTTGTGGGTTGAGTGGACCGTCATTCTACTCTTGCCTGAAGTTACTCAGTCACTAGAGCAATGTAGAGTCCTTGGTTCTCTTCTATGACACGTCTCCATATGGTTTGTTTAGGCTTAGTGATTGCCTAGGAGATACTTTCTTAAGTGGTAGGCCTGGAACTAAAACAGTGTCACTTCTACCACCCTATGTTGGTCAGAGGAGTCACAGTCGAGTCCAGATTCACAAGTGTAGAAATCGCATCTCTTCAAGAGAGGAGTAGAGTAACTGTTGTCAGTCTCTCTGGAGATGGTCCGCTCTTAGATGACTGACAGGAAACAGGAGAAGTGGGTTCTGGCTTGATCTGGACAGCCTGGAAGGCGAAGTGTGTGTGCCTTCAGTACTGGGGGCTGGGTCTTTACTGTCTTAGATATTAATTTCTTCAAGTCTTTTAGGAAAATCCTTTTAGTGTCCTAAGGTCTCAACTCACCTTTCCTTATTATATTCCATTGACTTTTAGGGTTCTATGGCAAATTCAATGATGGATTACTTTGAGAACTACTTGGCTTTCTTCCCCAGTCTGGAAAGTAAGTCATTAGGATGGGGGAAAATTCATTAATGCCCGAGGGGAGGGAGAGCTGAGCTTCTGTTGGCTTGGATGACTTAACTCCCTGGAAGACACAGTTCTAAGCCTCACAGACATCCTAGAGTCTGTAAAGGCCTTTCCTTTACTGTATTCTACTTGCCAGTTGTTTGGGAGCAGGCTAACGGTATAATTAACGGATGGCTCTTCTTTCAGGGATTGATGTGTCTGATACAGACTACGTTCGGAAAGACTCTAGTCCCACTAAGCAGGAGTCAGACTACTTTTACATAGAATCTAGTCCTAAGGAGCAGGATATATTGGAAATTCCAGTTGCCAGCCAAGAGACCATCTTTACCAACTTTCCAGAGAATCCATCTGAATATTTCTGGAACCCTGAGCTCAAACTACTGAAGATAATTCAGGCTACTGCTGAGGAGGAAGAGGAGAACCAATTCTTGCTGCAGAGTGAGGAGTCTCTGGAAGTATAGGCAAAGGCAACATGGGGGGGGGGGGGGCAGCCTTGTCCTGGCAGGATGATCGACATACTGAAGGCAATGACCTTAGACACAGGGCAGAGGAGAGAGGGACTTCCACTCTCTGGAGCTTTTTCTAGGGTCTGACTTTAGAGATACTGCATTATTTATTTGTACTACTTGCTTCTAAGCAAGCAAGTATCCAGCCCCTTGTAAACATAGATTTCTTTATTAGGGTCATAATAATTTCAGTCATTAAACACAACTACTGCACAATCAAAAGACTCATTCATTCTCTGTTTTTAGTATCTATTGTCTGGGTCACTTTTTATCTCTTTTTCTGAAGCTGATAAGGGATACTGCCTCCCCCTTATTGTATTTCTAGATTTCCATCTCGTTTCCTGAAATGATTTCTTTTGAGATGGGGTCCACATCACCATTAAGTAATATTCATTGCATTCCACATATGTGGTACTGGACTCATGTTAACCTGGAAGTGCTTAATGCTCTATTTTCTAGGGAGCTGGGTTTGCAGGAAGTCTCAACGATGCTTATATAGACTCAGAATTCTAGAGCATCTGGTGCCCTTGTTATTTTTTGGGGGGGCAGGATTTAAAAAATGTTTTCATTCTTAAAAACTTTTAAAGTAATGTCAGCCTCCAATTGCTCATACCTATCATCTTAGCTACTCAAAGGGCTGAGACCTAGACCACCATGGTTCAAACCTTGGCAGAAAAGTACAGAACTCCCTCTCCAATGAACTAGCAAAATGCTGAGCTAGAGATGTGCCAACTAAGAGCAAGACATCACCCTAACAACAATGGGAAGAAAAAGACACTCAAAAAGCCTTTTAATATAGTACAATTTCAAAGTGGCATAAAAGTATAAAGAATGATGGAGCATTCATGTTCCTCATACCTGGGGCCAAGAAATTCTTTGAAAATACTATAAGACAGAGTAGGAGAAACATTAGAACTTATAAATTAATTTAAAAAATTCTTCGGGGCTGGGAAGGTGGCTCAGTGGTAGAGCGCTTGCCTTGCATGCCTGAGGCCCTGGGTTCCATTCCTCAGCACCACATAAGCAAAAAACGCCAGAAGCGCTGTGGCTCAAGTGGTAGAGCGCTACCCTTGAGCTGAAGAGCTGAGGGACAGCGCCCAGGCCCAGAGTTCAGGCCCCACGACTGGACCCAAAAAATAAAAATAAAAAAAATAAAAAAATAAAAAATTATTTGACTTGGGTCCTGTGCTCTGTGTGTGTGTGTGTGTGTGTGTGTGTGTGTGTGTGTGCGCGCGCGCGCGCGCGCGCACGCACTGTTCGTTAGCGTTTTTTTTTTTTTTTTTTGCTCAAGGCTGCTCTACCACTTGAGCCACAGCTCCTCTTCTGGATTTTTGGTGGTTAATTGACAATAAGAATCTCATGGACTTTTCTGCCCTGGCTGGCTTCAAACAGTGTTCCTCAGATCTTAGCATCCTGAGTAGCTGGGATTACAGGTATGAGCCACCAGCACCCAGTGGGGCCCCTGCCTTTGAAAGAACTGTGTTGACTTTCTTCTGAAATTTTGTTCTCTTCATGGGGAGAAAAATCTGCAGGGCTGAGAGCATGTATGCCTCCCTAGAGCCTGCATTTTTTTCCACCGGACACCTGGAATCCTGGAGTTTCCAGACCAATGGCCTTCTACCTGCTTCCATGGCCCGTGTAAGACTCTTTCCTGAGACCCAAGAGTGGACTGCCTCATCAGCCCTTGTACTATGTAGAGGGAGATGTGTCCAGAGCTTGGGCATGGGGACTGGGATATCTGCATATGTAACCTTTCCTGGTAAGAGTAGAAACTGGGATGGTAAGGGTAGGCATCACGGATGGTGGCTGCTTCCCTATTCTGCTGTACATCAGGTGGAGGGAGACCTCAAGGAAGCTATGAATTCCGAATGAACCTGGCCTTCTGAGTCATGAAAGTATATTGGTCAAGGTAAGATAGAATATGTTTTGTTTAACAATTTCTCGTCTTGATTTGCAATCTTTTAACATGGTGAGTAGGCCTGGTTTTGTATTCTTTCTTTGCTGGTCCTGGGTCTTGAATTCTGGGCCTGGGCACTGTCCCTGAGCTTCTTTTTGCTCCAGGCTAGCACTCTACAGACTTGAGCCATCCTGCCACTTCCAGCTTTTTCTTTTTTTTTTTTTTGAGTCCGGTTGTGGGGCCTGAACTCTGGGCCTGGGCACTATCCTTCAGCTCTTTAGCTCAAGGCTAGTACTCTACCACTTGAGCCACAGCGCCACTTCTGGCTTTTTTCTTTTTGCTTATGTGGTGCTGAGGAATGGAACCCAGGGCCTCATGCATGCAAGGCAAGCGCTCTACCACTGAGCCACCTTCCCAGCCCACTTCCAGCTTTTTCTAAGTAGTTTATTGGAGATAAGTCTCACAGACTTTCCTACCGGGCTGGCTCCTCAGATCTCAGCTTTCTAAGTAGCTAGGATTAGACATGAGCCACCCGGTGCCTGGCATTAAATATTTTATTGTTTTACGTAATTTTCATCAGTTTCACTGGAGAATTTCCACTGGAGAGTTTAAAATCTCTCTACATTGAAGTAGTGATTTGGATTTTTTTTTCCCTGCTGTTGCCTGCAGTGGAAGAGCCCAGATGGCCCTCCTGGTGTCATAGCTCTTATGTCGCTGTAGTTGGTCTAGACTACTAGGGCTGCAGTCAAGTAGCAGGCAATGTCTGTTTAGTGTTACAGATTAGCTGCACGCAGTGCCTACTAATGTTACAGCCCTACTGCCAGCCACTACTGCTATAGCCTTTTATGTTCTTGTTTTAGGAATGAAATTGAGGACCATAGAGGAACAGTATAAAAATTTTTATTCAGAAGAGAAAGGCTTCTGCTCTGTCCATGTGTCTCTGAGTCAGGTTATGTGTGTGTGTGTATGTGTATGTGTGCGTGTGTCAGTTGTGGAGCTTGAACTCTGGGCCTGGGCACTGTCCCTCAGCTCTTCAGCTCAAAGCTAGTGCTCTATCACTTGAGCCACGGTGCTATTTCTGGTTTTCTGGGGGTTAATTGGAGATAAGACTTTCCTGCCTGGGCTGGCTTTGAACCATGATCCTTGGATCTTAGCCTCCTTAGTAAATAGGATTACAGGCATGAGCCACTGACTCCCAGCTGAGTCTGGGTTTTTTATGCCCTGAGTTTGCTCTGATTAGTTGCCTTTACTATAATTATTTTGGAAGGCCACACTTTTCATTAGTCAGATCCCATAACATTCTGATTGGTCGTTAATTCCTAACCGGGTTCCTTCTATACATCCTCAGGATCATAGAAAAGTTATTGAAACCAGAAGGGGCAAAGGAAAGACAAAGACATTGTCTCTTTTGCATCTGGTTTTGGCTTACGCGGCCCAAATGCTGTCCAGGGCTCCTAAAATCCTAACTAATTTACCCTTTCAATAGGAGCACTGTGGAGCTCTGCTCACATGGTCAGGCCACAAGTAGAGCTCTGACCTGGGCCTGAAATATTTCTCTCAAGAGAAACTTTTCCTAATCTATTATTTGGTCACCCTAAGTACAGGTTGTATAGGCATAGCAGATTGAACATTGTTTTATAACAGACCAAATTAGAAAGTCAAATCGGCTGCCTCCTCATTCATCTTTTCTAAGCCAAATCATGTTACTAGACGGATCTATACTTAGCTGAATCTGCAGAGTGAGAAGAATCAAAGAAGTTATGTGGGCTGTTTTCTTGAAAATAATTATTTCTCAAATGTACACTGTAGAATGATTTCTATGACTGATTTTAAAATTTACGTCTTTCAGTTTTTCTTAGCCTACCTCAGACCTGTCCATAACCACAAACCCAATTTCTGGTGGAGAGCAGTGGGGATGAGAATAGGAAGGGGCTTATTTTGTATTTGCTAGTTTTACCTGAAGATTCAGGCACAGAAGAAGTCTTACCTGTTTTATATTTTACGTTGCAACTTTCAGGAGCTAAAATGTTCTTTTAAGTCCTACTGATGAGTTCAGAGTTACCTTTTGAATAATAGAATCGAAGTATTTTAAATAAGAAGGCAGTTTGCTCTGTGAACTTGAGCCTTTGTCTCCATTTTTGAGGATAGGAGCAGTGACATTTGAAGGCTGGATGCTCTTCCCATACCAGTTCCTTAAAGTTGGATAATCACCAATAGCACTTTGGGAACTATAACCTACATTGGATGGTATGTGGTTTTACTGGCTAGCTCTATAGATAGATATGGGTCATCTCCATGTTACAGATTAGGCTTAGAAGGTCAATGACAGCCCAGTAGGGTCTTTTAGATAATGAAGGCTTTTAAGGAAAAAGTTCTTCCTTAAGATACTTGGATCCTTCCTTGCCTCCTTCCTTCCCTCCCTCTCCCTCCTCCCAGTGCTGGGGATTTATTCCCCATTGGGTCCATGCTAGACAACCACTCTACCACTTGAGCCACACTTCAGCTCTACAAAGTTATCTTAATGTATTTACAAATCTATGATTTCAATATGAGCAGTAACCCCTCAAGTTGGTCTATAACTTTTACAGTGTATTAGTGGCCCTGCAACAGAGATCCGAGGGTCATGGTTCAAAGCCAGCCCAGGCAGGAACGTCTGTTAGAGTCTTATCTAACCACTTAACCACCAAAAAAGCTGGAAGTGGGGAAGTGGAGTTGTGGCTTAAGTGGTAAAGACCTAGCCTTAAGCACAAAAACTCAGGAACAGCACCCAGGCCCCAGGACCAGTGTAAAAAGAGAGACAGGAGAGAGAGGGAGAAAGAGGGGAAGGGTGGGAAGAGGAGAGAGAAGAGAGAGGAGAATATGAGAGGAGTGTTCAAAGGCCAGCAAAAAAAGGAAGGGGATTGGGCTTAGTCCCAGAGTCTCTTTTTCTTCTGGTCCTGTATAGCTAGATCCCCCTTTAACTCCTTCTCTGTAATGTAAGCTTAGACTAGACGCCCTGCCCTTTATCCTTCCTTTCTGAGGAAGTGTGACATCATGTAGAAAAGCACTGACTTTGGGGGAGGAGCCCTCAGGGATCCTTTGCCCATCCCACCGGTGTTCGGTGTTCTGTGTTCTGAGAGAGGAGGAGACAGATAACGGTTACTAACTGCCATTTGCCATCCAAGGCCTTAGGAATCAGGAGAAGTAAGACTCAGCCAGAACTGCTTGGAAATTTGCTTTGTAAATGTAATCTGACAAGAGTACTTAAAGTTCAGTCTATTTAAATATTGTTCTAAGTGGCTAATATTTTCCCCAAAGTAGCCTTTAGTTTCATATGCTCTTTGCTACTTTCTTAGGATCCTTGCTAACAACTGGACACTTGATTTGGATCGCCATGATTTTTTGGAACACTCTACTTGCTGACACATGACCCAATTTAACCTGGAAGTTTCAAATGTCCTCGATCTAACTGTCCTCTAGTTTTGGTATTTTGGTATTGATCTTTGCAATCAATGCTTTTTTTTTTTTTTAATGTAGAAAGCTCCTTGAGTTTGCTAGGAAGAGAGTCTCTGGGTTTCATCCATAGTGAAGTTACCCTTAAAAATTTGTTTATTTAAAGGAATTACTTTCTAGATTAAGGACAGAAATATTTCTCACCTTTAAATGGAAATGAGTAGAAGTTCTCTGGAGACCAGAGAAATCTAGCAGAATTTTTATTAATTTTTAATTTTTAATTTTTGGATCTGGTCATGGGGCCTGAACTCTGGGCCTGGGCACTGTCCCTCAGCTCTTCAGCTCAAGGCTAGTGCTCTACCACTTGAGCCACAGCGCCACTTCCGGCTTTTTTCTTTTTGCTTATGTGGTGCTGAGGAATGGAACTCAAGGCCTCATGCACGCAAGGCAAGCGCTCTACCACTGAGCCACCTTCCCAGCCTCTAGCAGAATTTTTAAATGGTCTCTTTCGCTTGTAAAAAGGTACCAAAGTATGAAATTAATTGATCATTTTATGCATTTATTTAACAAGTATTTATTAAGTATCTGTTATGCGTTACTCCTAAATCCTCTTGATAGAGAAAGTTCTGGAAAAATATTGGAAAGTCTTCCAGAAATAGAGCTTGCAGGGCTTTTGTGGATCAGTTGGTACTGCTGTCTACTACCACTAGATGGAGGTATTGTACTATGAAAATAAGTAGCCCATCTCGGATCCTTCAAAGATTGAAGGCATCTGGTTATTTCTGATGTCAGCATCTACACAAGCCACTTGTTTGTAAAGAGGAAAATGAAACATTCTATAATTTGCATAGGTAGTCCAATTTCAGCAGGGGGGGTGACTCCTTGAAGGAGGAAGGGCTGTGTCTACTGCCATTGTTACAACCTCAGGTTAAAACCCTGCCCTGCTGGAGATGATCCATAAATACTGCTGAATGAGTTGATCTCTGAACAATGTAGATTGTCATTGAAGAACCATTTAGAAAGTGTGGTAAATCCTGGAATTCAGAGGCCTAGGACTAGGGGAAGTTGGGAGATAATGCCGACCTTGACAGATTATTAGTTGGGCCAAGACTCAAGGAGGTAGCATTTGGGAAGGCAGAAATTCTGAAAGCAGCCAAGTGCCAGTGGCTCACACTATAATCCTTCTACTCAGGGGGCTGAGATCTGAGGATCATGGTTATAAGCTAGTCGGGGCAGAAAAGTTTGAGAGACTCTTATCTCCAATAAACTACTCAGAAAAAGCAGGACGTGGGACTGTGGCTCAAGTAGTAGAGCACTAGTCTTGAGCGTAGTGAGGCTCAGGGATAGCATTCAGGCCATGTGTTTAAGCCCAGGACTGGCAAAAAAATAAATAAATAATATATATATATATGTATATATTATATATATATACCGAAACCAATCTGAGGCATAGATGTTGCCCACACTGGCTTAGAACTCATCAGCTTCCTGCTTTAGACTCTAGAATTCTGGAATTATAGACATGTACCTCCAGCCCAACTACCTCCCTGTATTTTCGTGTGTATTTTTTATAAGCACAAAGGTATTTTATTGTAATATTTACACACATGTCTCCGTGTGTGTGTGTGTGTGTGTGTGTGTGTGTGTGTGTGTGTGTTGTCGTGGGGCCTTGGCATTGTCCCTCAGCTCTTCAGCTCAAGGCTAGTGCTCTATCACTTGGGCCCAGCTCTACTTATGTAGTGCTGAGGACTTGAACCCAGGGCCTCATGCATGCAAGGCAAAAAATCTACCAATGAGCCACCTTCCCAGCCCTCCTTGTGTTTTTAAACAGATGAAATCTGGTTAATATAAACATAGGGGTGGGTGTGGTAGTGCATACTTGTATTCCTAGCTGTAATCTGGAGGCTGAGTCAGGAGAATCTTGAATTACAGCCAGCCAGGGATATAAAGCCAGATCCGTTCTCAAAAACAGTAACAACAACAAAAAATTTCAGGGAAGGTATGAATAATAAATTTTATTTTTGATTTTTTTCTTGACTCGCATGTATAAGGCTGCTCTGCTTTACAAAGAGTTTCTATAAGTCATTTCTCTGCCACTCATTTGTTTATATTTGGTGTAAATTCATTTATGCCACAAGTACCTTTGAAACAGCTTTTATGTGCACAGCACTGGTGGAGGCGTGTGATGCCCTTTGGTCTTTTCTTCTTATGGTCTCAGGGTCCATTTAGTCACTAAGGCATATTAGTTGTAGCATTTGAATTCATTCACTTTACTAACTGTCCCTCCTGCTTCTGTCTTCTGACACCTGGTTCCTGTGGCAGCTCCTGATCTGGGCCACCCGCATTCAGTCCCATCTTTCCAACTTGCAACACACGGTGAAATTCTTCCTTACCCTCAGGACTCAACGCAACCTCTTTCCCTTGGTTTAGAAGCCTCACTTTTCTTTCTTTCTTTCTTTCTTTCTTTCTTTCTTTCTTTCTTTCTTTCTTTCTTTCTTTCTTTCTTTCTTTCTTTCTTTCTTTCTTTCTTTCTTTCTTTCTTTCTTTTGGTATAAGGAGGTGGTATTGGGCCTTGAACTCCAGGCCTAGCACTTTTGCTCAGTTTTATTCATTTATGGCTAGTGTTTTACTATTTGAGCCATGCCTCAAGTTCAGGCTTTTTGATACTTACTTGGAGATAAGTCTCAGAGACTTCCCTGCACGGGCTGGCTAAGAAATGAGGTCCTCAGAGCTCAGCCTTCTGAGCAGCTAGGATTAGAGGTGTGAACCACTGGTGTCTAGTGCTCTCTCTGTCTCTCTGTCTTTCTACCTATTTCCTTCCTTCCTTCCTTCCTTCCTTCCTTCCTTCCTTCCTTCCTTCCTTCCTTCCTTCCTTCCTTCCTTCCTTCCTTCTTTCCTTCCTTCCTTTCCTTATTTCCTTCTTTCTTTTGTGTTGGTCGCAGAACCTGGGTGCTGTCTTTGAGCTTTCTGCTCAGGGCTAGCACTCTACCACTTGGAGCCACAGCTCCACTTCTAGTTTTATAGGTGGTTAATTGGAAATAAAAGTCTCATGGACTTTCCTGCCTGGGCTGGCTTTGAAACATGATCCTTAGTAGCTAGGATTATAGGTGTGAGCCTCAAATGCGTGTCTCTTCTTTCTTTTAGTTCTTCCAATGAGCAAAAAGAGAAGAGAACCATTTTTTCTCTTCCCTCTCTCCCTCCCTTTCTCCCTCCTCTCCTTTCTTCTTCCTCCCTATTTTGTCTTCTGCCTTTTTCCTTCTCTCTGCCTGGATACTTTCCACTCATTTTTTTAGGTCTCAGCTTGCATATCGCTTAATTTGAAAATAAGCTTATTTCTGACCACTGTCAAGATGAAGAACCTTCCCTTTCCTCCCCTCCCCTCCCTCCCCTCCCCTTCCCTCCCTTCCCCTTTCCTTCCCTCCCCTTTCCTTCCCTCCACTTTCCCTCCTCTTTCCCTTCTCTTTCCCTTCCCCTTCCCATCCCTTTTCTCTTCTTTTCTTTGGAGGTTCTAGTTTGAACTTAGGGCCTTGCACTTGCTGGGCTGGTACTCTACTTGAGCCAAGACCTCAGCCAGAGAACAACTCTTTTTACTTTTCCTCTCATTGTTTCTATAGGGTTTCACAGCTTACCCTTTGCTAGCTGCTGCTGCCAGGCTATGAGTTGTGAGAGTACCAACGTGCTGTCTGCCTGCACCGCAGAGCTCCACACCTAGCTGAGTGCCTGCCACAGTGTCCATGCTGCATAATATATCCTGAAGTGGTGAATGAATGAAACACCCAGCAACATGTCTCCTTTCTTCAGGGACTCTGATCTAGCCGCCTGAAGTCAGTGGTAGGGAGAGTGATGAGGAGAAAGGGAGGGGTCACCGGAGTGTGCCGACTGAGGGGGGGCTGGGTTTATTTGGCAAGATACATATTTGGGGAGGAGGCACGGAGGTGGGAAGAAGTGACATGGGTGAGGCAAATTTGGGAGATAAATAAGGGAATAAAGTGTGGCTGTCTAGTAGAAGATGGGACTGGAGACAGCTTGGGACTAGATGCAGGACCTGGACTCTGGTTATGCCAGTGGGGGCCAGTGATGGCCCTTCAATGGAGGCAGCAATAGCACTAAGTTACTGCTCCAGAAAATGTTCCACCAGGTGCTGGTGGCTCATGCCTGTAATCCTTAGCTATTCAGGAGGCCGAGACCTAAGGGTCAGGATTCAAACCCAGCCTGGGCAGGGAAGTCTGTGAGACTCTTTATCTCCAATTAGCCAGCAAAATCTGAAAGCAGAATGTGGCTCAAGTGGTAGAGCTCCAGCCTTGAGTGAAAAAGCTAAAGGACAGCACTGGGATCCCGAGTTCCAGCCCCACTAGATGGGCACAAGAAACAAAAACAAAGCAACAACAAAATTAAAGAGAAGAAAAAAGTAATATTGATGTAATGTCAATGTGAGACACGAATGGGAGAGAAAGCAGCAAGATGGGTAAGGCCTGGAGGCAGTGGCGAGTGCCTGGATTGGCAGGTAGCAGTTAAAAATAGAGACAAAAGGACATTGTGCCAAGGAAGGAAGAGTTGACAAAGAACGGGTGAGGGAGAGGAAGGAGTTTCCAGCCTGCTTTAGTGAGGTGCTGTTACTCTCAGAAAGGGGACCTCGAGGGAAAGAACCGGTTTAGGGAAAGAAAAAAAGAGCCAAACGTTCACAGTGGAGGTATGGCCGCATAGACATTCACTTAGAAAAACGGAGCCAGTGTGTGGGGTTAAAGAAAACACAAGTAGGAGAAGAGAGTGATAGAGATAATGTCCCACAGTCAAGGCGGGGGGCTGCTCCAGCTCCCCCACTCAGTGAAATGCCTCCCTGTGGGAGAGCAAGATGGGGAAGGGGAATTTAGGGCTCCCTCCACTTTTTTTTTTTTTTTTTAATCGGTTCTAGGGCTTGTACTGTGGGCCTGGGCGCTGTCCCTGAGCTCTTCAGCTCAAGGCGAGCGCTCTACCACATCCAGCCACAGTGCCACTTCTGGTTTTTTGGATATAAGAGTCTCATGGACTTTCCTGCCCAGGCTGGCTCTGAACCTTGATCCTCAGATCTCATTCTCCTGAGTAGCTGGGATTACAGGCATGAACCACTGGTACCCAGGTACACTCCCCCCCCCCTTTTTTTTATTGTGAAAATACCGTACAGAGGGGTTACAATTACATAGGCAAGGTAATGAGTACATTTCTTATCAAGCATTGTTGCCTCCTCTTTTGTTTCCTCTTATCATCCCTACACTCCTTTTTATGGATGAAACCAAGTGCATTTTTGTGGGTGCATGTGTGCCAGTACTGGGGCTTGAACTCAGGGCCTGGGTGCTGTCCCTTAGCCATTTCATTCAAGTCAAGTGCTCTACCACTTTAGGCACAGCTCCACATCTGCCTTTTTCTTTTTGGTGGTTAATTGGAGAAAACAGTCTCACAAACCTTTCTGCCAAGGCTGGCTTTGAACCTAATCCTCAGTTCTCAGGCTCCTAAATAGCTAGCATTATACCTTCAAACCACCAGTGACCAGCACAAACCAAGCATTTAAAAAATGATCTACGGGGCTGGGAAGGTGGCTCAGTGGTAGAGCGCTTGCCTTGCATGCATGGGGCTCTGGGTTCAATTCCTCAGCACCATATAAGCAGAAGAAGCAGGAAGTGGTGTTGTGGCTCAAGTGGTAGAGTGCTAGCCTTGAGGTGAAGAACTGAGGGACAGCGCCCAGGCCCAGAGTTCAAGCCCCAGGACTAGCAAAAAAAGAAAAAAGAAAAAAAGAAAGAAAAGACAATCTGTGGGTCATCACTCAGAACCAGTGAGAGTAGCAGTAGGGATACATGAGACCTCAGAGGGAGAAAATAGTGAGCAAGGGAGGGGCTCAGGGGACAGCATGCTGTCCACCTTCATTAGAAGGCAGGAGAAGCCGTAAAGCAGAAGAATTGTCAGGGAAGTGCAAGGAAAACAAGCAAGGTGGACGAGCACCAAGAATAGGCAGGTGATTGTTATAATTAAGAATAATTCCCTGAATTAGGTGCTGGTGGCTTACCCCTGTAATCCTAGCTATTCAGGAGGCTAAGATCTGAGGATGGCAGTTCCAAGCCAGCCCGGGCAGGAAAGACCATGAGACTCTTTTTCTCCAATAAACCACCAGAAAACGGGAAGTGGCACTGTAACTCAAGTGGTAGAGTGCTAGCCTTGAGTTGAATTGCTGAGGGACAGTGCCCAGGCCCAGAGTTTAAGCCCCATGACCACCAAAAAAAAAAAAAAATTCCCTGGTAATGGAACCAATGGCCATGCCTGTGATCCATGCTACTCTGGAGGCTGAGATCTGAGGAGGATCACAATTCGAAGCCAGCCCAAGCAAGAAAGTTTTATGAGACTCTTTTTTTTTTTTTTTTGGTCAGGTATGGCTTGAAGTCAGGGGCCTAGGCACTGTTCCTGACCTTTAGTGCTCAAGACTAGTGCCCTACCACTTTGAATCATAACTTCACTTCTGGTTTTCTGGTAGTTTAATTGGAGATAAGAGTCTCACAGACTTTTCTGCCTGGCTTAGCTTTGAACTCTGCTCCTCAGATCTTAGCCTCCTGAGTAGCTACAATTATAGGTGTGAGCCACTAGTGCCTTGCTATGAAACTCTTATCTTCAATTAACCAACAAAAAGTTGGAAGTGGAGGTGTAGTTCAAGTGGTAAAGTGCCAGCCTTGAGCAAAGAAACACTAAGGGACAGCACCTAGACCCTTTAAGGCCCCAATACTATCACAAGTCAATAGACTGCTAACTAAATGAACTAGTTCACAGAGTGGTGGGGGCAAGATTGGAAAGAATTTTGAAACAAAGGAAATGATTACATACCATTTCTCTTTTACACTCCACTAAAGAAACCTACATATGTTCCATGGTGGGTCAGTGAATTTTTCCCTGGAGAATGGTCTCTGTGAATGCAGTCCAACTGAGCCACAGCTGTGGTGGGTGCATTTTATACTAAACATCTGCACATTATTGTTATTTTTCTTTCCATAAGTAGAATCCACAGTCCCACATGACCACCAATGCTAACTTGCTAAGAGCTTCCCTGGAACTTGCTTCTTGCTATGACCACAGCAGAATGTAAACAAGGCAGCATACAACAGTTTATTCCAGGATGCAGGGAGCTCTGGATGTTTTTTAGTCAATGTTATCTCATCCCATGTATATTCTCCTATTTTAGTTAATTAAAAAAATTGTTATTATAAAGGTGATAAACAGAGGGATTACAGTTACATAAATCAGGTAAAGATATATATATATATATATATATATATATATATATGTTATTTTTTTTTTTCTTGTCAGTGGTGGGGCTTGAACTCAGGGCCTGGGCTCTGTCTCTGAGCTCTTTTGTGCAAGGTTAGTGCTCTGCCACTTTGAGCCACAGCTCCACTACTGGTTTTGTGCTGGTTAATTGGAGATAAGTGTCTCATGACTTTCCTGCCTGGGTTGACAAAAGTACATTTCTTTTTGGACAATGTCACCCATTCCCTCCAGTTATATTGGTCTTTTAAAGAAATTTAAATAATTTTTAAAAGCTTCTCTTTTTGTGTGTGTACCAGTTTGGGGGCTGGAACTCAGGGCCTGAGCCCTGTCCCCGAGTGCTCAAGGCTAATACTCTACCATTTGAGCCACAGCTCCACTTCTGGCTTTCTGGTAGTTAATTGGAGATGAGTCTCACAGGCTTTCCTGCCCAAGCTGACTTCTCACTGTAATCCTCAGATCTGATTCTCCTGAGTAGTTAGGATTACGGGTGTGAGCCACCGGTGCCCAGATAAAAAGCCTCTTTATATGTGCCCACATAGTTACCTTTTCTGGTATTCTTTTTATTCCTTGTGTAGATCCATGCTACAAGATGGTATCATTTTTTCTGGTTTGAAAGATCATTTGCCATAGTACATGTTTGTAGATGTTACATTCAATCAAAATCTTGATTTTTCCTTCATTTTGGAAAGATATTTTGCTGGGTAAAGAATTCTGGCTGTTCCAGGATTTTAAGGCTGTTGCATCTTTTTTCTTTTTGTTTTTGGCTTATGGTTTCTGATGTGAAGTTTGATGTCATTCTTTATTTTTGTTTCTCTGTAGGTAAAGTAGGCTTTTATGAGTGTTGCTTTTAAGATGTTTTCTTTTTGGCCAAGTGCAGTAGCTCATGTTTGTAATCCTGGCTACTCAGAAGGTGGAGATCAGGAAGATTCAGTCCAAAGCTAGCAAAACGTTCTCATAATCCATCTCAACTAATAAAATGCTGGACATAGGAACATGCACATATCATTCCAAACTATACAGGAAGAGTGCTTGCCTAGCATCTGCAGGGCTCTATGTTCAAACCCCATAACTGCCAAAGAAAACAAACCAGACTTTTTCTGTTTCAACTTTTCTTGGGGTTGGATTTGAACTCAGCACTTGCTTGGCTGGCATTCTACCACATGAGCCACACCTCTAGTATAGCTTTTTTGCTGATTATATTTGGAGATGATGGCTGATGAATTTTATGCTTCAGCAGACTTGTACCTTGATCCTCCAGATCTCAGCCTCCTGAGTAGCTAGGGTTATAGTTGTAAGTCACTGGCACCTGGCTTCTTTTTTAATTGTTTCCAGTCAATTAATGTGCTGTTGTATCATTTCCTTTATCTTTGTTTGTTTAAAGTCATTCTTGGATTTGTGGGTTTATGATTTTCATGAAATTTGGGAAAATTGCAACCAGTATTTCTTCAAATATTTTCTGTCTTCCACATACTTCAAGGATTCCAGTTACATAACTAACTGTCAGTTTGCTTGAAATGGTCCCATGGCTTGCTGACGAGCCATTCTTTTATTTTTCATTACTTTTTTTTGTCCATATTGGGACTTGAACCCAGGGCTTCACACTTTCATTCAGCTTTTTCATTCATAACTGGTACTCTAGCAGTTGAGTCACAAACACATGCACACACACACACACACACACACACACACACACACTTCTGGCTTTTTGCTGGTTATTTAAAGATAAGAGTCTCAGGGATTTGTCTGCCTAGGCTGGCTTCAAATCATGATCCTTAGATCTCAGCCTCCTGTGCATATTAAGATTATAGGCGTGAGCCCTCAGCATTGGGCTGGTTAGCTTTTGTGCTACATTGTCAAGTTCACTAATGTGTTTTCTCCCTGAAGTGTCTAATGTAGTATTAACTACATCTGTTATAATGTTTCATCTCAGACATCTTATTTCTCCCCTCTAGACGTTCAATTGTGTTTTTATATCTTCCTGATTACTCCTTCACAGTGCTAGTCAGTTTTTCGTTCATGTGAAAAAAATACCTGAGAAGAAAATGCAAAAGATTTTACAGCAAAAGATTGATTTTGGCCCACGGTTTTGGCTTTGTGTGTCAGGGGCCTATGGTGAGACAGAGCATCACAGCTGCCAGGAAGGGGAGAAAGAGGAAAAGGAGGCGGGTGAAGGGGGGGAGGGAGGAGGGAAGTGGACGGAGAGGAAGAGAGGGAGGAGGAGGAAAAAGAAGAGGCGGCAACAGGGACTAGCTATATCCTTCAAATCCATGCACTCGGTGTCCTACTCCATGTCCCTTCCTTCCCTGCACCTACCAGCCTCTACCTCCCAATAGCTCATTCAGTATGAGCTCATGGAGCAAGCCACTGGTGAGTTTAGAGATTCAGTTACCTCTCAATCATGTCACCAGCTGGGGGCCAAGCCTTTAGCACAAGAGCCTTTGGAGTCATTTTATGTCCAAACCATAACAATATTTATTTATTTATTTATTGCTGGTCCAGGGGCTTGAACTCAGGGCCTGGGCACTATCCTTGAACTGCTTTTACTAAAGACTAGCACTCTACCACTTGAACCATAGTGCCATTTCTGGCTTTTTCTGAGAGATTATTGGAAATAAGAGTCTCACAGACTTTCTTGCCGGGGCTGGCTTCCAACTGCTATCCTCAAATCTTAGCCTCCTGTGTAGCTAGGATTACAGGCATAAGCCACCAGTGCCCAGCTCATAACAATATTCTTTTTTTTTTTCTTTCAGTTGTGGGGCCTGAACTCTGGGCCTGGGCGCTGTCCCTCAGCTCTTCAGCTCAAGGGTAGTGCTCTACCACAGCCCTACTTCTGGCTTTTTCTGCTTATATGGTGCTGAGGAATTGAATCCAGGGCCTCATGCATGCAAGGCAAGCACTCTAACACTGAGCCACCTTTCCAGCCCCATAACAATATTCTTTTTTTTTGGTCCAGTTGTGGGGCCTGAACTCTGGACCTGGGCGCTGTCCCTCAGCTCTTCAGCTCAAGGCTAGTGCTCTACCACTTGAGCCACAGCGCCACTTCCGGCTTTTTTCTTTTTGCTTATGTGGTGCTGAGGAATCGAACCCAGGGCCTCATGCATGCAAGGCAAGCGCTCTACCACTGAGCCACCTTCCCAGCCCCAGCATAACAATATTCTTAAAGTACTTCTTGAACATATACAATAGAGTTGTAATAACTTTTTTTTTTTTGTCGGTTGTGGGGCTTGAACTCTGGCCTGGGCACTGTCCCTGAGCTCTTTAGCTCAAGGCTAGCATTCTACCAATTGAGCCACAGAGCCACTTCTGGTTTTCTGGTGGTTAATTGGAGAAAAGAGTCACAGATGTTCCTGCCCTGGCTGGCTTTGAACTGCAATCCTCAGATTTTAGCCTCCTGAGAAGCTAGGATTACAGGCATGAGCCACAAGCTCCCAGCTAGCGTTGTAATAACTTTTTGTGTTCCAGTCCTAAGGCTTGAACTTGGTGCCTGAGTGCTGTCCCTGAGCTTTTGTAAAAGTTCAAGGCTAGCACTCTACCCCTTGAGCCATAGTTGTACTTCTGGTTTTTTTTTTCCTTTTTGGTGCTTAATTAGAAATAAGAGTCTCTTGGACTTCTCTGTTTGGCCTGGCTTTGGAACTCCAAGCCTCTGATTTCACATCCTCCTGAGTAGCTAGAATTACAGAATGACCTTGTCTACTAATTCTATCATTTGTTTTGATTTCTGGGTTCATTTCTATTAATTACATTTTTTTCCTCATTATGGTTGTATTTTCCTGTTTTGAATGTCTAATAACTTTTTATTACATACCAGAAATGAAGAAATTTACTTTGTGGGTGCTGGATGTATTTGTATTCCTATAAATATTCTCAAGCAATCAAGTTACTAGGATCAGTTTGATTCTTTTGGGGGTCTTCCAAGTTGTTTTTTCTGCTTTATTTTAAATTTTATTTGTAGAATTAGAACAGTATTGAATCTAAGAAATACTAGAGATGAGTCTTCTGAAAATTCCACTTACTGTCTCCTACACTAGGGGATCTTTTAGGTAGTTCTTTCCCAGCCCTGGGTACTTTCTTCATACTCATGAGCTCCCCAATACTTTGCAGAAGATTGGAGGGAGTGTGTGTGTGTGTGTGTGTGTGTGTGTGTGTGTGTGTGTGTGTGTGTGTGTGTGTGTTTAAATAAATCTCTGGAACTTATTGTGTGGCTCTCTCCTCTTTGGTATCCTGATCCGTGAGCCAGAGCTGCCCTGGCCTCCTTCACTTTGAAGCAAGGTCAATCAGCTCACAGTGGAATCTTCAGTTTTTACTTGGTTCCCACTTAGACCATTTGTGTATTTTGGTCAGAGGTGAGTTAAAGTTTGCCACTGATTTCTGTAGCATCTGTTCCCGTAGAGAGCCAAGAACTCAAAGGACACTGGTTTTGCCTTGAAGATGAAGAGGCAGCATACTCTTAAAAGGCAAATCCTCCATTTCAGGGGGGAATAAAGTCCCACTTAACAAAGCATTCCAGCTGGTCAAATTTAGGACAAGGAAAAAAAAACAATAAAAAACAATCCTGACCTAAGAATATTCTCTGGCTTCAAGCCCAGGGTATTTTATTTTCCTTTTAGAGTAAATTTGGTACATTTTCATTCATGTGGAGCGCTTGCCTTCTAGCATTTTGTTCTGGGATGGAAGGTCAACAATGGCTGCCTTGTTGCTAAATTCAATAGACACTTCGTAGCTATTAACCCACTTGACCTCCGACAGTATTTGACCTTGTTGACGATTATCTGCTCCTCAGTGTGTTCCCCAGCTTTTCTTCTCTCTTCTGGCTTTTGTCTGCTATTGCGCGGGTACTCTTCTTGGTTCTGTCCTGTGCCTTCTTCTCATGTGAAATATCCTGCTTGGGCTCTCTCATCCATGCCTGTGGCTTCCCTGGGAGTTGCTATAAGAATTTTTTTCTGAACTCCAGTCCAGCATATTGTTATTCATGTACTGTAACTGCACTTAGCTGGCACATAACAAACTACCAGTGGAACTTTGCCCCCAGACCCGCTTTCTTTCCCAGGTCTTGTGTCTCTGTAAGGGGTACCCTCTGCAGTTTCCTTTCTTAAGTCAGAATTCTATGTATTCAATCTTCCTTCCATCACCTGGTCCTGATCTCATTCCATCCTTACTTTTCGGATGAAGAGTCATCAAACTGGTGTAGTAGCAGGGACAGGGCCTAAGTCCTGTCCCTGAGCTTTTTTGCTCAAGGCTGGTGCTTGCTCTGCCACTTGAGCTACAGTTCTACTTCTTACTTTTGGTGGATCACGGGAGTAAGAGGCTCATGGACTTTCCTGCCTTCAAATCATGGCTTCAAATTATGATCCTCAGATCTCTACCTCCTGAGTAGCTAGGATTCCAGGCATGAGACCAGCACCCAGTGAGCCCCATGCCTTTGTAGTTTTTTATTTTTATTACTATTATTGTGTGTGTGTATGCTGGTCCTGGGACTTTAACTCAGGGCCTGGTGCTGTCCCTCACCTATTTTACTCAAGTCTAACGCTCTATCACTGCCACTTGAGCCACAGCTCTATTTCTGGCTTTTTGTTGGAGATAAAAGTCTCATGGACTTTTCTTGCCCAGGCTGGCTTCAAGTTGTGATCCTCAGATTTCAGCCTATTAAGTAGCTGGGATCACAGGTGTGAGCTATGGGCCCCTGGTTCTTCTCGCTTTTTGAAATCAATGTATTTTTCTTTCTTCCCCTCCCCACGCCCAGTTCTGGGGGCTTGAACTCAGGGCCTGGGCACTATCCCTGAGCTTCTTTTGCTCAAGGCTGGCACTCCACCACCTGAGCCACAGTGCTACTTCTGCCTTTTTCTGTTTATGTGGTGCTGAGGAATTGACCCAGGGCTTCATGTATGCTAGGCAAGTACTTTACCACTAAGCTACATTCCCAGTCCCTAAATAATTTTTTAACCTCAGACTTCCTACTCTATTCCATTGATTTTTTCTTTTATTTCTAGTATACTACTAAAATAATATTTAATATCTAGTAGTCTAATTTATTATTATTTAGAAAAAATTTTATTTTTTATTAGATTTAGACCACTAGGTTGTTTTGTAGTCAATAACAAAAATCCATCCTTCCTTTTCAAATCCAAATATTTCTTCTAAAGTTAGTCTGTAAAAAATATCTATAACCATTCCGTGTATATGAATGTAGTATCTTTTATACATTATATATCATATGTATATATTATACATATATTATATGTACAAATACATACATGTATGCACACATTATAGATATACATTACATACATTATACATTACATGTATCCTTACTTTTCAGTTGAAGAGTCATCAAACTAGCGCAGTAGCAGAGACAGGGCATTATACATTACATGTATGTGTATGTAATGTATTTAAGTGCTTCTTTTCCTTTGTGCCTTTTCCTTTGGGGCTTGAACTCAGGGCCTGGGGTGTGAACTCAAGGCTGGGAGCTGTCCCTGAACTTCTTTTCCTCAAGGCTAGTGCTCTACTGCTTGAGTCACAGCTCTAATTCTGGCTTTATAGGTAGTATATTGGGGGATAAGAGTCTTGTGGGCTTTCCTACCTGGGCTGGCTTTGAACAGTGATCCTCAGGTTCCTGAGTAGCTAGGATTACAGACACAAGCCACCAATGCCTGGATTTAAGTACATTTTGTGTATGCCTGTATTCTTGTGTATGTGACACACACAATGTGTGGATTAGCTTGAATACATATAATAGGTATATCTGGAGTATTTATTCAGATGTGTATGTGGGCTATATATATGTACATGAGATGTGTCTCTGTGGGGAGCGCATATGTGTGTATAGTGGTGTGTGATATGTTTCTGCACATGTGGAAAGTGTGTGGGTGTGGGTGAAGTGACAGATAGCTGCAGAGGCCCCTAGGGGGTGCTGGAGTGTTCAGGGCAGGTCAGAGACAGCCAGGCTTGTACTTCAAACTCCCCTGCCTTTTTGAGGAAGAGAGAACCAGGATCTCCAAACTTTCTGGATGCCAACTGTGTATGGCAATGTAGGTACATAGGGCAAGTCTCTTTCCAAGTTCACTGTCCAGGCTCCCATACACTTCTGACCTATAGCTGCTGAGAAATAGGCAACCTGGGCTTTTAAAAACAACAAAAAACCCACACCAAAATAACAAACAAACAAAACCCAGCTTTTTGGTAGATGTAAAAGTATTGCAGGTGGTGAAGGTGGTACCATCCAGAAGGGTCTGCTGAGGATTAGGCAGCCTTGAGACCTTCCCAGCATTCACTGGTCAGCTGCAGGAGAAGGCCAGAGGGAAGCTCAAGGCAGTGAATCTTTGTCCTGAGTAGGGGCCAAGTGCCCAGTGTGGGTCTTGGAGAGTGTCTTCCAGGCCATGTGCAGACAGTAAAACTCTACCATTCTCCTGCCAGGTCACATCCTCGTTTTTCTTTTTGACCAGTCCTGGGGCTTGAACTCAGGGACTTGGGAACTGTCCCTGAACTTCTTTTGCTCAAGCTTAGCACTCTACCACTTGAGCCACAGTGCCACTTCTGGCTTTTTGTGTTTCTGTGCTACTGAGGAATCGAACCCAGGGCTTCATGCATGTTAGGCAAGCACTCCTACCACAAAGCTACATTCCCAGCCCCAGGTCTAATCCTTTTGAGTGTTGCATTTGCAGGTTGTTCACAACCTTCTGAGGGCAAGGAGGTCCCCTGTGGTCCTGGGCTCTGTCCACAGTGATCCCTGTGGAGCCATGAGGAGAGTGTATCACCCTCCTCTTCCCTGGGCATGCAGGGAAGGCCATGCTCTTCTGGTGGTGCCTACCTCATGCTCTGATCTTACTCCTGCAGGTGTATAGCACCTTAGGACACAGGATCCTGCCCACTTCCTGTGACTTGTGCCTGAGACTGTAACTGTCCCTGATGAGATGGAGCAACTGGCCCCGGCCACTTCCCTGCACAAAAAGGATGCCTGGACTCAGATTCCTCCAGTTAGGAAGAGAATCAGGCGTTCCCAGGTTCAGGGTTCAGGTATGTACATCTGTCAATAGGTTGGGGCCTGGAGAAGGAGCTGTTGTTCCTGCTGCTTCTGGTGTAAAATTCAGGGGAGAGAGAGCAGGACAGGGTTGTACATGGTGCCAGGATTCAAATAATCTGACAGTTTATATATGACTCATTTGTGCCTGACCCCTAGTTTGCTATTACCTACAAGTATCCTTCTCTAGTTTCTGTACCCTGCTGGTGGCCCTTGGAACCTGTGGTATCTAGTTTTCATAGTTACCTCAAGAAGATTGGTCTGAGCCTGGCACTGGTGGCTCATCCCTGTAATGCTAGCCCCTCAAGAAGCTGAGCTCTGAGGATTGTGGTTCAAAGCCAGCCTAGGCAGGAAAGTCCTTGAGACTCTTATCTCCACTTAACCACCAGAAAACCAGAAGTGGTTCTGTGGCTCAAAAAGTGGTAGAGCTCAAGACTTGAGCAAAAGAAGTTCAGGGATCACACCTAGGCCCTGAGTTCAAGCCCCATAACCAACCAAAAAAAAAAAGGAAGGCAATTCTGCTATTTCCATTTGCTGTTGGCCATGGGGCATATATGGAGGTTGAGGAGAAACAAAGGACCTTTCTTTTCTTTCCTTTCCTTTCCTTCTCCTTCCTTCTTTCTTTTCCTCCTTCCTTCCATTCTCCTTTTCCTTCCTTTCCATTATGCTGGTACTGGGGTTTGAACTTAGGGCCTTGAGCTCTTGCTTGATTGACTTGCTCACAGATGGTACTCTATCACTTGAGCCATGTCTCCAGTCTAGCATCTTGCTAGTTAATTGGAGGTGGGAGTCTCTCAGACTTCTCTGCCTAGTCTGGTTTTGAACTGCAATCCTCCAGGTCTCAGACTTCTAAGTGGGATTACAGGAGGGAGCCACGAGTACCTGGCTGAGGTTCAGATTTCTCCCTGGTTGATTACAGCTAATACTTCCTAGTCTGACTGTGAAAGCTAAATCTGAGATGATATGTGAAGATTGCTCAGCTCAGCTCCTGGCATTAGATTGCTCAGCTCAGCTCCTGGCAAATGGTTCATATTCTCTCCCCCCCCCCACCCCCACCTTCTCCTCTCATGTTTATCTGTCTGTATCTTCTCTCTTGCATCCCCCAATCTTGTCTTCAGTGCATAGATCACTGAGCCACAAATACACACTTGGCAATGGAGTCAGGGACAAGGGATAAACTCCAACACTTCCCATTTTTAGATTTTACATGGGACCAGCAGCTTTCCCTCCCACAGTGACAGCAGTCAGAGATTTGCAGAGCAGATGTCTTGGTGTGAAACCACTTCCTGGAGGTGTCTCATGAATGTTTGCTGACAAATCCATGGGCTGACCTACCCTTCAGTTCTGCCTCCCTATACCAGGCTGGGGAGATTTCAGACTGCTCCCGCTTCCTCAGATGAAGGGGTCCTGCCTTGCTGGCTGATGATACCAGGCTGCAGAGGGAAGTGTGAGGCTGGCTAGAGCAAGCTGCTCCCATCTGGACCTGTGCCAGGCTGCTCTTAGTCTAAGAGGAGGCTCAAGAGAGCAATCCAGGCCATGTGCTGGTGGCTCATGTCTGTAATCCTAGCTATTCAAGCAGCCGCCATCTGAGGATTGTGATTGAAGCCAGCCAGGGCAGAAAAGTCCATGAGACTCTTATTTCCAATTAACCAGCAGAAAGCAGGAAGTAGAGGTATGGCTCAAGTGTAGAGCCCCGGCCTTGACCAAAAAAGCTAAGGGGCAGCACCTAGTCCCAGAGGTCAAGCCCCAGTACTGGTACATGCACACACACACACACACACACACACACACACACACACACACACAGAGTGAGAGCAAGAGGGAGAGGGAGAGGGAGAAGGAGAGAGGAGACTGGAGAGGAGAGAGACAGAGACAGAGACACAGAGCAATCCAGGCTGGCAGAGAAGGGGGCTGCAGCCTTGTCTGGGGATGTCCTGTTCTTTGCCAAACTCTACTGCCCTGGGCCAGGAGGTTGTTCCTTTGCCCTTGCTTGGTGCCTGGTGATTACAGGTCTGAGTTCAAAGCTGGGTTACAAAACAGGCTAATTGCGGTCTAGGGGAGCAGGGCAAGCAGGCCAAGCCCGCCCAGGCCCCCGTAGGGCTGGCACTTCCAGCCTAAAGCGAGATGCCCGAGCCAGGGGGTCCCCGTGTGTAGTGATGAGCGCGGTGGCCAGCGGCCGGTCTAAGCGCGGCGGCTCCGGCTCCGGCTCCGGCTCCAGCAGGTGGAAATCTCCCCATTCAAACCAGCGCGGGCCAATCAGCGGCAGGCGCGCCCGGGCCCTTCCAACGCACGGGCCGGCCGGGCGGGCCTCCCGCTCCGCCCGCGCCCGCCGCCGCCGCCGCCGCCGGGACGCTGGCGCTGGGGGTAGGCGAGCCCGCTGCCCCGGTGACGGGCAGCAACACCGCCAAGATCTCGGGTTACAGGTGGTCAAGCATGCAGCGCTCCCTGCACCGGGTCTCCCTCGGCAGCCAGCGCGCCCACCCCAACCTGTCCTTCTACCTCTCCACCTTCGGTAAGTGTCTGGGGGGCCGGCTGCCGGGGTGGGGGCGCGGGGCCGCCTCCCTCGGGGCCCAGATCGGCCAGCCCCCATGGTGACAGGCGGCAGGCAGGGAGCAGGTGCCTTTTCTACTTGGGACACTTCTCTGGACCCTTCCTCCTGCGATCCGGAAGGACGCCCTGCTCCCCCCCCCGGGGGGCGGGCCAGCCATCGGACACCACCTGTCGCCCGCCCCTGGTGCCAGATGCACTTGGTTCTGCCTCACTTGGCTGAAATAATCACACCCCAGTTAATCGTTCAGAGACCACCAAGTTCCCCACTGGCCAACAGCTCACTAGTGGCAGCCTCTAGAGATAACGTTCACTCGCTTTCCTTCGGTTCTGGTGGCTTCACCTCCTCATAGCTCACCTTGGAGGCTGTAACCCTGCTTCTCCATCAGGCATCTGACCAACAGACTAGGGGGTGGGGAGGATTCTCTCCACACAGATAGACCTTAGGAGAGTCTCAGGACTGTCTTCCTACTAAAGCTGAATAGTAAAAAGCCTCTAGATAGCGGGCTCCCCCAAAGGCCTGAGCAAAGCTGGCTTCAAGTAGCCACAGGTGACACTTCTTCTCCAGAGGGCAGCCCTGCACAGCCCGCCATTTCCTCATGGGTCCTGCAACTCCCTGTAGGGAGGAAGATCTCCCATGGGCTAGTAGCAGTCTTGGGACCCTAGCTCCTGCCTTCCCAGATGACCTGACCAGCAGAGTTTTGTTTTAATTGCATGCAATTTCCTTCTGAAGGTCCAGACAGTGCAACACAACTGGACTTTGCCCAGCTTTCAAAGGCAGAGCACCCAAGGAGTGAGGCCATTGCTGGGGTTCTTGGCCTCCCTCCTCTCCAGCTCACTTCTGCTCAACACACGTGGCTTTTTACAACCTGCTGTTTTCTGCAGGGGCAGAAGGAGTGTTGGAAAAGCAGTGAGTTAGCTCCTGGAGATGGCTGTGGTCTGGCATCCTGTCATTCACTGGTCTGGCTGGTGGAGGAGAATAAGTAGCACAATGAACTACTGATTTGTGGCATTCTCACCAGGTGCCATGATTAGTGCTCTTGATCCTACAGGGCATTCTGTTAACCCCAGTGAGATGTGGGGCTCTGAGAGACAAGGGAGTTGTCCAGAATCTGGGAATGATCAGGAAACAGTGAGCAGTGAGGCCTTGTTACTTTAGCTGTGTCCTGATTACAGAGTAAATAAGGTAAGGCTGGGGTGTAACTCAAAGTATACAGTGTCTGCCTAGCAAGCACAAGACCCTGAGTTCAGATGTCATATTCCCCCCTCCCCAAAGTAAATAATGTCAGTAATAGTTCATTCCTTTACTATATATGTATAGTAATTATTAATATGTATTATTCTCTCATCTTAACACAATTGAGATCAAATGTTATATAGGTTTTTAACCCACTCCTTTTTCTTTCTAGCTGCTTGAATGGGCAGCTATGGCCAAATATAAAGGCAAGCAAGAGTGTGCAGGAGTGGGGACTGTCCTGTTCTTACATGGTTTCCCCTCCAGTCTTTCTGAGGACACTAGTCCATTAAACCACATAGATTGCCAGTGGAATCCTCACATCTCAGCCTCCTAAGCAGCTGGGATTATAAGCATGAGCCACCTGCACCTGGCTTTTTTTTCTTTCGTTGCTTGTATATTTAATGTCAATCTATGTCAGATCTAAATCATAGAACTGTTGTTTTTTCTAAAATATTTTAGTCCCTAATATATATGTATACACACACACACATATTGCTGTTGTTGTGGGGCTTGACTTCAGGGCATGTCCACTGTCCCTGAGTTTTTTGCTCAAAGCTAGTACTCTACCACTTTGAGCCATAGCCACAGTAACATTCCTACTCTTTTTTTTTTTTGAACTCTGGACTTGGGCACTGTCATTGTATTCTTCAGCTCAAGGCGAGTGCTCTACAGCTTGAGCAACAGCAACACTTCCAGTTTTCTAGTGGTTTATTGGAGATAAGAGTCTCATGGACTTTCCTACCTGGGCTGGCTTTGAACCATGATCCTCAGATCTCAGCCTCCTGAGTAGCTAGGATTACAGGCGTGAGCCACCGGCGCCCAGTTTACATTCCTACTCTTAAATATTTGAGTCTTTGATCCATTTGGAGTTAATTTTTGTGTAATAGTTCAGTTCTTTTTTTCTTTTTCTTTTCTGTGTGTGTGTATGTGTGTGTGTGTGTGTGTGTGTGTGGTGTTAGGCATTGAACCCAGGGCCTTGCACAAACTAGGCAAATGCTCTACCACTTGGCTATATCTCCAGTACTCCAGTTTCATTCCCCTAATTATAAATACTAGTTGTTCCAGCACCATTTATTGAAAACACTGTTATGTTCCCATTGGATGATCTTAATACCTTTATTAACAAGTAATTGATAATAGACTTATGGGTTTATTTCTGGACTCTCAATTCTATTCCATTGATTTGTTTTGCTTGTCCTTATGCCAGAACCACACTGTCTTGATTACTGTTGCTTTGTATTCAGGAAGCATAAATCTTTCAATGTTGTTATTGTTTGTCAAAGTTATTTTGGCTTTTCTGCATCCCTTAATTTTCCCTATAAATTTTAGGCATATTTTATATAGTTCACAAAAATGTTGGATCAATATTTATAGAATATCTTCTTGAAAGGATTCAAACTTATTGGCTTACCTGATAAGCCAAGTTATTAACCTACTTGGGGCGGGGTCTATGAACCGAATTGTGAACCCACCTGAGGTGGAGTAGACCAGAAGTAGGGAAGGGCCAGGGGAGAGAACAGAGTGTGTGGGCCAAGAGATGATGGACAGGCTGCAGGTAGCCATGGGCATGGATGGCACACCCACGTCTCTTGAGAAATGTGTGCCCACAGTGAACCAGCAGGATGGAAACCATAGGAGACAGCTCTAAATACAGCATCTAGGGACGTGTCTGGAGTTCCTGTGTCACCAAGAGATTTAGCTGTGAAGGTGGATTGTATCTGTGAATGGCACAGATTGGCTAAGCAAGGTTTTCCTTTTTCCATGTTTATTATGGCACAACAGTGTTTACTGGGGCCTTCTTCCCTTTCTGCTTCTCTTTGGAAGCCACAGAAATGAACAATCTGTTTTCTGTAGTACGAATAAAGCTTGGGCACAGATGCCCACCAGCTGTTCCCTGTGATGGCCTGCAGTGTGTCTCTGCCAGCTGCCCATTAGTCCTTGTCTCCAGCCCTGCCGCTCTGAGCCTGGCAGGCTTGCCAGGCCTGGCTTGGAACACCCATCCATTTCTGAGGAACTCATCAGTTGTTGGTCAGAGTCCTCTCTGGGTTTTTCTGTCATTCTGAGTCCATCTGCTTGGGAGTTTTCAGAAATTCAACATTTCAGGCTTGTTGATAATTGCTTGTCTTCCCCTCCCTCCCCCAATTCCAGAGCTTAGGTTCTGGGTGCTGTCCCTTAGCTTCTTTGCAAAAGGTTGACAATCTACCACTCCAGTTCTGGCTTTTTAAAAAATTTAATATCAGGGGTTCCTTATTCAAACAGTTTAAGCACTATTTACCAAATGATAGGGCAAAGCAAAAGTCAGAGAACAGCTGTGTGTCAGTGTATTTCTGTGTGCTTATGACCAAGAAAGCAAGGAAGTGGTCCATTACATTTTACAGCTAGTGTTTAATAGGTGTATGTTGGGACTGATAAGGAAAAAATAGACCTACCTCATCAGAAAAAAATAGATAAAGAACATAAACAGGAAATGCTCTCTCTCTCTCTTGCTCTCTCTCTTTTTCTCTCTTTCCTCTCTTTTTCCTTCCCTTTCTCCCTCTGTCCATTCCTCTAGCTCTTTCTCTCCCTTCTCTCTGTTTTTCTGACCCTCTCTGTCTCTGTCTCTCTGTCTGTCTCTGTTTCTGTCTCACATACACATTCAGTAAACAGGAAATATATTCCTCCTCAAAAGTTGTTTCTTCCTAACTTCTTCCCTCTGACTTAAAGGTATTATATATGAGAACTTCAACAAATAAATTCAACTACAGTTCTTGCTTTTTTTGCTAGTTAATTGAATATGAGCCTCAAAGACTTTCCTGTCAGGCTGGCTTTGAACCATAATCCTTAGATCTCAGCTTCCTGAGTAGCTAGGATTACAGGTATGAGCCGCTGGTGCCCAGCTTGATAGCCAGTTTTTATAAAATCCCTGCATATTTGCAAAGAATTTTACAGTGGTAGGATGTGTCAAATGTAGCTTGCTGCTGAACACTGGTGGCTCGTGCTTATAATCCTAGCTAGGAAGGTGGCTGAGATCAGAGGTTCAAGGTTTGAAGCCAGCTCAGGAAGAAAAGTCCATGAGATTCTTATCTCCAGTTAATCACCAGAGAACTGGAAGTGGTGCTATGGCTCAAAGTGGTAGAGCACTAGCCAGTGAGTGAAAAAGTTCAGGGACAGTGCTCAGGCTTGGATTTCAAGCCTCATGGCAGATAGAAAAAAAAAAAGTAGCTTGCTAATTATGTTGTTCTAATAATCTGTTTCTTTGCTGATTTTCCCACACAATTATATCAGTTACTGATATAGGTATGTTAAAATTCCTACTACAGGGGCTGGGAAGGTGGCTCAGTGGTAGAGTGCTTGCTTTGCATGCCTGAGGCCCTGGGTTTGATTCCTCAGCACCACATAAGCAGAAAAAGCTGCAAGTGGCACTGTGGCTCATGTGGTAAAGTGCTAGCCTTGAGCTGAAGAGCTGAGGGACAGTGCCCAGAGTTCATGCCCCATGACAGACAAAAAAAAAAAGAAATTCTTGCTATGGTGACACATGGCTATAATCCAAGGTACTTGGGAGGTAGAGGCAGGAGGATCAACAGTTTGAGGCCAGCTTGGGATATTTAGTGAAGTTCTATTTCAAAAACAAAATACAAATGAAAGGGTTCGAGTATGGCATAAGTGGTAGAGCTCTTGGGTAACATGTGCCTTATTATTATTATTTTTTTTGGGTCCAGTTGTGGGGCCTGAACTCTGGGCCTGGGCGCTGTCCCTCAGCTCTTCAGCTCAAGGCTAGAGCTCTACCACTTGAGCCACAGTGCCACTTCCAGCTTTTTTCATTTTGCTTATGTGGTGCTGAGGAATCAAACCCAGGGCCTCAGGCATGCAAGGCAAGCGCTCTACCACTGAGCCATCTTCCCAGCCCCTAACATGTGCCTTATATTCAATCTCTAATACTGACAAAAAGTAGAAGAGAATTCTACTGTAACTGTATACTTGTACTTGGTGTTGTAACTGTCAGTTTTTCTTTTATGTAATTTGAAGCGATGTTAAGAACATACAAATTTATAATTATCATTCTTCTGGTAAATAGAAACATCATTTTTTTTAACCAGTCCTGTGGCTTGAACTCAGGGCCTGGGTGCTATCCCTGAGCTTCTTTTGCTTAAGGCTAGCATACTACCAGTTGAGCCACAAATCTACTCTAGCTTTAAATTTTTATTTTTATTTATTTAATGTTATTTGTTTATTATTATTAATTCATATGTACACAAATTACATATATAGTTTATTGGAGATAAGAGTCTCACAGACTTCCTTTTTTTTGGGGGGGGGGGGGTCGGTCCTGGGGCTTGAACTCTGGGCCTGGGAACTGTCCCTGAGCTCTTCAGCTCAAGGGTAGTGCTCTATCACTTGAGCTACAATGCCACTTCTGGTTTTCTGGTGGCTTATTGGAGATAAGAATCTCAAGAACTTTCCTGCTCAAGCTATTTTTGAACCACGATCCTCAGATCTCAGCCTCCTGAGTAGCTAGAATTACAGGTATGAGCCACCGGCGCCTGACTCACACACTTTCTTGAGTGGGCTGCCTTTGAACTAGGATCCTCAGATCTTGTCTCTTTCATAGCTAGATTACAGGTGTGAGCCACAGGTGCATAGCTAGAAATGTTCTTTTTTCTTCTGGTTGTGGGGCTTGAACTTGGGGCCTGGGCACTGTCTCTGAGCTCTTTTTGCTCAAGGCTAGTGCTCTACCATTTGAGCCAAAGCTCCATGTCCAGTTTTTCTTGTGGTTAATTGGAGATAAGGGTCTCATGGACTTTCCTGCCCAGGTTGGCTTTGAACGTTGATCCTCAGATCTCAGCATCATGAATAGATAGGATTATAGATGTGAGCCACCAGCTCACCAGCTAGAAACTTTTTTTAATGAAATCTTTTGTAGTTATGAATTCTCTGCTTCATTTCTAGTAGAGATAAAATCTATGTTTCCTGATATGAAAAGCATGTTATTTGCTCAGCCTATTGTATTGATCTACATATTGGTTTTTGTGCTAGTACCATGCTGGTTTTGTTACTATCAGCCTGTAGTTTTGATGTCAATATGTTGTGGTAGTCCCAGCATTGCTCTTTTTTGTTCAGAATTGCTTTAGTTCCTCTGAATTTTGTATGCTTCGATATGAATTTGTAAGATTGAAATTTGTTTCTATTTTGGTGGGGATGGCATTGCATCTATGGATTGCTTTCTGGAGTATAGATATTTCTGCAATCTTAATTTCTCTGATCCATTAACATGGAAAGTTTACCCATCTTCCTCAGGTTCTTTCTCCAGTGTTGTATTGTGGAAAATCTTATTTGGTAGTTTGAGACATAACACAAATGAAAAACACAATGAAAATAAATTATGGATTCTCTTATATGGCTGATGGCTATAAGCAAGTATCTAACAGATGCTTGTCATTATAAAAGGCCACATATTTAATTAATTATGGAGAACAAACTTTAATAATAAGTAGATGAGGATGCTAGTTTACAAAACTAACAATGTTGGACTTAAAATTTGACTTACAGCCAGGCGCTTGTAATCCTAGCTACTCAGGAGGCTGAGATCTGAGGATTGTGATTCAAAGCCAGCCTGGACAGGAAACTATCTCCAATAAACCACCAGAAAACTGGAAGTGGCACTGTGGCTCAAGTGGTAGAGTGCTAGCCTTGAGCTGAAGAGCTGAGGACAATGCCCAGGCCCAGAGTTCAAGTCCTACAACTGACAAGAAAAAAAAATTGACTTATAGTTGTGATTTTAAAACATAGTAAAATGTAAGGGAACATCACAAAAAACAGAATGATATAACTTTTCTACATATAGTAGCATTGCATACAAATAGACATTTACAAAATTTATATAATGTATACAAATGTGTTAAAAACAAAAAAGTTTGTTCTTCAGATGAAGTAGTGTGAAGGTCCTGGGATACCTTTTGGTGAACATGTTTCAGTTTTACATATTGCAGTTTAGTGGCAATGGTGTGGTTTACATCTATTAACCTTCTCTATTAAGCTAATAAAAAACTTCAAAAACAGAAGTTTCTTAATTCTGGTGTATCCTAAAACTATTTTGTTAGACAATGGTAGCTCATACTCATACCTGTAATCCTAGATGTTCAAGAGGCTGAGAAATGAAGATCCTTGTTCGAAGCCAGGTTAGGCTGAAAAGTCGCTGAGACTCTTTATCTCCAAATTACCAGCAACAAAGCTGGAAATGGTGGTATGACTCAAGTGGTAGTGCCAGCCTTGAGTGAAAAAGCCAAGTAAGAGTGAGAGGTCCCGAGTTCAAGGCCCAGAAGTGCACAAAAATCAAAACAAAACCACAGAACAAATTGTATTTTGTCGTTTCAGCTTTTAAAGTTGAAAAGTTGCCTCAGAATTGAGATGCAATTTAAGTGGCCTAATTATGGAGGCAATCTGTCTCAGTATTTATTGGCTTAAAAGACCAAACATTTATTATTGCACTGTTTTGTGTCCAGAGCTGGAGAGGAGCATAGAGTGAGGTTTTTTGCTGAGGGATTCTTATGGAGTCACAGTCAAGGTGTCAGCTAGGGCCTGGTTCTCTGAAGGAGTTTCTGGAACTGGGGGGGGGGGGGAGGGGTCCTTTGTAAGATGGCTTGCTTATTCACATGATGCTCGGCAAGTGGTGGCGTTTCAGTGCTGGGAAGCTGGCATGCCTTGCATGCATGAGGCCCTGGGTTCGATTCCTCAGGACCACATAAGCATAAAAAGCCGGAAGTGTCACTGTGGCTCAAGTGGTAGAGCGCTAGCCTTGAGCTGAAGAGCTGAGGGACAGTGCCCAGGCCCAGAGTTCAGGCCCCACGACCGAACAAAAAAAAAAAAAAAAGAGGTGGAGCTCCAAGCTGACCCTTCAAGTTGCCTCCTGGTGAGTATTAGCTTCACTCTGAACAAGTGATACAAATATGAATGCACAAAAACAAAAAAATCTCTCCCAATCCCCTCCTCCCAGCCCCCAAAAACCTGTTAAAAAAATTGGGGAACGGCTATTGGCTCACACCTGTAATACTAGCTCTTCAGGATATTAAGATCTGAGGATTGCAGCTGTAAGCCAGCCTGAGCAAGAAAGTCTGAGACTCTGATCTCCAATTAACTACCAACCCTCCCCCCCCCAAAACAAAACAAAACAAAAAGCAAAGTCAGAAGTAGAGCTGGTAACTCAAGTGGTAGAGCACTAGCCTTGAGTACAAAGAGGCTCAGGGACAGTGCCCAGGCCCTGAGTTCAAGCCCCACAACAACAGCAACAACAAGAAGGGATGAAGTTATCAGTGCATGCTGCAGCACAGTAAATCTTGTGATATTACACCAAATAAAATGAATCACAAAAGCCCATATGTTTATGATTCCATTTACCCAAAATGTCTAGAATAGGCAAATCCATGGAGAAATGAGTGGATGGGTGGTTGACAGGGTCTTGTGGGGGTAGGGGAGAGAAAGGCATTGGGAATAATGCAAATAAAGAGATTTCCAGAGAGGATGGAAATGTTCTAAAATTAATAGTGACTGCACAATCCCATGAATATGTAAGGAAAACAAATAACATACTTTAAATGGGTGAAATTAAACCAGTAGGATTTTTTAAAGGAACTTTTAATGCTTATTATATACTGTCCTTGGAAGTCACTTATTGTCATGTGTCTCTCCTCCACCCCCGCCCCCCACCAGGAAGCACATGGCTAATGTCCATGCTGGAAGGGAGGGACTAGCCTCCACTTCTTGAAGATCATCAAAGATCTTGTCGGCAAATTTTAAATCTACCACAGGGACCAACCAGCTGATACAGGCCCTGAGCCTGGCTACTTACATTCATTCAAATATCAGCTCTGCTAGACCGTGCTACCAGTTTTACTCTTAGCCTTTGGTTTCCTTGCTTGCAAATGAGGATTGAAATAGCAATTATTTGGTGAACTTGTAAGGAATAAAACAAAAGGCATGCAGTAGAGCTCTGAGTCCTTAGTAAACAGTGATAAATACGGCCTGCCTTCTCCTAAGCTGGGCTCTGGCCTGGGGTCTGGTTTACTGTGGCACTGCCTAGGGTAGGGAAGAGGGTGAGGGTTAGGGAATATGACATGTTTGAGGCTGAGCCCCAGAGGACTTGGTTGGTGTTATGGTTCAGCCAATGTCAGATGCTGACGGTGTTAGATTTAGAAATTTTAATTTACTGGCTTGCCCAGGCCCTATAATTTCTTATGAACAATCCAGAGCAATCTAATTCATTGAGTGACCTGCATATTAATTGATTAGTTTGTGCTGAGTGGATTGGAAGACTTCTGTTGCCCAGAGCACTGTTTCTGGAAGGAAAACTAGGTTGGGAAGTCATGTTGACATCGTATTTCATAGGAGGCCGTGTCAATCAAAGAGGCGGTAGACCCAGCATAGCTTTTATCCCACCAGTCACCCCTCACCCCCTGGATTTAATTTATTTTGCTAACTCCCATATCCTTTGCATGGTGCCTTGGGAATCTGCAGCTCTCAGTCCTGGGCTCAGAAGAATCTGGGCTTGTTGCTTTTTCATGCTTTCTGAAACTTACCCTCTTCTGACATTTTCTCAGCCCTAGGAGACCCTGTCTGTTCTGACTTGGTTTTCCCTTGGATCCCTGTTCCCTGGTATACTCTTGCAGCTTGTGTTGGCACTGATGGCTGTGACCCTTTGTAGATGGGGTTGGCCAACTACAATCCCAAGGGAACTGGCCTCTTTAGGGTCTCTGCACACCCCCACAGAGGATGGCTTTAGGCACTTTAGCCTGAACACTTCTGCGGGCTCCCATGGGCCACATTCCAAGTGTGGAGAAGAAATTGGATGGATGAAAAGGCCAGAGAGATCAAGGGCCACATCCTGAGTTGGTATTGTCTAGCCCAGCTGAAGACTCCAGGGCCCAGCCTCATGTCTCAGTGGTTCTTCTCTCTAGACTTAGAGTCATTTCTTGGGAGCCGTCCATCTCTTGGCTGCCTGTTGGCAAGCCAATGAAGGGTTACATTAGTAGCCACTCTCATTAGAGGAGGGGCCTTTTAGAGACCTGTGGATTCTAGAAGACTGGGGCCTGGGAAGAAGTCAGGCAGAGTTCTGGCTTCCAGAACAGGCTCTGGGCTTACCCTGGACATGGAGCTCAAAGCGAGGTGTCTTCCACCTTCAGTATGGCTCTTCTAGCTCCTGTGAGGATCTGGGGCTAGATGGCTTCAGAGGCCTTGGACATTTGATGGAGGAGAATGGTAGGAGGAGAACAGAGGGGACAGATGTGGCCCATAAGAAGGTCCCGTTCTTTATCTACCCTCATCTGCGGGCCTGAGAACTGACTAGGGAACCTGGAGCCTGGTCTGCCAGCTTGGTTTCTATTATAAAAGCGGGGAGGAGCTTGGGGTCCCTCCCCAGGAAAGCCTATTGCTCAGGGCCTACAAAGGCAGCTTCTGTGAGTTCGCAGACTCCTCTGCATTCTGACTCTGTCTTAACCCCAGGCCTGTCCTCCTCCTCCAGCTCTAGCCTCTCTCTTGTTCACATCCCTGTCAAACCACTGGGCTGGGAGTTCTCCAAGGGCCCTCTGAGCATTTCAGATCTGCCCTCTCTCACTCAGGGCCACATGTAGGGGGCAGCAAGTGTTTCCAATGGGATTACTGGCCATTTATGTTGGAAGACTTTTTTTTCCTTCTCCTTTGGAAATACCAGGTTTGAACACAGGGTCTCAAGATTGCTAGGCAAGTACCTTACCACTTGAGCCATCTCCCTAGCCCTTTTATGTTTTGATGATGATGATGATGATTGTTATTATTTTCAAGTAAGATCTCACTTTTGCCTGGGGCTGGTCTCAGATTGTGATCCTCCTACCTTTCCCTCCTCCATTACAGTCATGTGTCACCACACCTGGCCTGGGAGATGTCTTGATTTCTAGGAGAAGGCCATTATTAGGTCATTGGTGTTGTGCACTATACCTTGGTTCCCAGGGCTTTGGAAATCCAAACGTGTTTGGGCCCCAGCTGGCTTTGCAAAGTATGTTTCATTCTAATCATAGATACAGGATTGATGAACTCTGATCATTCCTGCTGGCCTTGTCTGTTTCCAAACCTCTCTCTTCCATCTTCTCCTGGAAGTTTCTCAGCTCTGTGGAACCCCAAAGTGGTAACTGCTCAAGTCTTGAGATAATCATACATTGGATTCTCACAGAGGCTGTCATCCAAGGACTGCCTCACCCTGTGGCATTACCCCATCACAGCTTGAGGATGCAGGCTCCTCTGTCATTAGGTTCCACCTCCCAGCCATGGACCCTGGGAAATGGAGAGAAGCAGGGAGGCTAGTCAGGCTGGAACTGGAATGAGCCTTCTGGGCTTCTGAGCCCTGTGTACTGGGCTGGAGCACAGTGGGGACTCTGGTGGGTGGGAGGGCTGGAGCAGGGTTTGCTGGCATCTGAATTGCATCTGACTAGCTGATCCCCACAGAATGAGGATCCAGGCACTGCCAGGTCACCATGGCTGGGTGACTCATGCAGAGTTATGAGACACAGAGCTTTCCTCCTTTTTCTTCTCCAAACCTCGCCTGCCCTTCCTCCAACCAGCAGCAGAGCGCAAGCTGCAGCCACCAGCTGGGAGGCGTCTCCAGAGAACACTGAGGGGAGGTCCCTATGCTAAGAAAAGACTTTGGACTTCAGGGAAAAGAACTTAGAGCTGGCAGAATACATCCATCACAGGAGGCCATTTTTTGACTCTGGTTGCAGGGAGGGAGGTAAGGGAGGTGACTGCTAGGCAGGTTGCTACAGATGGAGCTGGTACATCCCTTCCCTTTCCCACCTGGGTTAGCTTTGAACAATCCTTATATCTCAGCCTCCTGTATAACTATAGCATTACAGGTATGAGCCACCTGTGCCAAGCTGTCATGTTGTTTTGTTTTCCTTTTATTTAAATAAAATCAAGATATGCCAAGAGAAAAAGAATCTCACCTAGCTCCTCATGTTTCACCTCTTTGTAGCCCTGGTCCATAATTTTCATCTCTTCCTCTCCCATTCATTCATTCATTCATTCATTCATTCACACACACACACATGCACACACAGAGAGAAAGACAGAAATTGAGAGTGAGAGAGAACATACGTTTTGTTCTGCCACGTGTCTCTCTTAAAAAGCTTCTAAACAACATTTCCAGCCCATTCCATTCCATAATACAGCTATAAATGGTTTATATCACTTTTTTTTTCTGAGACAGGGTCTTAATTTGAAACCCAGGCTGGCCTCAAGCTCATCCTCCTGCTGCTTCTTCCCAAGTGCTGGATTTACGGGTGTGCACTACTATGTCTGGTAGCTCTTTTATATCAAGAAACAGATTTATCAAGTCTTTGCCATGTTTCTGGATTTCTAGCCATGTGTGGTGCCACTGGTGTGCAGTTTATATCCAATAGGGAGCTGGGATGAAGGTTGCTAGCCTGGAGGATGTGCATATTTCAATTGCAGCTGATGTTGCCAGAGATCCGTCCCTCTCCAGAGATCCCCCTTCCCTCGTGTGGTCCTCCACCTCTGCCAACACTGCTGCCACCGCCAAGTGAGCTCTGGTTTCCTGGGTTGCCTTGTGCAGAAGCGAGCACCCTGTCACCAGAGAGACCCATCTTGGCTGGAGACCCAGAGCTGGAGACCCTGCAGGGAGGGGAGGAGGAGCCAGGGGGCTGCTGAGGTACCTTCCAAGCAGCCCACAGGCATATTCAGCTTCAGCTGAACAAGACACACCTGCCCCTTATTACTCTGTTTCCCTCACCAGGAGCCAAAGCGAGCTTGTTTGTGTTGTTTCCTTAGGTCAGCTGAAGCTGTGTATCGACGCCCAGGACCGGGTTCTGCTGCTCCACAGTGAGTATGGCACAGGTGGGGATGGGGAAGGCCGCTCCTTCCTACCTGGAGTTGGGGGTGGGGGGCGTGACACTGGACATCTGCAGGGGCTGTCTCCATAGGCCAGCTCCTGTCCTGTCCCTGGTGTGGTGTGGTCCACCTCAGGAGCCTCTGTCCTCAGCAGGTGGCAGCAGCACCACAGAGGGCTTCCCTGCCTCCCCTCCTCCCCGCCCCCAACCCCACCTGGCTTCCTTTCCTCTGTCTCATTTCTCACTATCTCATTTCTCTGATCATCAATGGGCAGCAGAGTCGTGGTTAGGAGTTAGGATGCAGTCTTCAGAGCCAGCCCGCTAGGATATGTGCCCTGGCTCTGATACTTTGCTAAGTGACCTTGCATAAGCCCAGGTTTTTCCTTTGTCAAATGGTGGTGGTAACAGGAAGCATAAGACGGGGTTATTATAAGCATTATGTGAGGTCATATTGGTAAAATGCTCAGCATCTAGTAAACGATGTATTTAACTCTGTTAAAGAAAACAGAAAACCAAGCTGGGCGCTGGTGGCTCGCGCCTGTAATCCTAGCTACTCAGGAGGCTGAGATCTGAGGATCACGGTTCAATACCAGCCCGGGCAGGAAAGTCTGTGAGACTCCTATCTCCAATAAACCACTAGAAAACCGGAAGTGGCGCTGTGGCTCAAGTGGTGGAGCACTCACCTTGAGCTGAAGAGCTGAGGGACAGTGGCCAGGCCCAGAGTTCAAGCCCCACTATGGACCAAAAAAAAAGAAAGAAAAAGAAAAAAGAAAACCATCTCTTTCAAAACTAGAGTTGGCTGTGTGCTAGGGACTGGGGATTTGGAGGAAAAGCCCCTACCTGTGTCTAGGTGGTGCTGGTGGGATCCACACTCCATTCTAAATGTGGGACAGGCTTAAGCCAAAGGAAGAAGCTGAGGACAGGGGGAGAGTCCATTCAGGTGGAGCAGCAAATGCGAAGGCCCTGGGGTCTGAGAGGTCACGATGTATTGGAAGAGTTGAAGAGCATGACTGAGTCATAGCACGGATGGGATTTTATATTTAATCTGTCCTTTTATCCATTTTGTCTTCCTTCTGTCCAGCACATAAATAGTTACCAAATTTCTACAGTGGCCTCCTCTGTCTGGACTCTTGTCCTTAGCTCAGGAGGCCCTGACTGTCTCTGCCACTTCCTTAGCTCTTGCCTCTACTTTCCTGTTCTAGCCAGTTACTGATACCTCCATAAATGTATCCTACTTGACTGTGGCTCTGTGCCTTTTCACAAGGAACACACTTTCCCACAATAATCCCTGTAATAATCTTCCTCGAAAGAAGAAGAAGAGGAGGAGGAGGAGGAAGAAGAGGAGGAGGGGGGAGGAGGAGGGGGGGGAGGAGAAGGAGGAGGGGGGGAGGAGGGGAGGGAGGAGGAGGAGAAGGAGGAGGAGGAGGAGGGGGGGGGAGGAGGAGGAGGAGGAGGAGGAGGGGGGGGGGAGGAGGAAGGGAGGAGGGGGGGAGGAGGAGGAGGGGGGGGAGGAGAAGGAGGAGGGGGGGAGGAGGGGAGGGAGGAGGAGGAGAAGGAGGAGGAGGAGGGGAGGGAGGAGGAGGAGAAGGAGGAGGAGGAGGAGGGGGGGGAGGAGGAGGAGGAGGAGGAGGAGGAGGGGGGGGAGGAGGAGGAGAAGGAGGAGGAGGAGGAGGGGGGGAGGAGGAGGAGGAGGAGGAGGAGGAGGAGGAGGAGGAGGAGGAGGAGGAATACTCCTTTCCTCTGCTTTTGCAGAAATATGGCTTCCTCCAACATTATTAAGCTCAGGAAGGAAGGCTCACTTTTGCTTATTTTTTCCTTCTAGGACCACCCCCTCCCACCCCCAACCTGCCTGGGCTATTTGTGGCTTCCTCTGTTATCTTCTTACAGCCTGGCGGCACAGTGCCACCTGGGGGCTGGCCTTTGCATTGGGATGGGAGTGTCCTGAGGGTGGGGCCAGGTTGGCCTCCCTGCTGCTGCTGGCTTGGAGACCCAGGAGGTCACCAGGCCTGGCTCCTGCCCTTGTGAAGGGGGGTGGGTATAGGCAGGAACTGTAACTAGGATACAGGACAGACCTACAGGCGCCCGGGGTCCTCTTCTCCTGGCCTGAAGGGGCCCTCCCGAGGTGAAGTTCCCAAGGACCAGGAAGGAGGGGGGTGTCTTTGCTTGCAGGTCCAACTCCAGCTGTGCAAACAGTTTTTGCAAAATGCATCTTGGCTGCCACGGCTCCATTTGTCCTTCACAGTTTGCTTTGGCTTGTCCCCAGTGGCAGGCCCTCCATCCGTCCAGCATATCCCCACTCTTTCCTTTGGCTTCCCAGGCCTCAGGCCTCAGACTACTGGGGGCTCCGTGTGAGCCAAACTCCAGGGTTTCATCTAAGCCAAACACAAAAGCACACACAGGCCCAGGCTCTACCAGGCCTGGTTCTCAGGCATATAGGTTGCCCTTGACTTTCATGACCAGACCTGCTCCCACCCCACTCTCATCTCTCCCTTTATTTCTTCTTTCATTTGTCAGCTATTCTACCCAACACTAAATGCATGATCTCATTTACTGGGCAGGACAATCATATGAAGTTCATGTTAGCATCACTACTATCTAGGGAAGATGGGCAAATCCAGCCTCATAGAGGCAAGGAAACTTCACTTGAGCACACACTTAGTAAGTGGTGGGATTCACGGGTGATCTCTCTAGAGCCTGAGTTTGTGACCTACTTTGCCCGATCACCCAGGACAGCTCACAGGGCAAGGGAGTTCTCCAGCATGGCTCTCTCATTCTGGAAGGCACTCTTGGATGGTACCAAGAACCAGGAGACATGGGTTCTAAATCCAACTGCCATTCCCAGTGTTCTGAGATTTGGGACATTTCTTAGTCCTTTGGGCCCACTTGTAGCTGCCTTTTCTGTTCAAAGATGAGCCGGACTCAATACATTTAAAACTCTCTTCCAGCTGTAAGAATCTGGTAGTGGAATGCATTCTGTAATTCCATAACTGTTATTACAGGCATGTTGTATATTAATTTTCAGACCTTTTACTGTGTACATGCACACACCCACCATGCATTGACTCCAACTTCCAATTCTCTTTTAGTCATAGAAGGCAAAGGCCTGATGAGCAGAGAGCCTGGCGTCTGTGATTCCTATGTGAAGGTATGTGATGGGGCTAGAGATGTGCCATGTATGTGTGTGTGTGTGTGTGTGTGTGTGTGTGTGAGGGAGGGAGGGTATCAACAAGCATGTCACTGAATTAGAGCCCCAAAGTCCCAGCACAACTGTGGATTTGGGGCCATTTGACATCATGAGCTTTTGGATCCTGCCACCTCATTCATCCTTTCAGATTTACTCTAGGCCCTGTGCTAGGATAGATTCCTTCCTTTTGCCTTTGGGCAAGAGCTGAAACTTTTATTGTTTATTAAATTTCCAACTTATTGGCCTTTTTTTTTGTCGGTCGTAGGGTCTAAAGTCTGGGTCTGGGCACTGTCCCTCAGCTCTTCAGCTCAACACTAGCGCTCTACCACTTGAGCTACAGCACCACTTCCAGCTTTTCCTGCTTATGTGGTGCTGAGGAATTGAACCCAGGGGCTCATGCATGCAAAACAAGCACTCTACCACTGAGCCACCTTCCTAGCACAGAGGTTTCAGGTTTTTTTTTTGTTGTTGTTGTTGGTTGTGGGGCCTGAACTCAGCCTAGGCACTGTCTCTCAGCTCTTTACCTCAAGGCTAGTGCCCTACCACTCGAGCCACTTGGCCTTTTTAAAAGAAGATTTTTTTTTTTATTACCTTGAAGTAGTTGTACTAGGGAGTTGCTATTTAACAAAGCAGTTTATGAATACAATATATTTTGATCAATGCTGCCCCTTTCAATATTCTCATGCATTCCTCCCCTACCCACCCCTTCCCTTACTCTTGTTAATTTTGTAAGGTATACATCAGATTTTTTTTTTTTTTTTTTGCATTGGGGTGGGGGGGCAGTCATGGGGCTTGAACTAAGGGCCTTCGTGCTGTTCCTGAGCTTTTTTTTTTTCTTTTCTTTTTTTGTTGGTCGTGGGCCTCAAGTTGGCTTGGGTGCTGTCCCTCAGCTCTTCAGCTCAAGGCTAGCACTCTACCACTTGAGCCACAGCACCACTTCCGGCTTTTTCTGCTTATGTGGTGCTGAGGAATCGAACCCAGGGCCTCATGCATGCAAAGCAAGCACTCTACCACTGAGCCATCTTCCCAGCCCGTCCTGAGCTTTTACAAGGCTAGCACTCTACCACCTTGAGCCACAGCACCACTTCCAGTTTTCTGATGGTTAATTGGGGATAAGTGGAATTCTCATGCCCAAGCTGGCTTCAAACTGCAATCCTTAGATCTCAGCCTCCTGAGTAGCTAGGATTACAGACTACATTGCATTTTTTTTTGTCTTTTCTTTTTTGGTACTGGGGCTCAAACCCAGGAGGTTGCACTTGCTAGGTCTGCATCCCAGCCCTACATTGGATTCTTGACTGCATTCTTCCCCTTTTTTCCTCTTCTTTTGTCCATCCTTTTCCTTTTTATTTTTGGCAGTTCTTGGGCTTGAACTCAGGGCCTTGTGCTCTCACCTTGTTTTTCTCATAGCTGGAGCTCTGCCACTCAAGCCACACCTCCAGTTCTGGCTTTATGCCAGTTCATTGGAGATAGGAAGTTTTTTCTGCCTGGGCTAGCTTTGAACCATACAATCCTGCAGAGCTCAGTCTCCTAAGTAGCTAAGATTACAGGAGTGAGCCACAGGTATCTGACAAAGAAGTATCACCTTAAGGGTGATCTTGGTCATCCACACAAGTGGCACTGTGAACATGTGGATGGCTGAAATATAAGCCCTCTGGTGAAAAGCAATGTCTCCACCTTTGCTCCCCAAACTAGAGGCAGGATGGCCAGGTTTGGGCAGCAGAAAGAGTGTCTCAAGGGTTGAACCCTCATGAAATTAAGAGACCCTGCACAAATAAGGGTGTGCTTGTGATGAAGTCAGAGACCAGGCAGAAGGGAGGGTCTGCTTCCAGCAGGTGCTAAAGGCCAGGAGCCTCATAGAAGGTGTCCACTGTGGCCAGGTGCAGATCCTGGCTCTCACCTCTGCATTGTTCTGAAGCCCTTCTCTGCCAAGAGTCTGGAGAGGGGCTTGGATAGGAGTAGCCTGGAATTGGGGGTCGGGGGAGAACAGCACTGGGAAGGGGATGATGGATATAAGTTTAGTGACTTGCAGCATGACCTAAACTTAGGAAGTACTTGGGGACTACTGGGATTTAGAAGAGAGGATCCCTTTGATTTTTAGGAGAAATCTTCATTGTGTGTGTGTGTGTGTGTGTGTGTGTGTGTGTGCGTGTGTGTGTGCACACGCATGCCAGTTCTGAAGCTTCTTTGTCTTCACGCTTTCCCTTGGCTTTTTCATTTCAAGGCTAGAGCCCTACCACACTTGAACCACTGCTCCACTTTTGGCTTTTTGTGGTTAAGTGTAAAATATAAGTCTCACTGATAATTCTACCTGGAATGGCTTTGAACTATGATCCTCAGATCTCAGCCTCTTGAGTAGCTAGGATTATAGGCATAAGCCATCAACACCTGGCTAGAAAATGCTCATTATTCGTGGCCTTTTAGCTAAGATCAAGGGTGGAAACTTCCCTGTTTGGGGAAGAACTGATAATAGTTCTGACTAGGCTTGTGGCTGCCATCTTGGATGTGGTACCACAACTCCAGCACTACTGGTTCTGGGTTCCATGGTTCCTTCTAGTATCTGGCGGGACTCCATTCTGTCCTCTGTAGAGGCTGGTGTGAAGGACACTGGAAGTTTGCAGCTTGGAGACACACAGAGGTAGCTGCTGTGTTTAGGTAATTACGTGTCTAGGAGGTTAACTAATGCTTTTTTTTTCCAATTGAAGATCTCTTTGATCCCTGATGACAATGGACGACGATGTCAGAAGACTCAGACTGTTCCAGACAGCAGAGACCCTGCTTTCCACGAGCACTTCTTTTTGTAAGTGTCTGGGGCAGCTGGGCCAGCCCTTGAGAGGACAGGGAGGGAGTGTTTATCTGGAAACGGGTTGCCAGATCTAGGTCTAGATCTAAGCAGAAAAATAGTGACTTCTAAAGGATGTCTTTGTTTTCTCCCTCCTTGTGTCCTTCATCCCCTGGCTGGGGGCCCAGGGTGAGGTCCACAGTGAGAAGATATCACTTGGCTGGGTCTCATAATGACATGCCCAGTCAGGGGTAGCCAGCCCCTAAAACGTGTGCACAATTTCCCACTGTGCCTCTGATCAGGCCTTCACCTTCAGCAGAGGGGGTTTTTCAAGTGGACAGAAGGACATTTAGCCTCCTTAGCCTCCTTTTTATTTAAATCTGTAATCTCTTTGAGCCTGAACTTCCTCATTTATAAAGTGAGGCTAATAATAGACCTATCTCGGGAGCTGGGAGCTATAAATATGAAAATGCCTAGCAGTGTGGGAGATGCTGTTATTATTTATTTCTCCCATTTCTGGACCCTGGGGCCAAGGGGAAGGTCATGGTCACTAGGCCTTTTCCTATTAGTGAAAATTAATAATAATGTTTTGGATTATTCTTCACTTCACAAGGTAACTTCACATATTATAAAAAAATTAGAAAATGTAAATGATCAAAACAAAGAAAACACCTGTCAGTTGCACCACTCAGCTCTGCAAGTGCATTTCTCGTGGGCTCCTTTCATTTGTGTGGGTGTGGATTTCTGGGCATGTTTACAGAATGGGATTGTTTTATAATGGTGTCGTGTAACCTCTTCTTTGTCCTTTAACAATGTAATGTAAACTGTATTCTGCACGTAAGTACTCATCCCCCACACAATTTGTAGTATATATTGTTTTTAAAAAACCAGCTGTTCAGGATCTTTCCAAATTTTTGCAATCATGACCTGCTCCGTGGGTCTGGCCTGGCCTGGAGTTTGGCCCTCCTAACACGCTGATCATCTCATTTGCTTCCTAGTCCTGTCCCAGAGGAAGACCATCAGAAGCGTCTTCTGGTTACTGTATGGAACCAGGCCAGTACAACCAGGTGAGGAGATGTCCTGAGCTGGACTGAGACCCAGCTCTGGGCTGTGACAGTCAGGTGGCTGGCACACCGAAGGTGCTCAATTAGTGCATTCTGCATAACTAAGTGGTTGAGACCACACTAAACTGCAGAGGCTGCTCACTGCCTTTCCCCCTCTGCCCCCCACCCCCACCCCCGCCCCCGCCCCCCAGTCCTCATCACTCCAACCTTGTCATCAGTGGGCATCAGCAAGGCATTGTGTTGTACAGCAGGGGCGCCACCCAGCCTACACCTGAGCTCTGTTCTCAAGGGGCCTTATGTTCAGGTGCTGTACCGAGATAAATTCTAGTACCAACATGCACATAATCAGCTCCACAGGACTGTGCACCTTGTGAAAACTAGGAGGCCTGTATCCCTTTTAGTCACCACTGTCTTAACAGAACTGCATGTGGGAATAAAAGGAGGAAATGAGTCACAAGGGCAGGGAGGAGGACAGGGAGGAGAGGGGAGAAGGGAGCACGCTGCCGGCCGAGCTGTGCCAGGAGGGCTTTGTGGGGAAAGTGAGATTTTAAACTTGGGCAGAGGTGACCAGAAGAGAAGATCAGGAGGTGTTCCATGGAGGACACAGCATGGAAGAAGTCAAGGAGGCAGGAATATGTAGGATAAGCCCATGCTACCCATGAGGGGATGGTTTTAGGGGACAGAAGAATCCAAACAGGTTGATCCTGTGGCCTGGGTAGGATATAGGAGAAGAGATGAGGACAGTAATGACAGTACAGAGCAGGGAAGGAGTAACCGGGAAGTGAGTAAGAGCGAGAGGACTGGCTGCTAAAGAAAGAGGAGTGGGAGCAATTAACTGGGAGGCCCACTGTGAGCAGCAGGGGCGCAGTTAGCAGAGATAGCCTAAGGAATCTGGATGAATTGGGAGGGGGGCAGTAATTTGTCAAGCAATTACAGAGCTGAATGAGACTGAAAAGGAGCTTATATGAATAAAAGGCGTTCAACTCATCAGTGTAGACTTGGAAACTGTTGCATGCTTGTGTGTGTGTGTGTGTGTGTGTGTGTGTGTGTGTGTGTGTGTGTGTGTGTGTGTGTGTGTGTGTGTGTGTGTGTGTTGTGTGTGTGTTAGAGCTAGAACCTTTTTGCAAGCTAGGTAAGCACTCTCCTGATGAACTATATCCCTAATCCCTGGATGCTTTTTAGAGTCCTAAATTTTATTAGCTAGTATACTTTTAATAAAAAGTTCGACCCCATTGAACCTTCAGAAGAAAGCATATTTATTTTGACTGAGCACCTGCTTTTCAGGTGTGATATAGAGTGATATTCATAATAATGTAGACACTGTCCATTCATCCATCCATCTATCCATCCATTCAACTGTGATTTTCTACCACCAACATTCTAGGTTCTGAGGACTCAGTGGGTCCTGTTTGGAGGGTTACTGATAGAGACTTGAGAATATGGTTGAGAAAGAGCAAGCATTTGTGGGTCTGATCTGGAGTCAGAGCTTAACAGTGTATTACTTAGGTAAGGTTTTGTTTTTGTTTTTCGTGTCAGGCCTAGGTGCTGTCCCTGAGCATTTTTTTTCCCCCCTCAAAGCTAGTGTTCTGCCATTTGAGCCACAGCTCCACTTAAAGCTTTTTTTGGAGTAGTTTATTAGAGATAAGAGTCTCACGGATTTTCTTGTCCTGCTGGCTTCAAACCTCGATCCTCAAATCTCAGTCTCATGAGTCGCTAGGATTACAGGCATGAGGTGCCTGTTTGTTTTTTGTTTGTGAGATAAGGCCTCTCTTTATAGCCCAGGCTGGCCTAAAACTCTCAACCTACTGAATTATAGGCATGCACCACCATACTCAGCTCATGTATGCAGTTTTGTCCTAAGTTTCCTGAAGATTAAACTTAAGGTAAAAAAGCTTAGTATCTTGTTCCAAGTCACACGGGCAGTGAACTGTGGAACCAGAATGGAAGTCCAGGCAGTTGGATTCAGTCCTGTACTCTTGTGCCTTGTGCACCAGGGAAAGGGCAGAAGAGAACCCATTAGAGCAGAGGGGGTATGAATAGAGGGGAGGAGTGAGAGTTACTTGCAGTGGTTTTGGTTGGTTGTGGAGGTTAAGTGAAAAGCACATCAAGCGGCTCTGTAGTTATCTTTGGAGAAGGGTTCCCTCCTCAGGGCCAGTGGTTCACAGTCCTGTGTTCAAATCTCATGAGGGCCCTTGTGAGGAGTGCAGGCTCCAAGGTGCTGCATCAGATGAATGAACTCCAAATCTTCATGGGCAGGGTACAGGAACCAGCGTTTAAACAAGTTATTTGTCCACTGGGAGGCACTGGAGGGCATTGAGCAAGGCAATGATGATGTACAATCTACGTCTACGGTTGTGATAGGTCTTTGGGTGAGAGAGATGCTTTGGGATAGAGGAGAGTGGAATAGGGAACCAGGATCTATTTGGAAGATACTTCTCAATGCTTAATAGTACTTACTGGTCAGGCACTGCTGGCTCACACCTGTAATCCTAGCTACTCAGGAGGTTAAGTCCTTCAAGGATCACAGTTCAAAGCCAACCTAGGCAGAAAAGTCCATGAGACTACATCTGTAAAATAACCAGCATAAAGCAGGCTAGAAGCTGGGCACAGGTGGCTCGTGCCTGTTATCCTAGCTACTCAAGAGGCTGAGATCTGAGGACTGAGGTTTGAAGCCAGTCTGGGCAATAAAAGTCTGAGAGACTCTTATCTCCACTTAACCAGCAAAAAGCTGAAAATGGAGCTGTGGACCAAGTAGTAGAGCACTAGCTTTGGGCACAAAAGCTCATGGATCAAGCTCAGGCCTTCAGTTTAAGCCACAGGACTCTCCTTAAACCAAAAAATCAGGCTAGTGGCATGGCTCAGGTGGTACAATGCCAGCAGAGCTAGCAAGCAAGTGAAGCAAGTATGAGAAGGATGAGGCCTTGAGTTCAAATCTCATTACTGCCCAAATAGTACTTATTGGTTATTTACTATGAGAGCAAGTTGAGAAGTTAAAGATAGTCTTGAGTAGCTGGTGGTAACCCCTAAGCCAGACATAGTGTAGAGAGGAAGGTTAGTGGGTTTTGGATATAGTGACATGCAGGTACCAGGAGAGGAGCCAGGTGAGAGTGTGTGTGGGGAAAGACAGAGAGGGAAACGGAGAGAAGGAGAGAAGGAGAGGAAGAGAGGAGAGGGGAAGGGAAAGAGACAAGGAGAGGGAGAGGGGAAGGGAGAGAGAGAAAAAAAGAGATAAAGAAGGGGGGGAGAAGGAGAGGGAGAAGGAGAGGGAGGTAGGGAAAAAGAGATTGTTCTGTGCTTGTGAGATGAGACCAGTATGGAGCCATGACCACAAAGACAGCAAGTGAGATTCTGATCAGATGGGAGAGCATGAGTGGCAGACAGAGGGGTCAGGACCTGCCTTGGAAGAGCTGGGAAATGCGGGGGGAACCCTGATGGGGCAGTGGAGGTCTCTGCAGAGTCGGCTGGATGCCCAGCAAGCTGCTGGTGAAGGCCATGCCGCCCAGGAGTCCTTCCCCATGCAGGAGCCGAGTGGGCTGCTGGAGCTGCTGAAGGCATCTGTCACGCAGGTCACGTTTCTGGAAGGGAAAGTGAGGCCCGGGGAAAATGAGTCAGCCCCCAGGGAGGCGGCGTGACTAGGGCAATGTCTCCACTTGTTGCCTATTTTGGGAAAGTGAGATTCCTTATTAAATAAAACATAGCCAGACTCGTGGTCACAGTCCCAGCCCAGAGCTCCAGCGGGACAGGGCAGGCTCAGACGGGCCAGAGCTGTCAGCATGAGGGGCGGCCCAGCCTCCCTCCAGGCTCCTCAATGGGTTCTCCTTCTTGGACTCACTTGAGCGAGAGGGTCAGATGGAGATGGACAGAGGGGAATCACAGGGAACTTGAGCAATGCTGTACACTCCCAAATCAAATTGTGTTCTCGGAAAGACAGACGTTGAACTTAGCAACCTGAAAGACAATTGCAGAAGAAAGGAAGCAAGCATTCACTAGCTCATCTCTGCGCCAAGCACTTTCTATATCCTGCTTCATTTAATCCTCAGAACTACCCTGAGGGATGTGAGTTGTTGTTGTTCCTCTAAAGGCCTGGCTCAGCGTGATAAAAAGTGTGCACCTAAGCGCAGACTATGCACTTGCTCGTCCTCACAACACCATTGGAAGGGCGTATCACTGTTGCTCTTTCACAGGTGAGGAAACAGACACAGAAAGGTTATGTAATTTGCCCAAAGTAGCACTGCTGGGATGCAGAGAAAGCAAGCTGCAAATGCAGGCAGTCTAGCAGCAAGGCTGTGTACTTGCAACCACATCACAGTATGTTCTCAGGCCTCACACAGGCTATAAATGACTTGGAAGCTATGCCCTTTCTGCGTCAGTAGCTTGCTTTCCAGGTTCTACGCTGCATTTTTGAGCTTACATAGGGCAGTTTTAGTCAAATGTATGGTGAGTGTGTGTGCTGGTTCTGGGGCTTGAACTCAGCAGGGTTTAGGCACTAACCCTGAGCTTCTTTTGCTCAAGGATAGTGCTCTACCACAGCTCCATTTCTGGCCTTTTTTTGTAGTTTATTGGAGATAAGAGTCTCATGGAATTTTTCTGTCCTGGATGTCCTCTAGCCTAAGATCTTAGCTTCCTGAGTAGCTAGGATTACAGGCGTGAACCACTGACACCTAACTTGTGGTGTACATTTTGAAACTGGTAGGAGATCAGAGCGAATCCTCAGATCCTCCAGTGATGGCCATAAAATCACAGGAGAGAGACAAGAGGCTGTGCAGAAAGTTCTGGTGGAGGGTCATACGATATCAGAGTGACCTGGCGATGGCCGCAGGGCTGAGGAGAACCCAGACTCGGAGCCATAGATCCAGGCTTCACTCTGATGGCTCTGGGGCCAGGGGCCCAGACTCTTCCCAGCTCTAGGCCTCGGTTTCTCTGTCTACAAAATGCAGTGCCCTGTAAGGTTTATTTCAGCTTCAAGGTTCTGTGGGTCTTTTAAAATGATAGATATTTTCATATGGTTTGATGAACTTTAAGAATTATATATATTTTAAAGTGTATGTAGACGTAGAAAGTATCATAGAAGACTATATGTATGCAGAGCCCTCATTCGATCAGTTATCAATATATGGCCAATCTCCCTGTGTCCCCACCCAGCATCAGTAGATTATTTGACAGCAAATCCCAGACATCTCCTTATCTCATATCTCACCTCTCTCTCTCTGTATATGTGTGTGTGTATAAGAGTATATATGTATGTATGTATGAATGGCTTCTAAAGAAACCACAACAGTATCATCACACTTAGAAAGCAATAGTAGCCCCTTAATAGCTTTGAATATATAACTAAGCTATCTAGAGGTTCTGTTCAATGATATGGTGAAAGGCAAACTGAAGTTTCTAGTACTAATTATAACATCTGCTAGAATTTGTGACTGGTCAGATGTGGTAGTTCATGCCTGTAATCCCAGCTAACTAAGGAGATAGAGGTAGAAGACTTATGGTCTAGCAGCCTGGGTGAAATCACAAGACCCTATCCAAAAAACAAAGCAATGACTGGAGGCATGGCTTAAATGGTAGAAAGTGCTTGTTTAGCAAGTATGAAGCTTTGAGTTCAATCCCTAGTACTATGGAGGTGGAGCAGGGGAGAACTTGTAGCCAGAAAACAATCTTGTAGGAATTATAGTGACATATACCAAGTTAAAAATGTGTATTATGTAGATATGCACATATATAATATAATGCATAATCTATAATGTAATGTACAATCTATATACAATATATAATCTACATTTACAGAGGGTCTGCTATGTGCTGAGTCCTGTTCTGAGTTCCGTAGGCATCCTCTTTCCTGTACTCGATGTTAGGAACGGACAGTGGCTTTGTGTCAGAAAGCTCATGACAGATACAGAGTCTAAGGGGAAAAAAATAACTGGAAAAATAGATACTCAAAATTAAGCCATCAAATTAAAATTTAATTGAGATTAGACACACACAGTGTTTGTCCAAAATGATCTTGTTCTCATTCTTTCTGGCTCAGCTTCTGGGGCCTCCTGCAGGCATCTCTATCCTAAATGACCTCTTGCCTCCTGAGCCTTTGGAATTTGTTGCCTGTGTTGTTCATCTGTCAATCTCACCCTTTTTTGGTGGCAGGTCCTGTATTGATGACTTGAACCACTATTGAAATTCCTGCCTGCTTGTCTTGTTTCCTTAACACTGCAAGCTCCTTGCCCAAAGCTGCCAGCCCTGGGCTTGATGAATTCCCTCATTTGTCAAGCCTTTGCTAAGCGCACCAAGCCTGAAGCTTAGGCCTTGGCAGTCAGCAGTGATTGAGGCGTGGTTTCAGAGACTCAGCACTTAGGGAAATCGCAGGCTCCTCCAGTTGATAAACTGGAGGGTCGATTGCCATATGCTCTATGTCCGGGCTGCTTGCAAAAGCGTCTTCTTCCTCCATAGGGTCCTCAGAAGCAGCCTTCAGAAGGAGCTAATTGCAGAACACTCAGAGAGAGGGTCCTGCTTGTGGACATTAATTGTGACAATTTACTCTGCCTGAATGATCATAAAATCATTGGAGGCCCCTTAGCAGGAAGCAAAGCTCAAGGGATGCTATTAACCATTTAGCACTCTGTAACATCAGCACCAGGGAATAAAAACTCCACTTACTGAAGAGTGGGGAGAGGCAGCATTTATTACAGCTTAATGCACTAGCCTGAGGATATAAAAACTTGCCACAGCCAGCAAAAGAGCAGAGCCTATAGCATCTAGACACCATCCAAAGGGCCTCCTGAATGTGCTGACAAACAGGGTATTGCAGGAGGACCTTGGCAAACTCTCCAGAAGTCCTGGCCCCAGTGGCCCTTCTAGGAGTGTCTGTTGCTTGTGTGCTGGCTGCAGCTGCTGCCGCAGCTGCCACCCACTAGTGATGCTTTTCCCAAGAGGGAAGAATGCTTCTTTAGGGCAATGGGGCTAGGGAAGGTGGCTGAGGAGATGCTGCTTTGTTGGGGTGACTGTATTGGTTCTTGTGCAGTAGGCGTTAATATGGCCTTGTGTGATGGGAGGGGGCTAGGAAGAGGAGAAGCAGATGGAGGCACAGCTGGAAGGCAGCTGGTGAGAAACAGCAGATGGATACAGAGGCCTCATGGCCATGGTTCAGAGCATGGGCTGATAGGGAGGTGGTGGTTCTCTATTGAGGACCAGCCCTTTAGCATCCTTCATCCCTGCCCCTGACTCAGCCATCTGGGAGAGCTAGTTATGTCTTCCTTGGGATTGTCAGGTGGTAAGTTGCCAACCTTTCTGGAAAATCCAAACAATATGTATTTATAGAGACCTTCTAGATCCCTGGTCCCTGCCTGGGGCAGGCGTGGGTGAGGGGCCTGCAGGATCTCTGGAGAACTTTCTCCAGGCTCCTCCTTGGACTGAGTTGTGATCCCCAGGTTCAAGCCTTGGAGTCCAGATGCCAGGTAGGCTCTTTAGTGATGGCTGACCAGAGCTGCTTGGGGCCCTGCAACCATAGAACAAGCAACCCTCTGGGCAGTGGTGGGGAGCACACCTGAGGGCATTTACTACCTAACTAGGCAATTATTCCAGTGTGGGCATTGATCTTTGTTTCACAGGACAGAGCAACCCCTTGCCTCTGGGAGCTTTTCCGATGTCAAATTCAACTAAATATCTATGATGTCTCTTCATTGGTAGTTACTAAACCTGTGTATCAAGGAGAGTGACCTGGGAGAAGCAGTAAGAGAGAGTACAGGGGAAATTAAAAAAAAAAGCAAATTCTAAAATAACCCACAAAGAATTCTAATGTGAAGATAAAGCAGGGTGTGGTGCAATAGAAGTACTTAAAGAAACATTTCTATTGCTTTTTTTTAATTACAAAAGTTGTACTTATTTCTTTCAAAACTGCAAAGACAGTGTAAAATCAAAGGAAAGAAAAATCCTTAGTGATCCTCCCTGTGTGTGTATATGTAGAACTCTTCTTTATTAATTACAGCCTTATAAACTTTCTTCAGCATGGCAAGTTTTTTGCATGCTATTACTATTAATCGCTGTCATCATTATTACAAGCTGTCAGGTGTTAATCAGTCCTGGATTGGTGGAGATTCTTCAGGAATTTTGGATTCCTGTTAATAAAGGCCAAGCTCGAACTCTATTTCTTGCCACAGTCTGACATTCTGTGAGTCTGAACTTGGTTCACGCCTGTCTCCCCTGCCTGCAGCCAGGTCAGATGGGTCATGGAGACTTTTGTGTGTCAGGGTGTGCTTGGAACTTTGCCAATAAGCCATCTAAGAACTGCCTGGGCCCTTTCTGGACCGGAAACAAAGATTCTTGAACCATGCTCCTATCCCTTCCCTCTTGCTTGAGCATCCTCAGCTCAGGTAGGGGCTGAGATTCCCTGTGAGGACCAACTCTCCCATTCTCCCAGCACCAAGACAGTGAAAAACGCCATACGGTGGTTTTGAGTTTCTGTGTGTGTGTGTGTCTGTCTGTCTGTCTCTGTCTCTGTGTCTCTGTCTCTGTGTGTCTGTGTGTCTGTGGCAGTACTGGGGCTTTAACTCAGGGCCTTGTACTCTCACTTGGCTTTTTCACTCAAGACTAGTGCTCTACATCTTGAGCCACATTCCCACTCCCAGCCTTTTAGGTGGTTAATTGGAGATCAGAGTCTCACAGCTTTGAAGTGAGACCCTAAGATCTCATCCTCCAGAGTAGCTAGTATTATAGATGTAAGCTACCAGTGCATGGCTGGTTCTAAGTTTTTGTGGTGGTAGAGAGAGTACTATACCAAGGCCTAGAAAGCTCAGGTTTCCTCCAGACCAGACTACTGGCTAGTCTTGTGACCTTGGAAGGGATCTAGCTTTAAGACTGTTTCCTCTGTAAACGCGTGAGGACTCCTCAGTGTCCACCTTGAAAAGGGAGGACAAGTGAGCCGATGTGGTGGAAGTGTTCTAAGCCACGTGGGACACTTAATGGCAGAATCACTGGATTGGCCAGGCATGGTACTGACTTTGTATTCTTCCCCCAGGCAACGTGCTCTCATTGGCTGTATGAGCTTTGGGGTGAAGTCTCTCCTGACTCCAGACAAGGTGGGTCCGTGGGAATCCTCTGGAGTGCCATTTCCCCCAGGCCTGGGCTGCTGTTGGCAGGCCTCCCCTGAAAATCCTTGAATGGAATTCCTATCTGTGACACGGTACCCCACCAAAGCTTGGTCTCCCACCAAGACTTGTTGGCTGAGGGTTTAGGTCCCCTTCACCAGACAGCTCCAAGGCCTCGCAGGAGGTACTGAGTTGTAATATCTGTTGTAAAGGATGTTGAAAAGTCCGTGTGTGTGTGTGTGTGTGTGTGTGTGTGTGTGTGTGTGTGTGTGTACATGCATGTGCACGCACACACACATGTGAGCACAGAGCTCCTGACCTCCCCTGGATGAAGGTCCAGGTGTGGGAGGCCAAGGGAACAGCACTGTCGTCAGGCTAGGAGAGGACTTAGAATCTGGAGAGCCTCCCACATGCTCTCCAGCCCTTTTTTACGTCTATTCAGTATTGTACCCCAACTGGAAGATGGGAGCAAGGGAGCTATGCATGCCGTTTGAGCATCCTTAGAAATGCCCTGTAGCCTTTTGCATGGCTCTGCTACAGTGAAGTGCGGGAAGAGGGGAAGGGTGGCTGTGTATCTGTCCTCATGATCGCCTCACTGTGGCCTCTGCTTCATTCCCCTGGGAAAAGGGCCTCAGGATGCCTGCATTTTGGCCTTTCCATCATTACTTTTTTTTTCTTTTAGTGTTGGTGCCAGGGCTTGAACTTGGAGCCTTGTGCTCTGTTTGCTTGCTCATGGCTGATGCTCTACCATTTGAGCCACATTGCTAGTCCAGCATCTTGCTGATTAATTGGAGGTGGAGTCTGTTCAACTTTTCTGCCCAGACTGGCTTTAAACCATGATCCCCAGACCTCAGCCTCCTGAGTAGCTGGGATTTCAGGCATGAACAACCAGGGCCCAGTTTCCATCAGTCTTTCACCCATTTCCCCTTTGTTGTAAACAAACAAACATTTATTGAGCTCTTACTGTATGTACCAGGCTCATTGTCAGGCATGTCCAAGAGCTGGTATACAATCTGCTGTGGGAAAGAGCAGGCAGGTAAGTCTCAGTGATCCTCTTGGATGAGAGACTGTGGAGATTTGGTGGAGGAAATGACCTCTGCCTGGAGGTCAAGAAGGTGTCTAAAGGGGCAGTCACAGCAGCCTTGGGGAGGTCGGGGGGGGGGGTGTGCTGCTCTGTGTCTCTGGGTGCAGCTACTTACTACTTGTGTGTGAGTGTGTGTGTATATCGGGGAGGATGTTGGTGGATACCTTCTTGTGCCTTTTCCTCTGCCTCCTTTGTTGAATACATCAATTCTTCTTATAACAGGAGATCAATGGCTGGTACTATTTGCTGGGGGAGGACCTGGGCCGGACCAAGCATCTGAAGGTGGCCAGACGGCGGCTCCGGCCAGCAAGAGGTGTGTGAGCACCCCTTCAGAGCCCACCTGGGCTGCCCCCTCCCCTTCCTATGTGGTAGTGTTGGTCCCTGTTCTGTGGTGCTTGCCTCCCAGGTCCTGTGAGGCTACTGGGTCTAGGGACTGTTCATAAGTACCTGTTAGCATGCAAGCTGCAGGCTACACTTGGCCATGACATTCTATCTGGTTGACTTTTCCTTGGAGAGGACATGGACCTGACCCTGCATGTATAGCCCACCACCCTCAGGGAGCCCCTCTGGACTGCTTTGGGGTCACTGGACTGTCCACCTCTGCAGGCAAGCCCTTCCAAGAGCCCTAAAGCTCAGGACTTGGATTTTATTCCTGCCCCCACCCTCTGTACCATTTTATTTCTGTGTGTGCTGGTATGGGGTCTTAAACTCAGGGCCTGGATGCTATCTCTTCTTTTTCTACTCAAGGCTGGTGCTCAGCCATTTGAACCATAACTCCATTTCTGGCTTTTCTGTGGTTAACCAGAAATAAGTGTCTCATAGACTTTCCTGTCCATGCTGGCTTTGAACTGTAATCCTAAGATCTCAGCTTCCTGAATAACTACTATTACATGAACCCCTGGGACCTGTCTTCAGTCCCTTTCATAGTCCCTATACATAGTCCAGCTTTAGCTTCTAACTGCCTTCCTGTCCCAAGCCTTGGGCATCACTGTATCTTGGAGGTTAGGAGTGGCCCAGGTAGCCCTATGGATCCATCACCAAGCCTTGCACATGGGTTAGCTGTACTTGATTTTCACATGACAATAGAAACTAGTTTTCCTTCTTTACTTCCTCCCTCCCTTCCTTCCTTCCTTCTTTCCTTCTTCTGTTGGTGGTTGGACTTGAACAGGGCCTGGGCGGGCACTGTCCCTGAGCTCTTTCACTCAAGGCTAGCGCTCTACAACTTTAAGCCACAACTCCACTTCCAGTTTTCTGGTGGTTAGTGGGAGATAAGGGTCTCATGGACGTCCTTGCCCAGGTTGGCTTTGAACTGCAATCCTCAGATCTCAGCCTCCTAAGTAGCCAGGATTATAGATGTGACCACCAGTGACAAGTCACTCTCTGCTTTAAACATTACTCTTAACCTCTTAAGCCTTCAATTTAGGTATAATCTTAGTTTATACCTAAATCAAATATTGTGAAATGTGGAGAAGCAAAGAATGCATTTATCCAGTTAATGCACTGGCTCTTCAGAGAGGGTTCTGAATAATCAAACATGCTGTGTTATTTTTCTAAGGAATGTGATTCTTGAGCAGGATATGGGAAAAGGAGAGGAGAGACCACTGATTTGTTGTAGTGTTGTTCCCATTTTTGAGTTTACAAGTGAGATAGATCCCTGTAGCTTTCCTACTTCCATCCTCATGTAAGATCTTAGTGATCTACTTTATCTTCAAATTTGAAAATAAATAATGAGCACTGCGTGTATGTGTGTGTGCATGTGTACACATGCTACATGTGTGTCTGTGCCAGTACTGGAACTTATACTTAGGATCTAAGTACTGTCTCTGTTTTCCTTTCAAAGTTGATGCTCTACTGTTTGAGCCACAGTTCTATTTCTGTCATTTTGATGACTAATTAAAGCATTTCATAGACTTTTTTACTGGCTGGCTTTGAACCTGATCCTCGGATCTCAGCCTCCCATGTATCTAGGATTACAGCATGAACCACTGGTGCCAGGCTTCAATAAGTACTTTTATTTTATTGTTGACTCGTATAATAGAGACAAAATGAGGTTACATGTTTTTTTTGCTGTTGTTTATGTTTATCTCTAATCTACTTGGAAATATCTTTAATGATTATTTGGCCTTGAGATTCTAAATTCACAGTTTTCAAAGAGCTAAACAATTTTCTGATCACTACCTATTAAATATTTCTTTTCAATGCCACAATTTTACAAAGAATTTTAAAGAAATAAGTTACTCATAAGTGTGCTTAGAATTTAGTATTTTTAAGGATGTAGTGAAGGAAATAAGTTTGTATCTTAGAATTTAATATCAACATCTAGTGAATTAACCCAAAAGTCGATGATCATGTAAAGCTATTTGGAAAAGACAAGCTTTGTCTCAGACCAGCCAAGTATGATCTTCTTTAATGGGTTAAGTATATCTAAATAAAATTCTTATTTATAGGGGGCTTTTATTTTCAGTCTTAGAGGGTTGTAAGAACAGGGTTATCAAAGCAAACAAAATACCTATTCATCAGGCATTCATAGACATGGAAGTCATTAAATTGAACAAATTTCTGTTCCTAACACCTGGCTCTTTCTTTCTTTTGCCAGTCCTGGGGTTTGAACTCGGGGCCTGAGTGCTATCCCTGGCCTTTATTTGCTCAAGGATAGCACTCTACCACTTGAGTTACAGTTCTACTTCCAGCTTTTTAGGAAGTTAGAGATAAGAATCTTATAGCCGGGTGCTGGTGGCTCACACCTGTAATCCTAGCTACTGAGGAGGCTGAGATCTAAGCATCGTGGTTCAGAGCCAGCCTGGGCAGGAAAGTCTGTGAGACTCTTATCTCCAGTAAGCCACTAGAAAACCAGAAGTGGTGCTGTGGCCCAAGCGGTAGAGTGCTCGCCTTGAGCTGAAGTACGCAAGGACAGCGTTCAAGCCCAGAGTTCAAGCCCCACGACCAACCAAAAAAAAAAAAATAAAAGAATCTTATGGACTTTCCTGCCTGAACTGGCTTCGAACTATGATCCTTAGGGCTCAGCCTCCTGAGTAGCTAGGATTACAGTTGTGAGCCACCCATACCTGGCTAACAGAAATTTTTCTGACTGTGCTGTGTCACTTTGTAGATGCACTGCTACAAATGCCAGGAAGTGAAGACACAGAGAATGGGGAGAAACTCCAGGTAGGTTGGGGATAAACTTGTCCGGGGCTGGTAGCACCTGAGGCTCACTCCAGGGTTCTGATCTGTGTGTTGCCCTTGTTGTTTGAACTTCTGCATTCTGAAGGGAGAATTCTTGACTTTCCTAGGGGATTTCATAGTGAAAGAGAAGCTTTTCCTGGGTTGTTGGTGGAGTGTGGAGAGAGCCAGAAAATGGAGGCAACTAGATCTTACTGACTTTTGGCCTCTAGATGCTTCATCCTCTCCTTCCCTTAGGTCTGAAGGCCGCTATTCCTCATGGTGCCATGGCTGAGTCAGCCTCTCAGGTTAGGCCTGCTGAGGTCAGGGAAAGGCTGAATCTGAGCCTGGTAGATGCTCCTCCACAAGGGCTTTAAATCTGGACAGAAACTTCCTATGGGGGGAAGATTTCATTGCAGAGCAGATGATCCACGATCTTCTCTAACAATTTAGAGAAGGAAATATCAGCTCCTAGCTATTGATTAGCCTCTGAAGTGCTATTTTGACCTCATCCCGGCTGCTACCCCTGTGGTGGTTGTCACTGCTCCATTTTACAGATGAGGGGGTGCATGGGGTCAGAGGCATTAGGTCACTGTTTGTAATCACAGAGCCAATAAGAGGTAGAGGCCTGGAATGAGGTAGATGTGGCCATCTCCTGAGAACACTGTGCCCTGCTGTCTCCTGTGTATGGTCCAGCTGAGAGGATACTATATCCCCATATTTCATGACATCTTACCTATAAGGGTATTGCAGTCAAGAAAAGGTATTCAGCCAGGTGCCAGGGGTTGATGTCTGTAATCCTAGCTACACAGGAAGCTGAGATCTGAGGATCGTGGTTCAAATCCAACCTGGGCAGGAAAGTCTGTGAAACTCTTACCTCCAATTAACTACCAGAAAACCAGAAGTGCCACTGTGGCGCAAATGGTAGAAAACTTGCCTTGAGCTGAAGAGCTCAGGGACAGGACCCAGACCCAGAGTTCAAGCCCCATGACCGACCAAAAAAGAAAAAGAAAAAGAAAAGAAAATGTATTTATCTCATTGGCTCCATTATTTAAATGCTCCCCTATTATTCACAAAGCATTCACACCTGTGTGGACTCATCTGGCATTGGGTACTGGACAGAGTTGTGAGTCTGTCCAAGGTCTGGCTCATGTGAAGTGTCCAGTCTAGAGCTGTTCTGTCTAGTGCAATAGCTACTTGCTGCCTGTAGCTATTGAACACTCCATTGTAGCTGGCTTGAGGAACCCAGGAACTGAATGTCAGTTTTTTATTTCATTGTAACTAATTTTGATTTCACCTGACTAGTCAGTTGCCATTGTATTGGACAATATAGTATTAGAGCAACTTGCTTCAATGGAGTTTGAAAAGCTTCAGAGAGGTTTCTTTGTACCCTCTGTACCTTTTCTCTGTGTGTGCTGAGCACAGAAATGACAGTGAGCTGGGAGTTTCATGGTGAGGTGTGGGAGTCACATGGACACGGCAGGGCTCTCGTGGGCTTGGGAACATCCTACTTCATGTATGGTTCTGCACATAGCCACAGTTCCCAGTGCATGGTTCTGCACACAGCCCCAGTTCCCAGAGGGCAGGATTAGGCTGGGCACTGGTGGTTTATACCTGTAATCCTAGCTCCTCAAGAGGCTGAGATCTGGGGATCTGAAGTGAGAATGGGCAGGAATGTCTGTGAGATTTTTATCTCCAATTAACTAGCAAAAAGCCAGAAGTGGCCAGACTCTGGTGGCTCATGCCTGTAATCCTAGATACTCAGGAGACTGAGATCTGAGGATCACAGTTTGAAGCCAGCCCAGAAAACCAAAAGTGGAGCTGTGGCTCAAAGTGGTAGAACACTAGCCTTAAGCAAAAGAGCTCAGGGACAGTGCCCAGGCCCTGAGTTCAAGTTCCACTACCGCCCCCCCCCCCCCGGCTTAAAAAAAAAAAAAGCCAAAAGTGGAGCTGTGATTCAAGTGGCAGAGTACTACCCTCAAGCAAAAAAAAGTTAAGGGACACCACCATCAGTAATGCCATAACAAACAAACCCCCTGAGTTACTTGCCCACAGTCACACTGCAACCAAACCAGGGGACAGCCTCTGTCATAAGGACATGAGTGGGTGGCTGGGATTTTCAAGGGCTTCCTAGGTAGGCAAGGGGTCTGGGCTCACCCTGTGCTATTTGAAGGATGCAATCCTAGGGCTGCAAGGCAGGAAACAGGGCCTGGAGAGTGTCCTAGCATCTGACCTTAACCTCTGTAGGCCTTGGTGTTTCATTGGCAAGATGAGGATGCTAGATCCCCTTCCACATTGACTTTATGGTCCACAAGCCATCAGACCTTTCCTGCAGCCCTCTTGCAAGGAACCCCCTGGCACGGGGGTCTCAGCCTCCAAGTGTTTTGTGTTCCTGGCTTAAGATGGGGTGTCTGTAGGCATAGCCAGATCTCCAGGCTGTGTTCCCCTCCCCCCCCTTCTCGGATTTGTACTTAGGGACCCTGGGACATGCAGGGGAGGCGGTGCCATTGTGGAGCAGGGCGTGTTTTCTGCCTGGGTTCCTCTCCAGCAGGCAGTGTGGGGTGTTTGTGAGAACACTGGGCTCACAAAGTGGCCCATGGCGGAGAATGCAGCCAGAACAAAGGCGCCCTCTCCCCGCCAGGCCTGGGGAATACTAACTAGTTGACAGGAATTTTAATATAAAACTCTCCCTCTTCCTTGTCATTCTGAGGTTTCAGGAAGCCTTCGGGCTTATCTGCAGAGGCACACAGTGCAGACAGGGCTTGGGGAGGTGAGAGGTGATTTCCTGCCATTCTTCTGCGGGGCGGGCTTCCCAGGGCGGTCATGCCAGGCTGACGGGCGCAGTGTGGGCTCCCGCTGCTGGGGGGGAGAGCCGGGGTTTTCATGGGGCGGCAGCCCAGGCAAGACCTGCAGCCATGAACCGCTTCAATGGGCTCTGCAAGGTGTGCTCCGAGCGCCGCTACCGCCAGGTGGGTGTATGGCCCCCTTGGGGGGGGACCTATGGGGTCTTGAGGATGGGGGGGGGCTTGCCCCAGCAAGATTGCTCTCTCTTTCTCTCTACAAGACCTTTTATGCCTCTTCCAGCTCTCTGTAAGCACATTTCTGTAGAGGCATGGGCTGGGCCCAAGGTGTAGCCTGTTACCTGCTACCTTGTATTAGAGCAGCTAAGGCTGCCTCTTTGATGATCCAGCTAATTTTCTGCTATTTTTCTCTGGGGAGGGAGTGTCCATTTAAAAAGGCATCTCGGGTCTGGGACTGCAGATGGCTTGGTGGCTAAGCAGCTGAGTGTTTCTACCAACTTTCCCAACTTCTGATGGGACAGCCGTGCCTGCTCTACCCTCTGTGTGTATTGCAATGTGCTTGGAGTGAGAGCAGATAGTTCTGTACACCCAGGCGTGGTTCTCTTCCTCCAGCTTGGTCCCCTCAAGGCGGGTCAGGACTCCAGTGGCTTTGGAGTTGAACTTCATTGAAAGGGTCTGGCTTCTCAGACCCCAGTCTTGGAAGTTGGGGCAGGGTGGAGAGTAACTACTGCTAATCCCTGGGCCTTTCTTTTCATGAACAATATGGAGGCTTTTCTCTTTTCTCTTCTTCAGCTCGAACCCAGGGTCTCAAATGTGCTAGGCAAGCACTCTACCATTGAGATACATCCCAGCCCAAGAAGGAGTCTTCTCTCTTCTCTCTCCCTTCCCCCTCTCTCTTTCTCTCTCTCTCTTTCTCCCTCTCTCTCTTTCTCTCTCCCTCTCTCCCTCTCTTTCCTTCTACAAGGGGCCAAAGGAGGATGAATCTAGACATTTCTTGTACAGATTCTGGAAATGTCCAAGCTGGAAAAGAGCACAAAAATTGTTTTGATTTAAAAAAAAATTGTGGTCCCTCTGCTTCTTTCAATGATGACACTGGGAGCTAGGCTCTCACTCCCCTTATAGGCAGCGTATAGGTTCCTGGGATAGATCCAGAGGTGCTCCCTGATCCAGTGTCTGCTGCTCGGGGACCCAAGTGTTTCCCCTCCAGTTCTCCTCAATTCTCAGGTCCTGTCCTACAGCCCCGCTCTACTCCCTGTCCTCCTGCAGCTAGATAGAAAATCCCCGGTGACAGCAGAGTGGCGAGGCAGGGAGGACATGGGTGAGAAGTTGACAGGTCCAGGGTCTCTTTGTTCCCCAGGGATCAGAGGACCAGAGTGTGGTCAGAGTGGGGCCAGGCACTAAGGTGGACTGGACTTAGGATTTCAGACTCAGAGGTTCAAGATGGCTTTTCTGTTAGACACTAATGCAGATTGAGAGTGCCAAATTTTAAGTGGGACCAGGGTTTAAATCCAACTCTACTCTGAGCTGTGGCCCTGAGCATGTCACTTTACCCATCTAAGCCTCAGTTTCCCTCTTCCTAGAATAGGTATAGTAAAATAAGGATGATGCCTATGAAGCATAGGGCCCAGTGTTTGCATCTAGGGTGTGTCCAGTAAGTTGTGGCATCTGGCAACAGAAGTGTAGCCATGACAGAGCGTTGGAGAGCAGGCAGGAGGGCAGAAGAGAGGAGTTGATATGGCGCAGGCCTGGGAGGAGTAGCATTGCTTTTCCTGGACTGGAAAGAGCAAGCACTACCCCTTGTAAAGGAGCCACACAGTAGGGCAGGGCTGCCTCCTTGCCCCCATATATGCAATGTCAGAAGTCCCAGGCCTCGGTTTCCTTCTCTGAAAAGTGAGCGTGCTAAAGCTGCCTTTCCCTTCAGGCGCAGTGATGGACAGGTGCTTAGGATATTGCCCTCAGTGCAATCTGTGAGCATGACCACCAGGGCTCTGCTCTGCTTCCTTGTCAGAGTCCAACCCTCTTGCGGAGCCAGGAGATCCGCTTGCTTCATGATGCCTGTCTCCTACCACCCCTCTGTCCACCTGCTGCTTAGGTTGTTCTCTAGGCTGCTTCTTAGAAGTTGGGTGGGAGTGGGGAGGTTTCCTGGCCCTGCCTGGACCAGGTTCTTGAAGCTCACTCTGAGGCCCACACCTGGGGCCACCTCTCAAAACCCATGTCCAGAACCCAGGGCCGGTTGGGGCCTGATCTCCAGGCAGGAGAGGTCATGGCATTGTTGTGAGGTAGGACTAAAAAAAAAAAAAAGCTAGGAAGACTTCTGTGTGGCTTGGGGGTCCCCCGAAAAGTCCCTGCTGGTCCCACGGAGTGGCTGAGGTTCCCGGCATCTTCTCCAGGCCTCAGGCAGGCCTGCGATCAGTGGCCACTCCTGTCCTCTAGTTTTCCACACTCACTCCTCAGTTTGTTTTTCTTTCTTTCCATTTTTTTTCTTCTTCCTGTCTTAGCTGTGTGTTTTCCCAGAATTCTTATGGGAACAGGGTATTTTCCTGCCCCCCCTCCCCCTTCCCCTTGTCTGTCAGATTTCCTGTTTTACAAACTTGCTTTGAATCTGGGCCCAGGGCTTGTGGGAAGCAGAGCCTCAGGGGCCCCAGCAGCTTCCAAGGCCCTGAGTCTCCCTAGATCTCTGCCCCCTCCTATTTCTCATGTCTGCCCTTGGGACAGGTGACAGGTGAATTAGGTGCCCAGCCCTATGAGACAACTCTTTAGGAAGGAGACAGTAGTCCCAAGACAAGGCCAAAGTCCTTGACCTTTTCCAGGCCTGTTGAGTTGGCTTCTTCCTCCACCTGCCCAGGATACCTTCCCTGTGCCTCTTGAGCCCGGCTCTATTCATGTAGGATGTTCTACATCACATCCTCCTGGAGGAACACTGCTGCCCGAGCTCACTTCAGGATTCTTTTCACTGAGTCTCTAGCAAACACTAGCCTGTTACCTAGAGTCAGAGCACAAAGGACAGTTTGTGCTGTCACAGCAAAGTCCTCCTGTTTTGCTCTACTGTTATCAACCCTGCTTTGCTTTGAAGAGACTTGCGCACCGTCTTGTCCTCTGGCAGGCCTTGGTACCTCCACAGAGCCTGGCATATAGTAGGAGCTCAATACTTGTGTGATGGTTTGAAAAGACTATCCCAAATGTTAAGTCCTTTTCATTAGTCTTCTGAAAGTCGGGGCTGTGGTCCCACCATGCACCCTGCCCTTGAAGGCAGTGTGAAGTCTGGCTAGTGCAGGTTTAGCAGGAGACTTGGCTGTGCTCTGCCTCAATCTCCTCATCTGGGAGCTTTCCACCAGTTGCCTGTGGCCTTGGCCAACACTGCCTTTGAACCCTAGCACTCCTCCTCTGACCCTTGGCCTGAGGCTAAATGAGTGCATCAAAGTTTTCCCTCCTCAGTGTTCTAGGATGGCAGCCAGCAGATGGCTTTATCTTTGGGCCTTCAGTACAGAGCCAACCATGGGCCAGTGGCCTGAGACCAATGTGAGAAAGGAAGAAGGGAATGTGAGGCAGGCAGTGGATCGTGGGGGGAAATGGAGGGTGAGCTGTAGCTCCTTAGAGTGCTGTAGCTTCCAGGGCAAATAACCCTTCCCAGGGCCTCTCCTATGGCAGCCAGGATTACCTCCTGAGCTCTCAGCCTCCCTGCTAGGTCCACAATCTGGTGTCAAGATGCTTCGTTCCGATAGGGACAGGGAGGAGCTGGCCAGCTCCTCTTGGCTCTGGTTCTTGTGGAAAGGAGGGTGGCTCTGGGTGGGGCTTGTGGGCTTCCCAGCCTTGTGGCTCCTGGGAGTGACTGGGCAGGGCTGTGTCCTAGATCACCATCCCGAGGGGCAAGGATGGCTTTGGCTTCACTATCTGCTGTGATTCTCCGGTCCGAGTACAAGCTGTGGATTCTGGTAAGTGTCAGCCCCACTCCCCCACCAGCACCTGGCCTTGATAGCACAGGATAGAGCTAGAAAGAGAGCCCCACTCTGGAGCAAAGAGTCCTCTTGGGTTTTCAAAAGACAAAGAATAATATTATTTTTTTAAATAACCACAGATGAAACTGAGGTTTATGAAGATAGACTCACTCCTTTTTATTTTTTTATCAAAATGAAAATAGGCTCTTACATTTTGATTCCCAGTTGGTGTTGAACAGAAACGAAACCCAAATTTCTGTAATGACTGCTGGAAACAAATGAGTTATTTGTGAGTTCCATTTGAAATGGATATTTTATCCAGTGGCAAGCCTAATTAGAAGTAGCCATTCCTTTTTCCTTTCATAAGTGAAGAGGCGCATCTTACAGGCGGAAGCCAGGCTCAGTGATCAGGAAGGTCTCTGTGCCCATTAGGGATGGGCAGGGGCTGGAGGTCAATGAACGGGGGAGGAGGAATGCATAAAGTGTGTGAGGCTGGCACAGAGATGGGCTCTCAGTGGGCTAGGAGGCCCTGGGTGGAAGAGTAGAAAGCATAGCTGGCCAGAACCAAGGTGATAGGCAGAGGGGAGGTGCTGGCAGAGGGTGCACCCTCGAGAGCCACCCAGCTCAAACCTTCATTTTCCAGATGGAGAAACAGAAAAAGGGTGGTCTTTGTTTGAGGTCCTGATGGAAGCAAAGGACTCCAGGCCCTTAGAGCGGGTCTTGGGCTTGCAGGAAGCCCTGTATGACTTTTCGTTGTCCCTGCAGGGGGCCCAGCAGAGCGGGCAGGGCTGCAGCAGCTGGACACAGTGCTACAACTGAACGAGAGGCCGGTGGAGCACTGGAAATGTGTGGAGCTGGCACACGAGATCCGGTGACAGGGGCAGCGGGTGACAGGGGCAGCGGGTGCCTGGGGCCCCAGGATGGTGGCACATCTTCCCCACCCCCGGCTGTGGGCATGCTGCTTTGCCCTACCTTGCTCTTGCCAGTCCTTCCTTTGCCCAGCTGTGAGCAATTCATGTTGCTCCTCAGGGAATCCATTTCTTGGCCTGAAAATGGAAGGTTCAGGATCAGAGCAATTTTGGATCCCCACAGCAAACAGCAGGGAAGAAGCTCTCAAACAGTCTCCGTGGTTCATGATGTGGCTCCAGGGGCTCGCTTTCCACTTTAGCTAATTATTTCTGCTACCTACCAGCTAAGCTCTTTATTTAAAGGTATAGGTATTGCAAATGCCTTAATTACACCGTTAAAAAAATTATTTTTTAAAATATTTAGTCCCTTTAAACTTGACCCCCTAGGGTAAGACTGTAATGGCTTCATTTAGGTTTCCATTTATAGCATCTAAAGTGACTAGATGAAGCCAGGTATGGTGGTGTGTGACTGTCATCCCAGCATGAGGCAAGAAGAGGCAGGAGGATTGTGAGTTCGAGGCCAGCTTGGGCTACACAGTGAGACCTTTCACAACAAAAGCAAACATAGAAATTAGACTGGCTGGAGGAGGGTTGCATTTAGGTATTTTGCATGCTCCAACTTGCTTGTACATTGCCCACAAAGTTGAATATGGTGATCTCTCCTATTGGATCCTACTCAGCCACTGCTGAGAGACACCTCTACCCACTTTGCTAGCAGTCTCTGTGTTCCATAGCCTCTTCCATCCTTTCCTGCTCTGACCCAGGCATCAGTTCCCCTGTGATTGCTTCCTCTTTCTTTCCACTCTGCAGGCCCTCACCCAGGCTGACTATGATCTTCCCCAGACTCAAATCCTCTCTATGATTCCCTAACTTCCAGGAGCTGCCCCAGTGAAATCATCCTGCTCGTGTGGCGCATGGTTCCCCAGGTCAAGCCGGGGCCAGATGGAGGGGTCCTGCGGCGGGCCTCCTGCAAGTCAGCACATGACTTCCAGGCACCCCCCAACAAGAGGGAGAAGAACTGTACCCATGGGGTTCAGGCACGTCCCGAGCAACGTCATAGCTGCCACCTGGTGTGTGACAGCTCAGATGGGCTGCTGCTGGGCGGCTGGGAGCGCTACACCGAGGTGGGCAAGCGTGGGGGCCAGCACACCCTGCCTGCGCTGTCTCGAGCCAGTGCCCCCACCGACCCCAACTATATCATCCTGGCCCCGCTGAACCCTGGGAGCCAGGTATAGACAGCTGGTATGGGGAAGGGAAAGGGCATTGGGTCCCTGTGGGAGGCTAGAAGGTCTCAGGGATTCACTTTTGGGGGTGGTGGTGCTGGGAGTGTTAGGCAAAGAGATGGGGTTATGCCAACTCTGGCCTCTGCAAGACTGGGTAGAGGGTAGAGATGGGCATTTTGGCCTCAGGACACATTTCCAGGGCCAAACACACGCAGGCTAGAGGGAGTTAGCTTGCCCGAAGCCGGTGCCTCTCCAGGGGAATGGGCTGCCCTGGTAGGTGGTGATCCCCCAGATTCTGCATTCTCCATGGTTATATGTTGGGATGTGGACCGGGGCCCCCATAGCATCGGTCCTATGAGACACTCTGGGAAAATAGTGTTCTGAGGGCATATGAGTTTGGAAAATGTCCTGTACTCTCTTCCCTTTTGGAAGATCCCCAATGGCATTAGCCTGCTCGAGGTTCAGAGGTCATCCTGCAGTGAAGCAGGCCATCTAACCTTGTATAACCTGACCTTTCCAACACTTCCTGGATGGCAGCACCCTTTATGGCAGTTTTGGGGTCCCACCATTCCAGTGAGCCTTGGAAAGCACTTTGGTTGGAACTAGCACTAACAAAGAAGCTGAGACCTCTCCAAGGTGTCCAGCTTTATGGCACACAAAGCCTCTTTCAACCCTGGGTTCCCTCCAAGCCTCGTCTCTCAGAACTGCTGTTTGGTCCTTGTGTCCTGAGATATTCTACTTCTGATCTCCGAGGCTCAGTGTCCAGTAGTCTGCTGAGCTGTTCATCTTTATTCCTGGGGCTGAGCTGGGTCTCCTGTTTTTCCCTTGTAGCTACTGCGGCCAGTGTACCAGGAGGACCCTATCCCTGAAGGTGAGTTGTCCACTACTATTGTGCCCTCTTGGCTTGGAGAGGTGGCAGAGGGCAGCCGAGGCCTGGCCCAGCCTTCTGCTCTGAGTTCAGAGGCCTTTCTAGTGGAGTCAAGGTAGCTCAGCATGTAAACACATGGTCCCTTTCTTCTTGCAGTTTCTTTCTTCTCATGGTCTTTTCCCTCCCCCTACCTCCCACCCCAATGAAAGAGTGTGTTTCTCCTTGAGCCATCAAAGGGACAGAATGCTCAGGACTTGGCCATTCAGCTGAGCATCATCCAGTGTTACTGAACAGCACTGTTGGGCCTTTGTGGGGGCAGCCATGGAGTGTAGAGCTGGGAGGTCTCAGTTTGGAGCTCTAGTTATATGGCTTTAAGCAAATTCCCTTTCTTCACTGCACAGCTATAAAATGAGGCCAGTAGTAATTCTTGTTCAGAGAGTTGGTTGTGAGCAGTAAGCCTGGATGTTGATTGATGTGACAGAAGGTGGAGGTCTCTGAAGTGCATCAATGTCTCTTACTGTTTGATGGATTCTTCTTTGGACTTCAAATCTTGGCCAGGAATAGAATCTGGCCAAGTCCTCCAGGAAGGCCTAAGATACCAGTCTCTCTCTCCCTCTGTGTGTGTGTGTGTGTGTGTGTGTGTGTGTGTATTGGGACTGAGGCTTAAATTCAAGGATGGAGCACTTCCTTTTTTTTTTTTTCTGCTTATGGCTGGAACTCTACTTCTTGAGCTGTAGCTCTACTTCTGGCTCTTTGGTGGCTAGTTGGAGATGAGAGTCTCACAGACTTTCCTGCCCAAGATAGCTTTAAATTGTGATCCTCAGATCTTAACCTCCTGAGCAATTAGGATTACAGGCATAAACCATCAATGGCCAGTAGTATGTAAGTCTTGATGCTAGAGTTGGCTGAGCATTCCTTAAGGCCCTTATACACCTGCCAAGAGCTCTGTATCTGCATGGTTGGGACCAGCTTTGCCCGGCAGCCTGCAATACTCATCTAGTATGTGCATGAGCCCTTAAGCTGATACCTGCAGAATGCCCTTGACCTCGTCCTGAGAGTTGCTATTTCCAGCCTCCTTGCTGTTTCATCGATATAAAGACAATTTTTATAGTGGGTACTAGGAAGAATGCTTATGTCTTTTGAGGGGAAAAGGGCTCCCACAGGCTCAGGGTCTCTGACGGAAGTTACCTTTTTTTCTCTCCCTTCTTGGGCCTCAAAGAACTGGGCCTGGCCAGTTCTCTCTGGTGCTGCTCTTTCTGGGGGAGGAGTCTGATGGGATCCAACAGGAAGTGTCTAAAAAGCTTTTAGTCAGCTCATTAGATTGGAATGAAGATGTTGCTGCAAAATGGTGACTTCATTAAGGCCAGGGCTGAGCGGGGCATATCATTGGGTCCAGTATCAGTGCCTTGCAGACAGTAGAAATTCAGTCGAATTTTGGTTGAGTGAGTGACCAAGGAGAATGACTCCATTGCCTTGGTGGTGGTTTTGAAGCCTGATCACAGAATACGGAAGTTCTAAGAGGTGTGCCACCTGCTGTGGTCACCTGGACATGGTCTGGGAAGTCCAGGGTGGATTCTTTCTCAGCCTGAGAGACACCCCTGTGGTTACTCCTAACCTATGTCTGTATTTTTCATTCTCTGAGAATATAATACCCAGAAGGGCACAGCCGTCTAAGCCATGGGAAAGGGACAAGTAAGGAAACGATGGTGTTGCTAATAACCACGGTAACTTTTTGAATGCATTGTATCAAGGTCTTGGCTTTGCTTCATTTATTCTTCGTAATAATAATCATTTGGTATCCAAGGACATCTTTGCCTTTTCCCAAGGATTAAATCTTTTTAGTGCCTAGTCCTGGGGCTCAGCGGAAGGGTGAAAATTCAGAGCACAAAGCTTCCTTTAACATACTAAGGGTTGTCCAGAGGTTAAAGCTATCACCAGGGTGCCGACTTCTGGTCCTCTGGCTAGCCTGCCAGGAGGTAGCCTTTCAGAGTTTGGACTGAGCTGTCCTGAGCTGAATAGAGTCTGGTGCCCTTCCAGAGCCTGGAGTGCTTGTTTTTGCGGTAGTTGGCATGTGCCTGGGCCTGCTGTACCCTAGGCATTGTCCCCTTCCCTGTGAAGGCAGCCTGGCTTCAGATTCACCATTGCCAAGGGTCGGGTGGCTGCCAGGGCTCCCATCGGAAGCTGAGAGCAAAGCTCTGTAATTACTGTGTTTGGAGAGTGAAGCAGGTGTTAGAGGTAAAGAGGTGAGACAAGAATATGGACCCAGGGGCCTTTGGAGTTAGTAGCAGGTGGGAAGCAATGGCTTTGCCTTCACAGACTCAGTGACTAGCTTGCAGTTTTAGCTGCCCTAAAAAAAAAAAAAAGACACTTACCTCCAGCCAAGTCCCTTGCTCCATGTCACAAGGGATGTGGCCATGGGGCTTCTGAGACTGGCCACTGCCTATGTTGCATTTGCCAGTCATATGACCTTGGGAAAATTGCTCAAACGCTCTGCACCTTAGTTTCTTGTCTGTAATATAGTATGATGCAAGCCTCTCCTCCCTGAAGGCAGAATGATAGGCCAGGTGTTTGATATGTGACTCTCAAGACCCAAGGTGAAGATTCTTTGAAAGCCCTGAGCCAGAGGAAGGAAGAAATGGCTTTTTTTGGAATCTGAGAAAAGTTGGACCCTGGTGGTCATGCCTGTAATCCTACCTACTCAGAAGGCTAAGATCTGAGGATCTCAGTTCAAAGCCAACCTGGGCAGGAAAGTTTGTGAGACTCCTATCCAATTAACAACTGGGGGGAAAAAAAGCTGAAAGCGGAGCTGTGGCTGAAGTGGCAGAGCACTAGCCTTGAGCCTAAAAAGCTCAGGGATAGGGACCAGACCTTGAGTTCAAGACCCAGGACTGACACAAACATACACAAAACCTGAGACTTAGGTCTGTGGCCCAGATTTTGCCATGTGCAGATAGTACCATTCTTTAATTTTGGTCTAATTGGCTTGAATTAGTTCTATCTTATTTTGCCTTCTCTGCTTTAGGGTTGGCCATGCCAACTGTCCTGTCCAGTTCCAAATGAGTCCAGTTGCCTCCCATCTCAGGTGGCTTGAGACCAATGCCCACATCTGCCCATCCATGGCCTTGATGTGTGTCTTGTTCAGCAGTTTAGGGCTTGAGGGAATCTGAGCCACACTGGTACTGGTGCTTTGCGTGAGCTGACAGGCTGCTTGGGCCAGGCAGGAGCTCATACAAATATAGCAGATTTGTATAAGACAGATAATATAGCCACCTGTAAGATCTCCATTTTGCAGGGGGAGAAAACTGACTCAGCGGGGGAAGAAACTGTCTCAGGGGGAGAAAACACTCATTCAGGGTTGTACAGCCAATCTCCAATTTGGGAAGTTGGTGCTCTAGTTCAAGGAAATCCATTATAGACTTTGAGTGGCAGAATGGGCTCTTCCTGCCAAGGGGCCAGGGCCTGGCAGGCAGATACCCCTCAGCTCCCCTATCCACAGGGACCATGCTGGATGAGGAGCATGTGACTTCTTCCAGGCACCTGCACCTCCTGCCCTCAATCCTGGGCTCCTCAGTTCCCCTAAGGCTCTCAGAAGAAAGGCAGGAAGTGGGTTAGTTATTGTGGCTTGAGTGCCGCCCCCAGATTTGACTATCGGTGGTCACTTGTGGGGGCAGACTTGTTTTTCTCACCTCTCAGAGAGAAGGGTGGGAGGAAGAAGGAAGTGTGAAACCTTCTGGGCCATTTCCTCTAAACCATGGCCTTGCGTTGGTGGGGAGCTTCCCTGAAGTGTATTTGGGCTGGGTTACCCTGGCTGCCAGGGCTGGGGACAGAGAGAAGCCTGGGCACTCTGATCCAGACTGGATATCCAGGGAGGACATGGCTGGCTTTCCCTGGCTGCAAGAACCCTTGGAAGGGAGCAGGTGTGTGCTGAGCACAGTCATTCTGCCTTCCCTCTCCCCTCATGTTTGTGTCTAGAAAGAGCACAGGAAGGACTTATTCTAGACTATGGTGGGCAGGGGGCTCCTGTTCCCTTGTCATGTGAAGGACAGACCCCCATAGACCCTGCAAAGCCATTGTCTCTGTCCCCACTCTAGAGGATGCTATCTGTGTGACAGATGGGCTAGTGGGGCTGGGCTGGTAACAGAGGGATGAAGATACACACTGTCATGCAGGAAGTTCCTTCTGATCCAACTCATTGTTCCATGTGGGACTCAAGGCTCAGTGAGGTCAGATCTTCTGATTTTTTTAGATATGAGCAACTTCTCATTTCTAATTTTTTTTTTTTTAGTGGTACTAGGGATTGAAGTCAGGGCCTCATACTTGCTAGGCAAAGGCTCTACCACTTGAGCCATACTCCTAGTCTTTTGGGCTGTGGTTTGTTTTCAGATAGAACCTAATATTTTATCCAGACTGGCCTTGGAAAGTGATTCTCCTACTTCTGCCTTTCAAGTAGCTGAGATTGGAGGCATGTGCCATTATGCCAGGACCTTAGATATAAGCGACTTGTTGGTCAATAAATGGAGAGGTCTGATTTGGGATCTGGGATACTGTATAAGAGCATCATCATTGTTGACTCCCAGTTCTGTCTGAACCCTGAACATTCCTTGTTTACGTGTCTTTACTGTTCATAAGAATGGGAGACAGGCCCACAACCTGGCTGGAGGCTCCCTGTGTACTTACGCTCTTTGCACTGGGCCTAGCCCAAGCTAATTAGTAGTTGGTGGTGTAGACTAATTGGATCTATGCAACCTGTGTTACAGGGAGGCCCTTTTCAGTGGTGGTAGAAATGCCTCACTGCTCCCTTTCTGTTCCACAGAGGCAGGGAGCCCCAGTAAAGGGAAGTCCTACACGGGCCTGGGGAAGAAGTCCCGGCTGATGAAGACAGTGCAGACAATGAAGGGCCACGGGAACTACCAAGACTGCTCAGTCCTCAGGCCGCACGTCCCGCACTCGAGCTATGGCACCTACGTCACCCTGGCCCCCAAAGTCCTGGTGTTCCCTGTGTTTGTTCAGGTGAGCCTGTGCTTAGCTCGCAGGGTTTCCTCAGGAGGAAATAAGAACAAGGAGGGAGCACCGTCCCAGGTCTCAGGGCGGTGTCTCCTCCAGGACCCCTCTGGGGACAAATGGTTCCAGATGCTCACGGTTCTGGGGGTGATATGGAGAAGCACAGAAGCGCCACATAGGAAGGTGTGGAGCCATGCTGCACAGGCTGACCCCAACTGCTTGTCACATCCCAAGGCTGGCTTGCTAAGGCTCCCCTCCCTGCCTCGTCCAGCAGTTATTGTTTGGACTGAGGGAGAACTTCATGTCTGACCAATGAATACTGGTGGCCCAAGATTCATATACAGTTCCCTCCTCCTACGTCCTCTTCTTTTCTCTCTTCTTCCCCATTTTTCCTCTCTTTTTAAAAATCAATCCCAGCCAGGTGCCAATGGCTCACATCTGTATTCCTAGCTACTCAGGAGGCTGAGATCTGAGGATCAGAGTTCAAAGCCCAGCACGGGCAGGAGTCCAGGAGACTCTTATCTCCAATTAACCCCAGAAAACCAGGAGTGGCACTGTGGCTCAAAGTGGTAGGGTGCTAACCTTGAGCCAAAAGGTCAGGGACAGCGCTCAGGCCCTGAGTTCAAACCCCACGACTGAAAAAAAATTAATCTCCATTTATCACCCTGTATGAACATTTAAGTGACTTTTCTGTATATATGTATATATGTATGCATATATGTATGTATCTATCTGCATATTAAAAAATAGATCTCATTCTATACTCTGCTGCCTTTTTAGGTTTTTTTTTTGCAGTGCTGGGAATCAAACCCATGGTCTGTACATACTACTTAAGTGCTCTTCCACTGAGCTAGATTCCCCAGTAACTGTTTTCCTGAGATAGTTTTTCTATGCAGCCCAGGATGGCTACATAATCCTCATGATCCTCCAGCTTCAGACTCCTTGTTGGGATTGCGGGCATATGCCACCACACTCTGCTTGTTGCCTTTTTTAGACAAAAATTGTAGCATGCACATTTTTCTCCTTATTACATGTTCTTCAAGGCTGGATTCTGTAGTGGTTCCCAGTCTTCTATCATATGGATATACCTTGTTTATTTAACTAGCTCGGCATGTTTACTCTTCTGCTATTGTAAATAACTTTGCAATGCCCATCTTTGTGCATGAATTGTTGCTGGTTATTTTTCTTGGGAAAAATTTCCTGGATGTGAAATGACTTGACCATGGGTCATGAACGTCTTTAAGATACTTTATACGTACTAACAAACTGCTGTCCTTAGCAGCATGGGGATGTTACGGTCCCATGGCCTTTACTTCTGACCGTGACCTCCCAGTGTGCCTGTCACTGTCCGGTGGATTTTAGAACCTCCACTTGGCCAGGATTTAACATGTCTGTGACAGGTAATGCCCCACTTCCTCAACAGCTGTGCTGGCAAGGTCTGCCCTCTGCCATTTTTTGTGGATCTCGTCTCTTCCTTGAGACAGAGACGCTAATGTCTTTCTCTTTTGTTTACTTATTTTCGTTTTTTTTTTTAAACTGAAATAGGCTCTTTCTATATAGCCCAGCTACCCTTGAACTCATAATCTTCCCTCTCATAATCCTCCTGAACGTTGAGATAATAGGTACATAACATTGTAGCTGCTTATTGTTTTTTGTTTTTATTTTTTTGTTTTAAAACGTTTTTGAAGCATGATGAGAATTCCTTGAAAAAAAGTGTAAAATACATAAACTAAAAATGGCATAACACTTAACTGTTCAATTTAACAAGTGGCTGGAAAGTGAATTCCCTTTAAGAATTCACTGGAGATGAAGGAATAGACCCTGTGGGCAGGAAGCCCCATGTATCTTCCCAATGGTACCCTCCCCCGACCAGAGGTACCCAGCCCCCCACACCTAGCTTGGTGATAAGCAGTCCTTCTCTTTCATTTTACCATCTGAGTATGTTTCCCTAAATAACATGCTCCCTTTTGCCTCTTTTTGAATGATATTTAATGAAATCCTACTGGACATATTTATTAGAGTCCTGCTTCTTTGGCCTCCTGTTATTTCAAGCTCCATCAGCTTGTTGTATGTAACTGAAATTTGTTTTATTATTTTTCTTCAGTGGTTCCCTGGAGGCCAGGTACATAGAAGCCATGTTATAAATATACATTCACAAGGACAAGTCCTGACGAATGACCTAGAATTTAAGGAACTCTCTCTGGGCTGGATGGGATGGGATGACTGGGTGAGAAGTTTAGGGAGAATTAGTTCTTGGGGAACTTATGAGTAAGAAAGAGTCAGTCAGCTCAAGTGCATTTTGAATACGGAGCAAGGAAAGGCCTGGTCCTAAAAAGGGACTGGAACAGACAAATCTCTGGGCATGTGGATGTCAGGAAGCCTGCAGGGCCTGACAGCAGGGACCTTCCTGTGAGGGGTGAGCAGGACAGATGGGGGTTGAGAGGGCCCCTGAGCTCAATGTGGGGGCGAGCGGAGAGGGGAGGGCCGCAGAGGGCCCAAGCATGTGGTTGGATTTCCTGCCAGAGAGCACAGCTCTCGGGGTAAAGACTGCTGGGGAAGGTGGCGGCCGCAGCTCCGCACAGGACAGGAGTCAGTGTCTTTCTGTTCCATCTTGTGTGTGAAGGGCTTGCGGGTTCTCAGGGGAGGGGAGAGGGTTCCCAGAGGCTGGCTTTGGTGAGCTGCTCCCCTCTGGGGCCTCTCTGAACTGCCCACTCAGAGCCTTGCTTTTTATTTTTCAGCCCCTAGATCTCTGTAACCCTGCCCGGACCCTCCTGCTGTCTGAGGAGCTGCTGCTGTACGAAGGGAGGAACAAGGCTTCTCAGGTAGGATGTGGGCACTGCCAGGCTGGCTCTCACTAGGCTTCCCTGGCCAGCCTCCAGGCCTCTCACCCTTCTCCCCTTACTAGTCTTAGAATTGTACAATTTAAGGATGTGGGGGGAGACCCAAAGCCTAGTCTCATTTCCTCTTCTTAAATAGCTACCTGTGGCTTGTACGCATCCAGCGATGGGGAACTCGCCGCCTCTCAAAGCCATTTAGTCCATCTTCAATGGTTCCAACTTTCCCCCAGCCCCCTAAGACATCCCATTGTTTTCTTGACTCCCTTTATGGAGAAGAGATGACACATCTGGACTTTGATAGTGACTTTGTGGTGAGATCAAAGCTGTTAGCAGAAAAGCTTTAGAGGAATATCTATTACTTGAGTTTCCTGAGTGTATTAGCCCCTTCAGAAAGACCACTCCTGTGACTTTTCCTGGGCTCTTGCCTCATCAAGAGGAGGGGGGCCGAGGGGGTGGGGCCATGCCAATGTTCCTGGGAGCTGCCTCCTCATCTCTCATGGGAAAGACCTTACTCACACCAGGACCTAGCCCAGGCCCTGTCCTTGAGCTTAAATTTACTTGGGAGCCAGATGTTGATGACTCACACATGTAGTTCTAGCTACTCAGGAGGCTGAGATCTGAGGATCAAGGTTTCAAGACAACCCAGGAAGAAAGGTCTCTGAGACTTTTATCTCCAATTAACTAACCAAAAGCTAAAAGTGAAGGTATGGCTCAAGTGGTAAAGCACCAGCCTTCAGCAAAAAAGCCAAGTGAGAGCATGAGACTCTGAGTTCAAACAGCAGTACGGCCCTTCTCTCTCTCTCTCTGTGTCTCTGTGTCTCTCTCTGTCTCTCTCTCTCCCTCTCTCTCTCTGTCTCTGTCTCTCTCTCTCTCTGTCTCTCTCTCTCCCCCCACCCTCCTTGGGAGCAGAAGGTGGAGCCTTGGAATCTGGCCTGGCTCACAGGCGTAAACAGAAGGTTCGCTGCAGGTCAGTCCTGATGCAGACAGTTCTTCCCAGGTAAATAGTCGCTTGGCACAGTAGGAAGTTGGGGCAGGAATTTGGAGGCAGGAAGCCTCTCCTCCAGATATCTCCCATCCTGTTTCTGGCTTCACTTTCCCCATCTGCACAGTGGGTATGTGCGTATGTATTTGAGGGAGCTGAGTGGAGCCTGGCTGGTCTCGAAGGGCTCCAGTATTCCAGTGACCATGGCTGAAGCACAGGTTGGCTTTTGCTTTGTTCTATTTAGTTTTTAAGAAAGCATGCTCCAAATGATGATTGTCTTTTTTCAAGAATGATCCCTGGGAAGACAGCATGCTTGTTCCACTGCAGTGGTATGCTGAGGTCATATCTGCATCACATTTAGGAACTTCCTTCAGAATCTCAGCGTGTCCTCTGACCTGCCTCAGTGGCAGTAAAACCCCACTGGGTGAGGGGATTTGGGTTTCTGGAGTGAGATGCTGCTGGTGCTGTATGTGGTGAAAGGGAATCCAGTGTGCAGGCCCAGCAGGTAAGGTGTGGCCAGATATCCAACAGACCAAGAAGAAGGCAGTGAGGATGGCAGTCACCCTGCAGCCCATACCTGTGTGGACATTCATTCATCATTCATCCTGCAAACAGGGGGGCCTGTACTGTGTAGCCTGCATATGCAGTTTGCATACTTGATGTGGATAAGCTCTGTAGTTCTCCCAGGAGACACTCAATTATTTCCCCCCACTTTCTAGATGAGGAAACTCAGGCTGCACCTGAGGCGACCGAGGGCCTGGGGGTTTCAGGGTGGGTAAGGAGTGGAACCAAATTGAATCCTCAGCTCTCTAGCTCAGCACTGCTTTCTAGGATCCCTGTTGCCTCTGGTATTTGTTAAAAAACAAACACACACCAGCCAAGCCATCACCGTAGTTCAAATTCATCCTCCATGTCTTTGCTTCATGGCTTAGGACGGACAGATTTCCCTCTTGAAGACTGAAGGGTATAATGTGAGGACCTATCTAATAAACATAGCCCTTTCTCTTGAAGTACAATAGCAATAGGAGGCTCTGGTAGATTTTCAGGTCTCTCAAGCTAAAAGCAGAAACCAATTCCAGAGGGTGTTGGGTAACTTTAGAGAACCTTAGCATCGTGGGTTCTCGTTGCTTCCCTGCGGCTTTCCGGCAAATGCTTTTCAGAACCAGAAAGGGCAGCCCCTATGAGCAGTGGATTTGTGGCTTGAGAGCCTTCATTTGCAGCAAGTGCTGTTGTGTGATTGACAGAAATCTGTATTGCTGGAGTATTCCCGCTTGTGTGGTGGGCCCCTCTCTTCTCTGGGCATGCTCAGATTTGTTAATGCCTACGAGCTGACCCAGGGCCACTTCATGAACTGCTCTCACCGCACTCCCCTCCCTGTCTAAAAGTCACACACTTGCCCAATGTGTACCGAGATCCAATTAGCATTTTGGAGCAGCCCATTTGTACATTCAAACAATAGTTCCTCAGCATTTGCACTGTAGCCAGGCCCTGCGCTAGGTTCCTGGAATACTGTGAAGCACAAGACAGACACACCCTCACTTTACACACTGACTCACCAGTTTACTATTAACTAAGGTGCACTTAGGTCTTGTCTGCAAACTCTGATTCCCAGGAGAAGCTAGGTTAGGACCACTTGAGAAAGTACCCGCCATGTTGTAAGGCTAGCTCCTCTACGTAGACCTTCACTCAGTCTTTGACTCTGGAACATCAGATGTAAGCTGGGAGGAGGTGTGGGGAAGACACCGGGAGGCTCCTGTGGCCAGGGGTGGAAGGCAGCAGGTAACTGGGTGATGGGCCTGGCATCATTCTTCTGTGGGCTGCCGGGAATTCTATTGGAGCAAGGGCAGGAGAAGGGGAGGGTTTGGGAAGGGGTCATACACATGCCCTGCCTTGGCACTTGGTCCTTGTCCTGCTTTGGCCTCTGTCTTGACTCCAGCTGTGTGCCAGCTCTGTCCTTTCCCTGACCTAACCTTTGGGGGAAATTCTTCACTCATGCCTTAATCACTTCCTGTCTAGACCATATTCTCAGCTCTGGGAATTGAGGATAGGGCAGTGGCTTAGGCCATTTTTTCACCTTGCCCATGGCTCCTCCCACTTGCCTTCCATCCAGCCCTCTCTGGGCCTTGGCCTTTTTTTTTTTTTAATTTTGAGGCTCCTGGTGAATTGTCTCCTCCAACTTTTTCCATGCCAGCTTCCTTGTGAGTCTGGAGGTGAGGCCAGATTTCCCTTGAGTGGATGCAGGAACAAGAAGGTTTGCCTCGTGTTTTCAGCTAGTGTACCTACCACCTTCATTCATTGTTTAGACTTTGCAGCTCCCTCCTTAGACATCCAATTCATGGAATATTTCTGGACTTCTCCATCATTTTCTTTGATTTTATTTATTTACTTAATTTCTTTTGCTCTTCTTAATTGCTTTCACCTTCAGGGACAGAAAAGCTGCAGATATATTGCTGGTTCACTTAACCTTTTTGAGCTGTAAGGTCCTCTTTGGTCAGGGCAATAATGTTATTTAAATGAGGGCCATGAGGCAGAAAGTAAAAGCTCAGCAACTGGGGACTTCTGTTGGGCAAGGTTGAAGCAGGGCCTTGCTGAAAGGGCTGCATGGGATTACCATTAAGATCCCTTTAGCTCAGAATTCTGGAGTCACTATGTTTGGGTCCCATGAGAGAGGCCAGAGCCCTGATAGCTTTGTTCTAAAATGTCCCCAAATCATGCCTCTGTCCCAATGCCCTCCACCTTATGTTTGTGCAATGTTTGAACTATTGCTAAATAGTGCAAATTTAAGAGAAATGTGCAAAGAAAAATCCCATTGCCCAGAATGAGGACAATAGTGAATATGTTAGATTCTCTCTTTCTCTATCCAGATCTATATCTATATCTATATCTATCTATCTATCTATCTATCTATATATATATACCCACACACATATAGAGGTGTTTGTTTCATAAAATATCATTATTCTCTGGGTATTTTTGCATAGCATTCTCACTGTTTTGCCCTATGATAGACAGATTTCTATTTCTTCGCACCTAGCTCCACTTGATTCTTTTTAAATAGCTGCATAACATGCTACCAGAGGAAGATAGCATACTTTGTTGTATATATCCTCTCTTGATGGACATTTATATTGTTGTTGTTATTGTTATTACTGTAGGGTCTGCCCCGTATTATTGAGACAAAGTCTCACTATGTAGTTCAGGCTGGCCTCTAATTCATGATCCTCCTATCTCTGCCACCTGAGTGCTAGGATTACAGTCATGCACCACTGCACCTGGCTTTAAAAAAAACAACTACAAAAGTGCTCCTGAGGACATCCTTATATGTGCATATTAATAAAGCTTTGTTAAGTATTTCTGTAGGAGAGAGTCTTAGGAGTAGAGTTGTGTGAGCCTCCTTAACAGTTTGCCAGCTTAGTGTCAGCATGTGGCTTTGTCAACTTGGGTAACAACACAGCACACCGTTGCTGTACCCCTCAATATGTGTAAGCCCTTCCGGCTAATTTTTCTTGCTGTAGAAGAGATGAGGTGTCAGGTGTGACACCTCAAAAGGGAAGTTTCCATAATTAATAATACTTGGTTTTTCTGAGAATCTAAAATGGGATTTTATTGCTCTTAAGGCCACTGCAGGATTTGCAAAACAAAGAGCAGTATAAACTGCAGTGGCAGTAGAGGATCAAGAGGATTTTTCTTCACTTAAAAATATGCTAAGCATGCCTATGGTTTCCCTATCACGTCTAAAAATAGCTTTTTTCCTTTGTCTTTTTTTTTTTGAGCAGTTAGTACGTAAAGGAGATAAAAGTTACGCACAAATCTGTATTAGAATGTGAGTAAACCGGCTTTTCCCTGAACCAATTTCTTATTAATGTGGTTAACAGTGATCTGCAAGGAATTTGGTAATATTGCTTTATACTCATGAGGCTTCACTTCATTCCCCAAACATCCAGGGCTGGGGGCTAAGGGCTCAAGGGCACACCAGGGCTACCAGGCTGTAAGGAGGCCTGTAGAGCCATCTGCTGTGGAGAGTGCCATCTACCAGCATTTCTTCTTGTTTAGGTCTTCAGTTTTGAGGAGGGGGGAAATGACAATGGGGAACAAGGGCTGTCCTGATTGCAGGGAGGGTCTCTGTGTGAGTGGCAGGTCCACACTTGGGAGTTATCCCCGATTCTGTCTGACCTGCATGCGTCCCCCAAGCTTCTGTTTTCCCTGTGGCCAAAGGACTGCAGAGCAGCAAGTTCCTGTTTGCTGTCTCTCTGCGCAGGTAACACTGTTTGCCTACTCGGATCTGCTGCTCTTCACCAAGGAGGATGAGCCAGGCCGCTGCAACGTCCTGAGGAACCCCCTCTACCTCCAGAGCGTGAAGCTGCAGGAAGGTAAGAGGTGCCCAGATGTCCAGTCCAAGCAGACCCTCTGCGAGCCTGGAACCAACCTCGCTGAGGCATCTGGGTAGCCGCTGCTGGACTCTGCCCCAGCCCTGGCAGGCTTGCAGATGCTGGCACTTAATTCTAGGCTGGCAAGCCTTCTGATATACCATGATCTTTCCTAGGATGTTACCATTCTAGAGATCTTCAAGAGAGGCTACTGGACTGGGTGGAAAGAACTTTGGACTCAGATAGACCTATGTTCAAATCCTGCCTCTGCTCTTCACTGCAAGTGTGAACCTGGGCAAGTTATTCAACCTGTCTGAGCCTGTTTTCTCATGTGAATACAGAGAGGCAATATTTACAGTACCCCAGGGTTGGGTGGTGGCAGTTCACACCTGTAATCCTAGTTTTTCAGGAGGTTGAGATCTGTTGATTGCAGTTCAAAGCCAACCTGGGCAGGAAAGCCTGTGAGACTCTTATCTCCAATTAACTACCAAAAAAGAAGGAAGTGGAAATGTGGCTCTAGTGGTGGAGCACTAGCCTTGAGGAGAAATGCTCAGGGACAGGGCCCAGACCCTGAGTTTAAACTGCAGGAGGCACCAAAAAAAAAAAAAGTAAAAATACTAACAGTACCTCAGAAGGCTGTTGGATGAAGTTAGGTCATTCATGCAAAGCATCGGGCCCCAAATAGGAACTCAGTAAATGCTCTTTGCCACCCCACTAAACCACAGGTATACATATTCATAGACAGAGACCAGTGGCCCTTCTCAGCCAGCAGCCTGGCCCTGGCTAGAGCCCCAGGAAGCTTCCAGGCCATGTGGCTGGTGGGGGAGGGGGGGGGCGGGGAGGGGGCAGGTTGTGAGCAAATCATGCAGGAGGGTTCAGTGAATTCCTAGCCCAAAACTTTCCATCGCACACTGGGCCCACCGGGGAACAGAGACGGGAAGCCAGCTGTGAGTATCTGTCCAACAGGGTTGCTTTGGCGCCTGAGGTCTCCGCTGAAAGGGGCTCGGTTTCCTCTCCCAGATTATGCAAACAACAACAGACCTGGGTAAGCATAGGCAGTAGGGGCAGGGAGGAAAATATGAACGGCAAAAGAATTCTGTTTTGGCGGGTTTTGCTCCAGGAACACTTCCTGATTGCTTGCAAAGCCATCCTGTGTGCTTGATGCCCTGGCTGCTCTCCCTCCTTGGGAACCCGGCCGTGAGAGCACCTCCAGTCTCCACTCCCCACAGGAAGTCACTTACTAGGCTCCCACTCCGGCTCTGACTCTGTCCGGCCCACTGACCAGGATGGCCACTTAAGGGGCCAGCCCTGCTCTCCAGGCAAGTGGCTCAGCCTTTGACCAACGGGCAGTGGGAGGAGCTGTCCTCTGAGCCGCTTTTATAGGCAGCAGCCTGCCAGGTGGGTCCTCTGGGCCATCCTGGACTCTGCCCTAGGCTCCATGCTGTTGCTTTGTCCTCCCCTACCTGCATACCCAGCTTCCTGTCTGCCACTGTGCACACATGGATCCTTACAGCACTGCGGGCTCTAGGACCCAGCCCATCAGAGGAACACTGGGCAGTACAGGACAATTGCCATGACTGGAATGAAGCACTAGCTTTGCTGTGCATATTGCAGGTCCAGGCCTCAAATCCAGGACTCTCGGCCTCAGCTTCCTGTTAAATGGAGGGAGGGAAAAGAAAGAATGTCTACAGCTGCCTGGGCTTTGGGTGGAGGTTGGGGTCAGGAGGGAAGGCGGTAGAAGTGAGAGCTGTAAGGGCAGGGCAGTAGCTGGAGGTTTGGGGGCCTGGGCTAGTCTTTATCACTAATATGCCCCCAGACAGAAGCTTTATGGCTGTGGGGAGAAGCTGAATAGTACCCATACTGCCTCTCTTCCAGCCTTGAAGAGGTGGGAGGGGAGGGCACCACTAGACTGGGTGTGGGTTGGGTTTTCCCCTCCTGTAGTCCCAAGACTTGAAGGGTGAGAGCCATCCTTTACTGAGCAGTGAGGGTTACAGTGGGTGGTTATGATCCCATCCCATATGTGCTACGGGGTGGGGGTGGGGTCTCCAGATGTGGAGCTGCACATAAGCCCCAGCCTTGAACATGCCTGGCTTCTTTGGACTGGAGTGTATCTGCCTGCAAATGCTGGTCCAGCTAGACAGGGCTGAGGGTGGCCAAGGTCTTGGGAGGAGAGATGAGCATGGATTCAGAGCCTGATGGATTTTGTTGTGAGAGAGGGTGTGTGCCTACCCTGGATTTGTTGGGAAGACAGTTTGGGATAGACCATGGGTCTAAGATGGTTTAATGGCAGGCTTCTAGGGAGGGAGTGACTGAAACTACCATGAGCAAAGGAAATGGCTTGGTGACACCTGAGTCAGCACTCAGGGCACACAGTCCTGTGTTTAGATGTCTTGCCAGGCACCAATGGAGCCTTTGCTCCCATTTCTCTGCGATAGTCTTGAGGTTCACCAAAGTCCTGGATTGTTCCTTTCTGCCACAGTTAAGTGTTGGAGCCTCAGAACCCCTTGTTCTGGGGCTGGCACCAGGTTTCCTGCCCTTCCCCCCTCAGCTCCCAGGAGACTTGCTGCTACAGCAGGAGCCCAAGTGTGGAATGCATTTTAAAGGATGCATTTGGGTCCTTAGCTGGAGCCTCTGATTGCAGGACAGTGTGATGACCATTGTTTATGAAGCAAAATTCTTAGATTCCTCTGTATGTGTGCTGGTACTAAGGCTTGAGCTCAGGGCCTGGGTGCTGTCCCTTCGCTTTTTCCTGTCAAGACTGGCACTTGAGCTACAGCTCTGCTTTTGTTTCTAGCTTCTTGCTGGCTAATTGGAGATTAGAGTCTCGTGGATTTTTCTACCCGGGCTGACTTCAAATTGGAATCCTCAGATCTCAGCCTCCTGAGGAGCTAGGATTATAGGTGTGAGCCACCATCATTCCACATTTCCTATGTTTTTTTTGTTTTTGTTTTTTTGCCTCCTTTGTGTCAACATATATGGAGGCAAAGAAGATGGTAAAGAAGGAATGGACCTAGCATTTCCAGAAGCCTGGGGCTGGCAAGGCTTCTCCCGGCAGGGGACAGTCCACTCTTATCTGCTTTGTGATTGGTGCAAGGGACCCCGGCTCCACTAACCAACCATACTCCCAGGACTTAGCATGGGATGTGGAACATTGTGGGCACCTAGAGAATGTTCATTGAGCTAATGAGTGGGTGAGTGAACAGGAGGGCCTAAACACTGTATCATCTTGGGAGCTAGGGTGCCCTGTCTCCCCAGGTGCTCAGTGGGCGTGGCCACTTCAGCTTGGCCTGCCTCCTCTGCCTAGCCTCCTCCAAGCTTCAGCAGGACGGAATGACCGTGTAATGAGGACCGGCGGAGGGCTGGTGCTCACAATCAGGGCATCTCCGGTGAGCCAGAGCTCATTGTGGTCTCTTCCTGCCTCTACCGCCCGCTGGCTTTGCTACCTTTGTGTTTCTGTCTCCCAGGCGGCCAGCATCACACCCACAGTGTGTCTTTTTGGCTTGCCCTGGTCTCAGATGTGGCCTAGAAATATCTAGCTGACTCAGGGGCTTCCCTTCTTCCAGGCTCCCTTCTCAGCTGCCTGGTCCCAAGCGGCTGGAGTGCTTGGGCTTAAGTCTTACTTGGTGGATGTTTTTTGAGGCATCTTCAGAGCCTACCTCCATGGTAGCCACTGGAGTGGTTACTAAAGAAGAGAATTCTCTACTTCTGGAGCTCGTAATCTGGAGGAAGGTGAACCTGCATCAGGCCAAAATGTGACACAGTGGTTAGGAACATAGCCTTTGGAGGAAGCCATTAGCTCTACCACTTACTGTATGCCTGATACAAGTGTTTGTGTATGCGCATGTGTATACTGGTACTAGGGCTTGAACTCAGGACCTGGGTGCTGTCCTTTCGTTTTATTCAGTCAAGGCTAGTACTCTACCACTTGAACCACAGCACTATTGTTTGGTGGCTAACTGGAGATAAGAATCTCATGGAATTTCCTGCCCAGGATGCTTTGAACTGCAATCCTCAGTTTTCAGCCTTCTGAGTAGCTAAGATTACAGGCATGAACCACCAGTGCCCAGCAAGTTATTTTGCTTCCCTGGCTTCAGTCTTTGTAAGGAGAGAAGAAGAACAAGAGCCCTTCTGCGCTGCCATAGCCAGTGGAGAGAGAGGATTTGGTGCATAGTTGAATTGGGATCTAAAACCAGAAAGGAGCCCTCTTGCCTCCTGTTTTTCCGCAGCTACAGCAGCTCCTCGCTGGCACTCTTGGCTCCTTGACTTGTTGTTCTTTTGTGAGCCTCTGAATCATGCTGAGCACGGGCCCCCATTCCAGCCTCCTGTCACAGGGCTGCCAGCTCAAAGCTATGATGTGGAGCAGATTCCACCCGAAGTTTGCAGTCACATGAAGTGAGGTCAGGGCAGATAGGGCGGGGGGGGCACGTCACCATGCTGAGAAGTTGTCAAGGTGATCCATCAGTTGTCCCCTGATGAGGAAATCAGCTCCTGTTTCTGTGAGCCTCTTATCCCCTGGCCTTCCCCTCCCTTCTAGACCTTCCTCTGTTCTCTTTACCAGCTTCCACAGCTGACATTTCTGTCATTTTCTTATATAGATCTCTTTGGCATTAGGGTCTACCAACTCAACAAAACATCTCAATGTGTTTCCTTCGTTCCTTCGTTCCTTCGTTCCTTCCTTCCTTCCTTCCTTCCTTCCTTCCTTCTTCCTCTTTTCCTTCCCCTTCCCCTTTCTCTTTTCTTTTTTGTGTCAGTTCTGGGCCTTGAACTCTAGGCCTTATGCTCTCAGTTTTTTGGCTCAAGGCTAGTGATCTACCACTTGAGCCATACCCTCTACTCCCAGCTTTTTGCTGGTTATTGGGATAAGAGTTTCACATACTCTTCTGCCTAGGCTGGGTTTGACCAGAATCCTCAGATCCTTTTGTCTCCACCCTCAGCAGCAGAGGAGGCTCTGGGATTGCAGTTTCATTCAACATGACATTTTAGAGGCAGGGCTCTCCTCAACCCCACAGCCCATCTCCAGGTGGGAGAAGTAAAAACTTCTATTGTTTCTACTTCTGCTCATATACAGAAAGCATTTATTGTAAGTCTGAAGTGGACCCCACTTACTCATGAGGTATTTTCATCTGGCTCTGCTTAGTGCCACTGGTGCTTGGGAAATGTTGGTACTGGAAACCGTTTGGCTACCTCTAGGGGTTTGATCTTCACTTGTACCAGGGCCTTGTCTAAGGAGCTGGCCTGACTCATGGCTTCTGGTTAACTTTCTGTCTCCTAGTTGTGGCAAATATGGGTTTGAGAATGTCTTTGCTTTAAAGCATGTGTTGAAGGGGCCTGGCATTTGAGAGTAGGCTGTGCAGTGGGTCAGAGTACAGGCTGTGGAACCAGGATGCCAGATTGAAATCTAGGCTCTCCTCTGGGCAAATTGCTTCCTCCAGCTGAGCCTCAGATCTTGCATGAGCTGTGGTACATGGACAGCCCTGCTGCTGGGAGAGGTTATAAGGAGTGGGTAGGTGCTCTGCCACTGAGCTACACTCCTGCCCTCAAGCTGATATGTGTAGTGTCAACTGAGCTCCAAAGTTCTGTGGTACTTAAAAGTGTCTGCTGTTACGCATGCTATATAGTTGCTTCCCTCAAAAATGCCAGCCTCAGCCAGTGCCCATGGCTCAGGAGACTGAGATCTGAGGGTTGTAGTTCAAAGCCAGCCTAGGGAAGAAAGTTATGAGACTTTTATCTCCAATTAACCAGCAAAAAAAGCTAGAAGTGGAACTGTGGCAGAGCCACAGACAGAACTAGCTTTGAGAGGAAAAAAAAAAGCTAAGGGACACCATTCGGTCCCTGAGTTCAAGCCCCAGTAACTGCACAAACACAGAAGAAAAAAGAAAACAGAAAGATGACCTAGGCCAGGCATGATGTTTCACACCTATAATTCCAGCTACTTGGGAGGTAGAGACAGGAGGATTGCAGTTAAAGCCCAGCACAGATAAAAGTTTGAGACTCCATCTCAAAGACAAATTTTCAAAAAGCAAAAAGATTGGAGGCATGGCTCAAATGGTAGTGCTTGCCTTGCAAGCACTGAATCCAGTCCCCAGTTGCAGAGCAGGGAGTCAGCCTCCCTAGTGAATTGGTTGCTTGTAGTGCTGGGAGTTTGTGGCCACTCCAGACCTGGGTAAGACAAGTGCTCTGGTCAGGCCTGGTCAGACAAGTGGAGGTACTTCTGGGTTCCAAAGGAATAGCCAGGATGAGAGTCCTTGGGGTGGAGAGTAGGGGTGGGGGCGGGGAGACAAGTGGGCTTTTGCTCTGCTCTCTTCAGTCTTTGTCCCTTGAGCAGAGTTGTGTCTCCACCAGGTTGCCCCCAAAGCCTGGTCATCTCTCAGATCCTTGTGCTGCCACATGGCTCCTTGCTGAGTTTCAAAATGGTGGAGTGTTGAACTCCACCTTGGAGGTGAGCTGCCTCCCTGCCCTCATTATATGGATGTGGAGATAGGGAAGCCCCCCAGGACCAGGGAAGCTCTCTGGTTTGGGGCCATTGGAGGCTCCTGGCTGCCTCTCCTGGGTGCATGTTTCCTCTATTCCTTAGGTCAGAAAGACCCATGGTGCCTTCTCCTGGTTAGTGTTTGTGGGCTCCGTTCCACTGACATTCCTGTTCCCTGCACCTGCCACTTCTGCCATTTGGTTTCAGGAAGGCCCACACAAAACCTTCTGGATGAGACCATCTCAGTGCCCAGTAAAGCTCCTGAGACACTTTAGCCAACTCTTAACTCTTCTCTTTGTTCCCTCAAAGGTTCTTCAGAAGACTTGAAATTCTGCGTGCTGTATCTGGCAGAGGTGAGTCCCCTGTCCAGTCTGTGAACTGGAGGAGAGTTATCTGTGACTTGGTGCTTGAGGGAAGATGTGGGGCCAGATTCTAGATGGGGATTCTGACATCAACCTCTCCAGAGAACCTGCCTTGGCTCGGGGCTCAGCCAGGAGGTTCTCTGTAGGCTGTGTACTGGTCCCTACCCACACTATCTTACTCTGCATGAAAGAGCAATATGGACAGCCCTGCCAGGGCCTCTTGAGATCCCCCTCCCCCTCCTCAGGACTCCCCTGCCCTAGCACCTGCAGAGAGAAGAGAATCATGATGAGGGCGTGGCCTGACAGCTGTGCATCACCCTGTTTATTTATTTAACATCCTTTCCTCTAGAGATTGTCCTGACTCAATTGCTGGCCTCTTGTGTCCTCTTTTTCCAGGAAGTACCACCCACCACCCCTCCTACAGGTCTTGTCAGTGCTTCAAAGGCCCTGGAAATAATTATATACCTTTACCTGGGCCAGACAACACAGGCTAAAAGCAAACAGACCATGTCTGCATTTGGAATGGCACTCATGCCATTGATATTCCTGGTTATCTCAGTCTGGCTGGAAGCTTAGACAGGCTTTGGGGAGTAAAATCAAGCAAACAGCTCATAGCTTCATATGATTCGGTAGATAAAATATGCAATGTGTTTTTTTTTTTAAGTTGAAGAAGCTGTTGATGATGAAAAATTTGAGAGCTGCCAAGCCATATGAATTCTTTTAATTCTCCCATGAATTTTCTATTCCCAATCTTGGGCCTACTCATGTATAGACAGGGTGATGTCTGTCCCAAGCAAGGATTCATTAAGTTCATTCCTGCCCTCTGTCTCCACTGAAGCTGGCCTCTCCCAGAAGTCTTGAGGGCATCAACACCCCTAGGGAGTCTACACAGGCCATCCCGGAAGGCTGGCCAAGAGAAGGAAATCATGTCTGTGAAAGAAATTTCTCCAGATCCTCACTAAGATAAGAGGTGTCAGCCTTGGAGAGGGGGAGAGTCCTTGGACCCACCCCTAGGGGAAGGCAGGTGCCGAGAAGTTGGCTTCAAGGGGAGCAGAGAGAAGCAGTAGACATGGGCAGAGCTGAGCTGGGAACTTGCTTGCCAGCTGGGTTAGCCCCATCCCCCTGGAACACAGGGAGTGGCTGGTAGAATCTCTTCAGCACTGGAGACAGCCTGGCTCCACAGAGCCAAGTGAGTTGAGTACAGCTGGGAGGTGCCATGAGCTGGGCCAGGCTCCTTTCCACAATTCCATCCTTCCTGACTCCCATTCTCTCCGGAAGTCACTGGAGTGAGGTCCCAGGTGCCTTAGTGCACCTCCCAGAGAGTTTCCTCCCAGGCTGGGTTTTGTTTTTCCCAGAGAAAAGCACTTCTCCATTGAATCTGAAGCCTCCTAGCCTTCTAAAGGGAGGGGATATTGATTTGGGGGCCTTTTATTTCAGTAAAGTGCCAGGTGATCTGACCCTGAGGGGCTGGGAGATGGAAACTCACAGGCAGTTAGAAGCTCTTCTCTTCTCTTAATGGGCTATTTATGAGAGGCAAGGCTGTAATGCAGGCAAGACAAGCTGCCTGCTTGCTCTCAGCCAGGGACTTTATCGACACGGGTGGCCTTGGGTCCCAGGGAGCACCCCAAACATTTTCCTTGGAACTTTCACCAGCTAGATTTTTCTTCTTTGCCTCACATCCAGGTTGCACCTCAAGAAGAAACTAAGGGAAGAGTCAGGGTTCGGAGAGGGGTTTCCACTCTATGTTGAGAAAGCTCTAATAGTCTGGGGCTGTACCACCGATCGTTCCCTGGAGATGCCTGCCCTAAGTAACCCTTGTCTATAATCCTTATCATTAGGTCCCTGGGCAGGCATCCCTCAGTGCCCTGTGCATCCACGGTACAGATGCCCGTGACTGGCTTCAGAGCACTGGGGGCACTGGGCTTGTTTAGAATCACTTTTTCTCTCTCACCTGGAATCTGAGGCTGGTTCTATTCATTTCAGAATCTGAACTTTGGAATTAAGAGGACCTGGATTTGAATCTTGGCTCTGCCATTTGCTGAGTGATCTTGGGGGCAAGTTATCTTGATGACATCAGGCAGTAAGGCCTACCTTGCAGGATTCTAACAATTAACTGAGACACTTCAGCTGAAACATATATAGCACAGAGCCTGGCCCACAGAGTGCTCAGCAAGTGGCAGCTACTATTGGTTTCATAACAGGAGGAAGGGCTCTTCATATTCATTCCCCTCCGTTAGAGATACCACACGATTGATTTTTTTAACGAAAGCTAGGGGAAACATCCTTGTAATATGTGCATACAGTTCCACACATTTGTCAGATCATAGGTCCTGAAAAGCAGCAGGAAGCAGTCTCCTCATGCCTCAGCCCTTCGAGCCTTGGGTTTCTCATCTGCAGAATGGCACAGCTGTGCCTTTCCTCCCGGCCTGCCTGATAGGGTCTGAAGTACACTGAAGTAAATGAGAACACGCTTGTGTTGGCCAATGAATGAGCTTCAGTCACAGATGAAAAAGAGGTTTGGATTAGAAAAATGAGCAATGAGGTGAGGCAAGATGGGGGCTTAAAGAGACTCAGAGAAGCTGGGAGTCTGGTTGGATTTGCAGATGGCTGTATTTAAATGCGGAGATCTTGCTGGGCTGGTGCTGGATCCAGGCTTGTGAAGTGAGAGGCCTCTGCATAGCCCACCACCACCTGGTCAGAAGGCATCGCTTCTGAGTGAGTTAGGAAAGGGTGCCTTCAGGATACCCTTACAGTGTCGATCCTAGGACATAACACGAGTCAGTACTAAAACCAAGCTGGTCATACATACACTGGATTTTGAAACATACACTGGATTTGGGGGGAGCAGCTGTGAGTCCTCAATTTAGACAGATTTAGGGACCCGGGGGTCCAGTTTTTCTGGAGGGAGCTGGCTCAATGCTCTCCTGGCCATTCTCCAAAGCTCATGCTCCCAAAAATGTTTTACCTGTTGAAGACCTCCAACCCCCAACCTAAGCTTGGTTTCAGAGAGTGCCTGTGAGGCTTTCTGGATCCTCTAGCATTCAGTATAAGCCCAAAGAACCCAAAATTGAGTCCTCTGCTGTGCTAGTGAGACAGGCAATGTAGTTACTTCTGGGATTTCTGAAAGAGACTCCGGAGGAGGCGCTGGGATAAATCCTTAGGCTGTAGTCTTATTGAACTCTATTTAAAATGGCAAAAAAAAAAAATCCGATTGCAGCCGGGCGCTGGTGGCTCACGCCTGTAATCCTAGCTACTCAGGAGGCTGAGATCTGAGGATCGCAGTTCAAAGCCAGCGCAGGCAGGAAAGTTCGTGAGACTCTTATCTCCAATAAACTGCTAGAAAACTGGAAGTGGTGCTGTGGCTCAAGCAGTAGAGCGCTCGCTTTGAGCTGAAGAGCACAAGGACAGCACCCAAGCCCAGAGTTCAAGCCCCATGACCGACAAAAAAAAAAAAAAATCTGATTGCCACCTCAGGAGTGGCAACTGGGTTTTCTCAAAGGGTGGTGCTTGGTTGGGGAGTGGGCCTCAAGGGGTAGAGTGCTTGCCTAAGGGGTAGTCTCTGAGGGTGTCAGAAAGTCAGAATGATTACAGCAGCTCCTTTGCAAGGTTGGAAAAAGTATCAAGGCACTGTAGTAAAGTGCCCACCACTGTGGGCACTAATGCGTTAGCATCACCCTGAGAGGGCCTCCCAGTCTAGGGAGGCTTTCTTGCACTGCTGTAAAGAGAGGATATTGGCACATAGCAGTAAATGGTTGCTCAAAAAGCTGCCAGTGGCAGGGCACTGGTGGATCACACCTGTAAGTCTAGCTACTCAGGAGGCTGGGTTCTGAGGATCATGATTCGAAGGCAGCCCAGGCAGGAAAGTCCATGAGACTCTTATCTCCAATAAACACTCAGGAAAAGCCAAAAGTGGCACTATAACTCAAGTGGTAGAGTGGTAAACTTGAGGGAAAAAAAACAACTCAGAGACAGTACCTAGGACCTGAGTACAAGCCCCAGGACCGGCACGAAAAACCGAAAGAATGAAAGAAAGAGGGGGGGGGGGGAAGAAAAAGAAAAAAAGGAAGAGAGAAAGAAAGAAAAAGAGAAAGAAAGAGAGAAAGAGGGCTGGGAAGGTGGCTCAGTGGTAGAGCGCTTGCCTTGCATGCATGAGGCCCTGGGTTCGATTCCTCAGCACCACATAAGCAAAAAAAAAAAAAAGTAAAAAGCCGGAAGTGGCGCTGTGGCTCAAGTGGTAGAGCACTAGCCTTGAGCTGAAGAGCTGAGGGACAGTGCCCAGGCCCAGAGTTCAGGCCCCCATGACCAGACCCCCCCAAAAAAAAGAAAGAGAAAGAGAGGGAGGGGAAGGAAGGAAGGAAGGAAGAGTAAAGAGAGAAGGAAGGGACAGAGGAAGGGAGAAAGGAAGGGAGGGAGGGAAGGAGGAAAGAGAGGAAGAAAAAAGTTGCCAATGAACTCCAGAGGCTTGGAGACCCCCGGATTACTTACATTTGATTGTAAGAGAGGGGTCCTGCCAGCCCAGGGGTATGGTAGCTTTGACAGGGATAAGAATACCTTCCAGGTTTTGGAAAAGAAATCTCACTAAGTGATTCTCCTTGGCTGGAGTCTTCTCTTTGTGGCTCATTGGCCATTAGACTTAAAGAGGCCTTTAGCCTCTCTGAGGCCTTCTATTAAGTAGAAACAACATCCCATGCTAACTGGGCATAGTGGTGCACACCTGTAATCCCAGCACCTAGGAGGTGGAGGCAGAAGTACTGAGAGTTCCAGGGCAGTATAGACTATGTTGTGAGACCCTCTCTCAAAAAATAAGGACTGGAGATAGGACTCCGTGGTAGAGCACTTGCCTGGTATGTACCAGGCCCTGGGTTTGATCCTCGGAACAATTTTTTAAAATTTCCCCAAACCACAACCAAATTATCTATTCTACCTTCCTTACGGCACCACCAAGATCAAAATGAGATCATGGATGGAAAAGTGTTCCTGAAAATTGCTAATTAGATGGAAGAAATTGTAATTGAGGTGGAACTCCTGCTTCTGAATAGAAAGAGAACAGGATGCTGAGGTGTGTGTGTGGGGGGGGGGGGGGGGAGGGCGGGTGTGTGAAGGGACTTCGGAACCCACGTGGTGGGTGAAAGCAGGGCTAGGAGGCACAAGCCAGGCCTTTCCAAGCTGGAAGGGACACAAGCCCTGGCCTTAAGGGACATCTTGAGACAGGAAGCAGAAGGCATCTGCTCAGCCAGCACCTGCCCCAATGGCTTTCTCCCCCCTGGGAAATCTTGGGGCCTTTTACTGGGTGTGCCCTGCTCTTCTCCCTGCAGTAGGCAGTGGAGAAACCTCAGCTCTCCACCCTGAGGCCTGAGGACAAGGCTTTCCTCCCTCTCTCTCCCATGCTTTTAGGAAGATAGCTTCTGAGTACTTTTCTGCAGTGAAGGGATGGCTGGCACCCTGGGGACAGCGTGGGAGGTGGCCCTGCACTGGAGAGTGCCATCCCTGAGGGTCAGATTGGAGGCAGGGGGTGAAGGTCCCCAAGTTTGCTGTTAGATAACTCCAGCACAGTGCCTTTGCATCTGTTGTCGCTTCTGCCCACAGGAACTTCTCCCAAGCACTTTCCTTGTGGACTGTTTCTTATTGTTCAGGTCATAGCTCAAGTGTTAGCCCTTATTAGAGGCCTTCTCTGACCACCTCTAGCTCAAGGACAACTTCCCCACTTAAGACCTCCGTGGTATTTTCCCACTTGGAATTGCATTGTTTCTTTGTTTATGTTTCTGCCCCCATCCCAAGGACAAGGGCTTAGTCTACCCATCCAATAAACACAAGTCCAATTAATTACTGAAAAATAACAGTAGCTACTGTGTGTTTAGGCCTGAGATTCCTCATGGCTCTGAGATGTAGCTGATGGCCCTTTTGCCAAAAAGTTCCTGACTTGAGGGTTGACAGCTAGGAAGTGGCCAAGCTGGGATTTAAGCCAGGCCTGTTCAGTTGCAAAACAAGGAAGCACGACTTTAGAAACATGGTCTTTTTGTCAGTTTTAAGTCCCACCCCACCCTGCTCATATTCTTCACTTCCAGGCTGAGTGCACCTAATTATAGTCCTGTGGGATTAGAATCAACTTCCAGCAGAGGCCCATCAAGGTCCTCTGCACCCTCCCCATTCTCAGGGCCTGGTGGTGGGTGGAACCCTGGGCTCCTGGCCTCATCCCCCGTGTGTCCTGACTTGCTTCAGGGGCCAAGCCTGTGCCATAGCTGGCCTGGGTTTGACCTCATCCTGGAAGCTCCTCTTGACAGCCAGAGCTTACTAAGCAAGTACTTGCCTTGCACTGTGCTAGGTCCAGGTGATCAGGGTCCCCTACAAGTTTATAGTCTAATTGATGGGATTTATATGATAGTGTGCCAATATTGCCATCTTCAATGGGGATGGACAGTCATCATGAGCCCAAGCCAGTGGGAAGGGGGTGGGGGCTGCAGAATGGCACCTGACTGCCCTTCTAGGAATTTGAATAGCTGTGTCCATTTGATCCTTCTAACCTTGGCCTTGCAATCAGAAAGTGTAGAGCTAGGAGTTAAGTGGGGGTGGTGGGAGGTCCTTGTTCCACAGAGCATCAGCCCGAGGCCTTAGCCCTATGGGTTCCCCCACATGCTCCCCAGCTGGGCCTTGTGCTGACTGCCCATGGGTGACCTCACCATCTTTGTCCTGCAGCTTTCCACAGACCTCCACTGTTGTGGGAGCCACTGCCTCCCTCCACCCCCCAACCCATAGGCCCAGGGCTTTCCAGCTGGCCCCTGGACCTGCTTCCCTGTCCCTCCAACTGCCCGCACGTCACTGGGGACTAGTGTTCATTTGTAGTTGCTAGAGGCTGCTCTCCTCCCTGCTTCAGCCTCGCCCTCCGGAGCCTAGAGATGGGCTGGGGCTGAGAGCCCCTAGAGCCAGGCAGCAGTCCTGAGCGGTCATCCCTTTCTCTTTGTCTTTGCTGACGTCAGAAGGCAGAGTGCTTATTCACTTTGGAGGCACACTCGCAGGAGCAGAAGAAGAGAGTGTGCTGGTGCCTGTCGGAGAACATCGCCAAACAGCAACAGCTGGCTGCCTCGCCCCCGGAGAGGAAGGTAAGGGCTTTGCCAGCGGCTGCAGCTCTGGCTACTTTGCTTCCTTCCCCTCTGCCAGCCTGGCTCGCAAGCCTGTGAACTGAGCTTAGACCTTGGCTCTGGGCAGCGAGCTTGGCGTGGTACCTGTGTCGAAGGCTGCTCCCCTGGGTTTTCCTGCGGGTCCCATCAGTTCCTGTTGGCCTATGGCAAGGTTCAATTTGGCCTGGCCTCCCTGCTGCTGTCTGGCAGGTAGCCCCTCTACCATGCCCTGGGGCAGCACACGGGTGTTTTAACAGTGGCTCAAGGCAGACATAATTGAGGGCATGTTTGCAACAGAGCCCGTCATGGTTCGATGCAGTCCAGAGTCAAACGGAACTGAGTTTGGACTGCTGGGAACTGGGAACTGGCCATTTGGGACAGCAGGAAGATCCGGGATGGCCAGTGGGGACTGATCTGAGCTGACACAGCCCCATGTCTGTGACAGAGGGCAATGGGATGGGAGCTGGACCACAGCCTTCTCCTTTGATATGAGCCACAGGGCAGGGTTATACATCCTGATTTGTGAGTCGCTCACAAATGGTCCCTTTTCTTGCTAAGTGTTGGCCATAAAAAGTGTGGTTGGCTATAAAAGTTGCCAAGGTGGTGGTTGTGGTGGATCTGAAGGAACAGGTAAATGAGAGGCTGTTGTGGTAAACCTGCTGGTTTTGTAGATTTTCCAGGCATTTAGGCCACCATGCCTCACGCCCCAGGCTTAATACGATGGACAGTGGGCAGTGGGGGGGGGGGGGCGGCTAAAGAAGTGGCTGACAGCTCCCCAGCTCTTGGCAAAGAGTGAAAATCTGAGAATTACATCTCCCTAGTCTTCAGAAGTTATCTTTATACTGGCCGTGGGCAAGAATGAGAAAAGACAGTGGGATTCCTGAGTCAAAGTCCACTAATGGCTGGCAGTGTAACCCTGGACAGGTCAATCTGCTGCTTTGTGCTTTGAGGTCCCCCTCAGTAATGTGGGGACAGATTCTTCCTGGGCTATTGTAAGGATTCAAGGAGAGATCACATATGTAGTGGATAGTATAGTTGTAAGTGCTCACCTAACCAAAGCTGTGGGGATATACTCTTCCCTCCAGGCAGCACTGCCTGGTCCCCACAGCCAGTGGTTATAAGCTGGGTTGACCTTCCCTGGGGCAGCTCCTGGGACACTACATGTCTGAATATGGGCCCCTCACTTTTCTTTTCTGTGGGCTCACTTCCTCTGTTCTGGCAGAGGGAATTCTTTGTGTTTTGGACTTGAGAATTTGCTGGCTCAGGTTTAGGTCAGCCGCAGCTGCTTACTGCCTTAGAGACTGTCCATTGTGGGGCTTGAGGTGGTGAGCGCCTGAAGGCAGCCATGTCTGAGATAGGCTTGGGGGGCTGACTCTGGAAGGGTCCTGCATGGGCATCCATGTGGGCGGGCTGCAGTTGGACCCCTTGTCACACTAAGTTAGTGGAGTGGCCATGTGCATGGCCTGGTAGCGAGGGCGGCCTCAGAGCTGCCTCATGGACCCGAGACCCAGGCCATGTCCAGACTCTGAGCACCTGCTTGGCTCTACCCTCCTTGTGAGGCAGGCCTCTGGGGAGCCTCACCATTCTGCCCTCTCCACCTCCACCCCTTCCATACCCACTTAAAGAGTCTTAGCCACTGATTTCCTCTAGACACTTAGAGATTGCTTCCTGAGAGAGTTCCATTAAATACAATTCTCTCCAGGAAAGCTTTCATGGACTTTTTGTGACTGCCCCCCACCCACCTTGTTATCCACTTGTACTCAGATCATGAACCTCCTTCTCAAGGGCTGGTCCACAGCTCACTGTCCTCCAGGAGAGAGAAAGGCAAGGCAAAGCAGGGCTCAGAGAATGACTCTTGCATTTCAGGCTGGAAAGTCCTGCTTAACCAATGCCTTGAGTTCTGCCTGAGCGGCATGCCCTTCCCCCTCCTGAGTTCTCTATGTAAACGGTTGCCTAAGCCCCTGCCCTATTCAAAGGGCAGAAAGGTTGCATAAGGCAACCTCCAAACTCCTATGCTTCCCCTGGACACCCCTGTCCCTCTGCTCCTTTGCTAAGTGTTGTTGATCCCTTGTAATAGGAGCAATTCTTCAACTGTTCTCAAGTATGGTAAAAAAAAAAAAAACTGATCAATGCAATCTGCCTGCCTTGTTGGGAAGGATGGAGGAGGGGATAGTGGAAGGTCGACTCCAAATACGAGCACAGAGGTCTGTGTGTCACACCCATGTGGAGCCTGTGACACCCACTTACTACCTGGGCCTTAGTGGTCCCACCTGCGTATTGGTCAGGCATTCTTTCTGGCTCTTCAGGTTTTCTGTTGGTCCTGAGAGCTGAGGCCTTGGGGGCTATCCAGCTTCCCTCAGGGAACAGTGCCCTGAAGTTTTTGTATAACTTGCTGCCTTTGGCATCTGCTGCCCTGGCCAGAGCTGCTGTCCTCCTAGGGGTGACAAGGAGCAGACACAGGCTTTCTGGGCTGTGCCTGAGATGTTTATGGCTTGGTCCCAGCTGAGGCAGGGAAGACTTGGTGGGGATGGACCCGGCTTGCATCTCTGCTCTGTGGCCTTTCTCCTGCTCACTGTTTGCTGATCACCATTGGTGGGGAGGCTGAAGAGGACTCTGGGTGAGCCCGAAGACTCTCTTCTACTGTAGCAATACATGACCCGCCTCCTCTCCCATCCTAGCTTTCCACTCCTGAGCACCCTCCTTCCTTTGCTGAACTCTGCCCATCTTGCCTCATTACCAGTCCCTGGAGGACATCCACCTTTCTTCTGCCTGGATAACAGCCCACATTCGGCACTAAACTCCCAGCACTGCTGTGATGCTTCTCATTAGATCAGCTCAGTCCTGGTCCCTCCTGTGGCCAGCCCTGCTCTTAGCTGGTGGGGTGAGACGGGCGTATTGATTTTGATTATTCAATCAAACACACATAATGAATGCGTTCACCATTGCTAGAGGTCTTTTAGGGTCACAGAGATGAATGGGACATAATCCCTGTCCTTCTGGACTTCTCCTTCTAATTAGAGGTGAGCGGTAGAGGCCAAGCCTGAAGGTCTGATAGTGGCCCAGAGGTCCTGGCTGCCTATCTGTAATCCATACAGTGGGTCTTCTACTGGGTAACTCATGTACATGGTGCCAGGCTGGGATATAGAACCTTCTGAGCAGAGTAGGCTTGGTCTAGCCCTCAGAAGGCTAAGAGTGGGAAGTAGGGGACATATGTTTGGGATTGGCCTCATCCTCAGGTGGGCCTTGGGCCCCACCCTGGGCTCTATGGCAGGAATGTGCAGAGGAATCCATCACACTCTTTTCTTGGGAGATGACAGTCTAGTGGCAGAGACAAATACAGCAACAATTCAAAATAACCCAGTAGTGATATCATCTCAGGCAAGCCACCTAGCTGTGGCTGATAGTGTTTTGTCAGTAGAGTAGGTGTGGATCACTCAGGCTCCTGTGAGGTCTAACCTGACCATGTGCTTGGCAAAGGGACACACAAGAAGACTGTGACCTGCCTGCTGCCCATTGTCCTTGCTCTCTGTAAATGATGTCTGGGGAGGAAGACTCATCTGGCGTCCTTTACTGACGTTGATGTGATGTTCTGAGTTCGAGTGATGACTACTCCTTATCACTTCCCTAGTAGCTACATGCTGGGTTCCAGGGCCCAGGCAGGGGAAACAGACCTTCTGGGGTCTTTTCTGGCTATATGACTTCCAAATGTGGATGCTGTGTGCCAAATGTATGCCACCTTGTCACTTCCTCTGGGACAGCTAGAAATAGACAGGCCTTTGAGATGCCAGGAACTGTCTGAGTACTTTAGAAAGGAACAGAGGCAGATCATGGATGGAGTCAGGCAGTCCAGCCCGAGCAGTGAGCTAATTCCAGTTCTGTCTGGTTCCACAGAAACTCCACCCTTACAGCTCTCTCCAGCAGGAGATGGGGCCAGTCAACTCCACCAATGCTACCCAGGATAGAAGCTTTACCTCATCAGGACAGACTCTGATTGGCTGAGCAAACCCAAGGGCGGGACTCTGCTTCTGACAACTTAACCATTTCTGGGGCATCCCCTACCACACAGTAACCTCACCGCAACTGGACCCTAAATGGAGGACCAAGATGGTGGGCCTAGGGTGGCCCAAAGGGAGTGGGCTGAGGGTGTTGTGTGACTAGCAGCGGGAGGAACAGTGATGTGAGAGGCCTGTGGCAGCAGGCAGTCCCCGATGGAGAAGACTCAAAAGCACGTTTCCTCTCAGAGAGGGAGGCTGCATGGCATCGGGGCTCCTGCCCCAGGGGCAGCAGGAGAGGTGACTCGGATAGTGAACAACGCCATGGCGTGCTGCTGCCAGAAGAGATCTCATTTCATCTGGACACATCCCCTGGCGTATGCTGTGGACTTTGGGGATGTCACCTTTGCCCCAGGCTAGGAGCTGGGGGCATTATGGAAAGCCAGATGGACGTGGCTTCTGCCCTCAGGAGGATTCCAGCAGAGGGAGAGCAGTAAATAAACAAATCACCAGCAGCACACAGGAGACCTCACCTTGGAAAAGGCATCACAAATGCCTTCAGTGAGCATATCTAGATTGCTATGGGGAGGACTTAGCCTGTAAACTGAGGCAGGTGGGCAGGAAGACAGCTAGCTAAGGACTCTGGAGAGAGCAGTCCAGATAAGACACAACAATTCACAAAGACCTCTTGAGCTGGGAAGGAGTGTGGTTTGTTAGATTTGTGGAGAGAGGCCAGCATGGCCACAGCTCCATGAGAAGGAGTGACCAAGTGTGGACCTTAGGGAATGACTGACTGACTGATTTTATCCTAGATACAGTGGCAGCTAGGGAAGGCTTTTGAGGAAGGAAGTCACAGCGTCTCAGATACATGTCCACAAGGTCATTTTGCCATCGGGAGGAGCCCAGGAATGTATAAGGTCAGCTCGAGGCTGCCGTAAGTCCTTCAGATGAGGGGGCGATAGCGATTAGCTTGGTGAGTGACTGGAGTGATGGGTAGACCACCAGACGCTGGGATGAGGAGAGATGATTCTCCCTTCCCTTCATCCCCACCCTCCACTGAGTCTTGCTCTGATCATGACATGAGAAAGGCTTTGGGGCCTTCTTCACAGAGCCCCCTTCTGGTTGAATTCTAGGAGCCACAAGAGGTTCAGCCTAGCCAAGGTGGGAAGATTCTTGGCCCTCAGGTCTTTGGAGGGTGTGTGGGCTCTGTATCCCCATCCTGTGCTGAGGATGAGCAAGCTGGGACCCAGTGCTGTGGAATCTGCCTTTGTTTGCTGGTGACACCTCTCATGCCACAAGGCCCCATGAAGCCCTACCAAGGGACAGCAGTGAGAAGCCAGGCCGCTCACCACCCGCCATAGCCCCTGCTTAGAACTGAAAAGCTCCCACACCCAACTTCTAACTGCCAAGACCCAGAAGAAGAGGAGAAGCACAGGCCAGGCCTGGAACCATGGCTCACGGACCAAAAGGCTCTCTGAAGGACCAGGAAGGAAAAACGAGTCCGAAGGGAGAAGCAGGAGAGATGGCAAGGCCAGAGAAGCCCCCTAACCTTGGATAGTCTATGTCATTTTGTAAGTCCTTAGTGTCTTTAGAAAAGGCTGTTAGTTGCTGGGGGGGGGGGGGGGAGGGAGGGTCATCTGAACCCCAGAATGATAGCCTAGAAGAGAGTATGTCTTTTAGTTAACATGCATCTAAGTGGAAGAAAGCTCAGATTAGCACCAAACAGAGATGGAATGGATCTGCTGGTGATCAGGCCAGGGCCCCCCAGGGAAGGAGATGCTGCCTGGCTTAGGCAAGAAGCCCAAATGATATCCAGCCTCCCTGCCTGCCAGGGGCCGGCCTGGAGGGCAAAATCAGAGCAGCTGAGCGGCCAGGTCTGTACAGACAGCAAGCTGTACTTTGATTTCATTTCATTCCCTTACACAATGACATTAAGAGCAGCGTGCAGGAAAATCACTTGTCTGGGAAGGCAGCAAGCTTGTCTCTCCTCTGTCCCGCAGATAGGCACAGAAGACAAGAGCTGTGTCTACAAGGGCAATAGGGAATGTGACTGTAGCACTCAGCCCTGGCGATGTTGCCTCCTGGTTTGCCCTGACAAGCTGCTGGCTGAAACAGACACTACCATCAACGTTCCAGGCCCACTACCTGGTACGGAAGGGGGCCTGAACACCTGAGCCCTGGTCTGGCCTGTTCAGCCATTGTGGTGAGCCACAGCGCCATTGCTGCTCTGCTTCATGAATCGATGCAACAATTAATTTGGCTCCATGGGCTCAAGAAGATGAAATATGACCTGGTGACCACTGATCTTCAGCCTCCCAGTCCACCCCAGCTGTTCAAGATGATGAACAAGCTATCGAAATTGCATCTGAGAGTCATAATCACGGGAAACATGGCCAACGCCCCTCCCTGCCACATAAATCATGTAAGAAGCACACAATGGCCTCTTTCCTGATAGGCCAATTGTCTTGGTGTGTTGTCTCGGGCCTAGGAGCTGGGAGGATAGACACACAACTATTTATTGTTGAAAGGCCATCTGTGTGATTTGAATACAAAGTGACCCTTTTAGTTCCCCACACAACCTCTGCTCCCTGTTCATGTTTTCTTACGTCTCAGATTCTGAAGCCTTTGAGACCCACATCTCCTCTGTACATTTTTATGCCTGGATCTTTTGGCCCTTTCTGAGTTGGGACCATATGGACTTTTTTTTTTTTTTGCAAATAATGACGTTTATTCTGTATTTTAGTTTCCCCTTCCCTCTAAATTTTGCCATCAAAGACCTCATTTGTCACACACGGCCCTAAGGCCCCAAGAGGGTCTTACAAAGAAGTACAGGCAGTTTTGCTAGGTGGGGAGGGGTCCCTAAAGTGAGAACTCCACGATGAGCTTGGGCTTTGGAGATGGACAGCAGTGGGGCTCCCTAGCCTTGATCTCCTCAACGTCAACTGGAAGCAGCTTTTTCTGGATGAAGAGACCAAGGCTCAGAGAAGTTATGTGATTTCTCTTCAGCTCAGGTCTTCCAGCCTAATCCATTGCTCTTTCTAGATGCAAAGGTTGGCGTGAGAGATGGAAGGAAAAGAAGTTGAATGACTTATGTTCTCCAGAAAGAGGTGGGAGTCAGGTACCAGTGTGACTCAAATTGTGACCCTTGTAGCTGTCCAGGGGAGGGGTATATGTAGAACAAATAAAATGAGATGCTTACTCTCTTCTAGGTGGCGAATAGGCTTCCTGGCAGGGTGACCCAAACCTAATAGGTCAATCTCTTCTCACAAGGCTGACAAAAGCTTGATGAGAAGACAGATGGGAAGGGGGTGGGGAGGAGGGAGTGTACTGGAATGGGTAGGGCCTGCCCCTCCCCACTTTGAGTCCAACATGCAAGGGGGTCAGCAGACACAACCTTGTGGGGCTAGGAAGCATTGGAATGTGGCCAGGCTTCTGGCCCAGGCCTTTGCCCAGAGCCCAGCTAAGGGCAGAAGAGGGCCTGTGCCTGCTGATTCCCTCTACCAAGATTTGTGCCCAGATTTTGCTTAATTGGCTGATTTAAGATCTTGGCTTTTAGTGTCCAGGAATCAGATGGATTGGACTTCACTGCCCCCACCCCACCTCATCCCTCCCAAGCAAGCTCTTCTCTCCAAAAAAACTCAGTTGTTTTCCAGGTGGCTTCCAGCTCTCCTGGAACTTCTCTTGCTACTGGTTGGGCTGAGGGCAGACTGCCTTCCTTTTGGGGCTCAGCCATTTTACTCTTCATCCTTTTTTTCGCTTTTAAGGAACAGAGAACAACCTCACCCTCGATCCTGTCTTGTCCTTCTATTTCCCCAAACGTGTCTCTGAAGAGGGTTGCCCTCCACCCTCTTACCCTCCCCAGGTCCTTGGTTTAAGGTAGAATGAAAAGACTAGGTAATCCAAAGAGTGCTCGTACTGTGAGCCAGGCCCAGTGCCCAGCTTTTGATGCACATTGTCTTTTTTAATCCATGCTATGTCCTGTTGGGTTTGTGATCCTGTAACAGACTGACTCCTGTTATGCCCAGTTTGTTGATGAAGATGATGCTTTGTCTTAGAGAAGTTAAGAAACTAGCCCAGGATCACACAGCGAGTCTGGCAGCCCAGTTCCGGAATATCTACCTTCATTTAGTCCGCTCTACAGTTGAGTTTTCTTGGGACCACAGACCATTTCCCAGTGAGGAGCCAGGGAGCTGGGCAGTTGCTTCCCTGCTAAAGGCCATCATAGAAGGCTCCATCCAGGTTCTACATGGCTCTCCTGGTACATGGTCGCCCCTCTTTGCCCCTGAAGCCTGGCCATGAGGGGCTACTTCCCTTTCCCACAAAGTCGTTGTGTCCATTCAGGGTTGTTGCCCCTGCCTGGTGTTTCCTGCCCATCTCTGCCATCCCTGCCGAATGCATCTGTAGCTCTTCTTACACACCTTGCTTAGATGTTCGCCTGAAGCTGCTGCTTCTCCTGGACTTACTTTGAGGATTTCTTTCATCCTTTGCTTGCCATGGCAGGCAGGCAGCCCTTCCCTGCAAGCCCATGAGCTCTTTGGGTGCAGGGGTCAGGCCTTACTTGTCTTTCATTCTGCTCTTGCAGAATGGCCCATCACATATGCTCAGTAACCATAGCAGAATTGAATTGGGTTGCACAGTTCAACTCCCCTTCTATCCTAGAAGCTAGATGAGGAAGCAGAATCAGAAAGGGGAAGTGACCTGGTTTGGGTCAGGGGTAAATTGGTGTCCGAGTCAGAAGTAGACCTCAGATCAGCTGACTTTTGGCTCAGGCCTTTTCTGTTGCCCTACAGCTCTGCTGATAGCAGAGCAGAGCCTGGTTCCCCAGTGTTAAGCAGTCTGTAGGTTCACATCAAGGTCATGATAACACCATATTCCCATGCTGACATGGGCATCCCCAGGGGAAAGCAAACCTAAGGAGAACCGCTGTGTAGTTCTCTTCCCCAGGTTTGAGGCTTCCTCAAATCTTACTCTGAGGAATGCCTCAGAGTAAGATTCAGAAGGCTTTTGCTTGAATATTGACTCAGCTGGTATTTACTGTGTGACCTTGGGCAAATTACTGTTCATTTCTGATCTAGAGCAGGAACTGGTCCAGGTTCATCATTGTCATTGCACCAGCTACAGACATTGACCCAGCACCCCCAGAAGCAGTTCTTTGTGGGGTTTCAGAAGAGAGGAAGGGCAGGGTGTGGAACCTCACGGCTCTAGAACAAGCAAACCCAAGCGAGTAGATAAATACTTCCCATTGAAACAGAAGTGTGGTTAAATGAAAATATTGTACCTGCTCAGTACCCACCATGAGCACATAGGTATGCTTATAGAGTTACTATTATAGTTCAGTTTTCTACCACTTCTTGGTGGCACAGCATTGTGGGTGAAGTAGGCTAACCTAGGAAGCTGACCACCAAACACGACACTGTTTTCAATGGAAAATATGTTCTGAAACCTGTAATCAATGCTCATAATACTTTGGGATCACAACTCAACACCTGCTTAAAAGCATGGGATATATTTCTGTTGAGGGATTCAATTTTTGTTTAAACCATAAAGTTGTTTTTGTTTTTATTTTTGTCAGTCGTAGGGCTTGAACTCTGGGCCTGGGCACTGTCCCTGAGCTCTTCAGCTCAAGGCTAGTGCTCTACCACTTGAGCCACAGCGCCACATCTGGCTTTTTCTGGTTATGTGGTGCTGAGGAATCAAACCCAGGGCCTCAGGCATGCAAGGCAAGCACTCTACCACTGAGCCACCTTCCCAGCCCTACCATAGAGATTTTATTTTTTTTGTTTTTATCCAAGACTGGGAGTAAACTCAGTATCTGATGCCACGCCTCCAATCCCAAACCATACACTTTTTGAATGTGGTGCTTTAGCCTCCCCCATTGCTCCTGAGAGTAATCAGCTAACAAAACGATTTGTAAAAACCAATATTAATAGAGTAAGAACTGGCCAAGTGCCCGTGGCTGGTGACTCTTACAGGTCGAGGGTGCCTAGGGGCACAGATGGCCCTTGATAGCTCTGCTCCTCCACTCAGCGGCCCACTGTGGTGTTAGGAAACATGAGTCGCCTCTCTGGGCTGTAATGGAAACAGCGAGGAACCAGCCAGGCTAATGGCGTGGGGAGAGGTTGTCTGGTCGGCTGGCTTGTCTAGAAATTCCTGGCGCGTTCTTGCTGGAGTGGAATGAATGGGTTGCTGTGTTTTACCTGGAGCTCAGAGTGCGGCTGGGCTGTGAAGACACTCCCTGTGGACCAGCCTAAAAATAGCAGTGGGAACACTGTGAGGGGAAGAGGAGGGGGCTCCTTAGGGAGCTGGGTGGGGTCGCCTGGCCCCCTTCCTCTTCCTGCCAGGCCCTAGGTAAGGAAGTCCCACAGAGGCCCAGAATGCAGACCCAGGAGGCTCCTAGAGCCATCCGTCCCTCACCGCTCCCCTTATTGCCAACCCAAAGGGTGGGAGAGGACTGGCCTGTAGTCCCAGAGCCTAGGGACACAGTCCCAGAAGGCAGGCTGTTTTCCTCTGGCCTTTTGAGGTTCACTTCACTGCTTCTGGGGCACAGGGCCTGGGAACCCCTGGGACGGGATGTGCTCCGGGCTTCCTGACAGTCACCCTGCAGGGGCGGAGTTCCCTGGCTGGCCCATTCTACAGCTGACCTCAGCCAGCATCACGCCTGGCCCCTGCTGACTTGTCCCCCTTGTCAAGTCCCACACCACTGCAGGGAAGGGAGGTCAAGGAGCAGCACACACACAGCTGGCCTGCAGGAGACAGAGCTGCCAGGTGTACCCTCCTCCTCTGCTCTTCTCAGGAATAGGCGGGCACAGCCAAGGGCCTGTGGCGGGCAGTCCAGGAATCCAATCAGCCTTACGGCTTACGAGCTCTGGGATTGCGGTAAAACAAAGCAAGATCGTTTATCCCACACCTTCTCTTGATGAACAGCTTGGATGGTTGTACAAAGCAGGTTCTCAAAACAGGGCTCGCTCCATCCCCTCCCCTGAGATCTCTCCCAGGGGGGAAATGGCAGCATTGTTATTCTTTTTTTAAAGCTCTTGACTTTTCCTTTTTTGAAGGGGGGGAGTGTTAGAAAAGTAACTCCTGTAATCGATGTTGATCATGAAGAAAACATTCCATACAGATGAATCTGGAGAAGGATATGAGGTTTGCCCTTCATCTCAGCACCCAGAGATAATCACTGTTAACATATTGGGGTATATTCTGTCGGGCACTTGTTTATACATAGATAATTCTTATTTGTAAATCTGGATTACGTGTGCAATTTTGTAATCTATTTTCTTAACAGGATAATGTATCTGTGTTTCCCTGTCAAATAAATAAATATTATTCTACAACATTTATTTTTAGCGCCTATAGAGTATTTCGTTGTGTAGATGAAACATACTTTAAGTTATCTCTAATAATCCAGTGTTTAGATTGTCTCCAATTTTTCCTTGTTACAAAACCCTGAAATAAAAGTCCTTGTAGACATCTTGGTGTTCCAGCACCCAGTGCAGTGCCTAGTACATGTTTGACTCTCAACAAATGTTTGTTGAGCAAATGAATGTTTTGTTGGGATAAATTCCTGATCATGGAATTTCTGGGTGGAGGTGTGTATATATGTAAATAGACTCTTGATCCTGTTTTTGAATCATTCTTTAAATGATACCAGTTTTCTTTGCTTCCTTCCTTGCTTGCTTCTTCCCTCTCTCTCTTCCCGCCTCCCTCCCTCCCTCCTTTCTTCTCTTTTTTTCTTTTCTCTTTTCTTTTTCTAGTACTGGGGCTTGAACTCAAGGCTTGGGAGCAATCCCTTAAATTTTTCATTCAAGGCTAGTGTTCTACTACTTGAGCCATACCTCCACATCTGGCTTTTTGGTAGTTAATTGTAGATAAGAGTCAGCCTAGACTGACTTCGAATTGTGAGCCTTAGATCTCAGCCTCCTGTGTAGTTAGGATTACAGGTGTGAGCCACCGACAACTAGCAAAATGCACCGATTTCTAATCCCACTGTAGAGCCATTCATCTGCTTTGTCTATGTTTTTCTAGTGTTGATTTCTTTGGTTATCCCTTTGTGGGGCTAGGGATTTGAGTCTAGGATCTTGTGCAAGCTTGTCAAGTACCCTACCACTGATCTAAAATCCTAGCTCAGGATTATCTCTATTTAGCATAACAAATTCTACTTTCTGTAAAACAGAGAAGTCTTGGTAAGAGAATGCTTAGTGATAGAGAATGCTTGTTTCTACCTGATGTGGTACATGCCTCTAATCCCAGCTACTTGAAAGGCAGAGGCAGGAAAATAGCAGTCTGAAACCAACCAGACACAAGTGTGAGACAAATGCTATACCACTTGAGCTACATCTCCAGCCTCTTTATGGGTTTTAACAGGTTTCCTTTGATTATTAGAGCCATTGAACATTTATTTATATTTATTGTCTCTTGGGAAGTAGCTTGTTCAAGTCTTTTGTCTGTTTTTCTATTGGGCTCTTTAGAGTTGAATTATTCATTCATGAGGAGCTTTTTATATAATAAGGATATGTGAGCTAGCCTTTTATTTTCTGCTTTAACACTAACAACTGTTTCTAATTATAGGCAGCCATCTATAAATTGCTTTGGTCGCTGAATTATTGTGACATAATTCAAATACAAATACAATGCACCCATCTAAAGTGTATAATTCATTGATTTTTTTTCACATATTCAGATGTGTGTAACCATCACCACAGCTGATTTTTATTATCTCAAAAAGAAATTGTACCCTTTGGCTACCACCTACCAGCCTCACCTCATCTCACGAAACCTAAAATCTGTTTTTGTCTCTGTAAATTTGCCCATAGGGGATATTTCATAAAAAGCAAATCATTTATTTGGATTTTGGTGACTGTCTTTGTTTCCTTAGCACAATGTATTTAGATGCAAGCATGCATCAGTACCCAGTTTCTTTTTATGGCTGTATAATATTTCATCATATGGCTATACCACGTTTTGTTTAATGATTCACGAGTTTATGTACTTTGGTCTGTTATGAATAATGGTGCTATAAATACTTGTTTGCCAGCTTTTGTGTGGACATGTGCTCTTCTCTTGGGTAAATCCCGAGGCATGGAATTGGTGGGTCAGAGGTATCTTTATGAGCAATGATCAGGCTGCTGGCTGTAGTTTTACTTTGCTACCATTGATGAATGAGGGTTCTAATTTATCCATAGCCTTCTTAACAATTATTACTTTTCTGCTCTAAAATGACCAACCTAGTAACTGTGAAACTGTATCTCCTTGTGATTTTGAATCATGTTATAACTAATGTCATAGCTATGAAATGTAAAACATATTTTTGTCTTGAATGTTATAGTATTTACCCCAGGATTACACAATGGATTACTTTTTTCTTTGAACTTTAGGGTTTTATTCTTCAACTTCTAACATTTTAATCTGTGTAGGTTTTTATTTTGCCCAGTCATTTGCAGGATTAGATGTCCCCTTCCCTCCCTTTGCCTTCCTTCCCTTCCCCCTTCCCCCCTTCCTCCCTTCCTCCCTTCCTCTCTCCCTCCCTCCCTTCCTTCCTTCTTTCCTTCCTTCTTCCTTTTCTTCTTTCCCTTCCTCCTTCCTTCTCCTTCTTTCCTTCCTTCCTCCTTCCTTCCTTTTTTCCTTCCTCCCTCCCTCCCCCTCTCCCTCCCCCCCCCCCCTTTCTTTCCTGTTCCAGGGCTTTGAACTCAGGGCCCCATACTATGGCTGGCATTCTTTCACTTGAACCGTGCCTATAGCTCAGGGTTTGTTTTTTGGTTTTTGTTTTTGTTTTATTTTCCGTTAACTGGATGGAGTCTTACAGACTTTTTGTTGGCTTTGAACTATAATCCTCCAGAACTCAGCCTTCTGAGTAGCTAGGATTATAGGCATGAGTCACTAGCACCTGGCTTGCATGTAACTTCTTGTTGCACTTTTCTGTTGGGAAGTATGACCCACACTGCTAGCATTCTAAAAATGCCTTCCTCTGTTTACACATGAGCCACTGGGCGCTATTGTCAGTCCATTATTACAGATGACAAAACAAGGGACCAGAGATGTTAAAGGTGATTCGCATTCTACTAGCAGTGAGTGAGAAGTGTTTCCCTTCCCTGGTCTAACATAAGGTATTGCTCTCTTAATTCTTTGTTGGTATGAGAAGAGAAAATTACTCTCTCTCCTAATTTGCATTTTTTTGATTATTAATAAGGTTGGACTTTTATGTTTATTAGTGTAACTATATTTCTTTTTTGGCTTGTCAATTATATTATTGTCCAGTTTTCTTGTTTGTAAGAGCTCTTTATTGGTTAGGATATTAACCATTTGCTTATTATACAGGTTATAAGTATTTTTCTAGCTTGGAATTTGCCCATAACTATACTTATACTAATCATTTATCATCCAAATATTATCCTTTTGTTGATAATCAGATATTTTTGTATTTGTCTGTTTTAGAGAATAAGGTAGCTATACATTGTCAGGTTTTTTCCTGCCCTGAGATGATAAGAACTATCTTATTTAGATACTTTACCTTTTATTTTGGGGGGGGGGGGCATGTGCATGCACCTGTTGGCCAGTACTGGGGTTTGAACTCAAGAGCCTGGACACTGCCCCTGAGATTTTTTGCTGAAGTCTGGTGCTCAGTTCCACTTCTTGCTTTCTTTTTTGTGTATATGACTAATTGGAGGTAAAAGTATCATAAACTTTCCTGCCCTGGCTGTCTTCAAACCACAATTCTCAGACCTAATCCTCCTGAGTAGCTAGAGTTATAGATATGAGCCACCAGCACCCAGTTTTACTTTTTACATTTTTTTTTTGGGTCCGGTCGTGAGGCCTGTACTGTGGGCCTGGGCGCTGTCCCTCAGCTCTTCAGCTCAAGGCTAGCGCTCTACTACGTGAGCCACAGCACCACTTCTGACTTTTTGCTTATGTGGTGCTGAGAAATCAAACCCAGGGCCTCAGGCATCAAACCCAGGGCCTCAGGCATGCCAGGCAAGCGCTCTACCACTGAGCCACTTTCCCAGCCCACTACCTTTTTTTCTCTGATGAAGGAGATGGATTCCAGGGCCTTGGGCTATGGTAGATAAACACCATCTCTGAGCTACACACTAAAACCCCATATTTGTAGAAACTCATGTAGTTTTTCCCCCTTCCAAACAGTTGACTAGTTTTTCCAATCCCATTTTTGGGAGATGGGTACACGCTTTCCTCATTTCTTCATCTTTATCTTAGACCTAGTTTCCACGTAGAGGTGGGTTAGTTTGGAACTCTTTTGACCCATCTTAACCTGTCTATTCCTGAATCTCGTTGAGGCATTGGGCTTTCACACATCCAAGGCCAGCCCCCACAACCTTGAGGTTACCCACCTGACTCTGGTTAGCAGGTAGCTCCTCCCTTCCCTTCCCTTTTTTTTTTTTTTTTTGTCAGTCATGGGGCTTGAACTCTGGGCCTGCGCGCTGTCCCTCAGCTCTTCAGCTCAAGGCTAGTGCTCTACCGCTTGAGCTACAGTACCACTTCTGGTTTTCTGGTGGTTTATTGGAGATAAGAGTTTCACGGATTTTCCTGCCTGGGCTGGCTTTGAACTGAGATGCTCAGATCTCTGCCTCCTGAGTAGCTAGGATTACAGGTGTGAGCTACCGGTGCCCGTTTCCTCCCTTCCCTTTTGTGTCCACACACTTCACTTATCAAGCCTTACCCTGAATTGGTGAATTTGTCCTCACTCTCATAACCTATAATAATCAGCCAGCCCATCTTCTCTTTGCATTCCTCTGTAATTCTAAGTCTTATTAAAAATCATCTGGAGGGACTGGGAAGGTGGCTCAGTGGTAAAGCACTTGCCTTGCATGCCTGAGGCCCTGGGTTCGATTCCTCAGCACCACATAAGCAAAAAGAAAAAAGCCGGAAGTGGCACTGTGGCTCAAGTGGTAGAGCGCTAGCCTTGAGCTGAAGAGCTGAGGGACAGCGGCCAGGCCCAGAGTTCAGGCCCCGCGACCGGACCCAAAAAAAAAAAAAAAAAAAAAAAATCATCTGGAATTGGAATTTTAGGTCCTGATTGTTTGTTTGAAAACATTAGTGCTATTGGGTATCAAGAATGGATGGCTACCTGTAACCCTAGTTACTCAGGGGGCTGTGATCTGAGTAACCAGTGGTTTGAAGCCAGCTTGGGCAAGAAAGTCTGTGAAACTCTTACCTCCAACTAACAAGCAAAAAAAATTAGAAGTGGAGGTGTGGCTCCAAGTGATAGAGCATCAGCCTTGAATGAAAAAGCTAAGCAAGAATTTGAAGGCTTGAGTTCAAGCCCAGAAATTGTGCGTGTACACATGCACACTCAAATAATTGATTTAAAATGGCATTATTTCATCAGTAGTTAAGTCTATATTTCTGCCTTCATTGCCTGCCTCTTCTTCACACCACAGCTTCTCATTCTGAATTCTAGGCTTTGATTTACTTTAGTCTAGAGATCTTTCTTGAGTAATTTTTCCAGAAAGAGTCTGTAATTTTTCCAGATAATGTGCTTTTTTTAGCCTTTTAGTCTGAAAATGTTTGCCCTCATGCCTGAGTCATAATCTGTATGAATAAAGAACTCTATGTGAACAACCTTTTCCCCAAGAACTCTTAAGAGCGTGCAGGGTGCTGTCCTGCCTTTAGTGTAATAGAGAGGGCTCTCTTTCCTTCATCCCTTCAGATTTCTTTCTTTTTTTTTTTTTAATTACCTTACCCCCTCCCCCTCACCTGTCCCCTTCAGATTTCTTTATGGAAACAGGCAAGATTTGTCATTCCAGTCTTCAGAATTCATAAATGTTACCAGATTGTTTCTGTTTCTAACTAAAAAAAATGTTGGTTATTTTTCCTGGTACAAACTTGGTTAGCTCCTTCAGTCTGAACACCCAGTCGATCTTCACTTAATCAAAGACATTTTTCTGTTTATTTTCCCCAACTGTTTATGTTCTATGTTTATTTCCTTCTTTCTGGAAGTTTTACCTCAAATAATGATAATGAGCCTAACATTCATGGAGTGTACTTCCTTTCCTTCTGCTATAATATGTAGCTTGAACAATATTGTTCTTGTCTCTGACTTATAGATGAAGGAACAAACAGAGACCCTCCCTTCCCCAGAGCCAACCCACTAGCGATGTTAAGTGTTGACAGCAAGATCCTGTATGACCAGTGGGGGAAACTTGGAGGTTCTGGAATGATGCATCAACTCAGATTGGGATAATGAGACTCAGAGAGGGGCAGGGGTTATCAGAGTTGGGATATTTCCTCTCCTTCCATTTATTTGGTTTGAATGACCCTCTTCAGGCCTCTTCTGTCCCTGGGACTCTTGCATGGCTTCCGGGTAGATGTTCCTCTGCCTCCTGCTTTCCCTTTAGACAGCAGCTACGTAACTCTTCCTATTGCACAAACCTAGTTACCTTCTCAGTGCTGGAGGACTTTCATGAGCCAGACTTTGAATAAGCTAGACTTTGAGTGCCTAATGTGCTAAGTACTGCTGGTATATTAAAGTTGCAAGTGGTAAAACAACAACAACAACCCAACTCACATGAGCTTCAGGTAGCAAATGGAATTCCTTGGATTTTGGAAGGGTAGACTTCATGCATAGCTGAGTTCAGGCCTTGACCAGGATCACCATCTTCTCCATTTCCTCTTAGTTTTATTCTACTTGCTTATATGTTGGCTTCCTCCCTGCATAGTGGCAGCAAAGCTGCCAGAAGTACCACGGTCATCTTGACACCCTCTATCATTTCACCAGTAGTCTTGGGCCCGAGTTCTATTGGCTCCTATTAGATCATGTGTCCATCTTGGTCACTGAACACAGTGGGATAGATATGTCAGTTGTCCAAGGTCCTGTCATATGTTCATGTCTGGAGTGGGAGCTAGGCCAAGTCCATATGAATCACCCGATCACCTGATTGGACAACGGGGAAAGGAAGTATAGTTCCTCAGATGCCAAAGAAGGGTGAATGGAGGCCCATCAGGCAGACTCTTATATGACCTCTACTTCATCAACCAATATGGTCCCTGCTCCTACACATCTCCCAGTCCTGTGTGGTGGAAGGTCAGCTGGAGGAGAGACAGACTTCATCCAACTATGATGGGCTTGGAAAGCTGGGCAAGGACTTTGAATGTTGAACTGAGGACGGTGGGAGCAGCTCAGTTGGGTTTGTGTAGAAAGTTCACTGTGGCCAGCCTGTGGAGGCAGGAGCAGCTTGGAGCATTGTCCCTCAGCCAGGGAGAGGTAATGTTGGCCTGGACGAGGCTAGAGGGGCTAGGCTCTGTGAGAGGGGAAAGACCCATGTGGGAGGTGAGAGCTTTGAGATTGGTGATGAATGGGAGGAAGGAATTTGGGATGACAGTGCTCAAGAGCCTGGGCTCAGGCGCACAGGAAAATGGTGGTATACTCTGAGCTGGGAGCAATGGAGAGTGGAGAAGGAATGGACCCATGAGTCCACTGTAGATGAAGGCGGTGTGTCAGAGTCAGAGGGAGAATTCAGGACATGGCCATAGAAAGTAAATCATGACCTGTTAAACCATCCCAGGGGAAAAAGCCGGCATTTGCATAGACTGTAACACTGTGTGTGATTCATTACTGGTTTTATAACACCTGTGCCAGCTATACTCTCTTCAGTAGGACCCCTTTTTTTAGTCACACACTTAGATGTGGTAACATCACAGGATCATGAGATTCCATCATAAATTTGAATCATAAGTCTTTATCATTTCCCACGTGGAGACCACCCTTTGAGTGACTGATCTCTTGCAACCCCTGTACACATTCTAAAGACAGGGCAACTAAGGCACCGAGAAGGGGTTATCTTTGCTCCAGAGTTGGCCGAAGGCAGCCACAAAGTATTTTGGCCCAGTCTTTTCTCTGCTGACCTTCTGCTTTCATGACTTGGGCTTAAGTCCAAGCAGTAGGTTAGACTCCAGGGAGTGAATGGATGGATTGTATCTAGCAGTCAAGGCCATGGGGCTGGCCTTGTCCCTAGCTGAGCTGCTGGCTGAACACTTCCCAGGAACTCTGGCTGTCAGGACACAGCCAGGCCCTGGAGTTGGCGCAAGCATAGCAAGTCGAGGATTGCTCCCAAAGCTTGAAATCTCAGAGCAGCATGAGGCCCATTGGGTGGGAGCCAGGATGGGAGATGGTCATGGCACCTGGCCATCCTGAGCTGCTACAGCCACCCAAGGTCAGGCTGACACCGCAGAGGCCAAAGCTGGCTGGTGGCACTCCTCAGAGCTGGCTTGGTAGGGTGACATTTGGCCTCCTGCTCACACACGTGGGCTTCTCGTGGCTGTTGCTAGGAGCTCCATTTCCATGAACCGGTTGGGATTGTCCTTTGCTGCCTGAGATCCCTGAGGAAGGGACAGCTGGCAAGGGAGGGGTCGTAGAGGAAGCACAAGACTGGAGGCAGAGTAGGTGGGCCAGGAGCGCAGGTGTTGAGTGACACTGTTGTGCATCTGCTTTGCCATGTCACCTTTCTGCTTCTTCATTTCCTGTTTCGTGTGACGGGCTGGGGGCTATGGGTGATTAGTCTATTCCAGGCACCTGTTGGACCCTCCTTTGCCCCTCCCCCCCACCCCAACACACAGGTCTACATAGAACTTAGCAGTTACATCAGCCTTCCCAAGGCAAAATCTGTCCATTTACACCTGATGGCCACAGTGACATCACAACACCGCGAGCAGGAAGTGTGTCAAGCATTCCACGTGCATCCCCTCAACTCGTACCTCTGGGAGGCAGATGCTAACCAGCGCCATTTGTACAGACAAGGCAGCTGAGGCTCAGGGATGTTGAAATGACTTGTGCTGTTTCCTCTGATCGCTTGCTGAGTCAGTTCCTTCAGTGAGAAAGCCTACAGTGCTGCGGGATTAACTGTGCAGGCGAGAGGTGGGGCTGGGATTTTAGACATGGAGGATACAGGCCAGGAAGCACAAAGGACTTTGGAGCCTTCAGACTTCAAGTCAAAACTCCCTGGGAACTTGAACCTGTGGATACCTGCTCAGTCTTCCTCTACTCCCTCCCTGTGGCACCTGCCCCCCACAGAAGAGAAAGGGCTGCATTTTAACAGCAGTGTGTATGCATGCCTAGGTGCTAGCATCCTAGGAGCCCAAACATGGCCGGACAGTCCCTGCTTGTAGTCAGTGCCCGGGTCTGCCATACTGGTAGCAGGCTGACTTGTCCCTTTGTGGCATAGGCTCCAGCACAGATCAGGGACACAGTTGTTATTGAAATAGCAAATGTGGACTTTCTTGGCTGACCCTGAGGTAGAAGTCTTTGTACATGGAGTTTGTGAACCCTCAAACCAGGGCTTATGCGCCCTGGTGAGTGACAGCCCAGAGTTCCCTAGGTGGGATTGCACATTGAGAGACTGGGTGGGCTGGGGTGGGTGCACTGTTCATGGGGAAGGTGATGGGCAGGGTTCCGGGTAGGGTCTTGGGAATGTCAATCAGGCAACATTGAATTTAAGGCAGTGAAGACAGGTTAAGTATGGGCCACAGGGGAGCAGGTCCTTGGCACCTGTCAGCATCCTTGGGCTGCTGCTATATCTCCCTAAAGGCCTCTCTGAAGCCTGAAGTCCTGCCTGAGAGTGCTACCCTCCAACACTGGGAGAGGGTTCCTGCTGAGCCTCCCTGGTCCCAGCCGAGGACACTGATGCCAGCTCATCAAACCATAGGGAGATTGCCTGTGTGACTGGGCTCACGGGCCCTAGTGTTTGGGGGAACAACTGAGGTATGGTACGGGACTGACAAGTCACTTGGGTTCAATCTATAGCTTTGCAATGGCGGGCGTGTGACCTTGTCAGATTTCATAGTGTTTCTTGGCAATGGGCATCTTGGCAATCCTACCTGATAGAGTTCTGAGGACTTGAGGAACCCAGGCTACTTGTCACCCTGAGAAAGGTGCACAACAGCAGGACAGAGAATGCCAAATGAGTGTTTGTTAAATAAAATATATGGATCATGCTGGGTACTCGGGGCTCATGCCTGTAATCCTAGTTACTCAGGAGGCTGAGATCTGAGGATCACAGTTTGAGGACAGCCTGGGCAGGAAAGTACATGAAAAGAAAGAAAGAAAGAAAAGAAAGAAAGAAAGAAAGGAAGGAAGGAAGGAAGAAAGAAAGAGAAAGGAAGGAAGGAAGGAAGGAAGGAAGAGCCAGAAGTGATGCTGTGGCTCAAGTGGTAAAGTGCTAGTATTGAGCAAAAGAAACTCAGGGACAATGCCCAGGCCCAGAGTTCAAGCCATAGGACTGGTGAGAGGGGGAGGGGAGGGAGCGATATGGATCAACAAATGGGAGAAACCCTGAATATGTAGGTGCTGAGCTCTGTGGGCTGTGAGAAAGCTGGACCTTGCCACTTTCCAGGCCCTCATTGTAGCCATGCTGAGCAGCACCATCATTTACTCTGTGGTTTGGTGCCGTGGATGGAGCACTAGATGGGGAGTTAGTTACCCTGACTCCTAGCCTGGCTACCCAATGGCTGTGTATTTGTGGGCTAGTCACTCACCCTCTCTGTACCTCTGTTTCACTGGCTTGGCTAAAAGTGTGGAGAAGAGTGAAAGACCCCCAGGGCCTCCCTAGTGGCTGTCAGCAGCCCCCTGATCCTGCCACAGGCTGTGCCCGGGAAGATGGCTGGCTCTACTCTGGGCATTTGGAGGCCCGGGTAGGTAGAGGACTATGGCTGAGACAGACTCCCTGGGGTACTAGATGCTTCCTAGCCTGGCCAGATCCCGAGCTCCTTCAGCCCCTTCCTCCTGATGATTGCATTCTGGACCTGTTCAGGGCCCAGCGTCCTGGTTTGGCAGAGCTGCCAATGTCTAATTATGGTCTCATTCATTAGACGATGTGTCTGCCCTCCATCTCCCACACTGCCTGGCAGCTTTGTGAGTGGAGAGCCAGGCCACCTGTTCTCTGCCACATCCCCCAGGCCTCACTCAGGGACTGGTATGTAGTCCATGCGCCGGAGTTATGTGTTGACTGGAAGAAGACAAAACTGCAGGGCATCTTTGTGCCACACTGTCCTACATCTTCAGGCTCCTCACCTGAGCATCTTACCCCCAGCACCAGACAGCCCATCCTGGGACCTACCAGCCCCATCGGGAAATAGCTCAGTCCCAGTAGAATTGGCCATCTCTTAGGACTTAGTTTGCTGATTTTGTGATTTTTCTCTCAGAAGCCTGTAGGCTATTTCCCAATCTGGAATGTTCCAGGGCTCTAGTAAGGACAGCCATAGCTCTGCTCCCAGGGATGTGATGAACGATAGGTAGGATTGATAGGTTAAGGATATTCTCTTAGAACTGCATACATGTGTGGCTCGTGAGTGTGCGAGGCCCCGGGACGGAGAGACAGAAGAGAACGTGTCAAGGGACAGACAGAGGGACATTTGGAGACACTGAGATTGCCTCAGGAGAGAGAGAGGCTGAGGGGGCAGTACTTTGGTCTAGCATGACTGAGGTGGGGTATGGGGAGGACAGGAGAGGGGTCTTCTTCTGCACTGGCATCCAGGGTCCTTGGATGAAGATGGGAAGGGTCAGTGGATTGGGCCCCAGTCCACCCCCTACCCCCCACCCTCCCACTCCCCCACCCCCCAACCCTACCCCTCACAGCTACGACATCAGACAACAGCTCTGGCTGGCAGCTTTTTGCAGTGGTGAAGTTAGGTGTAGTCTTTAATCGCGGTCCTCACAGCCACTGAGCTGAGTGACAGTGGGCAGCTCTGAACTTGGGATTTCTTCTGTACCGGAGACTCTTCACCTGTCAGGGGGTAGTAAGAGTCCCCTGCCCTCCCCTTTAAAAGGTGCTGGTGAAGATTAAGTGAAGGAACAAGTACCAGCTCACTGAACTCCCTATTAATTCCACATGTGGGCAGGTCAAGGGCATCAGACCCATTTTACAGATGAGGAAACCAAGGTCAGAGAAGGGCAGGGGCTTGCTCAGTAGGACCCAGCCAACCAGTGCTGGGGCTAAGCTAGAATCGGGGTCCTCACCTCCCCAGTCCAGTACTCTTACCTCTGTCCTAGCACACCCATGGTTAGCAATGTCTCCTTCGTTCTTCAGAGGTAATCTGCCCATTTGGGCAGAGGAGGATACAAGTTCTTTGTCCAGCTTGCATTCTCCAGAGACTGGCACACAGGGTTCCCAATAACCATGTATCTAGTCCAGTGCCAATGGCTTACCCCTATGTAATCCTAGCTACTCAGGAGACTGAGACCTGGAGGATCTTGGTTCAAAGGAAAATTCTGGACACTCCATCTCCGATTAACCTGCAGAATTCTAGACTAGAGACACAGCTCTAGTGGTAGAGCAGCAGCCATGAGTGAACAAGCCGTGTGAGAGCATGAGACCCTGAGCTCAGACCCTGGTACTGGAGAAAAAACAAAACAACAACAAAACCCCAGAAAACAAAAATTAAAAAAAAAATCCTCCATGTATCCAGCTGGGACACGGAGAGGTGACTAAAGCCACCACTCCCTGGCCTCCCCGAGGGCCAGAGCATTCTCCAGCCAGCTGTGTTGGCTGCAGGACCCTGAGTTCAATCGCAGCCTCCCAGTGGGACGGAGCTGCTGCATGGGGGTGGGGGTGTGACAGGGAAGCCTCGGTGATTGGCTGGGTCCTGCCAGGGAGCCGGGCTTTGCAGGGCTCCAGCCAGGGAGCCCCAGGGAGGTATGTGGGGTGGATCCCAGAGCTGGAGCATGCCACAGAGCAGGATGGCTGCTTCCCCCTCTACAGCTGCACTTTGGGGGGCCAGCTGGGGACTTGGGGATGGGTGGCAGGGGACCCGGCATGGTGGAGTTGAGCGTGTAAGCCAGGAGCCAGCGCAGCCTCTTCTGCGGAAGGACTGGCTGCCTGAGGACTCTCTTCTATGAGACATCCCTGAATCCTCCTTGGATGAAAGTGGTTTGGGAAAAAAAAAAAAATCACAAGAGTTTTCTATTTGATCGAAGACAGAAATCCAACCTCTTCGCAAGAGTGGTGGCAGCTCGCTGGACAGGGTGTGTGTTTGGGAAGGCACTCGCTGGAAGAGAAGGAGGAGGAGGAGGAGGGAGGGCGACAGAGGAGGAGGAGGGGAGGAGGAGGAGGAGGGGGAGGAGGGACGGGGTGATGCAAGGGTTTTGAGAGAAAAAAAAAGAAAAAAGAAAACGCTACCTAGATGTGGGAGGTGGAACCTGGTCATTTGGTTCTGTTTTTCCCAGCAGGTACCGCTCCCCTGGGGAACTTGGGTAAGTCCATAAATAGCGCTGCTGACACAAAGGCGCTCTGTCTGGGGTAGGCAGCCTTGACACTGCCGGCCGGCTGCCCGCCCTAGCTGCTACAGCCTCAGCCGCCCGCCCGCGGGAGGAGCCGGGTGGAGACCCGGGCAGGCGGGCGGGCGGGCAGGCGGGCAGGCAGGCAGGAGTGCTGCCAGGAGTCGCCTGGGTTCCTGCTGGAGTGTGCTGGGTAGGTGCCTTGGTGACAGGGGTCGGTGAGGATGGGCTGGGGTGGGGTGGGGGGCTCGTGTCCAAGCCACCCATGCCCCGGTTTCTATTGTTTCTTCCCCAGGGCAGCCATTGATAGGCACGTTGTTGCCAAAAGGGTTGTGTTCTGTTGTATTCTGAGATAGCTCTGTGTGTGTGTGTGTGTGTGTGTGTTCTGGGGGGGGGGGGGAATGCCCTACTAAGGGCAGGGGACAAGCGTCCACTGTTCAAGGCTTCCCGCTTCTGGGCTAGCCAGCCAGCTTTTTCTCTCTGGGAGAGACAAGGAATGTTTGGGACACTGCACCGGGAAGGAATGCTGGGGTCCGCAGCCTGGGCTATTGTGTCAGGGATGCTGGCCGCACACCAGGCAGTGGGGATGGTAATTCTTGTGGAGTTCCACTAGCAGGGAAAGAGGTAGGGTCCAGGGCTGGTCTTCAGGGGTGCATCTCTGATCCTGGAACTTGGCTCTGACAGAAATGTCCCCTGGAAACCCAAGCAGGCTCACCATACATACCTGGTGAGCTCAGCGCTCCCTTGGGGGAAAAGCCTGCACCTGCTGCCCTGCCTCCCACTGAGACCCAGGAAGGCAAGGGGGGTGGTTAGAGACCCACTCACTCTCCACAGAACCAGCCACTGTACGCCAGCAGACAGAGGCCAATGCTTTTCTCAACTCAGAAGGTCCACATCACTTATTTTTGTCTCAGGTGTCTAAGAACCCTTGAACCCAGGGCCTGAGATGGGAGGGAGAGTCTGGGCTCAGAATGGGGAGAGGCTTTGTCTGGCTGGAGCCAGGACCAGGGCCTCTGCCTCTGGAACAGTGAGGATCTGACATAGAGGAAGCCTTTACCCATATCCATGCTACGCAATTCGGCTTTGAACCTGGCACTTCTACTTGAGACGCCAGCTTGGAGCAGGCTGACTAGGTTCCCCATCAACTTGTAGAAACTTTCCACACTCCCAAGACTCATGGTGAGGGCTCCTGGCTTCCTTCTCGGGATGCTGGAGTGGGTGCATCTCGGAAAGGCAGGAGCTGTGGAGGCCTGTCCCACTGATGCCCATGGGATCTCAGCCAGGGCACTGCAGTGAGAGTCAAAGTTTCCAGCATGGCCCCTTGAGTCTTCTGTGCCCAGCCAAGGGGCACCTCCCCTTCTCCCCAGCTCTCGCACATGGCATGGCTTAGTCCAGGGCGGGCCCTCTGGGAAGCCAAGTTCCACAGTCAGGCCCAGTCCAGAAATGGAGAAACAGACAGTTGGGAAAGATAGATGCTCTGCTGGGAAATATTCAGGGTTTCCAGCTAAGACAAAGGGAATTTGACTTCTGATTATCAGTACTTGGTATCAATAAGAGCATCACACTTCCAATCTTACCTTGTCTTTCTTTCCCAACTTTTGTGCATGCTGTTTGATCTGCCCCCGAATTCCTCTCTTTTCTTCCTTCCAGGTCTTAACCAAACTGCCACGGCTGGTGTGAAGAAGTCCCACTACTGGTGGACCTGCTAGCTGCTCTGTGTCCCATTGATCACAGGCTGTGGGCCTATTCATACCTTAGTCACCTAAGGGACATGGCTGGATGGCAGAGTTGAGTTGCCCCGGTTAGCTAGGGTGGGATTTTCTGTAGGAAAGGAAGCTCAGTATGTCAGTCCTAGCATTGTGCCTAGCGGGGGAGTGGGCACTGTTAATTAGGGGGCCTGGTGAGGAGCTCCTATAGGAAGGGTCCCAAGTCTCTGTGGGGTTTGGTGGAAGGCGAGACAATAGGAAAAACCTACTCAGTGGTTCTCTACCATAGTCTGAGCTATGGAGAGTAGGGCCAGGGGTGGAGAGTTTGGTGGGGGGAAGGAGAGGTTGACATCTCTGGCTAGATCAAATGCAAAGCTCATAGTCCCTTGCATAGACTATGGGTGCTTGGAGTCAGCTCCCTGAACCCCCGTGGGATGGTGCTAGCCTGGCTGCCTGTGGGGGAATGGTGCTGAGCCAGGGGTCTGCCCGGCTGGCTGGGTAACAGGGTGCTGGGGAGGGAGTGCCTTGCTCAGCTGGGTCTCTAGGGACCTTGAGAGCTTCCCATTTGGATTGTAATGAACACCCTAGAGATGGCAGAGTGTGTTGTTTTCCCTCCTGGGCGGACAAAGAGGGAACTGAGGCTGCAAAGGAAGGGTTTTTTTTTTTTTTTTTATTATTGAGGTTACATGCAACGCAGAACGCAGGATGCGATTGCTTAGCCCTCAGTCTCAGGATACCTGGCTTTTGTCTTGGACACACTCCAGTGACCCACCCCTTGTTAGACCCTTGGGTTGACTGATGAAGCCTTCTGGTTTTTGGAAGAGCAGCGTATGTGGTACAGAAAGCCCAGGAGACCCAGGCGCCTGGAAGTCTTGTTCAAGGGACAATTGAGGGGAATACGCCTACTTTTCCAGTTCACTTTCCCACTTGGGACAACCAGGAGCTGGATCAGGTATTGCTAGGCTCCTTATAGTCATCCCATCCTCTGGACACTCTCTCCTATTCTCTGGTTCCAAGAGTCAGGGTCAGGGCCAGGGTCTGGCTCATCAGGGAAGCAGCCTCTGACCTTTTCCTCAGGCGCCTCTGGGTAGAAGCCTTCTCATGCAAGCTGCAACCCAGGCCCCAGCTGGGAGGTTTGTTGTTGTTTGTGGAGCCAGGCCGTTTCCAAGATGTCATTGCTCAGGGAAAACCATCATTCCTCCTAGGGATAAACAAGGCTGCTTATGGCTCAGCCTCCTAAGCCTGGGGAGGCTGGAGCCACTCACAGCAGGCCAGCTGGGCTCAGCCCCAGGAGCAGCACACAAGCTCCACCCAGGCATCCAGGAGTGGGGATGGGGACACAGGGGTGCGGGGCCCTGAGCCACTTGGGAGATGGGAACTTCCAGGCACTGAGGAGAAAGGAGAAGTCTCAGGATAGCCTGTTCATTCTGATGGTGGCCTAGAGTGTCCCTGGCCACGTATGGAGAGCTGCCAGGTGTGCCCCCTGCTCTGGACAGCTCGGAGCTTCCCTCCTCCTCTGCCCTCTGTGGGTCAGTTTGCTTGCACCTGGCACCACGACCCAGGCTGCTGCCAGAGAATTCCCTATGCCTTCACCCTAGGAAGGCAGAGAATGCAGTAAGTTGCGTGTGGTAAGATTGGGTGCTTTTTGGTTTCTCGTGTTTGTTGTCGTTGGTCACAGGGCTTGAACACAGGGCCTACATGCTGCCTCTGAGCAGTTTTGCTCTAGGCTCTACCATATTAAGCCACAGCTCCACTTTTGGCTTTTGAGTGGTTAATTGAAGAGTCTGACGGGGACTTTTCTATTCAGCCTGGCTTCGAACTGTGATCCTTAGCCTCCTGAGTAGTGAGGATTATAGGTGAGAGCCACCAGTGAGTGGGTGCTTTTTTTATTTATTTTTTATTTTTTTTAAACCACAGAGCTGAGGCTCCCTAAACTGTCCTGGTACCTCTCATTGGGGTTAACCTTGAGTGATAGAACTTTGGCACTCAGGGCAGGGGGCAGAGGGTGAGGTGACTTGAAGAGGGGCAGAGAAAGGATTGGACAGAGCCTCTGAGGGCCAAATGACTGGCAGGAAGCAGCCAGGGGAAGGGACATGAGACAGAAGGTGGCATTACTCTGCCACTTCTCAAGTCGGGTTGCCAGTGGTGTCCAGCCAGGGCATGAAACCTTCCCTGCTCAGACCTCTGTTAATGGAGTTCCTGGCTGGTCCAAATAGTAGCTCCGTCCTGTCCTTGCCTTCTATCTCCCTTCTATGGATGTTAAGTGCCTTTTGTGTCACTTGCCAAGTCCTGGAGGTGTAGACATGCAAGATTCAATCTTTAGTGTCAAAGATGAGCAGGAAATGGAGAAAAGCAGCATGGCTTTGCAAGGTTCCCTGTGGGAACCTTGGAAAAGAATCCAGTCTGCAGGAAGTGAGGTTGAATCTGCCTGGGTAGATACTTGCCTATTGAAAGAATGGGTCTCTGTCCCACTCCACCCCTCTGCCCTGCAGATGTGCTTCTGCCAAGGTATTGAAGCTGCCTTCCAGTATCTTAGGTAGTATTTTACTGTGTCCTAAAGACCATTGTGTGGGTTTTGGACTTGAGGGATAGATTCAGCTTCACAGTACTTTCCCGGGGCCTCTCCTGCCTGGGACACTGCCTGAGGAGCTCCCAGCCTCACTGGTCAAATGCAGTGAATTTGTTCAGCTCATAGAGATTCGTCATGCGCCTGGACTCAGGGTCATCTTGCACTGGGAATGCTGAGCTCTTATCTTATGGGTGGCTGCTCCTCTACCTGTGGGCGAGGTAGTTAGGAGGGGGACAATAACTCCAAAGGCATTCAGAGAACAGGGAAGTAAGACAGCAGCTTTTTGCAGGGGAAATGGTTGGAATGTGCTAGTAGAGTGTGTACAAAGGACCCAGAGCTCTCAGCCAGAGAGCAGAGGAAACACGGGTGGGTGGGGGTTGTCTTTAAAATTCTAATGTAAGAGAAAGATCAGCAGTATGTAGCTGATGCATTTTCACCCAATGAACACATCCATGTAGCCTCCATCTGGGTCAAGAGATAGAACATTCTAGAACTCTGAAACTTCCTGTATGCTACCTCAGTCATTATGGACTACAGGTCATTCCTAATCTTGATTTCTGTCATTGAGTAGTATTGCCTAGTTTTGTATGAATGGGATCAACGATAGATTTTTTTTTTTGCATTAGCTCTGTGTGTGTGTGTGTGTGTGTGTGTGTGTCCATCCTAGGGCTTGAACTCAGGATCTGGCCTCTGTACCTGAGCTTCTTTTGCTCAAGGCTAGTGCTCTATTCCTTGAACCATAGCTCCACTTTTTTTGGTATGATTTTTGTTTGTTTGTTTGGTAGTTTATTGGAGATAAGAGTCATGGATTTTTCTGCCCAGGATGGCCTTGAACTCTGATCATTAGATCTCAGCCTCCTGAGTAGCTAGAATTACAAGCATGAACTACAGATGGTGTCTGGCTTATATTAACATTTCGATGGTGAGATTCATCCATGTTACTGTACTTTATTTTGTTCTGTTCTGGCTTCACTGTGTGTATAGACTCTAATGTTTCCACTTTCCACGAACATTGTAGTTGTTTCCAGTCCCAGGCTGTAATGACTGGGGCTGCTATGGATGGCTCAGATGTGTCTTTGGAAGTGCTATCTTGCTGTGTGTTGGGTAAATACCTCAGTTGCTGACTCATAGAGATGTACGTAATTAGCTTTGGTAGATACTATTGTATAATTTTCCAAAGTGTGCCGCTTCATCAAGCCTTGTATGATAGGTCCACTGCTTTCTGTGTTCACCAACACTATAGGTATTAGATACTGTCATATTGTGGTTTTAATTTACATTTCCTCGATGACTAATGAGATTGTGTACCTTTACATATGTTGGCCATTAAGATGACAGGCACTTGGGCAAAGTGCCTCTTCCAGTCTTTCCTGCATTTTCCTATCAGCTTGTCTGATTTTATCTAATCAGTGGGCGATTTAAAAATATTCTAAATATGTGTTCCTTGTTGGACAAACACATTACAAATGCATTCGCCCACACTAGAGTTTGTCTTCTCTCTTGTTTGGGAAGCTTTGAAGAAAAGAAGTTCTTGATTTTAATCAGTCTACTTTGCTAATTTTTTTTTTTTTTTTTTTATGGAGAGTGCTTATTGAGTCTGTTTTTGTTGTACATTATAAGGTTTCGGGCATCCCATCTGCCCTTTTATGGGTGGGGGGTTGGTTCCAGGATACCTTGTGTGTAGCAATAACTGCATATCCTTCCCTGCACAATAAACCATCTCTAGATTACTGATGATACCCAATACAATGCAAATGCCAGGGTATTCTAGGCTGTCATCAGAGTCAGAATGTGCCAAGTGCCCTGTCTACATGGGCACTGGCGGATTCAGGTGTCTGGACAGTCCTTACACACTATCTTGTTCAGAGGATAATGACTAGAGAGCAAAGCCTGTACATTTTCACTACAGAAAGTTCACTTCAGATTTTCGATCTGTGGTTAGCTGAATCTGCAGATATTTAAACCCACAGATGTGGAAGGTGAACTTAACTCTCTTGTCTTCCAGAAGTTTTATCATTTAAAATATTTTTTTCTGCACAGAGTGATATAGAAATCAAGACTCCTTTTCTGTGGGTGTCTATCCGATCTATTAAAAATGCCATCCTTTCTCACCATGGGACATTGTTATCCTCTCAGAAATGGTGAGAATACATGTGCAGGTAGGCTGGATTTTTGAAGCATGAGTAGAGGGTCTCCAGTATGTGGAGCAGGGAGAGCAGTTGTATTTGCATGACTGTGGCTTTCTGTAGAGGAACCTGAGGTCCAATTCCATTTGGTTGTTCAGAGGGGAAAAAGAGACAGGGTAGTAGAAGACACATGGGAGTAGCCAAGTGCTTGTCATCCTAGCTAATCCGAAGGCTGAGATCTGAGGATTGCGCTTTGAAGCCAGTCCAGGTAGGAATGTCCATGAAACCCTAATCTCCAATTAACCAACCAAAAGCTAGAAGTGGCTCAAGTGGTAGAGTGCTACTAACCTTGAGCAATGCCCAGGTTCTGGCACACACAAACAAAAAAAGATAAATGGGGGCGAGTAGCCATGGTGAGGGCTGGGATTTTATCCCAGAGGGCTAATGAGGGCTACTGAGCAGGAGAATATAGTCAAGTCTGAGGGAAACTGAGGGGCATGAAAGTCTCATGACAGGGGGTTGTCAGGATGGTGAATTTGGACCAGATTCAGCCCAACCCATCCCCAGCCTCACTCCCCAGCAGAGACAGGGCACATCTGCCAGGAAGGCTGGAGTGTGCCTGGGGGCATTGGAGGGTGACCTTCAGCCACAGCATCGTGGATGAGTCCAGTGTTCAGATGCCCAGTGCTGTGTCCATGAGTGGAAGAGCCTCTCTCTGCAACTGCTGCTCACTGAGCCCCCAGCACGGCAGGCCTTGAAGGAGTAAGACAAGGGAAGGGGGGGGTCTCTGCAAAGGAGAGCTCGCCACTGCCCCAAAATTTCTATACTTGCTGTGTCCCTGGGACAGGAAGATCTGGCTATATTTTGGGCCCAGATCTGACCCTTCTGGGCTGGCTGAGGCTCTGAGCTGCAGAGATGATCTGGGGGCAGCACTGAGTTTGGTTTCTTTGCTTATGACAAGGTTATGAATATACCATTGTCACTTGGTAATCTGTGGAGGATTGGTTCCAGAACACTCTGTGGATTCCCAGATCTACTGATACACATGCAGACAGGCCTAGGCCACACAGGAAGCTAAGCCCCTAGGAAAGCTGAGCACAGGCCTGACCATCTCCTAGCCTCCAAGGCCTTTGGCCTGGACCCCAGTCTTCTCCCCTAAAGTATGCACCAATAAGACTCCTGTTGTAGGCTGCTGTGAAGGTCAGAATGTGCCAGGTGCCCTGTCCCAGAATTGGATGCAGGAAAGGGAGTCAAGGGTGCCAATGATGGTAGAAGTCATTGTTGTGATTACAGGTGCTTACTGAGCACCTACTGTGTGTGTGTGTGTGTGTGTGTGTGTGTGTGTGTGTGTGTGTGTGTGTGTGCCCCTTGCTCTTTATGTGGATTGTTGCCCAGAAGTGCTATGGTAAGGGCACTTAAAGTCTCTCCCATCTTGTCATCTTGATGAAAAGTCCAGCCTTTAGAGGTTAAGCTGGCTACATACAGGCACGGAGACTGGAGGTGGTAGAGCCGGGATTTGAGCCCCAGATGGTGAATCTCTAGGCCCTACCCCAGTTCTTCACCACAATGGTCTGTCTCCCTCTGCCTTTACTTCCCAAAGTGCTCTGGTGTGCTGAGCTGCTGCTTAGGGTGGAGCCTGAGTTTAGGGCTGGCCTCTGCTGCCCATCCACGAGTGAAGGGGCTGCGCTATGTATTAAACACTTCAGTGTGCCAGGCTCTGCCTCGCCACAGAAGCCCGCTGAGGGAGGCATCACACAGACTTGGCCGCATAGTTCGAGGTGGGAGTCAACCTCAGATGACCTAGCTCCAAATTTTAGCTTTGTGATCTTCCCAGGCATGGCACAGTTTCTCCCCTCCTCCCCTCCCACCATCACCTTTGAGTAGAACATTGCCGGGGGGGACAGAGGGAAGCTCTGCTTGGAAAGATGTCAGGTGTGTGGAAATCTGACTCTTCCCTCACCAGCACAATCAGACTTCTACTCTTCCATCTCCAGCCACAGGAGTGACGAGGGGCCTGCATGTGGCATTGTTTACTGCTACCTAGCTCAGTCTCAGGACTAAGTACTTGGTCCTGGGGAAAGGAGGAAGAAAGGGAGGGGAAAAGAAGTGATGAGAACAAGAAAGGCAATCAGGGGATAGGAGGACAGAACAAGCAGACCAGGCTCCTATGTGTGTGTGTGTGTGTGTATGTGTGTGTGTGTGTGTGTGTGTGCATGTGCACATGCATATTTGCACACCCTAAATCTCTACCTCATCAAGTCTAGTTTCTGCTTGTCCCATTAGCCCCAGTACTGCCCCTTTCCATACCCTGATTGGAGGGCTTTGGGCTCCCTGCCAATGCTCAGGAACATGGCCCTGGCTTCTCCTTGTTCCCCAGAATTACTCAGCAAATACCTATAGAGCCCAGACACGTGCCAAGGCCTGTGTCACGCGCTAGAGCCAAGTACTTACAAGATCCATTCTCTGCCCTGAAGGTGCCAGGTCAGTGGGAGAGACTGGGGTAGGGGCCAGGTCAACCCTCACTACGCAGTCCTGTCCCGATTACAGAGGCACAGAAGCAACCGAGACAGCTCAGGGAGGAGAGAATGGGGAGGTGGGATGGGGGCTGCAGCCAGACACAGCACAGACCACAGGAGGAAGTATGGCAAGCATACCAGACAGAAGCTAAGGAATTCTGATCAACCCCTTTGAAAAGCATATCTGCTCAGCACCATCCTTACAGCTAGGGAAGGTGGAACCACAGCTAGTGGAAACCACAACAAGCTAGATGGCAGGGTAGTGGGGACCATTAACTGAGCATCTGCTCTGCAGGCACTGCCATGACAATGCCTTTGAATATACTCACTTCCAACAAGCCTGTGAGGTTACCATCATTGGCCCTATTTGCAAATAAGGAAACTAGAACTCAGAGAGGTTAAGTAACTTGCACAAGATCAAAAGGCAAATAAACAGAAGAGACTGATGGGAGAGGGGTGAGTAAGCCAAGATACAATCCTATGAAAATAATATTGTTTTCAGGGGAGGGTCCAAATTCCTCAGCTCCTGCCCCATGGAACCACCATACTTCCTCCAGTGGTCCCTCTGTTTCCAGCTGCAGCCCCTGTCCCATCCCTCCTCCCTAAGCCATTCTAGCCTTTCCTAGCTGCTTCTGTGCTTCCGTAGCCCTGGTAGGCAGGGCTGCATGGTGAGCGTTGACCCAGCCTTCTGCTCCAGTCTCTTTCCCTCAGACCTGGCACCTTCACAGCAGAGATGGGCCTTGCTGCCATTTGGCTCCAGTGTGTGGCACAAGCCTTAGCACCTATCTGGGCTCTGTGGGTATTTGCTGACTAATTCTGGGAAGCAGGGGGAAGCCAGGGCCATGATCCTGGTGAGCCAAAGCAGGGCCTACCCTGAGCCATAGGAGCCAGGCAGGCCAGGCACTGATGGGGAGTCCAGAGCCCTCCAGCCAGAGCATGGGGAAGAGAATGACTGAGGCTCTCAGGGAAGGGCAGAGATACTGGAGAAACAAGACACTGTGTACACATAGCCAGCAGAGAAGATGTTTTAAACCATATAGGAAGGGGGTAATGGTAGAGCCCATAATGAACTAGTCCCCAAGGGGAGTGCCCAGGGATGGGAGGGGCCTGGAGCCCTCCTTTGGATAAGCATTCATCACTGTAGGAAGAAGCTGGGCAGCCTTGCTCTCAACTCCCAGCTTTTCTAATGTAAGAGCTGGAGATGTAAATGGGACTGTGAGGTGGGGGTGGGGTGCAGAGATTATGGGTGTCCCTATCACTGTACTGAAGCAGTGAGGTCTGTGACTCCTAGAGATCTGATAGGGTGGTGATGGGAGAGCACAGTCCTCAAACCCAGGACCGCCTCGAGGCAGGGCTAGGGAATGATTCTCTAGCTGGCTGATCAGGGGACAGTGCCAAGATTAGGGAAGGTTTCTGTGAGATTTGGGGCTCCTGTCTTCTCAGTCTTGAGAGATTCTCCCCCTCCTTGTCCTGAATCTCTGTTACTTTATTTTCTATTAACATCAATTAGTTTATACAAGAGTGTTTTCTTTGAACATGTCCATTTATGGAGGCAGTACATCTTGATCAGAAACACCGCCTCCATCCTCCTCCCTCTTCCTCCTTTGTCCTGAACTTCTGACCCGAGTCAAGCTGTTTCTGCTCTGGGCCCCCACATTGCTTTCAGTGGAATGGGTATGCTCCCTTCGGGGTGTGTTGCCCTCCTGAGCCCCTGACAAGTTTGTGAGCCATGAGGGTCCTTAAGAGGTAGAGAAGAAGGAGAGGGAGGAGAGCATGACACTCAGGTCCTAGTTTGGATGACAGGTGGTGACATTATATATAGGGGCTCCATTGGGAAGAATGAACTCAGGGGAGGATTGTGAATGCAAGTCTGAGGCATGGGGAGTTAGCACTGCTGGGGTACCTAGAAGGAGGGCTCCATGCCAGGTCCCCTCTCCACCGCTCTGGTACTCTCTGCCAGGGCAGATTTCAGTCTCAGGTGGTTCCACTGAGATGAGTTCCTGACCTCCGACACAGCCCCCCCCCCCCATACCTCTCCTTCACGTGATGGGTTGCAGTTTATCCCGTGCTTATATGGGTAGTACCTTGGTTCGTCTCCATCCTTCCTTTCTAGACTGTAATCACCCAGCAGACGGAACCACAGCTTCCCTGTCTTATCCACAGAACCTAGAACCAGGTCTGGCTGCAGAGTTCTCCCCCATAGGGCTTGGCCAAGGCTGCCTATGCTGCGTAGCCTCAGGAGAGAGGCCTGGACGGTGTCAGTGACCTGACGCTTCGCAGCATGATTGTCCCCAGGAGACTAGACCGTTACAGGAGAAAGTAAGGGGGGGGGGCGACACCAAGCGATCCTGATGGTGCCCTGGCACCCAATGGAGTGTAGAGAGGCTCAGAGGAAATCCATTGAGGGAGAGGTCAAAACAGCTGTGTCCATGGCCAGCCCCCACTGAATAAAGAGTGCTCAATAAAGAGTGCTCATGTGACCAAGCTAGTCATATGTTAGCTTGCTTATTTCTCTAAAATCACCTTGAGGAATTGCTCTTAACCCCATGTGATGGTTAAAGAAACTGAGGCACAGAGAAACCATGCCCCAAGGGCCCCTCAGCCAGGAAATGTAAAACAAGAGCAGGTACGCTTGTCAGATGTTGCTGCTGTCCTCCTGAACAAACTGTGAAGTTGGGGGACAAAGGGGACAAGGCGCCCATTCTGGAGGGATATGGAGTTCTGGAGTATCAACAAGCCAGATGTGGAGGTGCTAGACTGAGGTGGGTGGAGGGAGTCACATGCTGCTGAGCAGCCGAGGTTCACGGAGCCAGAGGCCCTGAAGCTAGAGGTTCAGGGTCTGCCAAACTTGAAGACACAACTTGGAGCATGCATGGAGGTCCAAGTCTTAAGAAGAGGTTCTAAAGGACTCTCCCTTTCTCTGATGAATTTCCGTCTACCCCACCTCCACCCCCCCAACACTTTCCTGGACTTTTCTCTGGCTCCCAGCAAAAGGGGCAAATTTGTCTATACTCAGTTTCAAGCCAAAAAAGAAAGAAGTCAACCTAGGATCTCAGGGCTAGCAGAAGGTGGAGAGATGATTCCAGCTCAGGTCTTTGGGCTTTATCCTCTTTCGGTAAATCCTGACTGCACAGGCTGCTCTACTTCTATTTTTTTTTTTTTTTTTTGGTAGTTAATTGGAGATAAGAGTTTCCTGGAGGCAAACCTCCCAGACCCTGCCCCTCCCAAAGCAGGAAGTGGTTTTGGAGGGCAGATGTTGCCCGGGGCATCTAGTGAATGTGATGAATCATCTTTGTGAGAGCCACAGGTTGCTTCTGGACAAGTCACTTGAGCAGCCCACCACCACCCCTAGAACCCAGCAGTTGATGGGGTCTGGGATCCGGTGGTCCTAGCTAGCAGGAGCTATGATGATCAGGGCGTCATAGCTGCCACCCTTCCCCAGCCTGTTCTGAGCTCTGGATTGCATTTGGAAGAGGATTTGATTAGACCCTAAACAGTAGCTCCATTTAGAGGGCCTGGTCCATTTCCTGTGTGCTAACAGACAGGACCAGGGTAGAATTAACCATGGTCCAGTCAGGTCGAAGAGGTGATCGATGGAGGATGGAGAGATACAGACCCCTTGGGAAGGAGAGCAGGGCAGCACAAGCCAGCAATCTGCACATAAAGCCCGGCAAGCAGAAAGCAGACTGGTCTCTTTAGGATACTCTGGCTGTGTGTGTGTGTGTGTGTGTGTGTGTGTGTGTGTGTGTGTGTGAGAGAGAGAGAGAGAGAGAGAGAGAGAGAGAGAGAGAGAGTATAGTGGGGCTTTAACTTAGTGCCTAGGTGCTGTCCCTTAGCATTTTTGCTCAAGGCTGGTACTCTACCACTTGGTCTACTTCCAGCTTGTGTGTGTGTGTGTGTGTGTGTGTGTGTGTGTGTGTGTGTGTGTGTGTGTGTTTAATTAGAGATAAGAGTCTCACAGACTTTCTTGCCTAGGATGGCTTCAAATCTTGATCCTCAGATCTCAGCCTCCTAAATAACTAGGATTACAGACCTGAGCCACCAACTCCTGATTCTGAGTGGATTCTAGCACTGCAGCCTATTAGAACAGCTGCTTAACAGGGTGTCACCAGCTGTTGCATTTCCTAAATGCATACTCCCTCAGCACATTACACTTCTTACCTGCTTCACTGAAGGCAGAGACCAGCAGACTTGTTCCCTGCTGTCCCTCCTGTATCCACTCCTGTGGCTGAAGAATGAATGAGTGCACAAATGAGAACACACACACACACACACACACACACACACACACACACACACACACACACACACACGAGCCCAGAGCTGTTTGATGCAGACACCTGCCTGTGTCATTAACTTGCTGACTACAATTCATGCTTCAACCACACCTTTAACTTTATCTCTTCACCTGCCTTAATTCTGTCCTGCACCTGTCAGTCACCTCAGCAGCTCCTGAAGTTATCAGGTCTTCTATAGCTGCGCCCCCACCCACGCCTTCCTCCTCCCCCCCAGTAACATCCCCCTCAATGCCACTCTCACCCCAGCTCTCCCAGGATCTCGGCTTGAGCAAACCTACCAGCCAGCCTGGGAGCTCAGCAAAGAACAAAGAGTGCTGGGCCTTGTCTGTGCAGCTTTTGCTCAGTGTGGGACAAGCCCAGGCCAGAGGCCGTGGGCAGTGCTTGCTTAAGGCCTGAACCCCCTCTCTGTGGGTCCCTCCTCCCCTTGAGAAAGGACTTCAAATCCATGCTGGTCAGAGACCTGGGGCAGGAGGCTGGAGTCTTCATCTTTCTAGACTCTGCCGTCTTTGGAATTCTCCTATTGCCTGGGGCCTCAGTTTCTTCATCTCCGCTCATTAAAGCGAGATACTAATAACCACCTTTGTGTCACATGCTTTTCCTGGGCCAGGCACTGTTGGGAGATTAACCATAGTTTGTGAGTCCAATGTGGTATCCCTGGGCTCTGTTCCAGATGAGGAGACAGAGGCTCTGAGAGGTCAAGAGGCTTGGCGAGAGTTGCACAGCTAGAAAGTGGCCCCATTGGGATCAAAATCAGAGTCTGATTGGAGACTCAAAGCACGTATCCGCAGAGCACTCTGCAAGCTCTTCAGTCCTGGGTGGTTCTTGGCCAATCCATCCGGGTAGGGCCCTCTGGGGACAGGCCCCCCTGCCAGAGTGGCACTTCCCCTCTTGGCTTTGTTTGGTTTGGCCTCAGTCTAGGGCTGGGTTGGCAGAGGCAGGCTGACTCGCATTTCTGGTTTGGGGCCTGGTGCTGCACTTTTCCCCCAGGGGACTGGGCGGGCTCTGCTGACAGGCCCACTGGGATGGGCCTATGCCCTGCCCCACTCCCCAGGAAAAGGGAGATTTTAGCCTGCTCCTGTCTTAGTGCCATTCTGTGCCAGGCCCTGAGGTCACCGCGTGCTGCTGCTGCATCCCGTCTTTCTCCAGGACTTGGAGAGGCAGGTGGGGCTGGTGGCTGTGAGGAAAGGTATTGTGGATGTGGGAACTGGCCATGGGACGGTTTGTTTTTTCCTGATGGAGTTTCTCCATGGTGAGTGGAGTGATGGGCTGGGGACAGGGACTGCTCAGAAACTGGCTTGCAAATAACAGAGCCCGAAGGCCTAGGCTCTGGTCCCCACCTAGCCCCTGAATTACTCAGGGTGTCTTTGCACTGACCAAGCTGGGCCCTGAGGCTCCCTGTCTATGAGTGGAGAGTCCCCACTCCGACCCCCAGGTAATTGGATGAGGAGGCTGAAGCACGGGCCTGAAGTCTCCTGGAATTCTAGAGCAGAGCTCAACTTTGCTTCTAAACAGCCAGCAGAGTTTACTTCTAGGGGATTTGTAGGAAAGATGTGCTTCTGTGTGAGGTCTTTGAATCGAGAATTTCCCTCTAGATCCATCTTTAAAGTCACCATGACTACCATCACCATCATCTCCTTTAGGAGCTTTCTAGAGCATGTTCTCCTGGTTTGTTGCGTGGGCACGGTGGTTATTGCATTTCACAGGTGGACACTTGAAGGCCCAGAAGGCCAATGACAGGCTCTGCCCCATCCCACGGTGGTGTCATTCTAGAAAGGAACCCTTCCGCCCTCCCCCCTTCCCCACCATCTCTGTGCGTAGGCAACGGGGACAGGCCACTTCTCAGCTGCAGGCAGGATTCCCAGGATAAAAGGACCTAGATTCAGAGGCACCTTTCTTTGGTCCAGGGGCACCCTCGTTGACACCCGCCAGGTCAATGACTTGGAATCCCCAGGCTCCCCTTCCTCCCTGCCGGGGGAAGGAGGACAGGGGGAGTGGGAGGGAGGGCTTTCACTTTCATGCTCCCAGACATGTGGCTCTTCCCTCTACTTCCCTGTACTGTGCTTTCACTTCTGCTCAGTGCCCCCAGGTACCTAGGTGACCCCTGGCCTGTGTGTGTACCACCTGTGGCTGACAGGACCACGGCTGGGTCACTTGTTCCCAGCTGGGCATGGGGCTTTGCCAGCACAGTTTCTATGACTTCTGTGTCAGTCTTGGGGCTTCTTGGTCTTTGAGCAGCTGTACAATAACAGTGAGTAGCAGTCCATGCTTGGGCTCAGTTTTCTTACCTGTCAAATGGTCATTTATGGGCTCTACAGGAAGAGCTTGGAGTCCACATTCTGGGGGTAGTTGTTGCTGAAGTTGTTTTTTTTGCCATTGCCTTATGCACACACACATTCCTGTGTGTGTGTGTGTGTGTGTGTGTGTGTGTGTGTGTGTGTGTGTGTGTGAACTCAGGACCTGTCCCCGAGGTCTTTTTGCTCAAGGCTAGTTCTCTACCCCTTGAACCACAGCTCCATTTCCAGCCTTTTGGTCGTTAATTGGAGATGAGCCTCATGAACTTTCCATCTTGGACTGGTTTCAAACTGCAATCCTCAGATCTCAGCCTCCTGAGTATAGTTAGGATTACAGATGTGAGTCGCTGACACTTGGCTTGGCTGAAGAACACAATGTAGCCTTTCAATGGCGAGTAGCCCAGCGCAGGCCGAGCCCAGCCAGCTCTCCTCCCTGTGTCCTGAGGCCCCCTGCCTGGAGCACTCCTGATTTCCTGGGCCCAACCTCCCTGTGACATCACTGCTTCTCAGACTCTCACTCCAAGAGCCACTTCTTCCTGTGCAAATGAGATCTACTGTTGGAACCCAGCAAACCCCTAAGGGTTCTTTGGGTCCTATGCAAGGCAGGAAATGGGTTTATTTTTGAATCCCTGAGCTTCCTCCAAACAGTTTAAAAATCCCTGGGTAGATGATCCCTCGGCGAGACGCCATGTGCCTGTGACATCTGGTTAACGCAGGTGTGGGCAGTATTTTACAGTTCTGGTTTCATTCCAGTTTACTGGTTTCAAAAAGATACTTAACATTTAGAGCAGATTCTTGTTTGAGTGACTCACTCGGAGTTGGTTTTTGGTTTTTTTTTTTTTAAACTTGTTTCCAGGAGAGAGACCCTTTAAAAGCTAGGTTCAATATTCTATCACTTGGAGATGGCTCTGGCTTAGGGACATCTTTTGACTTTGGTCTGTGGAGGCAGAAGCACCTGGCTTCTCCTTTACTCACTTTAAAGGCAACATCACCCCTGTTTCCTTTTCTGTAAATGAGGACAGTGACGCACCCCTTACAGAGCAGCGGGGCGTGGGCGAGAGGGAGATCCACCAGGCCTCGTACCTAACACACGGAAAGATCTAGACATGTGGCTCTTCTCCCTCCAAGTGGAGAGAAGTGTCCAGGGTGGAATCTAACAGAGCTGAGCCAAGGGATTTCTGAGTTTCTGTCTGGCGCTGGGCCTTGCTGCATTATGGGGTGCAGGGTTCACCTGCTGCCAGCTGCCACCTATGATGCTGCCTCGTGCGCAGCCGCTGTGTCTGGCACCTCCCAACCTCTCCTCCCGAGCTTACCTTGTTGTCTTTGTGTTTCCCAGATGCTTGAGACAGAGGCAGATGACAAGGGGGAGATGCCCTCGGAAGAGGGAAAGGGGCCAGGTACTGAGGATCCTGCACCCAGCAAAGAACCCTCTCCTGGCCAGGCACTTCCTCCAGGACACGATGCCCCACCCAGCAAGGACTCCGCTTCCGGGCCAGAACCTGCTCCTGGCCCAGGATCACTGTCCAGTGAAGACTCAGCTACCTGCCAGGAGCCCCCACCCCAAGAGGCCCCTCCAAGCAAGGACTCCTCTCCTCCAGCTCCAGCCCCTCTATCCTGCCAGGACCCTCCTGCTGATCAAGAGCCTGCTCCTAGCCAGGACCCTCTGCTCAACAAAGACCTCCCTGCCATCCCAGAGCCCCCTTCCCAGGACCTTCCACCCCATCAAGGTCCGCCTCCCACCCAGGTCTCCCCGTCAGTGGAGGCCCCCGCCAAGGAGACCCCAAGCTCCGGGGAGCCATCAGCAGTGGCCTCCAGACCCAGCTTCGTGATCCCCGAGGTCCGGCTGGATAGCGCCTTCAGCCAGCAGGAAGGGGCGGAGGGGGGCAGCTCTGGAGAGGAGGAGGATGCAGAAGAAGCAGAGGAGGGGGAAGAAGGGGAGGAAGACGAGGAGGAGGACACCAGTGATGACAATTATGGGGAGCGCAGCGAGGCCAAGCGCAGCAGCATGATCGAGACGGGGCCTGGGGCCGAGGGGGGCCTCTCGCTGCGCGTGCAGAGCTCGCTGCGGCGCCGGACGCACAGCGAAGGCAGCCTGCTGCAGGAGGCCCGCGGGCCCTGCTTCTCCTCCGACACCACCCTGCACTGCTCCGACGGCGAGGGCACCTCACCCACCTGGGCCATCCCTTCACCCCGCACCCTCAAGAAAGAACTGGGCCGCAATGGTGGCTCCATGCACCACCTCTCCCTCTTCTTCACGGGACACAGGAAGGTAAGGAGGCGGAGGCTGAGGAGAAGGGCTGATACAGGAAATGGGGGGGGGGGGGTGGCCCAGTGCCTGTGGGAAGGGAGAGACCCTGTCCCGCCTCAGCCCTTCTGTAAGTCTCCCCCCCCCCCCCCCCCCCCCCCCCGCACACTCCCCTGTCCACCCTCACCCCCGCAATGAACCTTCTGCCCATCAAACAGAAGGCAAAAACCAAGGCCAAGGAAGACCAAGAAAACAGAGCCTGGACAAACCCAGAGCTTTAGAACTCTGGAAGTTTTTTTCCCTACAGGTCCAGGGTCCTCTGGTCCCCACGGAAGGCAAAACAGGTTTGACCTAGCCCAGAGCATTTTCCATGTGTATTTAAAGGACCTGGAGTAGTAACTGGAAAAATAAAAAGTTAATATTTAGATCTGGTCAAGGCCTAGCCACACTACAGGTCTAGCAGCAAAAACAAAACCAATGCCTATTTGTTCTGGGCCAGCATCGTGCTAAGGATTCTCACTAGGATGCTCATTAGCACTCACTGATTCTCCCAACAGCCTTAGGGAGCAGACAGTGCTTTGTGCCCATTTCATAGATGAAGAAACTGAGGCACCAAGAGGTTATCTAGTGTGCCCTATGCAGCACAGCTTCTAAGTGTCTGAAATAGAATTAGGATCTGGCTCCAAGATTAGAGCCCTTTAGAACCATGCTGTATTTTGCTTTGTGCAAATATTTATAAATAGATAAATGTTCATGAACTTCCTGGTGTGCTCCCAGATCCTATGTATGCTCAGTGCTACAGCTTGGGGATTCAAGAAAAGAGCTGACTGTGTGGGCCAGGAACATGGCCCCATGGGGAACTGTCCATGCTTGTGGCCTTGAAGGTCACCTGCCAGTTTGACTCCACACTTTGTCCCAGATTTATTGTGTGGACCTGCATGCATCAGCCCAGCTCCTCCAAGCCTTGGTTTCCTTCTAGAAAATGCAGAGGTTAGTAGGACTTCTATCCATGGATTGGGGGGGCCTGGCCACTTGGGTGACATTGACACTTTGGTTCAGGCCCTGGGGAGTGCTGGTTGCATTCCTCCTCTTGAAGTGCAGCAGCAATGCGAGAGGTGTTGCTATGACAACTGTATGAGGCTAGGTAGGGGCTGGTGGTCGGGTCCCAGGAAGTGCAACTGACTCTCACAGATCCGGAAGCTAAGGAGAGACCCCAGGGCCTGGGTCCTCAGGCAAAGCTTCTGGAGAAAGATGCCCCCAGGCTTAATCTGGAAGATAGGCCAGGATTAGAGTAAAAGGGGGACGTTTCAGACATTGTTTGGCTAAACAGGGCATTTCTAAAGTACCCACACTACCATTCCTCCCTCTGAACCCATGGCAGACATTACTAATGGATTCCAACACACTTCTCCATCACGTTGAGACAAGGTTGCCAAGCCTTGTCAGCTTCCTACTAGTAATAAGGAAAACCTTGTATACGGTCAGATTGGAGGATCAGGCTGAGCCCCTCTAGAAAGGACATAAACTTTTGGCCCAGAAGTTGGTACTAACTACTAAAGGATTGGGACTAGCTCTCAATTTCCTCGTGTGTGTGTGTGTGTGTGTGTGTGTGTGTGTGTGTGTGTGTGTGTGTGCACATGCGCGTGCACTCTAGAATCACCAGAGGAGATGACTTCTAGTCTCCTGGCCTCTGTGTGTTCTCTCTATCCACCCTTGCTCCAACACAAATCTTTTTTTTTTTGTCGGTTGTGGGGTTTGAACTCTGGGCTTGGGCGCTGGCCCTCAGCTCTTCAGCTCAAGGCGAGCGCTCTACCACTTGAGCCACAGCACCATTTCTGGCTTTATAGTGGTTTATTGGCGATAAGAGTTTCACGGATTTTCCTGCCCAGGCTGGCTTTGAACCGTGATCTCAGATCTCAGCCTCCTGAGTAGCTAGGATTACAGGCGTGAGCCACGGGCGATACAAGTCTTTATATGCATGCACGGCCATCTGCTTCCCCAGCTCTGTTGGCCCCACTTCCTGCCTAGGGACAGAGACTTGTATGTGGGCGTCCGGCAGGCCCACATCAGCTCTCTCCTGCCTCAGCTTCCTCCTTTGGGTGCCCAAGGTTCCCACTGACATTCTTCCTTCCCCTACTCTCCTCCATCACTTCTCCTTGTTGCTTCCTTCTTTGGGGGGCTTCAGTGGCTGCCCCCAGCTCTGTAGCAGCCTCCCACACAGCTTCCACTCACCTGACCGTCAGTCAGTGAGCCCTCACCCCTCACCATCCTCATCCTGTTCTCTCCAGACCACTAGCTTCAGTGAAGCTGTCCTGGGTAAGAGGGCATGAGTCTGGAGTGGACAAGCGTGGGCCTAGCCGTGCTTCACTGGGAGTGGGCCCTGGGGCAGATCCCTGCCCTGGAGAAATAGGTTTGGTCATCGTATCTCCTGCCTAGGATGGCTGGGAAGGGGAAGGAATCCCATACAGTGACTTGGCACCAAGCACCTGGTCAGTGCTCCATAAATGGCCAGCATGTCGTTGAAGAGGAGGAGAGAGGAAACAGAGAAGGAGGAAGTGGAGGCAGCAGGAGCAAGCCTGCTGACAATTATGCCCTCATTCACAGAGTTCTGCTGTGTCTCTTCCATGACCTGGAAACGCTGCTGCCTGGCTAAGCCTAGTTAGTGTTCTTTCCACTGAGGGAGGGGGGAGGGGGGTTGCTCCCCCCCCCCCCCCCGTGTGTGTCCAGGCCACATAATGAGTCATGGACAGTGGCCTCATCCTGTCCACCTACCCCAGATTCTCTGTGTCTCATGTGGATAAGGGATGGGGGAGGAGGTAGGAGGGTGGAAGGGAGGTAACAGCTTTCTCCCATGATGTCTGTCTTCCTGACTTAAGCCTGGCTGTTGTAGGAGGGCCATGGACAAGTCACTGAGACTCAGCACCAAGGCCAGAGGTGAAGAGGAGAAGGCAAAGCCTTCAGTTGTGGAACCAGGTAGATCCAGGTTCAAGTCTCAGCTCTGCCTGGTCAAACTGCTTTGTCCTCTGAACTCCAGTGTTCTTTTATGACATGAGGACACTAAATCTTCCTAGGGTTGACCTGGGCTGTGGAAAGTGCTGCACTGGGGCCACCGAAAGCCCTGAGCACAGGACAGTGCTCTTGTGATGATGTAAGGCCTAGGAAGGCCAGGCAGGGCCGGTGTGGCGCTGGGCTGCTGTGTGTCTAGCTGGAGCCATGCTGCCTGCCATGGGCTGTGCTCTGGCCCAGGGTTGTCCACGGCCCACCCCTATCAGCCTGCCCTCGTGTGCCCTGAGAGATTTCTACTGCGCATAGGGGCGTTAGAACCACAGATCTTAGCAATGGCCTAGCAAAGGCATAGTGGTCTTACAGGTGGGCCGACTGAGGTCCAGAGAGGGAGAGAGGGAGGATCACACACTGGGGTCTGGTCTCCTGTGTGGAGCTGAGTTGGCTCAGATCATCTCCTACTGTGAGGCCCTAGTGGCCCAGCAGAGCGGATCCTCTTCCTGAGATACCCCAGTGGGTGAGTTCTGTGTCTAGGCCCCCAGATGCTGTCACTGAGTTGCATCCTAGCCTGGTCTGGCTCGGCTCAGCATCACGGCCACCGGTGGCGACCCTTCCCTGGCCACGCTTGTTTCCTCCCTTCCCAGGCATCTGGCTCTGTAGCAGCTGTCAACGGACAGCACCAGCCTCGCTGCACTAAGCTTGCTGCCTAGGTTAGAGGTGGGACAAGAGGACCCCTAGATGCACAGCCCCGGCGTGTGACTGCACTTCCAAGGCTCCTATTCTCCAAAAATGTAAAGAAGCCTCACATCTAAACAAATACCTTTAGTGGCAGATCCGTGGGTCCATGGAGCCCTGGCTACCACACGTAGCCCAGTGGCCCCAGAGTGCGACCAAGAGAGAAAACCAGCCCGGGCCTTGCTCAGTCACCTCTGGCTTCTGAAGCCAGACTCCAAATTTTCTGCTTCCTGCCAGCTCAGAGATCCCAGGCGGGTCACCAAACTGCTCTGGGCCCCAGACCCCTTCCCTCCTAAACTGGGAGAAAGATCAGCAAATAGCTCTTAGAATTGTTGAAAGATTAAATTAGATACTATCAAAGCACTTAGCACAATATTCAGGACTTGCAAATGCCCAATAAATGTGCTGAGCACTCTCTCATATACACATTGTGTGTGTGTGTGTGTGTGTGTGTGTGTGTGTGTGTGTGTGTGTGTGTGTGAATTTGTGCACACCACTACTGGAACTTGAACTCAGTGAGTGGGAATTGTCCCTTCACTTTTTTGCTCAAGGCTAGTGGTCTACCACTTGAGCCACAGCTCCACTTCTGGCTTTTTAGTGGTAAATTGGAGATAAGAGTCTCATGGGTTTCCCTGCCTAGGCTGACTTTGAACCATGATCCTCATATCTCAGCCTCCTGAGTAGTTAGGATTACACGCATGAACCACCAGTGCCTAGCTAACTTATTTAATGTTTACAATGGCCCTGTGAGTTTATGAAGAAAGGGAGAGACACAAAGCAGGGACAGAACTCAACTAAGGACTATGAGCTTAATGCGTGATTGGGCTACGATTCAAATCCTAGCAGTTTCCAATCTCACTCTTAATCACGGTTATAATTATAGCTACCCTGACCCTAAGAGTCACAGTTATTATTCCAAGAAGTGTTGAGCCCCCGGTCCCTGGGCAGCCCCTGGGGATTCCTGCCAAAGTGCACGGATGGGGGTGGGGTAGGGTCTGGGCTCACTTCCATCGGCCTTTTCTCCGGGTATAGCCCTGTAGGAGACTGTGAGGAACAGGCAGATGGAGACACACTGTGGGGAGGCCCTTTACATGATGCAGCTGCATGAGGACCTTGGGGAACCCCAGGGCTCCTTCTAAAGCTGTAGGCCACAGCCAGCCCGGCAACCTTGATGCCCAGCTCTCCTGGCTACATGGGGCAGACTTCTCAGGCTCAGAGCACCCCGTCCTCTATTAAGCTTGGCCCTATTGAAGATGATCTCTCCCAGCGGTGGAAGGAAGAGCCCATTTCCCAGCCGTGCAGAGGCCCCCGGTTGGTGGCTGGCCGGGAGTGGTCCCCAGGCCCATTGTGTGGGGCTGATAAAGTGCGGAAGCTGAGGTTAGAATGGGAGGAAGCCCTGTGCTGTGGGCCCTTTCCCACGGGTGGGGGCCCTGAGCACTGCGGGGCCAGGCTTCCAGCCTGTGTGTATACCAGGGCAAGCCTGGTGAATCTTCCACCCACCCATCCCATCGGCAAGCCCTCACCAGGCCTCTGCTGTCTCTGGGAAACTTCCTCCAAGTCAGAGGAAACAGGACACGTGCTGGGCTCCTCACCATGTGGGTGTGGGCCTCTGGGTGCACGTACACTCGTGTTTACTCTCCCAGTGAGCTGCAGACTCAGGAAGGAGGCCTTGCCCTGAGTCTTCCCTGGAAAACGCTAATGCCACCACCCTGGCGTTTGAGCGTCCTCTGCTGGACAAACACAGGCCTTGAATGTAGACAGACTGATTCCAGCTGTCACTGAAATGCTGGGACTCTGAACAAGTGACTGAGGTCCTGCTGGATTTATCACGTGACTAATGGCTTGATACTATGAGCATCATGAATGAAGGCATTAAAGTCCATCCATCCTCCCACCCATCCATCCACCCACCCACCTACCCATCCATCCATCCATCCATCCATCATTTTTAGTGGGTTCTCCACTGAGGCTAGCCACTTCCCATACTGAAACTGAGGCCCAGACTGAATCTCATGAGGAATTTGTTTAGGATCCATACACGGTAGCCCTCGGCCTTGTCTTGTGACACAGATTCATACCGTCCAATGACAGTGCTTCTTCTACCTCAGAGCTAAGCCTAGGTTCCTGCTGTGAGGCAGCCATGGGAGGGGCCTGGAGTCTCCAAGAGGACGCACAGCATAGGCAGGTCTAGGGAGATGAGATTAGATGGCCCTCACCTAGAGGGTGGGAGTCTGCAACTCTCTCTCTCTCTCTCTCTCTCTCTCTCTCTCCAAATATGAGAAAACATGAAAGATTATCTGTTTCATTTTCATAGTTTCATCCATTTTCCACAAATGATACAACTGAATTCTTCTTGACGGTTGAACCATACTCCACTTTGTATGTGTATATATACTTTTAAAAATGTATTTATCACCAGGTGCTGGTGGCTCATGCCTGAAGTCCTAGATACTTAGGAGGCTGAACTTTCTGAGGATCATGGTTTGAAGCCAACCCAGGCTCTTATCTCCCATAAACTACCCCCAAAAGAGCCAGAAGTAGAGCTGTATCTCAAACAGTAGAGAGCTAGCCTTGGACAGAAAAGCTGGGATGGCACTCAGGGCTGAGTTCAAGATCAGCACATAAAAGAAATCATTTATTTGTTGACAGCCTCCTGGATCGATTCTATATCTTGGCATCCAAGAATTGTTCTGCAACACACACACACACACACACACACACACACACACACACACACACACACACACACACACACACACACACAAGAAAAGACCCTGTCCAGTAATGGATATTATCCAGAAGGCACTAGGGAGTCTCAGAAAGCTTTAAATCAAGAGAGGTGCTCTCAGATCTGTAAGGGTTCACATTACACCCCGCCCAACAATGCCTGGTCTCCTTTGACCCTCAGAATCCTGACTAAATGACTGTAATCTTGATTCGAGAAATGAAGGACGGGAATGGAGGCTCAGAAACAAACAGAGCTTGGCCAAGTCACGTGGCAGAAGCTTGTCTGAAACTTAGTTCTCTTGCCTGCAGATTTACCATGATGCTTCTGTCTGTCTGGCCTGGCCCCAGCAGGCTGGGTCTCTTCCCAGCCCTTCACCCTTTCCACTCAGCTGTTCCCAGTCACTGGTCTCACCCCTACACACACCTGATCTGCAGAGGGTGGAAGTGATGGGGGGCTGGGGCAGGCTGAACCTCTGGTCCTCTGGGCTTGGTCAGGAGTCCCTGGGCACGTAAACTGCAGTACATCTGTCTTCTCTCTGCAGATGAGCGGGGCTGACATCGGGGACGATGAAACCTCCAGGAAGAGAAAGAGCAAAAATATGTACGTTGGGAGTATCCATGGTACTCATTCTTGTGCGGTGGGGGTGGAAGGAACCTCCCTGTACCCATCTTCCTCCTCTGTCTGAAGGATCATCTTTCCTCTAGGGATATAGCTTGGGAATGGGCCTGCATCCACCTCCACCCCTACTCACAGACACCAAGGAACAGTGGTGTCTCCTAACTTTGCAGGGGTCTCAGGGTGGGTCACCAGGGTCCTGAGCATTCCCTCAGAGTAAAGCAAGATGATGATGAGTACCCAGCAGCCATGGTGAGCCAGAGGCAGCTAGCCAGGGTGCCTGGACCTGCTCAGACTCAGGGCTAAGCAATGACATGGACTGGTCCTTTGTTCCTTCTGGGCCCTTGAGTGACGGGAGAAAGGGTTGAGGCAGTTCTCAGGAATTGCCAGGAGGGGGCGCTGCTGGCCTGACTATATTATCCCACTTTCCTGAAGCTTTTTGGTCATGCTCAGGCCCCTTTATATTTGTGGAGGATTTGTTGTTGTTTGTTTGTTTGTATGGCTGGGTTGTTTTGCTTGAACTCAGGGCCTCATACTTGCTAAACAGGCACTCTACTGCTAGAACTACACCTCCAACCGTGTTTTGCATTGGTTATTTTCAAGGTAGGATCTCACTTTATACCTGAGTGGGTCTGGGCTGGGGATGACAGGCCCATGCCACCATGCCCGGCCACTGTGCTTCCCCTTGGTTGAAATAGCAGGTGCCTGCCGCTAAGCCCAGGCATTCACTGAGATTGAGTCCTTAGAACCTGCATGCTAGGGCTGGCCTCAAAACACAGTCCCCCTGTCCTTTGCCTCCTAAGTAGCTAGGATTACAGGCTTGAGCTACTGCACCCAGTACTTGTGGAGGTTTATTAGAGGTGCTTATTAACAAGGTGTGTGTGTGGGGGGAGGTGGTGGTGATGGTATGGGAGTGTGGTAAGAGAGTTTTTTGTTTTTGGTAGGTTGTGGGGCTTGAACTCTGGGCTTGGGCGCTGTCCCTGTGCTCTTCAGCTCAAGGCGAGCGCTCTACCACTTGAGCTACAGCGCCACTTCTGGTTTTCTAGTGGTTTATTGGAGATAAGAGTCTCACGGACTTTCCTGCCCAGGCTGGCTTTGAACTGCGATCCTTAGATCTCAGCCTCCTGAGTAGCTAGGATTACAGGCGTGAGCCCCCGGTGCCCGGCTTGTTTTTTGTTTTTTGTTTTTAATCTCTTGGTACCCTCAAGCTTAGACCATAGAGACTGAGGCGGTGCAGGGAGAAGGGCTCAGGGATCACCTCCCAGGGGGAGCCCACCTTCTCTCCAGGCTAGTAGCACTCCCCATTAACTAGACACAGGGAAAGATGCTTCTTATGTGCCTCTTCCCTGGCCTAGACCTTATGCGATTACAACCTTTCTTTGCCAGCTCCCCTGCCCTCTCCTGGTTTGGGCAGCAGCTGTGAGCCTCTCTTACTGCAGACAGCAAAGCTGCGCTTTCCAGAGAAGATGAAATGCATGAGCAACAATTCCTTACTTTACTCATCTCCTTTAACCTCCTGATTTCAGGAGGGAGGGGCTGTTCAGGGCCAGAGCTGTTGTGATGGCAACCCCAGTGGGGAGTGGGTGGCAGTGGAGGCTGGGCGTCCAGGGTGTTCAACTTGTCTGGAATCATGGCTAGCATTTTCAGGGGCAATGAATGCTTAAAGCCTCCCTCCCTCCCTTCTTTCCTTCCTTTCTTCCTTTCCCTCTCTCTCCTTCCCTCCCTCTCATCTCCCCCCCCTCTCCCCCCGTTTTCTTCATTTCTTTTCTATCTTTTCTTCTTTGCTATTACTGGGCTTTGAACTCAGTACTCAGTATTTGGCATGCTTGCTCAGCTGTCTGGCTTTTTGTTGGTTATTTTAGAGATGGCATCTGGCATACGTCTCCGCCTTGGCTAGCTTTGAACCATGATCATCTGGGTCTCAGCCTCTTGACCTGCTAGGATCATAGGTGTGAGCTTCACACTCTTAAAAGCTTAGTTATGGACTCTTGAGATAATCATCAAAATAATAACCAACAAGCCGGGTGCTAGTGGCTCAGCCTATAATCCTAGCTACTCAGGACGCTGAGATCTGAGGATCCCAGTTCGAAGCCAGCCCCAGCAGGAAACTTTGTGAGACTCTTATCTCCACTAAACTACTCAAAAAAGCCATAAGTGGCACTGTGGCTCAAGCAGTAGTGCTAGCCTTAGGCAAAAGAAGCTCAGAGACAGTACCCAGGCCCCAGAGTTCAAGCCCCAGGACTGGCAAAATATAATAATAATAATGATAGCCAAGCCAACAAGCATTATGCCAGGCGCTGCCCCATATGCACTACATATGGTCTAATTTCATCTTTAGTTTGCGTCTCTTTTAAAAAATTATCTTCTCTTTATTTTACAAATGAGGAAGCTAATATACGAATAGCTTAGTTACTTGTCAAGGGAGTAGGAGGGGCTTGGGGCTGGCCTGCAGCTTCACACCTGAGGGTCTAGAAGGAACAATTTGGCTGGGCAGTAAGTTAGCCCCAGGCTCCTCCAGCCCCAGAGAAACACAGAGTTCCAGGGGGACAGCAGTGGCCTCCTGGCTGGAGGTCAGGCCTGGGCGTCTGTGTCTCATGCGGCCACCAGGGGGCTAGGTCATTCAGCACAGAGCACCAAGCCCCAGGAAGCAGCTTTTCTCTTCTTCTTTCTCTTCTTTTTGTTCTTTCTTGCTTCCTTGTTTTTCTTTTGCACAGGTTCTGGGTCTTGAACTCAGAGCTCTGTCTATTAGCTATTTGGCTCAAGGTTGACACACCACTTAAGCCATGCTTCTTCAAGAACTTTGCTGCCCAAGCTGGCTTCAAACTGGGGTCCTCAGATCTCAGGCTCTTGAGTAGCCAGGATTACAGGTGTGAACCACTGGCACCTGGCTTGGAAGTGGCTTTCTTTTTTTTTTTTTTTGTCGGTCGTGGGGCTTGAACTCTGGGCCTGGGCACTGTCCCTCAGCTCTTCAGCTCAAGGCAAGCGCTCTACCACTTGAGCTACAGCGCCACTTCGGGTTTTCTGGTGGTTTATTGGAGATAGGAGTCTCACGGTCTCTCCTGCCCGGGCTGGCTTTGAACCGCGATCCTCAGATCTCAGCCTCCTGAGTAGCTAGGATTACAGGCGTGAGCCACCAGCGCCCGGCTTTTGGAAGTGGCTTTCTTGCTCTGTGTTCCCTGGGCAATTTGAGGAACCCTATCCTCTTCTAGAGGGCTGCTGAACTGGGGACTTCTTTGGCTTGGAAACTGCTAGACTGGGGACCCTGTCCCAGACTTCCAGAACACACATGGCCTCAGAATCCCATGCCTGTGCTCTTTTGTGCTAAGTCTTCCTTGTGACCAGCAACAGTCTCAGGTAGGTACTGTTGTCAGTCCTGCTGGACTCAACCCCGGTTCTGGACCTGGGCTCTCCACCTGGGCCTGGTATAGCAACAGTTCCCTTAATCACACAGGGGACTTACCCAGAAGTCCTAGTGCCATTCGGAGCTTCAATAACTCCCGAAGTATAAATGTTACAAGCTCTCTCCGAAGTTGAGTCATTTTGCTTTCTTCTACACATATTTAGTTTTGTGATTTGGATGATACGTTTTGCATTTTTCTTCTTGGGGTTCAGTTCAGCATTTTATATCTTCAGAACTATGGAGACTGAAACTGAAAATTTTTATTATTATTAATAAATTTTTTATTATTTGAAAAAAAATCACTAAAGCAAATACACATAACAACTGAGCACTTACCTTGCAGATGGTGGGGACATTTTATTTTCTGTTGCCTGTTTATAAGATTTGCACTTCTGAAATGATTCCGATTGAGATCAACCCAGACTTGTGTGTCAGGGGTGGGGGTGGGGGGGTCTTGGTATATTTCTGTGGATGGAGAGACAGACTGACCCCCAGGGAGGGAGGCTGGCAGGGCTGTTGTCATGGCGGTGTCCAGCCAGGGGACCAGGGGCAAAGGAAACACACTGGAGCAGGAGGCCTTTAACCCCTTTCTCAACAGCACCCTTGCCAAAATCTGCCTTCTGGGAGGAGTGGCCTGACTAAAAATGGTTTTTAGCTAAAAATAGCAGTTCTGTGCCACCCTGGTGGGCAGAGCCTGCCCCCCCCCCTCTGTCCCTCCTAGCAATTTGCTGACTTGGATTCTCCCCACCGGGCTTCTCGCTGCCATAGCAACGGGGAGGCTAGTCACAAATAACTGGGTCTGGCTTCCTGCCGAGGGCGGGCCCCAGAGGCCGTCCCTTGCCGACACATGCCCCTTTCACAGCTCGGGAGGAGGGGGGTGTTTTTTTTCTCTTCCCTCCCCCTCCTGGTCCCTCCCATTTCCTGGCTCCTCCTGTCTGAAATCCCAGCCCAGGCTAGTGCCTGGGAGTCCAGTCATCTGGCCAGAATTCCAGCAAGCAAGGACTTCACCATTGCTCCTCACGGCCCAGGATCTAGGGTGGAAGGCAGGAGCAGAAGGGGTGTTCCCTGCAGGTGGGGAGCGGGGGGCTCTCCGAGATGCTCCGGGGCATGTACCTCACACGCAATGGGAACCTACAGAGGCGGCACACCATGAAGGAGTAGGTGCCCCCTGGCCTGGCCCTGGCCCTCCCACCACCCTGGACTAGCAAGGGTCGCTCGTGGGCATCAGGCCTGACCAACCTTCTCTGCTTTTCGTCCCCAGAGCCAAGGACATGAAGAACAAGCTGGCGATCTTCAGGCGGCGGAATGAATCCCCGGGAGCCCTGCCAGCAGCCAAGACAGACAAGATGATAAAGTCGTTCAAGTAAGTCCTCCCTGCCCATCTCCCACCTGGGACTCTTTAGCCACTCACTGGATCTTGGGGGGCGGGGGGAAGTGAGGCTCAACAGTGGTATTAGGAGAAGGGGTTGTATTCACTTGGTTGTATTCGGGGGAGATGGGGAGCCTGGTACCCAGCAATCAGCAGCAGTCACAGGGAGCCGTTATCCTGGGGAGGAAGGCCAGGCAGGGGGCAGGGGGGCCGAGAGTGGTTCCAGCTCCAAGAAATGGGGTAGATCTCCCCCGCCACACCCCCCCCCCCCCCATCCCCGGTCAGTGACAGCCTGGGCCCAGTGTCACTAACAAAAGCCTCCTGGCCCGGCTTCCCCCACACCCTGCCCCGCCCCCCGCCCCCCAGCCTCACCATATTCTCGTCCTCACCCCTTAGGCCCAGCTCCGAGGAAGCCCTCAAGTGGAGCGAGTCCTTGGAGAAGCTGCTGCTTCACAAATGTGAGTGGTGCCAGCTGCTGTTCCCCTCCCTCTCTCCCTCCCCCCCCCCCCTTTGGGCCCAAGGAATATCCTGGAGAGTCCGCCTTCCTACTCACCTGGGCTCAGCCAGGTGTTCCTGGCTGTTGGGTGAGCTCAGGCAGCCTCTGGTCAAACCTTGGGGTCATCTCCTGCCAGCCCTTCCGTCTCCCCCCCCCCCCCCCCCGGGAAGTGGCCCCTGCCTGCTGGAGGCCACTGGGACCTGTGTACTCAGACCCAAATTCCCAGAATAACAATAAACACTTCCATGTACTGAGGACTCGCACTGGGCCAAATGTGCCTGGCGTCACATGGTCCAATGGGCAGGATCCCGTCTGGGCTCTTGAGATGGGATTGGTGATCACTGTTTTGCAGAGGGAGGGTCCTGAGGCATCGATAGGAGGGAGAGCTGGCCAGGCCCATCCTGAGGCCCCGGCAGGACTAGAACTGTGTTCTGGGGCTCTCAGTTCTCAGCGATAAGGACTTTTACTCAGCTCTCTGCATTTGCTCCCTTAAGGCCCTCGAAGGGCCAGCATGGGCAGTGGGGGCAATCCGAAGGACAATCAGGGCTGGCTTTGCCTCTCATCCACACCTGGGCTTCTCCTTTCAGATGGCTTAGAAGTGTTCCAGGCCTTCCTTCGCACTGAGTTCAGTGAGGAGAACCTGGAGTTCTGGCTGGCGTGTGAGGACTTCAAGAAAGTCAAGTCACAGTCCAAGATGGTGGCCAAGGCCAAGAAGATCTTTGCTGAATTCATCGCCATCCAGGCGTGCAAGGAGGTAGGACCCCAGCCCTGTCCTCAGGCTCTAGCTCCCATGGCTCCAGTGGCCCTTCAGCTGCAAGGAGGTAGCCAGCAGCTCAGAAAGGGGGAGGCCAGGGAAGGACAGGATCCTGGGCCATCATGAAATGTCCCCATCTACACCCTAATCCGCCTAGGCTCAGAGCTCAGCCCTTTGTAGATGTGTTCATGACACCCTTTGAAATGAGTTTCAATATCATCTTGGTTTGAAAACCAAGGAGACAGTCTCAGAGTGGCTAATTTTAGTGGCTAACATGTATGGCGAGCCTGTGCCAGGCACTGAGAGTTTCATGTGGGTGGTTTTGTTTGGGCTCAGTCTGCAGATAGGAAAACTGAGGCTCCGTGCACAGATTTGCTTAAGCACAGCCAGGGTTCAGAACTGCGAAGTAGGGACCCAAGTAGTAGAAGGATGGTGTTTTCAGGTCCCACAGATCCCGCCACCCCTCCAGGAAGCGACTTTGCCAAGACTCCAGTCCTCTGGCCTGAGGCGCTCCATCACAGCAGCCCCCTGGCTGTGGCACAGAAGGGTTTGCAGTGGGGCGACCAGATTGCCCCCTAGACTTTTTTCAGCACTGGACCCCCAGGCTGGGTGCCTTCCAGGCAGCTCCAACTCCAGCTCCTGTGTGTCCACAGGTGAACCTGGACTCGTATACCCGGGAACACACCAAGGACAACCTGCAGAGCGTCACACGGGGCTGCTTCGACCTGGCCCAGAAACGCATCTTTGGGCTCATGGAAAAGGACTCGTACCCTCGCTTTCTCCGCTCTGATCTCTACCTGGACCTCATTAACCAGAAGAAGATGAGTCCCCCACTCTAGGAGCCACGGGAGTCCAGCTCAGCGATCACACCGAGGGGCTGGGCCTCCTGCCCACCCGCCTTCTTCCCCCCCCCGGCGACGGAGGGGGCAAGCGAGCCCCCAGAGGCTGTGTCTCCAAATGGACAGATGGACAGTTGGGTTTGTCGCCTGGACTGAAAGAGGCCCAGGCCACTGGAGGAGTAGAAGGACCGGCCCCATGGGGCCTCCACTGCCCTGGTACGAGGGGTCCTGGTACAAGGGCCCTGACGGTCAGGGGACCCTACTGGAGTCAGATCTGGAGCTACAGCTTTCTGCTTTGGATGTTTCGTTTGGAGATTTTTGTGGTGACCAAGTTCCTTAAAAGAACTGGCTGGTGGGACAGCAGGCCCAGGCCTGGGCTCTGTGGCCATCCTGGGGTATGGGGGTGGGGGGACTGCTGAGGCTCGTAGCTCAGACCCCCACCTTGAGTTTTATTTATTTAAACAGTAGTTGGATGCTTGGCCCATGTGCTGTAATAGGAAATCCGTGCCCCATCATCTTCCTAATTGACAAGTGCAATATTATAACCAATGCCTTGGGAAAGCCACTGTGGAGAAGGTGGCTGCCAGTGTCCAGCTTCTGGGACATTTGCTGGTCCCGGGAACCAGTAGTGGGCAGATGGGCCTTCTGGACTGACGAGGCCTGAAGGGGCACTGTGGTCTGACCTCCACAGAGATCTTGGGTGTCCCTAGGTGTGGGTGTCCCTGGGAAAGCATGGCATTCTAAGACCACACAGTGGCCAAAGCTCTGGAACAAATAAAAGGCCTGTATCATTTCTCCTTCTTGGCCCTTTCTGCGACTTCCTGGTCTCGAACCTTTGTAAGTAGATAGGGTCGGGAGGGCTGGTAGGTGGGTGGTCACCTCAGCTGTGGCTTTTCCTTCCCTCCCTCCCTGGGGTCATAAAGTCTGCTCGTCAGGGAGATGGTGTTATAGGCCACCAAGCCTGTGCCATACACCTTCCAGGCAGATTATCAACCTGCCCTAGCCCGCTTCCCATTTCATAGGAGAGGAGACTGATGCGCACAGGCCAGCTGACTTGTCCAGGTCCTGTAGGCAACAGGTAGCAGAGACAAGGCCCAGCCTGTGCCTGACTGGCCGTGGTGGCTGTGCTCTAGCTTACAGTGTTCTAGCTGGCATGGCTGCCAGCTGGCTGTGTGACCTTCAGGAAGTTCCTCCATTTCTCTGTACTGCCACTCCCTGGGGTTCTAATGGAACCATTAAGGTCCTGGGCATGCCTCTCCCTCTGTGCCTGAGCCTAGTCCTAGACCACTCGCTAAAAGTGAGCAGAAGAAGATGAAAGCCTGGTCCAAGTCACATTCCAAACGCATCCTGATGCCTCCCTTGCCCCAGCCCCCAGCCTCCCAGGGCCTGGCAGGGCAAGGGCATGGCCTGGATCTTTGAGGCTGACTTGGATGTAGTGAGTGGAGCTGGTACAGAAGGGACTGGGCCGCATCTCCTTGAGTCTGGTTCCTGGCCTGCGGGGGGGGGGGGAGGTCATGGGGAATATGGGTTGTGCAACCCTCTCCTCCCTGCTTCCCCTGGTCTGGCCCTAGCTCACAGAGAGGACCGGAATTGGTGATATCACTCAAGGGGTGAGGGGCTGAGTCCTCGAGAGGGCTTGGGCAGGACCTGGGTGGGGAGAGGGGGTTGGTCTTGCTCCCACCACGTATTCCACCCACCCTCTGGGAGGCAGGGGTGAGCTGGCTGTTGCACCTTGCTTCTCCTGTACTCCCCCCCGGCCCCGGATCTGCTTTGAGCCTCCTGTCTATCAGCCTCTCTCCTGCTCCCAGACCTCCATGCTCTGTGAGCAGCCCAGCGAGCGGCCTCAGCCTGGTCTCCAAAAGCTGCCTTTGCTTTTCTCTGTGACCCTGGCCACTCGCCATGCTGCCCTGAGTCTGCAAAGCAGGGGAGATGCTATGGACGCCTCGGGCTGAGATGAAAAGCCAGTGAGCCAATACCGAGGAAGGACTTGCCCTGGCGCCAGGCATACAGTAGGCGCTCCATACACGTATATAGGTGCCCTTTTTTGCCTCTCTGCAGGAGGGGCTGGCTCTTCTTCCTCCAGGCCTTGAAGGTTGCATTGAGCCCTGTGGTGGCTCTGTAAACTGTAGAGCGCTTCAGGGGCCTCACTGAGGCTGGAAGTATGGGGCGCAGAGCTGGGTTTTCCATTCTGGGCAAGGGCACCTCTGGGATTTCGTCCAGATCTCATTTTTCAGAACTTGACAGCTGAGGCCCAGAAGGACTGTAGCACTTCCTACACACCCACCCAAATGGTTCAGGGCAGAGTTGGGGGAGAGCCCAGGGCTTCTGAGTCCTGCCTGACCTGGCCCTTCCCGTGGCATCTTCTTCTTGGAGGAGCCACGGGTCCACACAGCGATGCGTCATCCTCTCTCTCTTTGGGTTCCAGGGATTCCTCTGCGGGCCAGGTCCTCCACCTTCCAACCCTCGCGTTGCCATGGAAACCAAAGTCCAGGAGAACAAAGTCAGGCAGATGGAATTCCCATTTTGGAAGGCCCCGCTGCCCGGTTTCCATTACTCACACCCCGGTTCCTTTGGCTGCAGAGCACCCCTGGATGTGGGGAGCGGCTGGAGACCAGGCTGGAAGGGTGCCTGGGTCCTGCTGACCGGGTCCCACCTGGCCTCCTGAAGATGTGGACACATTCCCTGCCCTGGCAGGCCTGGGTTTCCTCACGGATACAGGGTGATTTGGACAGATGCCCCTTTTCCCTTTATTCATGAGCAGGGAGCACCTCTCTTGTTTTCTCTGGCAGCGCAGAGATGAGTGTGGGCTGTGCATCTGCAGGTCCCTCCCCATTGCACAGCCGGGAAGACTGAGGCAGGAGCCAAGGAGAGAGCTTGACGAGGAGGCTGAAGTTCCAGGCCTCGAAGTCCGGGCCTCGGAGTCCGGCTCTTGGTTTAATCATCCCTGGCTCTGTTACTAGCTGGCTGCATCCAATTCAGGACTTGGGTGCTGTTCCTTCACTTCTTCACTTAAAGCTGCCGTTCTACCATTTAGAGCCACAGCTCCACTTCCAGCTTAATTTCTTGGTGGTTAATTGGAGATAAGAGTCGCCCAGATTTTCCTGCCAGGGCTGGCTTTGAACCGAGATCCTCAGATCTTGGCCTCCTGAGTAGGTAGCATTGTGGGCATGGGCGACCAGTGGCATGCTAACTGCCAACGAGTGAGTAAATCATGGACGCTCCCTCCGTCTTGGCTTTCTCATCTCTATATCGTACGACTTGGCTCCGGCCCAGAGGTGCCATGGCTGAGTGGGCCTGTGGCCAGTTGTAGTTCAGTGCCTGGCACGGGGTACATGCTCCTTACACACAAGCTGTTGTTTGTGATAGCTTTATTGGGGGTCACGGGTGAGTGCAAAGCTCATTTTCCTGCTGCCCAGGCTTGAACTCTCACTCAGAAAGCAGCAGGGAAGTTCTCTGGGCTTCCAGGAATAGTTTTGCTGGTGAGCAGAGCTAGTTTGTTCCCAGGATCAAGTCAAAAACAGCCTGTCCTGCGTTGCTGCCCAGCTTGGGCTGGCAGGGAACGGGGGGGGGAGGGGGTCAGCTGAAAGGGTGGGGCGCGAAGAGGGCACAGCAGTGCCACTCGGTCGGATGCCAGTGGGAGGGGACTCAGTTGCCCGTGTCCCAACTGCAGTTGGGCTCCTTGAGGTGAACCAAGGTCCTGGGGCTGTCTCAGTGGTGGGAGCAGAGTGCTCCCCCAATACCCCTCCAATGTGAAAGAGACTGTTGAGTCCAACCACTGCCCAGGGCATGGCAGCCTTACTGGGCTTCGTCTTGTATTCCTTCCACAGAAAGGAGCTCATTTACTTCCATTGTAGCCCAGGAAGGCCCAGGAGCCCTTTGAGGGCTTCCATGTTCTCTCTGTGTGAGTTGGAGGTCCAGGGACAGGTCAGCAGTAGTCCATGCTGTCCTCTGGCCCAGAAACTACCTCCTTCCTCCCTCCTGGCTTCTCTCCACTTTGCCAAACTCCTGCTCCAGAATGCTTTCTCATGTGTGTGTGTGTGTGTGTGTATGTGTGTGTGTGTGTGTGTGTGTGCACATGCATGTACACATGCATGTGCCAGTACTGGGGCTTGAACTCAGGACCCGAGTACTTTTCCTTTTCTGCTCAAAGGCTGAAGCTCTACCTCTTAAGCCACAGCTCTACTTCCAGCTTTTTAATTGATTGGAGATAAGATCTCATGGTCTTTTTTTTCCTGCTAGAGCTGGCTTCCAACCTGGATCCTCAGATCTCCGTCTCCTGAGCATCGAGGATGACAGGCATGAGCCACTGGCCATGATTCAGAAAGCCTTTCTGTCCCCACCAAACCTCCGTGGGCTGATGCCTGCCACCCTGTGCCTGCCTCTCCCTCAAAACTCTCGCGCCACCGAGACATACGGAGACCCTGGGCTCAGAGAAGTGCTTGTGATTTTTTTGTTTTGCTTCAACTGGCAACATCTGTGGAACATCTGGTTTGGCCTGTCCTCTCCTAGGCCGGGCCAGGCAGGAGGGAAGGGGTACCACAGGCCTCCTGCCACATTTAGTGCCCCTTCCTGGAGACAGTGTGGGGGTGCTGAGGACCAGCTGGGGGGCTGCATTATGCACATGCGCACAGGGTGTGGTTCTGGCTGGTGAGGGAGGGTTAGGCTCCAACCACACAAGGCACACACCAAATGAATTCCACACCTCGTCTCCATCCACCCACACAGCAGCCCCAGAGGAAGCTCCGAGGATTGTTTGAGTTCTATAAAAGAGTGAATTAAAATTCAGGAAAAAAAATAACAAATGTGTTGTGATTGAGCAGCCACAGGGACCCCAGTCCTGACTTCTGGACAGCCTTCGTGATGCTTCTTTCTTCTTGCTTTGTTTTCTTTCTATTTTTTCTTGCTCTCCTTTTCCTCCTTTCTTTCTTCCTTTCTTCCCTCCTTTTTCTCCCTTCCTTCCTTCCTTTTTTGACCTTCCTTCCTTGTCCTTCCTTCCTTCCTTCCTTCCTTCCTTCCTTCCTTCCTTCCTTCCTTCCTTCCTTCCTTCCTCCCTCCCTCCCTCTTTCCCTCCCTTCCTTCCTCTTCCTTTCAGGTGTCAGTGTTAGGGCTTGATCTCAGGGCCTGGGCACTGTACCTTAGCTTTTGTGATCCAGACTGGCTCTTTACCATTTGAGCCACAATTCCATTTCTAGATTCCTTTCCCGGCCACACCCCTCTCCCCCTACCCTGGCAAATTAGAAATAAAGTCTCACTGACTTTCCTGCCTGCACTCCCTTCCAACTGTGAGCCTCAGATCTCAGCCTCCCGAGTAGCTAAGATTATAGGTGTGAGCCTCTGGCACCCAGCTAAAGCCTTAGGGACTTTTCTGTGACAATGTCCAGTGGCAGGCTGGAAGAACAGGGTGATTGTGCACCAGGTTCCCCCAGGCTGGAGAGAGGAAGGTCCTGGAGGAGGCTGGAGAATGGCACATGTGTGTGAGCATGGATGACTTGTTCTGCGAGCCAGCTGGGTTCTCAGCGGAGCTGGGTGGTGAGATACCTTGTCTCAGTCTTTCCAGCTGTAAAATGCCAATGGCAGCTCCATCTCAGGGGCTCCTGGGAACTCCATGAGATGGAAAATCTGTACAGACCTTGTGTTGTAGGACTGGGCACCATGGGAGGTAGAGCGAGGGGCTGTGGCTGCCACTGAGTCACACCCTGACCACTGGGCAGGAGGAAGCCACTGCTGTCACCTGTGCTTGGCTCTAACCAAGGACCGGAGAGTCCAGGATAAGGTCAGGGTCCGGTGCCCGCATAGACTCAGCAGGAAACTACGTGTGGAGCTCCCTCAGCCTCAGGAGGCTGGCCTGGCAGCCCAGAGCTCTGCTCTGCCCTCACATCTGCCCCAAACCCTGCTGGGAAACAAGGAGAGTGACGCTTCTCTTCCTGTCAGAGTCTTAGAGAGAGCTGTGAGGGTATATGGGGTGTGCACCATGTGTGTTTGCAAGTTGGGGGCTCTGGGCCAGAAGAACTGGAGGGGCTCCACACAGACGGTTACCTCTAGCTGGGAGTCTGTCCTGGATGTCCCGCAGGACACTGCCCTCTTGGCCAATAACCAGGTTTCAGCCTCTTTCTACTCAGTGTTTATAAGTTCCTACTTTGTGGTAGAGTCAGTCTCTACATCCACACACACCGAGCAGGGGCCCAAGCAGGGGTGTAAAGCAGAGCCCCGGCCCCCAGATTGGAGGGAGGGAGAAACCTAGTTCACTGCACATCCCTGCCTCACTGGGTGCTACAGTTGGAATCTGAGGTGTCCCTTGAAGGAAAGTTTGGGAAATGACTGGAATTTGAGGGCTTCACCCATAGATGGAGTCACCATTTTGTGCCATTAGTGAGAAGTGGTAGAAAGCAGGAAGTAGGGCTTCCCAGAGGAAGTAGGTCACTGGGGGCGTGGCTTTGAGCCCTCTCCTGTCTCTCTGCTTCCTGGCTGCCATGAGCTGGGCTCTCCCGCTCCAAGAGGTGAAACAAATGACCATGGACTGAAACCTCTGATATTATGAGCCAAGCTCTCTTGGTTTTGTTTTTTCTACCCCCTCTTTAGTTTTCCTCACATTTTGTTACAGCAATGAAAACAAATTTGGGCCCCACTCTCCCCATCTGAAAAGTGGGTGGGAAGAGGGAGGTCAGTACTTCCCGGTAGACGCCTGACTCAACTACTCTAAACCGGGGCTGTGCTCTTTGGATGCAGAGATGGTAGAAAGGAGGCCAGATCCAGGGAGACACAGCTATGGTATAAGGGCAAAGTCAGGTGGAGGCTCCCTGAACAAAGGCAAAGAGGCGTATGCAAATAAGGGATTCAAACTTGCCACAAGCGTTTGGTCCTGATTGGTCCATGTCAGCTCACTTGTATACTGCTCATTGGACAGCTTTGACTACTAGGGTTTTCAAGAGGCCGAGTGTTGGTTGTATCTGTGTTTGTAGCTGTTGTAGTTTTAATGTGGGGGCTGTATATGAGCCTTGGTCCCAATCTCTGTCCTTGATTTGGGGATAAAAGCACAGAACAAGTCAAATCCCTATGGGACCCTTCCCCAGCACCAAATCAGTCTACTCCCTTAGTTTTTCTTGGGTGGGGGGTGGTTTTCATCTGTCTCAGTGAGGACTGAGATAACATGAGAGCAGCCTGTGAGCCCTGCTGGGCTGCCTTCTGGTCCTCAGTACACCATGCTTACTTACCTCAGGGCCTTTGTACATGCTGTTCCCTCTGCCTGGACATATTCCTCTTCCTTAGTTAATGATGATGATGATGATGATGATGATGATGATGATGATGATGATGGTGATGAAAGCTGGCAATGACTGAGTAGTTTTTATTTGCCACGTACTGAATTAAGTACTCATCTGACTTTGATGCTGGGCAAACCACAGGTGAACCCCAAGTCTTATATGCACACCCTTGAGGCCTATGGAGGTCTGCTAGGGCACCTCCCTTTTCTCCTCAGCCATCAGACCTCCCTAGGGATAGGAAACTCTCCCCAGGGAGGCGCCTGGGGAAGGCCCTGGAAGTGGTAGCATCCATGGGACCTGCTCTGGGCCAAGGCAAGGCCTCCAAGTTTGCTTCCCTTCAAAGACTCGATTGGGCCTCCCACTGTGTATCCGCCTCAGCCTCACCCCATGGCCTCCATCGCTCCTGCCATCTAGATTGCCTCCCCAACTTCTCCTTGCCTGGCTTGGATGATTCCAACCCATTCATCTAGGTCCTTCCTCCAACTTGTGCAGGCTGAGCCCTACTCCACCTCTGGACCCTGAGCTCAACAGCTCTGAATAATATCCAAGCCTGAGTCCCTCAGGAACCGGAGCTGGCCTTGAATTTTCCACTAAATACCATGCGGGTGTTGAGTTTGGGCTCTCTCTCCGGTCAGGATGATCTGGGAGTTGGCCAAGCTGGACTTTGCCCAGAGTGGTGGTCAGGAAGAACTCAGACACCCCTTGACCCCTGCGTTCAGATAAGCAGCTGGACCCAAACACTGGGGGCTGGGGGGGGGGTGGAGGATCTATTTTTAGCTGCTGGTTCCTGGCAGGCGCGGCAGGGTCCAGGGTTGGAGGGAACAATGAGCCATTGAGCTTTAGCTGAGGCCTGGAGGGAGGCAAATATAGAGGGGAGGCCGTCCTCCGCCCCCCATGCCCACCGCAGGAAAAGCCTGTCTCCCAGATCTCTGTCACACTTCCTGTCAGGCCAGGTGCCGGGGCAGCCAGCTGCCTTTCTTGCAGTAAGCGAGAGGAAACATCAGGATTCAAACCCAGGCCTTCCTGGTCTCCTGACAGAGGGTGGACACTGCTGTGTGCCCTGATCCTCAGTGACACCCTCTTGGGACACACACAAGGGCTTACGGGCTGTGATTCTGCAAATGACCTGGAGCAAAATCCCTTTCTTCCCTGTGCCTTGTTTTACTCTCCTGTAAAATGGGCTTTCAGGATTGTAAGGGAGGTAGGGGTTTGCGGCTGGGAACTGTAGGCCAGATGGTCTGGCACTGCCCAGCAGGCTAGGGGCAGTGACCCCGGGAGCCATGAGCTGTCTTTCCTCCATACTGTCTAGAGTTCTGTGATGGAAAGAGCTTGCAGAACAACGTTCTGCTCTTCCTGGAAGCCAATCACCCAAGGAAGGCTCTCCCACCCTCTCGATCAGCCTGGCACCTTTGGGGAGGTCACTGTCTGGAGAGTCAGGCTGGTCGCTCAGCAGACTGTGCCCCCCCACTCAAAGCTCTCAGAAATGTCTGACTTCAGCTTCTGCTCTGCAGCCTAAGCTTACACAGCAGGGATTTCCCTCCAGTTGGAGGCTGGAAGGCCAAGGTCAGTCAGCAGCCTGGCTGCCCCGGCAGAAGCTGGCTCCCCGGCTTGCAGATCAGGCCCCCTGCCTCTCCACAGGCTCCTTCCTCTGCCCATCTGCGTCCAAATGAGGACTTCAGCCATTCCCACTTGAATGACCTCATTTAATATGTTTCCTTCCTTTTTTTTTTTTTTTTGGTGCAGGTCCTGAGGCTTGAATTCAGGGCCTGGACCTTGTTCCTTAGCTTAGTTGCTCAAAGCTAGCACTCTACCACTTGAGTCACAGCTCCACTTCCAGCTTTTTTGGTACTTAATTGTACGTAAGAGTCTTACAGACTTTCCTGCCCAGGTTGGCTTTGAACTATGATCCTCAGATCTCAGCCTCCTGAGTAGCTAGGATAACATTCTTTTCTTTCTCCCTCCCTCCCTTTTTCTCTCTTTCCCTCTTTCTCTCCCTCCCTCTCTCCCTCCCTTCCTTCCTTCCTTCTTTTTTTCTTTTTGGGACAGGATCTCTATGAAGCTCAGATTGGTCTTGAGTTTGAGATCTTTCTGCCCCTATCTCCTGAAGAGATTACTGAGGTTGCAGGCAGGAGCCAGGAGGCTGCACACCTTACTTTTTCATTCCATCTTAATCCTTTTTTTTTTTTTTGTGGCCTTGGGGCTTGAACTCTGGGCCTGGGCGCTGTCCCTCAGCTCTTCAGCTTAAAGCTAGCACTCTGCCACTTGAGCCACAGCACACTTCTAGTTTTTTGGTGGTTTATTGGAGATAAGAATCTCACGGACTTTTCCTGCCAGGGCTGGCTTTGAAATTCGATCCTCAGATCTCAGCCTCCTGAGTAGCTAGGATTATAGGTGTGAGACACAGGTGCCAGGCTATCTTAATCCATTCTTTTTCTTTTCTTTTTTTTTTGGGGGGGGGTCCAGTCGTGGGGCCTGAACTCTGGGCCTGGGCACTGTCCCTCAGCTCTTCAGCTCAAGGCTAGCGCTCTACCACTTGAGCCACAGTGCCACTTCCGGCTTTTTTTTTTGCTTATGTGGTGCTGAGGAATCGAACCCAGGGCCTCAAGCATGCAAAGCAAGTGTTCTACCACTGAGCTACCTTCCCAGCCCCTTTAATCCATTCTTTAAAGGCTCAACTCCATACCTCAGTCTTTGGGGCTTGGGGCTTTAAGTGTTCAAATTTGAGAGGAGCACTTTTCAGCCCCCAATAAAAAACATAACTTTATGGCTACAGTAGGAGCCTAGGGGAGGGGCTGGAAATGGAGGAGGGTCAGGTGAGCCAGTTCCAGGGTGGGAGGACCTGGGGTGCATGTGGTGAGTCTTCAGGTTCCAGATCAAGGGTCAGTGCAGCGTGGGGCCTGCCATACTCATCATGAGGTAGAGAGAGGACAGGAGGGCCGCTCCAGGCCCAAGTGGGTGAGTGCCACCTGGCGTGCCCTGCTGCTTCCTGTCCCTGGAAGGGCTTGATGCCAACTTTCCAAGAGCTGATATTTCTTCCTTGTGATGTTTCTCCCTCGTCCCTTCTGCTGGGGCCAGGAGAGGAGTGACCTTTGCACCTGCCAAACCCAACAGGTAACTCGTGCTGCCCAGGGCCGCTGGGGACAGGAAGAGGACACTCATTGACCCAGTGCCTTCCTTTGTGCCAGGCTTGGGTTGAATTCTTTACATACACACACATTCTCCAACCATCCCAAGAGTGGTTAAGACGTCATTTCATTAAGTGGGAAACTGAGGCTCAGGAAAGGAGGAGGCTGTACCAAAGACCACAATACTGAGAAAACTTGGTGCTTGAGTCTTTTTTGTTTTTAAGCCCAGTTCCCAAGATGAAGCTATGGTCTCCAGCAAGGCTGCCTCCATCTCCAAGAAGTAGAGGCCAAGGATCCAGCGGCCCCTCCTGCCTGGGGCAGGTAAGAAGAGCCTTACCTGGCCCAGCTGCCCAGGAAAGATGTGAAGAGAAAATCACATCTCTACCTCCTGGCTCTGGTCCTGGGCAGACAGGAATGAAGATGGCCTGGATCTCAGTGGAGCTCGACCCCTGCATACCTGCAGGCTGTCCCCAATTTTCCTGCCTGAACCAGAGGCAAAAAGCTGCCCTCTGGCCCCGGGCTGTCTTTTCTGCTGTTGATGCCTGCCAGGGGATGCTCCCAGCTAGGGGTGGGACTCTGGCTGGTCCCAAGGATGATTCCAGAATCCACACATCCAAATCACATGACACACACTTCACACACATAACACATACCAACACAATATGTACCAGACACACACAGGACATACAGACACCGTATATGAAGCACATCCCAGACATCCCATTGACAGCAGACTACCACAAACACCCACATATCACCTACACAACCCCGTACACCTGCATGCCACATGCCCCACAGAGACTGTAGTCACGTACTGCACACACACACGCACACACATGCACACGCACACACAGCACATTGCCGGTGCCTTTGCCATCTTTCCATTGAGAAAACAACATTGCAGCAAAAGCTCTATTGAGTTCATCAAGGCGTGAAATGAGCTGGGATTTCATTCATACTGGCTGCATCTTCAATTAAAGAGCAGCGGTTCAAAGAGACACCAAAAATCATCCTTCCTTCCTACTTTGATCTTGTCACAGTTGGCACGGTCTGGGCACCAGGTACAAATGCTTCACAGCCCAGGGTTCTAGGTGCAGGTGTGGGGACCCCTTTTTCTGGTGGGCCTGTGGACTATAGTACTGCACTGTGTGTGTCTCCTGCAGTTCCCCCTCCCCCTGTGTCGATGAGCTCACTCTGCCAGTCTGTAGGATCTTACTGCAGCACCAGCTCCGCCCAGCAGATGGAAAATTGGAGCAAGCCCTCATCTTGGGTCAGGGAAGAAAATATTCTTTTTTTTTTTTTTCCTTTCTCTCTAAAAATATGCTCAGGGCTTTTTTGAGCCTTGCTGCAATAAAAACCAGCTGTGGCTCCGAACACCCCCGCAGCCCTGGCCCAGGGAGAAGGAAAACAAAATCAGTCTCTAGGGGCTCACACCGCTGGCTCAGCCTGCAGCACCACTGGCCTGCAGCTGCCCTCCAGGGACAGCGTCTCTGTTTGCTTGTCCTGGTACAGGCAGCGGGGCACAGGGTCCTGTCCTCTCAGGTCTTGTTATTGATGCTACAGTCGTGGTGTGGGGTGTGTGATTTGAACTCTGCCCCTTGGACACAGGTGGCGACACAAAGTACCCAAAGTCAGCCTGAGCAGGTCCTCTGTGGCCAAGAGGGATGTGGGAGCAGCAGGAAGGCTTCCTGGAGCAGGTGATATTTAGATGGCCTTTGTGGAAGGAGTCAGGCCAGACTTCCTAATGTTCTACGAGAAATGACCAGAACCCACAAGAGCATGCCGATGGGGACACTGAGTACCGGTGGTGACCAGAATAGAAGGCAAAGGTGTGTGCCTCTGTTGGGGTGACAGGGTGAATTCATTGGCTGGCAAGTAGAACCCTAGACATTGGATGCTCTTTGGGGGGCCATGCAAGGTAATTGAGCAAAGCTGCTTTTCTAGAATCCTTGGAGGATTTCTGAGGGGAGGCCAGGGCTTGGTTGAAAGGGGAGCCATGTTTTTGCGTGTGGCTTTTGCTTGTCCAGCACAAGCTTGTGGACGTGTGAAGAGGTTGGGGCGTGGAGTCAGGACCCCTGGCTTTGAGTTCTGACCCAGCTGGGGCCTTGCCAGGCCTCCTAAGGCCTCTACTTTCCCACCAGGTCAGTGGGACTGCGGGGCTTCCACCTTTCTCTGGAGCAGAGGTGGCCTTCTGGCTCTCCAGGTCCCGGCCCAGCTGGGCGGATGCGACGCTAGGCTCCAGAGAGAAGAGGGAAGCAAGAGGAAAGGAAAGGCGCTCTCCCTGGGCTTTGTTTGTGCTCAAGGCTGTCACTCTACCACTTGAGCCACAGCTCTGCTTCTGGCTTCTTGGTGATTAATTGGAGCTGAGAGTCTCACCGGACTTACCTACCCAGGCTGGCTTTGAACCGTGAGCTTCAGATTTCGGCCTCCAGGAGAAGTAGGATTATAGGCATGAGCCCAGCTGGGTTTGGGAATTAGTATATATATTCTCTCTCTCTCTCTCTATATATATATATTCTGGGAAAATTCTGATATGCTCACGAATTTGGGAACTACCAGTTTTCTAAGGAGATTTTAAAAAGGGACTTCAGACCACAACTATGACCACTGAAACAACTTGGTTGGGATTTCATTGTCATGACAGTCAAGTGTGTATTCTCAAAAGATATAATTTGGATATTTAAAACACAACAACAACAACAACCCACCCCACCCCCGTTTTAAGTACACAGTTCAGTAGTATGAAGTAGATTCCCATTGTTGTGCAATTGGTCTCTAGAACTTTCTCAGCTTGCAACACTAAGACTCTACCCCTCTACCACTCCCAGTTGTTCCCGCCCCCCCCCCCCCCCCCCCCCGGCCTGTGGCATCCTCCTTCTTCCTCCAACCTTGGCTCTGCCAGGCTTCATGTCTATATGAAATCTGGCATCCTGTGCTTTCTGGGACGGGCCTTCACCCTGGACCATGTCCTCAAGGCTTATCACAGTGACATGTGACGGGATTTCCTTTCCAATTAGGACTGAATAGACGCTATTGCAATAATGTTCCATGGGTCAGGGTCGTGGAGACACCTCGTGTGGAGCTTGCTCTCCATTCTTTGGGGTTGTATACCAGTGTGTGGGGGAGAGGGCTGTATCATCTGGCAATCCTGTTCTAAGGAACCCCTGCTTCCCTCCCCCCTGCATTGTTTTCTGTGGCAGTCTCACCCATAGGGCACAGAACTTCCTATATGGCCCCTTTCTCTCCATTGCTTGGGTGGGAGCTGTCCTGACTGGTATGCTGAGCTACCCTGCCGTGGGTTGACATTTCCCTAAGGGCTGGCCCTGAGTACCCTTTCCCATGCTGGTCAAGCACCTGAAAGCCATCTGTGGAGAGGCCTGGCTTTTTCCCTAAGGGGAGACCAACAGCGTGAAAAGCTCCCCTAGGAGACCGAAACACTCCAGAGCCACGCAGCAGCAGGAAGCGGTGACTCTCAGGCCTGAAGAACCCGCAGGGGACACAGGAGACCTGAACAGATCAGGGCCTCTGGGACAGGGGCTGCTGAGGGGACCCGGACCTGGGAGAGGAACACAGCCCCACACAGAGCTGTGGTCCAGCAGCAGCGGGGTGGGGTGGGGTGGGAAGATTCCTGGACTTCAGTTTTCCTGACACCTGCCTTCGGATCTGCTGCTGGGTGAGGTGAGCAGGGTGGGGGTGGGGTGGGGGGGGAGAAAGGGGATAAGAAATAATAGGAGTGGGAGGCAGAGAGAGGGAAGGGCTAGAATAACTCACAAAGGAGGTTTATGTTGCAGACTCTGTTTTATAGTTGGGAGAATGAAGAGTGAAATTTGGCATGGCCTGGAGGAGCTGCTGCCAGGCCCAGGGCTCTAACCATTGGACCTCACCGCCTCCCACAGCACAGGGCTGGGCAGGGTGGAGGAGGGGGAAGGAACACTCTTCCTGGGTGGCCCCCCGGGGCCTCTCTGCTCCTGGAGCTAGTCTCTATGGTCTTCGCATTTCCCTAGGGAGGTGGGTGAAAAGACAGGCAGGGTGGGGGGCGGCTTTCCATACACTTGTTAAATCCGGGCTGCTTTTGGTGAGTACTCAGCCGGGTTCAGCATGCTGTGTCCAGCTCTGGACCAGGAAGGACACGGGGCTGGGTGGTGGGCCGCAGGCCAGACCCAAGGTGTGCAGCCTGGCTTCCAGCATCTCCTGGCCCCCATGTGGCCTTCCGTGGGCTTCTATCAGGCAGGACGCTTTCTCCTCTACCAGCCTCGCCCCTGGGGCTCCCTTGGTCACCTACACCCTCTGAGATGGTGGCCTGTCCCCCTGGCTGTGTCCCCTGGGGAAGGCTCCTGGCAAATGCCCAAGGGTGTCGGTTGGAGACTGGGGGAGGCTGAAGTGTGGGGAAGCCGTCTTGAGATGGGGGAAAGCTCTGGAAGCCGGTGCCCCTGGGTTTGGCAGCTGCGAGCTGAGCCTTTCTTTCCGCCCCTTCTCTGGAGCCCTGCTTGGCAGGGCGCGCTGCATTCTTGCAAAGTGATGTCACCTGCAGATAATGGTTTTTCCGTTCCTGGTGGGGCAGGAGTTTCAGATACTGTGTTTGGCTGTGGGGGAGTGGGGGAGGGAGGTTGCTTAAGAAGGCTGTCTACCCCATACGGGGGGCGGGGGCTGGGGAGATCCTTTCCCTAAAACTGCCATGCACAGCCATGGTCCCTGGCCTGCTTTTCTCTATCTACAGCTGGGTATGACCAAAGCTGCTGAGGGCTTGGAGAGGAACCCTCCTCCTAGTAGAGATGGGAATCTGAGGCCCAGAGAGGGTGGCATGATGCCCAAGCGCACACAGTATTTAGAGGCGAATTTGTGCTCACACCCAGATTCTCAACATCCAGGACAACATACCCATAAGTGTAAAAGTTTTCAGACTTAGCACGACCGGCCGTTTAGGCAGAAGCGTTGGGGTGGGGGGTATTTTGCATCTTTTGGGATGTCTAGCAGCATCTGTGAAGGTTGGTAGAACCCAGCCAACATCTCCTCATCTACCACCATCCATTTCAGGAAATTGGAGGGGCGGGAACACTAGGGCAAATAAAATTGGGGAAATTCCGTTTGTCCCCAGGATGGAGATAACCCGCCACATCCGCAGCTCTTTCTCCCTCACTGGGGGGAGAAGTTCAGAACCCTTGACCTCTCAGATCAAGAAGTGCTTTGTCTGAGGCTCCACGGTGTGGTGTCAGCACCTCTGGGAAGCTGAGGCAGCCCCACAGAGGGGGTTCAGGAAGGGCTGAGGGGGTCCAGGACCTCCCACTGACCTAGGAACACTGCTTCCTCTGACTACTTTCCTTGGAGCCAAACTCCTGATGTATTTTCTTAGGAAAATAAAAATGAACGCTGGCTTTTGTCACCCCGTCTTCAAGTCAGTCCCATTTGGAACAAGCAGACGCACGGAGCTTGGCTGCATCTGGCAGATGGCCGAGTCACAGGGGCCCTCCAACCTCCGAGCAAGCAGGGCCCACGTTTCCTTTCCTGTTACACGTTGCCTTGGAATGCTCTCCCCCCCACCCCCAACCCCACCCCAACCAGCCCTCTGTGGGCAGATGGAACACCATGGAAAGCTGTTCTGCACATCTTTGGCTAGCTCAGTTTGTGACTTGCTGTGTGACTTGCAACCACCTAGGTATTCCTCTCTGGGCCTTGATTTCCCCATCTGAGAAGTGGGGAGAACAGTGGCTCTCCATTTGGTTTCCCCGGGGACCACTTGCATCAGAACTACCTAAGGATTGGGTTTAAAACACACACACATCCCTGGCTCTCTTCCATATGTGTGTGTGTGTGTGTGTGTGTGTGTGTGTGTGTGTGTGGTGTCCCCATACAGGGACTTGAACTTAGAACCTTCTGCTTTTGCTTGACTTTTTTTTTTTTTTTTTTTGCCAGTCCTGGGGCTTGAACTCAGGGCCTGGGCGCTGTCCCTGAGCTTCTTTTGCTCAAGGCTGGCACTCTACCACTTGAGCACCAGCTTCTGGCTTTTCTGTGTATGTGGTACTGGGGAATAGAACCAAGGGCTTCATGCGTGCTAGGCAAGCACGCTACCACTGAGCCACCTTCCCAGACTTTGCCTATTTTGCTCAAGGATGGACCTCTATCACCTGAGCCTTATCTCTACTTGTAGCATTTTTGTCTGGTTAATTGGACTGTCTTGCCTAGGCTAGCATTGAACCACCATTTTCAAATCTTCCCAGTAACTAGGATTATAGACATGAACTGCCAGCACCAGGTTTGATTTTGTTTTCATTTTGATGTGTGTAATCTTGGGGATCCACAGCTCCCAGGACCCTGAATTCCTTGCTAGGTTTCCAGTTTGAACATCCTGAAGATCATCCTTCCCCTCCCATAGGTGACAAGAGGGTCTGTCTTGAGAGGAGAGGCTGGAACAATGCTATGGGTGAGGATTGGCCTTCACTCCCCCAAAACAGTCTGCCTTCAAGCTCCTGCCGGGGTCCCGAGGCCTTCCATCCAGCTGAAGTCACTGGTAAAGCACTTTATTCCTCTGACGATGCAACCCTAGCTGCTAGTTACTTACAGAGTTTGGTTTCAGAATTGTGCCATTTATTATTTTTGTTGGCTTGGCCTGTGAACCCTCACAGAGTCAGACATCGTTTTATAGTGCGTTGTTCCACAAGAATGCCTTTTCCAGATGAGCTCCAGTCCTTCTGTTCAGAACCTAAAACTTCTTTTTTCAAAACATGGAACTCTTTAGGAGAGCTTACCTGTCTTGATTCCATCTTCCTTTATATTATTATGATTTTTAAAAAAGTTTTAGTTTTTGGTTGTGTTGGACATTGAACTCAGGACTTTGAGCATGTCAGACAAGCACTCTAGAATGGGGTCCCACCCCCACCTCTATTTATATCCCATCTAAACAAACCACAGGGTGCCCCGACTTGTCTTGAGGTTTAACTACAGTCTGAACTGATAGAGACTCCTAAACTATGTGTCCCCCCACATATTGTCTGTCTGTCTGTCTATCTATCTATCTATCTATCTATCATCTGTCAATTATCTCTCTACCATCTCTCATCTATCAATCAATCATTTATATCTATCATCTGTCTATAGTGTGTGTGTGTGTGTGTGTGTGTGTGTGTGTGTGTGTGTGTGTGTGTGCACGCTGGTACGGGGGGGTTTTGAACTCAGGGTCTGGGTACTGTCCCTTAGCTTTTTCACTCAAATGCTCTACCACACAAACTGCAGCACCACTTTCCGCTTGTTTCCGGTGGTTCATTGGAGATAGGAGTCTCACAGACATTCCTGCCTGAGCTGGCTTTGAACCATGATTCCCTGATCTCAGCCTTCTGAGTGGCTAGGATCATAGGCATGAGCCTCCGGCACCTGGCTCATCAGATGCTTTGAAATAGCTTTCTGGGTACCTGGAGAGGAGCTGTTGGCAGGGTTTTCCATCTTCCCGTGTACCAAAGTCCCGCGTGTGGCTGGAGCTGTCATTTCCTCTGCCTGTCTGGGCTGTTCTCCCAGCACTGCTCCGCTCCTGGTCTGGGAGACACACACACAGGACACGTGGCTGCCCAGCCCGCTGGCCACCTGCGCTGCTGGGGCCAAGTGGATCTCAGGCCGGGGAAACTTGTAAGTGGGATTTGTAAGTGGGGGGGGGGGAAGCGCCCATGCGCAGCCGAGCCTGCAGACCAGCCAGCCGGTCAGGGGCAAAGCATGAGTCCAGAGGGAGCCAGGGGCCAGGGGCTGTCAAGGGCTGTGTGTGTATTGGAAGGGAGGACTCCCGAGCACTTGGGAGATGGGGGATGGGGCACTGCCCTAGTCAAATCACAGAAAAGCCAGGGCAGGAAAAGCAGGAAAGAGCGGGATGGCCGGCCGTGGGGTAGAGACAGATCGAAGGTTACCCCAGAAAGACGTGCCTAAGGCAGCCCGAAACTCTGCCATGCCTGGGCTGGTCTTCTGTTTGTAGCTCAGAGGACCAAAGACCTCACTCTTCACACCCCCCACCCCCACTCACCCACCCAATTCTCTTGCGCTGGGAATGTGAAGCCTGGGCAGAGGCAGGCGCTGTGTGAACCTACCAGCTGTCCGGTGTCCACCATTCCACAGGACACAGATCTTCTGTGTCCTTAGGAACCTGAGTATATGTGCGCACCATACCTATGCTCCCTGTGGGGTTCATTAATGGACCCAAGGAGCTCAAGATAAGGAAACTCACATTCTTGAATCACCAGGCAGTTTATGAAGCTGGCTCAACCTTGTTCAACTTACAGAGGAAGGAATGGACTCAAGAGAGGGAGGAGGGCTTGCTTAAGGTCACACAGCAGGTCGGGAGCTGGGCTCAACTCTGCTTCCAGAATCCGAGCCTCGCTCTAGAGTAAGATGAGTAGAAAGCCAAGGGCAGACAGAGTTCTGGGGCCATGAAGAGGCTGAAAAGATGGGCTGGTAACAATGTGTCCCCAGGAATCTGGCAGTGGGGAGCACTATGGCTTGGGCATTAGGGCCACGTGGCGACTGCCTCATTGGGAGCCTCTTTCTGGGTCTTACTTTTCTCATCTCAAAAATGGGCTGGACGGGGCATCTGTGGCTCACACCTGCCATCCTAGCTTCTCAGGAGGCTGAGATTAGAGGATCTTGGTTCAAAGCAGCTTGGGCAGCCAAGTCTCTGCGAGACTCTTATCTCCAATGAACCAGCAAAAGCCAGAGTGGAGCTGTTCTCTGCAATCTCAGAGTCTTCTGTGGACTGAGGCCCTGGCTCTGGGGCCTGAGTCAGTAGGAACAGTGAGAATTGCTCTCCCCCCCCACCCCCCCCATCCCCAGACTGTCCCAGCTTTGGCCCAGCCCTTGCCTGTGGCTTCCACCCAAGCAGGTTCAATGAACTGTCCATCCTCAGTTTCCTCATTGGCTTCGTGGAGAGAGCACCAGCTTTTACTCCGTAGTAGGGACTGTGGCAGCCCATGCCAGTGGAGGCAGCCCAGGGCCCAGCACCTGGAACTCCTCCCTACAGATAGATGGTCACCATCACTCACAAGGCCTGAGGCTCCTGCTGTGTGTGTGTGAAGAGATTTACATTTCCCTTCTGACTGAGATCTTCCTCTTCCCAGATGGGGAGCTGGCCCCGGAAAGCAGCACTGGTCCCTGTGGGCTTGTTTCCTGTGCAGAGTGAGTCCGTGATCACTCAGACATGACACACGGCCTGGCCACCCCCAGATGACCACAGGCGGCCAGCCCTGGGCTAAAAATACCACCTTCCTCAGTGGAGCCAGGGAGGTTGTTCTGGGCCCACAATTAGCCTTTGCGGTGGATCCGATCCCCAGCTCTCCCTCATTGTCCCAGGCCTCCTGAGCCACCCTGCTCTGTGCAGACAGGCACTCTGGGTGGGCGACTGTGGGGAGGAAGAGGACTCTGCTGGGTCCTTTAATAGCCAACGAGCCACTCAATTAATTCCCCTATAACAGAGAGACATGGAACTGGACATTCCCCAGGAGCTATGAAGTCTGGGCTCCGAGTCTGTATGCTTTTGAGGTTTTTCCTGCTCTACCTGCTGCAAAGGCAGCCCCTTGGGGAGGGCCCTTTGGAATGCTAGGTGTGGCCCTCATCTCATGGGGACCCGAAAGAACCCAGGGCTGAGGGACGCTGGGCCAAGGTCACGACACAGCAGAACCAGAGCTGAAGTGTAGCTGGTGCTGCCCCAGAGGACTATGGGTAGGTAAAACCTGGGCTGGGCAGATGCTGGGTCCGATCATAACAGGAGGTGATGTGAGAACAATCCTGGGGCCCCAAGCTCCCATCTTCCTAAATTCCTCCTCCAGTAGCAGGAGTGGACCCCAGTACATGTCCTTGGGACGCCCCACTCCCCCAGGGAAGGAAGGAAGGAAGGGAGGGGAAACAGGGAGGGAAGGAAGGGGGAGGGAGGCAGGCAGGCAAGGAGGGAGGGAAGGAGGAAGGAAGGGAAGAGAATAGAAAACGAGGAGCAACTTGAATATTAAAAACAGTCAATTAAAAGTACATTATAGGGCTGGGAAGGTGGCTCAGTGGTAGAGTGCTTGCCTTGCATGCATGAGGCCCTGGGTTCGATTCCTCAGCACCACATAAGCAAAAAGAAAAAAGCCGGAAGTGGCGCTGTGGCTCAAGTGGTAGAGCGCTAGCCTTGAGCTGAAGAGCTGAGGGACAGCGCCCAGGCCCAGAGTTCAGGCCCCACGACCAGATTGCTCCCCCCCCCCCCCCCCCCCGCAAAAAAAAGTACATTATAGCCAGGTGCTGATGGTTCACACCTGTATTCCCAGCTACTCAGGAGGCTGAGATCTGAGGATCAAGGTTCAAAGTCAGCCTGGGTGGGAATGTTGGTGAGACTCTTATCTTCAATTAACCACAGAAAAAGCTGGAAGTGGTGCTGTGGCTCAAGTGGTAGAGTGTACAAGCTTTGAGCAAAAAGAGCTCAGGGACAGCACCCAGGTCTGGAGTTCAAGCCCCAGGACCAGAAAAAAAAAAAAGTACACTATAAGCCAGGAACCACTGGTTCACACTATTTAAGAAGCTGACATCTGAGGATTATAGGTTGAAGCCAGCCCAGGCAGGAAAGTCTGTGAGATTCATCTCAAATTAAACACACACACACACACACACAATACAATAGTAACCCATGATGGAATTTACATGGACATGGTCTTTAAAATTAATTTAAAAGTGCATTCATGCCCAATAGAATCATGGGGACATACAAATCAAATCCACAAATGAGATACTATTTCACACCCACTGGGATGGCTATAATTTAAGATTTTTTTTAAAGGAAAATAACCCGAGTAATGAGGATGTGGGGAAACTCTTACACTGCGGGTAGGAATGTCAAATTGTGCAGCTACTATGGAAAAAAGTCTGACAGTTCCTCAAAAAGCTAAACATAGAATTACCATAAGACCCAGAAATTCTACTCCTTGTTCCCTATCTAAGAGAAGCAAAAACTTGTTCACTCAAAAGTTTGGGCATTTGCTGGGTGCTGGTTGCTCACACCTGTAATCGTTAGCTACTCAGAAGGCTGAGATCTGAAGATCAAAGTTCAAAGCCAGTGTGGGCAGGAAAGTCCATGAGACTCTTATTTCCAATTAACTACCAGAAAACCGGAAGTAGAGCTGTGGCTCAAAGTGGTCCAGTGCTGGTCTTGAGCAGAGAAAGCTCAGGGACAACTCAGGTCCTAAGTTCAAGCTCCACAACTGACTGCCCAACCCCCACCCCCATCCCCCCCCCAAAAAAGTTTAGGCATGAGCATTGGTAGTGGCATTAGCCAGAATCTGTGAGAAGTTGAACCAACTCAAGTGTTAATCAACTGAAGGCTGGATAAACAAAACAGGGTGCAACCATGCAATGGAATAATATTCCACTACAAAGAGGAAATGATGCACTGACACAAGCTACAACATGAATGGACCTAGGAAACATCAGGCTAGGTATAAGAAGCCAGAGCTAAGTCCCTACACATTGTCTAGTTTTGTTTCTGTCACCTGTCCTCAGACAGAAAGTGCATCAAGGACTGCCAGGGGACGGAGGGGAGGGAGAGGTGGGACTGACAGTAGTGGATTTGAAGTTTCTTTGGGGGATGATGGAAATGTTTGGAATTTAGCAGCGATCCCCGTACAGCATGTGGGAAAGCCATCTCATGGTATGTTTTGGAATGGCGACTTTGGTGGGATGTGAAATGCAGGGGGTGGTCAGAGGGGAGCCAGGGATGGGTGTGAAACCAAACCTCACATGATCTTTATCAATGGTCCTGCCCTATCAGTGGACAGAAAACACAAGTTTAGATGGTCACAGTCTAGGTCTCCAGGTGGAATTCTGTGTTATTTCCCTTTTATGCTTTTTCTTGGTTGGTTGTGGGGCTTGAACTAGGGGCCTGGGCGTTGTCCCTGAGCTCTTTTGCTCAAGGCTAGTCCTCTACCCCTTTGAGCCGCAGCTCCACTTCCGGTTTTCTGGTGGTTCATTGGAGATAAGAGTCTCACAGACTTTCTTGCCTGGGTGAACTTTGAAGCATGATCCTTAGATCTCAGCCTCCTGAGTAATTAGAATTACAGGCATGAGCCACGGTGTACCACTCCCTTTATGCTTTTATTTTTTTAACTCATATACAATGAATGTGTGTGTGTGTGTGTGTGTGTGTGTGTGTGTGTGTGTGTGTGTGTGTGTTCATTGGTTTAAAATAGAAGAGCCAGGTACAGTACGGTTCATAAACTCAAGGTTGTGAATCCAAACTCCCAGTCCTGCTGTGGAATAATAAGTTGAATAAACAAATAAAACTAAAATAAGATTCAAAACCCCATCACAGGCCTGTCCCTAGAGGGACCTGGCCTCCTTGCCCCCGCCCCCCAGCTACTGGCCAATTTGGAGGCAGCACCGCCTGCCCGGACAATGGGTGTCCACAGACAATAGGTCTCCGGCCCCAGAGGCCAGGGCTGTGCGGTGGATGGGATGGAGATTTGGGAGGAAATCATGAACAATGCCCCTCCCCCAGAGTGGAAAACACCGAGGAAGGGGGAGGGGAGAAGGAGCCTCTTTGAAGAGAGATGTTAGGGGAGTCTGACAGACAGGCCCCCTGCCCCCCCACCCCCACATACACCAGGTGTTGGGAGTGGGGAGCTGGGTTTCTGGGGCTGGAAGGAGGAGTTGCTGGAGACTGGGGCAGGCTCCAGGGCCTGGGGCAAGGATCCCCAGGATGAAAGGAGGTGGTAGAATCTGGGAGGCTCCATCCCTTCTTCCCTGAGCTTAGTTCCAGAAGCCAGCTATGGGCCCCTAGAGCAACATGAGGTTCTGCCATCCTGTGTGACAGAATCTTCTAGAAGGGGCAGGGGTTTCAAGGAGAGGGGCTTCGTGAGGGTGAAGTGGGGTGGGAGCTCTGTGTGGGAGGGCAGCTGGTCCAGCCGGGGGCTCTAGGCACCCCCATGTCCCTGCCTGACAGCTGCAACCCAGAGCCAAGCCCTCAGACCAGAGCGCCCCAGGTCTCCCTTCATCGCCTCCCTGAGTTGGAGGGTATGATTTTTTTTAAATTATTGGGCCTTTAGCGCCAAGAAGCCGGCATTCCATGTGTCCCCCACACAGGCGATGGCCCCTCCTGGGCAGGGTCATTCTGGACCCCTTGATACTGCAGAATGGCAGAGAAAAGTCATCGCGACTTAAGAACTGCCGTGGGTCGGTCTGAGTGTATGAAGAAGCCCCTGGAAGGGCCAGGCTGCGCTGGGAGAAGGCAAGGGCTGAGCCAGGACGCTGGCTGGCCGGGCTCCACGGCCACGGGAGGCCACCCGCTCCCTGAGGCCCAGCGAGGAACAGGACAGCAGGAGATCCATCGATACAAAGTCCTGTCCTGTGGCGTGGTGAGCCCCTCCGCCCAGGCCCACGGGCCCTGGCCGTGGAGGGAGGCCCAAGGGGCCCAGACGGCGCCCTGGGCCATAAGTGGCCTAGAAGAGGAGAGGCAGCAGCAGTGTTGGCCTCAGCATGGACCGGTGATGGGTGATGGCGGCAGGACCATAGCGGGTATGCCAAGGGCCACATCCAGCGCTGACCACACAGGTTCCCAATTAGGGCACCAGATCCTAGCGCGGTCCTTTTGCCAGTGTGGCCTGGGCAGGTCCCATCAGAGTCTGCAGGCTGCCCCCCCCCCCCCCCCCGCAACTGTGGGGCTTGAACTCAGGCCTGGGTGCTGTCCCTCAGCTCTTCAGCTCAAGGCTAGTGCTCTACCACTTGAACCACAGCGCCACTTCTGGTTTTTGGGTGCTTAATTGGAGATAAGAGTCTCATGGGGTTTTTTCTGCCTGGGCTGGTTTTGAACTGCAGTCCTCAGATCTCAGCCTCCTGAATAGCTAGGGCTACGGGCGTGAGCCACCAGCACCCAATCAGGCTGGTCTCTTTGCACAGTAAATCAGGCCACCTAAGGCCACGTTGTTGGGCTCAGATGTGACCAGAGTGAGGGTTTGATGTGGGTCCCCCTTGTTTAACAAACAGCTTGCCTGATCACACAGCCACTAAATGCTGGAGCCTAGGGGTGCACTCAGATCTCTTAAGCCCATCACCTGTTTTTCCCGAGTCTCCAGGAAGCTTCCAGAACCTTCTAACGGTGGAGCAAGCTGCCAGGACAACCAATACAGGAAGTGCACTTCTGCTCTGGGCAGGGTGGAAGTGGTGTCTGGCTCTGGTTTTGCGTTCAGTTCCACCACCGTGTCTGGGGCCTTGGGAGGCCAATGGGGAGGGCTGGTTTGCCTCCAGGTCTGGGTCATGGGGTCTGTGTGTGTGTGTGTGTGTGTGTGTGTGTGTGTGTGTGTGTGTGTGTGTGTTTGTGTGTACGTGTTTGCACTTGGATGTGCCCACGCTGGCACCTGGTGACCACGAGGCTCCCTGATAAACTTCATGACCCTTCTGCTCTCTGGGGCTGGCCTGAGAGGATCAGGTCTCAGAAGATTTGGGGAGCAAAAGCCCAGCAGGTGGGCCCAGTTCTGGGAGTCCATAGGGAGCAGGCCGCATGCTGGCCCACCCGCTGGGGGGCGGGGGGGTGGGGCTCCACAGCTCCCGCGCAGGGATGGAGACCATGGGGTCCTGTGGCTCTGACTCTGGTGTCTGGAATTCCCCAGGCTGCAGACAGGCTCAGAGTATTGCCCTAAAAGGCCGGGTGGGGAAGGGCCGGCTGGAGAGCGGGAGGCATCAAAGGGGAGGAAAGCAGCTCCTGCAGACATTTCCCAGGGGAAAGGTGCCGGCATTCCTGGCGGGGTGAGGGGAGGGGGGGGACAGCTGCCCGCCCTCCACCCGACCCTGTGGGAAAAAGCTATCACATCAAGAGCAGTTAGGCACCCCTGGCTCCCGCCTGCATCCTAGCGACTCAGGACACTGAGGCCCTGAGGATCAAGGATAGGAGAGTCCCTAAGACTCTTTAACGCCAACGAGTCACCAAAAAGCCAGAAGTACAGCCGTGGCTCAAGTAGTAGAGCACCAACCTCGAGCGAAAAAGTGAAAGGACAGTATCCAGGCCCTGAGTTCAAGTCCCAGTGCCAGCACACACGCAAACAAGCACGCATGTGCGCACACACGCACACATATGCCCAGGGATTAAGATTAGACACTGGGTTTAAAGAGAAGGCAACCACTTGGCCTCCTGACTCACACATTCAAGGAAGCTTCCAGAAAACCCCGGGCTGGAAGAGCAGTGAAGGAAGGAGGTGAGTTTCACACCAACACGGCTGCCGCTGCTCTGCGTCTCTACCCTGTGTGTCCCCTGACGACACTGAACACCTCTTCCCGGGCCACAGGCTTTCTGTTCCTAGAAACTTCCAGCACATTGCTGGAAGAAAGGAACTGAAAACTGAAGCCAAAGGGAGAAAAAGAAAATGCCAAAGTTCAACTCCAAGACGTAATGTTGGCAGGCACGTGCCGGGTGCCGTGTGCCTTGGTAGGGAATCGAGACTCAAGGCTTGGTTTTGTGGAGGAGGTCCCCCGGGGCCGGGGCCTGTGGGGAGATGGCCAGGCAAGGGAAGGACAGGTCCTCCAACTCTAGCACCAGCTGCTGGGCCTCTCTAGCAAGATGGCTAGAGACACTGGCTGTGTCATCCATCCTAACTGCATGCAACCCAGCCCCTGCTGTGTGTCTTTGAGGAAATGACTCGCCCTCTCTGAGCTCAGTTTGCTCAGCTGTCCAGCAAGAAACATGGTGACTTGATTCGCAGGCTGCTCTCTGCACAGCACCACAGATGCCCTGGAGGGGGGTGGGCGGCTCTTTGTCTAGCCTGGAGAGAACTTCTCCATGAGCATCCTGGCCTCAGTTTCCCCAGATAAAAGGAAGTGTGAGAGGCCAACCACCCCCCCCCCCCCCCAGAAGCCAGGCAGGAGCTCGCTCAATCCCCACGGAGATCAAGTTTCCAGCCCCCTCCGTGGAGCCAAATAAACAGAGGGGAGACAGGCCGGCTCCCTCAGCCGCCCACTAACGAGCAGATGCCGGAGCCACCGCAGCCGCGGCTGCCACTCTCAGAGCATCTGGCTCCGGCGTCCCCAAGGGCGGCTCCCAGCCCCCTCCTGGGACCCAGGGGTGTGGGGGGTGGAGGGGGCCGAGGGCTTGTCCCCAGGGTTGCCTGCCAGCCGCCCCCTCTTCCCTGGGTACAGGTGCTGGCACTGAGATCAAACCACGCTACTAAAGAAAACCCAAAGCCGGGAAGCCGGGCCCGGCCGCACCCCCGGCTCTGAGATGGAGGCCAGCGGCTTTTGTTGTATAAATAACCTCGACAGCCTCCAATTGGCCACACTGCCATTTTCCAGGACAAATCCGTCTGTTTTCTGGTCTTTTCTTTTTGTCCGTCGTGGGGCTTGAACTCTGGACCTGGGCGCTGTCCCTCAGCTCTTCAGCTCAAGGCCAGTGCTCTACCACTTGAGCCACGGCGCCACTTCTGGTTTTCTTGGTGGTTAATTGGAGATAAGAGTCTCACAGACATTTCCTGCCCCGGGAGGCTGGCTTTGAACCTCGATCCTCAGATCTCAGTCTCCTGAGTAGCTAGGATTACAGGCGTGAGCCACCGGCGTCCAGCTTCTGTTCTCTTCTCTTTTTTAAACTCGGCACACCTGTGTACTAGGCCTAGCTGAGCAAGCCATCTGATTCTAAGTCCTCAAAGATTTGATCATTTCTACCTGGCAAACTCCTATCCAGCCTGCAAAACCCAGTTCAGATGGCCTTTCTCACCTCTCCACCGTTCTCACCTCAGGCCCCTCCCTGGCTGGTTCCCTCCGCAGGTTGCAGGTGGAGAGTAAACAGTCAAGCTCTTCTCCAGGGGCTGTTCCTCCCTCCCACCCCCCACTCCTGAACAACCCACTTCAGCTGGGCCCGCGGGCTGCGCTCATGGCTGTCACTGTGGTCTGTGATGCAAGCCATCTCTGTGAGTTTGTTTGTTTGCTTCCTGCCCGTTTTCCTGGAATGTCTATTCCTCCGGGATGGGGGCAGGGAGGGGGGTGAGCCGACCACTCAGTCAACTCAAGGTCTGGGTGGAGAGGCTGCTTAACTCGCATTAGCCCCAGCAGCCCGCCTCGATTTTCCCTGGCACCTGTAACTCTCTCTCATCTGCACCGCCCAGCAAGCTTTCCTTCTGGTTTTACTGTGTTTATACTTTTTCTCTGGAATGTCTTCTATGGGGGAGAAAAGGGAAGAATATATGTATATTGCTTCGCAAATCATTTTGAAGCAAATCTTCTTTAACTTAGCTGGATCAGGAGCTAGACTAGCCAGGAGCCTGTGGCTCACGCCTGCAATCCTAGCTGCCCGGGAGGCTGAGATCTGAGGATCTCAGGCCGAAGGTCAAAGCCTGGGCTGGAAAATCCATGAGACTTATTTCCAATTGACCAGCAAAAGGCCAGAAATGGAGGTGTGGCTCCAGAGGTAGAGTGCTAGCCTCAGCAGGAAAAAGCTAAGTACCAGTACCTCACAAACAAACAAACAGAAAATTAGAAGGTCACCAACAGCTAGAATCCCAGAAGGCCTTTCTTCCCCTACTGAGATTAGCCATGACCTTGATTTTTGCTCTTTCTTATTTTTTTAATTTTAATTTTAGTTATTATTGTTGTTGTTGGTTGTGGGGCTTGAACTCTGGGCCTGGGTGCTGTCCCTGAGCTCTTCATCTCAAGCCTAGTGCTCTACCGCTTGAGCCACAGCGCCAAAATCTGGTTTTTTAGTGGTTAATTGAAGCTAAAAGTCTCCTGGACTTTCCTGCCCCGGGCTGGCTTTGAACCATGATCCTCAGATCTCAGCCTCCTGAGTAGCTAGGATTACAGGCATGAGCCACCGGCGCGTGGGTTTATTTTACTTTATGCCTGTTGTAGTTTTGCCATCTACACAGACATTCCCAGACCAGCGTTGAATGTTGCCTATCTTTTGCATGTCACCTGCACGGAGTCATGCCACACACATTTCTGGGTCTGACTCTCTTGCCCCAGGTGGCTAAGGAAGGGGCAGCCACGTGGATCGCAGCTCGCTCACTTCACTTGGTGGTGCATTGTGTCATGGCCAGACATCCTCCCATCCAATGATGAGAGATGCAGAACCGACCCACAGCAATGAACAGAGGTAAGATGCTCTTGGATCTGTCTGCCTGGGCTGGTTTTGAAGCTGGATCTTCAGCTCTCAGCCCCGAGAATAGCTAAGATTGCAGGCGAGAGCCACTGGCATTTGGCCTTTCAAATAATTTTTAAACATGACAAACTATCCAGGACTGTGGGCATTCACACACACGGTGAGGCCAGGGAAGATACTCTCAGTGGAGGAACACAAAGGCGCAATGCCTGTGTGCTGCCGATCAAATAAAATAGTGTTTATCGAACAAACTCCAAGAAATGGAAGAAAAAGGGTTTTTTAAAATTTTTTGGTCTTTGTTTTTGTTTTTATTTCCTTTTTGTCTTGTTCATTTGTCTTCAGGAGGTCAAGGGGAAGGGACACAGAAATAGGGTTAACAAATGCAGCAGTGTAATTCACCTGACATCATGTGGAAAATGAATTTTTCAAGTTGTGCATAGGGATGGGAGGGAGGGGCTGGGAAGGTGGCTCAGTGGTAGAGTGCTTGCCTTGCATTCCTGAGGCCCTGGGTTCGATTCCCCAGCACCACATAAGCAATAAGAAAAAAGCCGGAAGTGGCACTATGGCTCAAGTGGAGCTAGAGCACTAGCCTTGAGCTGAAGAGCTGAGGGACAGCGCCCAGGCCCAGGGTTCAGGCCCCATGACCGGACTCAAAAAAAAAAAAAAAAAAAGGGATGGGAGGGAAAAACTGGGAGAGAGTGAGGGAAGAGGTGACATTGTCCAAAAAGAGATGTACTTGTTACCTGACTTAGGTAACAGTAACCCCTCTGTGTATTACCGTTATACAAGTACAAAAATAAGAAAACAATTTAATTGGTCTAGACTTTCCTCCCTCCTTGCTACATAGTTTACAATTACTTGTTTACTTTTGTTTTTTTTTTTTTTTTTAAAGCCTGCTTGGTTGGAATGGCCCTAATGAATTCTAACACTCTTGAGACTTTCAGCCAAAGAATATGGTAATTCTCACTTATTGTTTGGGGGACATTCTTAATAGTTCTCCGTTAGGTTTTATAGATTTTTTTTTCCCTCAGACAGGTTTTGAATGTATATTTGGCTGAATTGACCCCTAACTATTTTGTGCGTTTCATGCTCTTCATAAGTGGCATGCTTATTGATTCAACTTCCGACTATTGGTTGTCAGTGTATAGAAATATAATTCATGATCAAATACTTCCCTTGGGCCCTGCCACCCTGGTAAATGTACCGCTCACCCCAGGAGCGGGGTCCTGAGGGTGTGCAGTGAATAGGTCTTCTAGCTTTCACTTCCTGTCTTGCAGCAAGTGTGTGTGTGTGCCCGCACGTGTGTGCGCACGCGTGCATGTGTGTGTGCACTTACGTGTGTGCAACCGAATTATTCCCAGCTCCAGCAGGAAGGGCCTCCACTTTCACCAGCATCTAGGATTGACGACCAGGATTTCCCCCTCTCTTCTTTGCCAAATTGAAGACTTGCCTTCTATTTTTGTTGTGTTGAGACCTTTTAAATCATGGGCAAGGGTTGGATTTCATTAAAACAAATTCTTTTCCCGCCTTGGTGGAAATCGCCATGTGGCTTTTCTCCTTCATTCTGTCCATATGGTGAATAATAGCAATGCCTTTTCAAGTGTTAACTCACTTTGGTATTCTTGGGACCCACGTCGGAGCTCATAGTATACATTGCCAGGTTTGTTTTGCGTAAATAGGAGCGGATTTTGCCTCTTTGAGTATGAGTGATTGTTTCGAAGTCCTCTTCCCTCCCTCCCCCTCCTCTCATTTCCTTCCTTCTTTTAGTCATGCATTGTGAGTTAGTTGGTGTCATTTCCAAATATGTAGAGATCCCCCCCCAATATCATTCTGTGTGTGAGTTCAGATTTAATCCTGTTGTGGTCTAGATGCTACCCCGCACGATCTCAGTCCTTATCAGTTTGCTGAGACTGTTTTATGGCTCAGCATGTGGTTGGTCTGAGCCAATGTGTGCCTGGAAAATGTGTCTTCTGCCACTGGTGGGAGGAACCTGCTCTAAATGTCAGCTAGGTCCAGAGCAGAGCATCGCTCGGGTCTTACACAGCCTTACGGATGGTTTAACTTATTTATTACTTGGTTTATGCATGTGTGCCTGTGTGCCTCTGTGTGTGTGTGTGTATGTGTGTGTGATGGTACTAAGGCTTGAACTCAGAGCTTTGGGCCACCATTCCTTAGTTTTTTTAAAATTTAAGACTGGTGCTCTACCACTTGAGCCACAGCTCCACTTCTGATGTTTTGCTGGTTCATTGGGGATAAGTGTCTCACCGACTTTCCTGCTAGCCTTGGACCATGATTCTCAGATCTCAGCTCCTGAGTAGCTGGGATTACAGGTGTGAGCCACCGGCGCCCCGCTGAGGGTCATTTCTAACTGGAACTTTCAGAGCATCTGTATGTACATGGACATACAGATGCACGCAGGATCCTGACTGTGCTTCTCTGGGATCCATATAGTGACCACCTTGACCAGGACTGGGAAGCCACTGGTAGACCTCCAGGACCCTGAGTACCTGTGACTCAGGCTGAGCCAGGGACAAAGTTTATCCTCTGCTGCCACCTGGTGGTTGTTTTCCAGATGGCGACTATTGGAGGCAAAAGCCTCTCAGGGCCCTAATCTCAGTTTGAGCCCTAGGTCCAATCCACAAGGAGATGGAGAACTTGTGACCTTGAACCACAGTCATCCCGCCCCCCCCCACCCCCATCTCTGCCTCTCAACTAGCTAGGATTACAGAGTTGAGCCACTGAACCTACCCTTGCCCTGTTCTTGAAGTTTCAGTGGCTTCCCAAACTCTCTGTGCTCACCAGAGACCCCATGCCTTTGCCTGAGCAACTCCTTGGGCTGTGTGACCTTTCCCTCCCACTCCAAAGAAACCAGTGACCTGGGGCTTGGGTGCCCGTCCTCTGAGGACCCTGGTCTGATGTCCCGAGCCGGACCAGGCCCCCATCGGGGGAGGGGGAGCATGCTCTTTTCATCCATTCGTTTATGACCTAGTTTCTAGTCCTGTCTCATGGAAGGCCCAGCCGGTCCTCCTGCAGCCACCCATTCCAGGCACCTCCAGGGCTCTGTAGAAGGATGATTGGGGGACTTCTGGGGTCCCTACTCTCCACCAGGAACCCGCAGCTGTGTCTCCACTAGCAGCCAGAGTGTTGGTGTCACCCACGCACCAAATCTCCGCTGAGGTGGTGCTGCAGTTTGGGGGGAGGTCATGGGAAGGGGGCGCAGGGCGGCCCTGAGCGCCCAAAGCAGGGTCTTTCAGTTCTGCCTTTCCCCTCCCCCCGCCTTTCCCAGGACCACACATGCCAGCATCTAGTTTTTACAAAGCACATTTGAGAATCCAGGAAGGGCAAGGGCAAAGGTCAGGGGGTGCGGAGGAGGAGGGGAGCTTCCCCAGCCACATGCACCTGGACGATTATGATCTGACCTTGGATCTGACCTTGAAGGGCTGGGTTTAGAAAATGCTAGGGTAGCCGGGGCACTGGTGGCTCACACCTGTCATCCTAGCTACTCTCAGGAGGCTGAGATCTGAGGATCGCGATTCCAAGCCAGCCTAGGCAGAAAAGTCCATAAAATTCTTATTTCCAATTAGCTACTCAGAAAAAGCAGGAAGTGGTGCTGTGGCTTATGTGGTAGAGCGCTAGGCCTTGAGCACAAAGAGGCATAGGGAGATGGCCCAGGACGGGCCAAAAAGAAAAGAAAATGCTAGAGCAGCGCTCATAGGATGCGTTTACTGAGCCGTGTGTGTGTGTGTGTGTGTGTGTGTGTGTGTGTGTGTGTGTGTGTGTGTGTGTGTGTGTGTGTGTGTATAAAGCAAAGTTCTGTAAATTGCTTTAAAGAAAGCTGAAAGGATCTGTGCAGAATCCACGCAGTCTTTCCCTCCGCCGGCCCTCTCAGAACTGATGATAACACTCATCACCGGCTTTGGGCCTGAAAGGCCGGGTGGATGGGGAGGAGGCCGGGCGGGGCGGGGCCTCGCCGGCTCCCCCAGGTGAGCCAAGCTGCCTACACCGCCCTGCCCCTGCCGTCATTTTCCCAGCTTATAAAAAGCTCTTCCCACACAGGTTCCTCCCGCCATCCCGTGTGTGTATTTGTGGAGTAGTAAGTAGGTCAGATATTTCTGTCGCTAATTATTACTTGTAGGGGGAAAAAAAAAAAACAAGTTGGAAGCTAGCCTGGGGGAGGGCGTATCGGAAGCAGTATTGATCTTTGGAAACTTCATCCTAATTTATCCCTGTGTGCAGGGCTGTGTTGGGATGTGCCAGACTGCCCACACCTGGGGGCAGAGGAAGGGAGACCCTGCGCCCCCGCCCCTCACCTTCTGCTCTGGACAGTGGGTTTCTCAGCAGCTCCAAGGTCCCCCAATTTCCCAGGTCCTTGGTAGAAGGTGGATTTGGGGGTAGGGGGCTGGGGAGAGGGGACCAGGGATTTTTCCCTTCTGCCAATCAGTTCTTATTCTGAATCGGTTCAGAGGTGAGATTTAAAAAAGAAAGAAAGAAAGAGAGAGAGAGAGAAAGGAAGGAAGGAAGGAAGGAAGGAGGAAAGAAAGAAAGAAAGAAAGAAAGAAAGAAAGAAAGAAAGAAAGAAAGAAAGAAAGAAAGAAAGAAAGAAAGAAAGACAGACATGAAGCCGGGCGGCAGTGGCTCACACCTGTCATCCTACTACTCGGCAGGCTGAAATCTGAGGATCACGGTTCAAAGCCAGCCAGGGCAAGAAAGTCTGTGAGACTCTTATCTCCAATAAACTACTCAGAAAACTGGAAGTGGCACTGTGGCTCAAGTGGTAGAGCACCAGCCTTGAGTTGAAGAGCTGAGGGACAGCGCCCAGGCCCAGAGCTCAAGCCCCAGGACCGACACAAAAAAAGAAAAGAAAAGACATTAGAGGGGGTTAAATATTAGGTAGGAGGAAGTTTTCCTGTGGGAGCGGACCTGTGCGTAGAGATGTTTGCTTTGGGTTGAACATGTGCTAGACGTTGTGACAGCCTTGCAAGACGCAGGACTCTGCTCCCTTGTTTTCATGGAGGGTCTCCCTGTGTAGTCCAGACTGGCCTGGAACTCCCATTACTCTACCTTGCCCCTCCCCTGCCCCCCTCCTCCCCCAAAGTGCTGGGATTACAGGCATGCACTACCACACCTGGTCTTCATCCTGTGTATATTTAGGATTGGTGGCCCCTGGTGGTTGAGTTGCAGAGAGTTGAGATGATTACTTAGTTCAAGAAAATGATTTAGGATTTAGGATTAAGAACACAGCCTAGCCGGCACTGGTGGCTCACACCTCTAATCCTAGCTACTACTCAGGAGGTCAAGATCTGAGGATGAAGGTTCAAAGCCAGCCCAGGCAGGAAAGTCTGTGAGAGACTCTTACCTCCAATAAACTACTCAGAAAAAACAAAAAACAAAAAAATGACAAGTGGTGCTGTGGCCCCACAGCAGACACACACACACACACACACACACACACCACACACACACACACACACACACACACACACACACACACACACACACACACACACACACACACACACACACACACACACACACACACACACACACACACACACACACACACACACACACCCCAGCCTGGAGCCTGGAAACACAGTCTGCACAGCCCGGCAGAACCTCAGCTCTAATTAGTTGATCTTACCGGCTCTGAGACTTGTCAATGGTTTATGCAAAGTTATGCAAATATGCAAATCAGGAGTCAGCCCAGGGTA